>NC_056741.1:1457097585-1457743226 GCF_019279795.1 Protopterus annectens
TATAGGTAGCAGGGTTGCAGGGAGGCTTGCCCCCTGCATAAATGCTTTTGTTAGATTTCTTTTGTTTGTTTTTATGTTTTTTTTTTTTTTGATGTAATGATTTTCGCTAAAGTACCATGTTTTTAAATGCACTTTCTCTTAAGTGGGATCAGTTGTCACTTTCGATAAACTGTAAAGTCGATGGGTCGAAGTAGACCCATATATATATATATATATATATATATATATATATATATATATATATATATATACATTTATATGCTATTTCTTCCAATTTGCCATAACTATATTGACAAAAAAGGGGACACCCATTGTTATCCCCTCCTTTGCCTATAATAAGTCCCTACAAAATATGTAAAATTCTGGGTCAAAACAATATCCATTAAAGTAAAAATAACATTAATCTCACTCTTGGTGAGTTCACTCTTTTCAATGAGAAATTTCTGACATCATTGCAGCTCTAGCTTGTGTGGTACCACAGAGAACAGGTCCTTAACATCCACTGTAACAAAAACAATATTCTCACCATATAGCTCAGATTTTTTTCCAATGAGAACATCCCATAAATCTTTGACTAAATTGTTCCAACTACTGAAAACACCCTTTAACTTTCAATAATATACTTCACAAGGAAAAGTGTCTCGGATGCTCTAGCATCCACTTTTGGTCTCAATCACACATCAGCGGAGTTCTTGTTGACCTTTGAAATTCCAAAAATCATTGGTGTTAAAAAATAATCAACCTTTAAATATTTGTAATCAGCCTGGTTGATTTGCCCTTGCAGGAATATATCATATAGCAAACAAGTAATCCTTTTATATGTGACATGCATTCCATTCTTTGAGACCTCCTCATAAGTCTCATCTCATAAAATCACTAACATGTGATTAAAGTAATCTGTGGAGCACATTACATCTAATTCCCCATCCTTATCAGGTTTCATTAACCTAATTGTTCAATCCGCACATATCTTTCTAAGTAAGTTGCATTGCTCAAAATCCAAATTAAACCAGCAGGAACTTGATTTGTTCTTTAAAAGTTCTCAGATGTCATATTTACAGATATGTTCAAATAACTATAACATCGGTCTTAGTGGGGGGTAAAATGTGTTCCATCTTATTAAATTAGTACTATTATCAAAATAACCCACATTAGGAAAAAACAAACAACATTTTAATTTCCAGACAAAAAGTTTAAAATCAGTAAGAATATCAACCAGTTTAACTCCTGCAGTAAGAAAAAAGGTAAAACGTTTAGAAAATGCTATTACTGTACACCTTAAAATCACAGTCATATTTTTACAATGATCATGTCTGATTGTTCTGACAAATCCTTCTGTCATGCTTCACTTCTTTTTTCTGGTAATAAGTCCCCTAAGGTTTGTACATAGGTTGACCCCATCCGAATCTTACATTTTTCTGAGTCTGAATCCTTTCAGATCTCGTTAAAGGGGGCTGATCCAAAGAGAAGTCCTGGTTACTATTCCGTGAATCCTCACTACTGCAAAATTCAGGTGACTGTCATACATTTTCTGTCAGATCCCTGGTACCCAAAGACTGGGCTGGGTTATTTAAGTCATCCTTTGATTGATTATTTTATTGTGATGAAGTTTTGTATTTTAAAACAAAAGCACTTAAAACAGTATTCGATTCGCTGCTGTGGTATACATTTATGTGGTGTTTGAATTTGGGGAGTTTGTTACTACCCTGTCTGCTTTCGGTTATTTAAAGAACATGACAAAATACTAATAGCAGCACTGAACTAATGGAGGCACCATAATTTCAAGGTGAATAAGAGCAGCTGTAAAATAAGATTGTGACATCTAAAATAAACAAGCCATATTTTAAGACTGGAGTCATGAACCTGATTGAAACTGTCAACAGTAGTGCTAATGACAAAGTCAGAAGGCAAAAAGGAATTACAAATGTTTATAAAATTGGTACAATATCTCCTAAAGTTTTCACTTAATACATCACAAATATGTCTTTCAAAGAAGATCAGGTGGAAAAGGCCACAGACCCTTTTGAAATGCATTCAGAAATTTATCATGCAAGGCATCTCCAAAACTGCAGATGATGCTGCGTAAACCACAAAAGTAAGATATCAAAGTAAAATAAAGACCAGGCAAAAAACAACATCTCTTGAATAATACATTCTTACCAGGGAAGCATAGAGATTCTTACAGGTAACAACTCAGTTAACAATGGCAGAACACAAATTAAAAATGATTTCACGTATTTATTGACCTTGATTTAAAAATATAATTGCTTAAATATTACAATTAAAGGCTGTCCTGAATAGGAGTCATCAATAAGGAAATACAATCATGGTTATATTTATTTCAAGAAATAAATAATCCATGTCCATAGCTTGATGTTTAAAACTGAAAAAATAGTTCCAAGTCTACTTATAACAAATGCCTTTCCTGTTAGAATAAAATATGAAACTTTGCCATCAGGAACTAATATAACTTCGCACACAGTTTATCAGATGGTATGAAGAGCGCTGGTGGGTTTGCTCCCTTGTCACTGGTGCTGGTTAAATTTCATTATAACTAGTTTGACAGGGAAGCTATTCCCCTTCTTAAGGGGATAAAGAAGTTTCACCAGCATATTTATGCAAAAATACTTATAATGATGACTAATTACAAAACTTTACTGCTCATTTTAATCCACAAAATAATGCAAATTCTTTAACTACAGCATGCACATAAAGTTGGGAATTCTTGTAAGGAAGACTATTATAATACTGATTTCGACAGAAGGAAAAGAATGGCAAAATAATGGACTGCCATGGGGAGATCTGGAAAGCAGGCGAGAGATAAGTATACTGCACCCTTTTACGTGAGATACCACTGCAAATGGAAAATTAGTGGCAAGCAAAGCTAAAGACAAAAATATTACATTGTGATCAGCGGCAGGACTTCGTAGAAACAAATTTCAGTTTTTATACCAGTTTTGTGTTTTCATCTAGATGAAAAACTTTTCAGAACTTAGGGCAGATTAGAAACATATACATATTTATATATTGAAACAGTCATGTAGCATTCATGGTGATTAAAATGTATAGGCCCCAGGTTAAAAATCATTTAAAATACTTAATAGTGAAATTTAAGTAGTAAAAAAAAAGGTATTGTTGAAATTAAATCGGTCAAAGTAAAAGTGATAGTAATAAAAACATTTTTTAGAAATATTTCAACAGCATAAGGATGTAGTTAAAAATATCACTCTATTACTGAAATACACTATAACTTTTCAGTTCTCATTTTTCAGATGTCACTAAAAGAAATAGTGGGTATTCCAAAGGGTAAGGAGGATGGAATGTACCTGTGGACTCTTACATATTTTCTTCAGATCTGTAATCAGTGAAAGCTGTGCTGTTAGTTATATTGTACTTATGGTGAGCCACCAGTAAATTTAGGTTCAGGGCATACAAAGTAGTTTATTTTCACAGTCTTTCTAAACAGGTTTAGTTTGTGAATTTTACATTTTTTTTGCTTGCAGTATGATTCAGTCTAACAAAAAAAATGTCCCTGTATTTATCTATTTGGACCTAAAATAATAGGTACTGAATGATAAAGTTGTTCAGGAGGGTAATGTTCTCTATGTGATTTTTGATCCGTTTCTCAACATTATGGATTATTTGTTATACAAATTCAGTACCAAAACAGCTTCCTCAAATGCTCTGCCTTCACTGCCCAGATTTCTGTACCGTACAAATGTACTGGCAGTGGTCTTACCACTGTTTTGTACACTGTGATTTTCAGCTTCTTTGTCATTCTTCTGTCACAGACTACACCTGACACTTATGTCAGTTGACTGCAGTCCCTTTGATTCTAGCTTTGACTTGCTCATTCAGACTGCCCTTCTGCTCAACCACTCCTCCCAGATACTTGAAGTTGTTAACCTGTTCCACTATTTTCACTTCTTTCTCAATTTTCTTTTTCTGATTTCCTCATTTGCTGCTGTTACAACTGTCTTATATGTACTCAATCTCATCCTGTGAGCCTGTAGTTTTGCATTCCATTGTCCTATCATTTGCTGAAGTTCTTGTTCAGGAACTGCCTATTATGTCTCATTGAGTGCATGCAAAAGCTTTGTTGATCTGTTCCCTCTGAGTTGTTTGCTAATGTAGTCCATCACCAGTACAAAAAGCAGAGTATTCAATACTGAACCCCGATGGGCACCCACTCCCAATGGGAACCTCTGTGCGAGTCCAAACAATGTTCTTACTTGTCTCACTGTATACTTGTGCATAGCCTGCAATAATTCGACAAATGTTTATGGGACTGAAGTACTGCGTAAACCAACTTCCTTGGGACCTTGTCATATGCTTTCTCCAATTGTTCTGCCCTACTTGTTACCCCTGCTAGTAAACTATGACCATTTTGCTGGAATCTATATTATGAAAACCTGCTGTGTGGCCCATATAACTCCTGTACATGCTGGGATTACTCCAAAACCAATGTTTTAGCATTTTATGATGATATTGATAAGCACGAATAGCATAGCTTCCCAACAGATATTGTTCCTGAGGCTTCTGCCTCCTCCTCTGAATTTTACTTCCTGTTGGATAAATGCAATGAAGCATGTGTACCAATCTGGTTTTACCATAATGGCATGTGTAAAACAAAACCTGTATGGTGGAACTCTCACATCAACAAACTTTAAATAATAAGAAAAAAGCTTGTGGCCATAGCTAAAAGATATGTATTTTATCATTATAAAAGGGATTTAGCACAGGTGGTTCTGTCAAACTTACCAATGGGAAATGTTAAGCCAGCTGTGAACTTTGGGTTGCAACTAATTCAAAAGAAAACTCTAAGGTCTTCTTTAGCTATATTAGTAAGCTGAGAAACAACCAACAACCTTAGACGGAACTTACCTCTAATTCTAACTCTTTCTCTGACTTCAAGGGCATTGTTAATATTCTTGCAGACAAATTATTTTGCATGTTTACTCCATCCACCCTCCTCTCTGCTCTCTACATTCCCCATAACACACCACCTCCACAGATGAATTTGGACCAAGTCCTTTTGGCACCTTCCAGAATTAAAAATGCTGCTTTCATAAGTTATGACAGTATTCCTGAATGGTTGCAAAATGTCCATCCTAAGAAAACCCTTCAATCAACTCTTCAGCCTGAATCTCTCCACTGATTGTGTCACAGAAGTGTATGGAATGGAAGTTGTGGTGCCATTACATAACAGTGGTGCCTCTAATGACACTGGGAATTACATGACCGTATTATAGCTACTGATATAGGTGATCTTATATTCCTAAATACAAACAACGTCAGCTTTATAAAAAGCTTGTCATGCCTTCTCAACTTGGCTGACTTTTGTGAAAGGGTTACTGAAGCCATCAGTAAGGGATGTACAGTCCACACTGCCAAGGTTGCTGGCACTATCATCATGCTGGGATTATTGACAAACTCTTCCAACACAACATTAACACATACAAAGATTACATGATTGGCAATTGGCTTTCTGACAGAAAGGGGCATTTCCTGTACAGAGAAAAATGTCACAAGTTTTCTGATGATTGCAAACCATAGGGTGGGGTGGAGATATTAAATATGGACTTGCCGTCAGCATGTTTCCTTGCTATTTACTTTACAGATAGCATTGCACTTTAATTTGACACTGTCATCATGGACATGAGTATGTATGTTGATAACAGACTCACTTTTGAGTGTTACTTGTCTGTGGTGGTTAAAAATCATTCTTCCTTGCATAAGTTATCCTTCATGGTATCTCCTTATAGTTCATAAAGTTATTGTCTTACTTTACGCATCCCTTATTAGACTCTTCATTGACTACAATGTACCCTTCCACATGTACTTCATCATGCCTGAGACACTTAAAAAGATCTCCAAAACTATCTCAGGTAACAGTACCCCTAACTTCTAAATAATTTGACCAGACTTTTTAAAAAGCTTAAAATGTCCTACTTTGAGTATCATACAGAATGCTGAGGGGGATCTGTAGTTAGACATCTGTGCTATGAAAAGAACCAGTACTCTTTGAAGTCCAATGTCATCAACTATACAGAACCAGTGGTAAAGCAAATACCCACTCTAGAGACCCAAATCTATACTACCAACAACACCAAATGACATGACAGGTACATAAAACAGAGTATGCCCCATTTCTGGTATAGGCTACTGTTTCCTATCAGGCTACACAGTCCTATCTCCATTACTCATATTTTAGCACAAGAGATTCCATACATACCAGTGCAGGTAATCCATTTAGCTCCTCTGACACTTTTAATAGTTCAAGGGCACAAGTACAAACTTCGGATATGTATTCCTTTGTCCATGAAGCGGCATAGCTTTTCAACTTGCTGCCATATTGGTTTTGAAAATCTTCTTCTGTGAGGTAGCCAGCCTTAAGTGACCTACAAATTATAAACTTAACCAGGTATAATCCTAAAATTATCTTGGTTACTTATTAAATATTTAGCACTGCTTCATGTTTTGAGTACCATTAATAAAATAGCCATAGCTAGGCCATCTGGCATGTAGTGCAGTTCCCCAATCTGTGCCTCTCAACTTCAAGTTGTGTTTCAAGTTGAGTTATAGTAAAAAGAAAAACTTTAGCCATGAACACAAACACCCAAATATTGTATCAGCATTTATTGACATTCATTTCTGAATGTCTCTACTATACTTCTGCATCATATGAATCTACCTTTCATGCCAATAAGACCAGATGCCATCTCTACCACACCCTACCTAGACCTATGTCCTTTCAGGCACATTAATTAGTAATCAGTGACTTGTTAATTGGCTAATACAGTGCTTGTGTGACTAACTGCTGTGAGAATGTTGCCATGTCTCATACAGCAATGCATATTTTAAAGGCAGACTTTCTCAGTAAACAAATGTAAATAAATAAATAAACATTATCCATTTATTAGAACCATATGTTATACAACATACAAACACACGCATAATAGTTCTTTCAGTCTTTCAGAAACTGTTGCAAGTAGATGCTCAGCTCCTTGTTAATATCCCTAACAGGAACACAGGCACACACACACACACACACACACACACACACACACACACACACACACACACACACACACACACACACACACACACACACACACACACAAAATACATCCAAATAATTTAAACAGTTGTGATCAGTTATGACTGGCTAAATAACTACATTTACTGCACTTACACCCAGACAAGAAGAAAAAGTGATTGTCACCTCTTTAATAATGCCGATCATACCCCATAGAAGTTTGCAGCTGAGGCAGCCACCCCCAACTCTCCAAAGTATAGCACTGCTCAGATATACAATATTTATCACAATGTGCATTTATGTTTCTCACTAGTTCAGTTCCATTTTTGCTACTTATGTTAAACTGCTGCTCATATTTCTGTTTTCCAGCATTGTCAGGCTGTATTTAAACACAGTTATCTAAGTTAAGACATTATAATACAAAGAAACCATTGACTTGATGCAAGGTGCACAGATAACCACACATGGAGGAAGCCAGCCAAGATAAAATCCAGTGATTTTACTTCCAGATTAAGCTCTTTTGACCTTCTATCTTCAATACTTCAGACGATTGAATGCTCCAACAGGGCCTTTCCAAAACCAATAGCTGATGTCAAAAGGATGGACTAAAACTAAATGCCTGTAACATCTTCCACACAAGACCTAATCTTCAACCTCTTCCAGCTATACCAAGATTAAACATGTAACCCACAGAAAACGAGGCTTCATAATTGATGGAAATTTTAAATTTGACTTTCTTCTAACAAAACAGTAAAAAACAAAAAAAAACTTTAGAACTTGGACCTCCTCTGTAGGTTAAAACCCTGCCATACAGATGACACTAGGAAAATAATTGTCCAGACTTGTCTACTTTCTACCATACTGTGTTCTCATTTTTTATAAATCTGCAAGCCCCCCCATTCCCACCTACTTGAACAATAAGATAAAACTTTCTGCTGATACCTCATACAGAACATGCGACTGCTTAGCTCTGAAACAACTTTAGAGGGCTGAATTGCAACATACTCTATCCTTCTCTTAATTAGTCATTACATACAACCTAATCTTCAAATCCTATAGATACCCCAGCTTCAGCAACATAACTCATCACTATTCTATGAATAGAACCCTGTGCTATACAGACAAACACCTATTAATAGCCACAAAGTCTAATAACACTGCAGGTCACTACCTCTACTCCTGCTATGTATTAAAAATCCCATCCCAATCATCCTAAAACAAACCCATAAACTATTAACCTTAAAAGAACATTTGATTTTCTTAATATTCACTAATCTCACTTTTAAATGTCTCCCTACTGAAAAGTAAACCCTTAAAAAAAGATTCAAAAATCTGGAGAAAAGTAAATCTGGAACATTGTTTTCTCTTTTTAACTTCTTTTTAAAAGGGGACACCCCCCCAAAAAAAAAAACTATATATACCAACTCCAAGATTGCCATGCCTTGAAAAAAGCTATTATTCCTGGAAATGGACATTTGGACTTTTTTCCAAAAGTCCATTCTTTAGAGACTCACTTCAGCAGGTCCCAACCTTTCAAATATTTTCCTTTCTAAATTCCATAAATCTCCACCCACACAAAATAATTCTTGAGGGAACTCTTTAATATACACAATTCTGGCTACCTGCCCTTTACCTACAAATCCCCTCTAACCACCCCTCTCATACCTTTTTTTTCTTAGCCCCTCCAGTAAATCTTCCTTCTCATATACCTCATCAAACTTCTTTATGCTGTTCTAGTTTTTAGCTCAGTATAACTGCATCCATTAACTGCCTTTCTGCTGAACTTCACAATCTACTCATCTGTCTTACAACTCAATAGCCTGCCACCTACCTATCACAGTTCTTCTGTACCTTGTAAACTAGTCCTTTATCTCTCTTACCCACCCAAATAAGCCATGTTTCTTTTCTATGAATGCTGTATGTAAGCCTAACATAAAAACAATGTTAATAATGTACACTGTGCTGTATATATATATATATATATATATATATATATAAATATATATATATATTAATTACTGTCTTCTTGCTGATTATTTACTTACCTATAACATGTTCATAGTTTTATAGGTAAGTACTAGGCTAGCTGCTCTTGTACACCACTTTAATCCTAGCCACTTGTTCATTTTTGTGCTTGACATAACTTATCCCATTTGGTTATAGATTGGCCTTATCCTTCCCATGGTCAATAACTATATATTATCCCTAATGAATGTAACTGGGATTATGTCATGGAAAATTTAAGGGGACCCATGCATGTGATAAACCATTTAGGAGCTGCATCTGACCATTAGTAGTACAGAGGGCAGTCCTGAGGTAACTTTTCTGATTCCCATGCAGTGCTCTAAGTTCTGCTTGAAAATTAACAGGGATGAACTTTGTTTTATGTGGATGGGGAGTCTGCTCCACAGCAGCAGTGTCCTATATACCTGTCCCTCCAAACCATATTGCTGATGAAGAATAGGTTTATATCTGTGTATTTCTGTTGCTGTTTGACTTGCTGATGTGCAGTAAATCCATCAGTAATGGGTAAGAGGGCGTCTTGTATGCCAGACACAGGTCACTTCTTAGCAGTCTGCAGGATACCGAGGATAGGGACAGGGCTTTGTGTCAGTTCATGTAGGACATGTTGTTTAGGCCTTGCATCCTTTATGTAAGTTATCTCTGCAGGTATTCCATTTGTGGCATATGTCTGGATATATACATGACAAAGAGAGCATTACATTCAATGAATGGCCTAATGATGGGTGCGTGAAGGGAGGACAGTGACATCCCTAATTCTAGACACAGTCTCTTTGCTTATACGCTGTACAATATATAAGGACTTTTGCATAACAATGGATGCATGTTAGACAAAAGTTAGGTCACTGTCCACATCTTCTTCTCTTTCAGCTGTTCCCGCTAGGGGTCACCACAGCAGATCTTCTGTTTTCATTTCTTCCTGTCCTCTGCATCTTGCTCTGTCACACCAACCACCTGCATGTCCTCTCTCATCGCATCCATAAACCTTGTCTTAGGCCTTCCTCTTTTCCTCTTACTGGCAGCTCTATCCTTAGCATCCTTTTCCCAATATACCCAGCATCCCTCCTCCGCACATGTCCTAACCAACACAATCTCACCTCTCTGGCTTTCTTTTCAAACCGTCCAACCTGAGCTGACCCTCTAATATACTGATTCCTAATCCGGTTCATCCTCATAACACTCAGTGTACATCTTTAATTCTGCCATGTTCAGCTCTGACTCCTGCCTTTTTGTCACTGCCACTGCCTCCAACCCATATAACATAGCTGGCCTCACTACCCTCTTATAGACCTGCCCTTTCACTCTTACTGGTACCCATCTGTCACATATCACTCCTGACACTCTTCTCCACCCATTCCACCCTGCTTGTACTTTCTTTTCCACACTCACCATTACTCTGAACTGTTGATCCCAAGTACTTAAACTCATCCACCTTCACCAACTCTACTCCCTGCATCCTCACCATTCCTCTACCCTCCCTCTCATTCACACACATATATTCTGTCTTAAACCTGCTGACTTTCATTTCTCTCCTCTCTAGAGCATATCTCCACCTCTCCAGGGTCTCCTCAGCCTGGCCCTACTCTCACTACAGATCATAATACAATGTCATCTGCAAACATCATAGTCCACGGGGCCTCCTGTCTGATCTCATCTGTCAACCTGTCCATTACCATTGCAAATAAGAAAGGTCTCAGAGCTGATCCTTGATGTAATCCCACCTCCACCTTAAATGCATTCATCACTCCCACCGCAGATTTCACCGCTGTCACATTACCCTCGTACATATCCTGTACCACTCTTACATACTTCTCTGCAACTCCCGACTTCCTCACACAATACCACAACTCCTCTCTAGGCACCCTGTCATATCCTTTCTCAAAGTCCACAAGTTCCCAAAACCTGATAAACTAAGTCAACTTTTAGGGAAATATTGTAAATGTGATAATTGCTAAAGGATAGAGTAATGTGTTTTTGTTGTCATTTAGTTTCAGACCATAATTTTAAACCAGTTATTTATTTGAGAGAAACCTTCCTGTGGGATGACTAAATTATTTGGGGATTCAATCACTGCTCCTAGCTCACAGTTGTCTGCGAACTTAGCCAGAGTTGTTAGGTACTGGCTTTTACTTCAGAAAAGTAAATGCAAAACAGGAGTGGCCCTAAACATGTACAATACGAATAAGTTATTTTTGATCTGCAATTGCTCTACTTAGTTGTTCTTAATGCTCAAGATATTTTATTTCTTTTTTCTTTCGGTTTAACAGTTAAGACTACCTACTCCTTGCTGTAAAATGAACCTTTTGTCTTTTAACCTTTATCTGATAGTTGTTTGCAATGTTTTTTATTAGATTTTCATGTCTCTTTCTTATCATAGCCTTTTGTAAACTTAATGTATTTTGTGTGAAACTTTTCTCCCCTGAGCCTCCACTGAAAAGAGACCTTCTGTGCAGTTTGACAATCCCAGTAGACAAATACTAATAAATAAATGAATGCATTTACAATGCTGGGGGGTTCTGCAGTTTAAACCTCATGTCTGAATTCTGCCTTGAATATATAACGATAACAGCATTTGCAAATGCTTCCTTTACATTCTCTAGCAACCTAGCATTTGAACAGTTGGTGAAACTTCTTTAATATGTAGGGAAATAAGACATTCCACTACTGAAACTCCAAGATTACCTTGGCTGTGACCTGTTGCAGGAAAGAAAGAATAGAAGTTTAAATGGATTTAGAAGTCCTTTTTATACCAACAAACACTTTAAGGGTATAGTAGAAAGTCAACAGATGACTTCTTTCATTAAGACGACAAGAGGGTAAGAAACAGATTTATTTTAATAAAAGGCTTTCTTTGCCATATATTCTAGTCTAACAAATAAAACAGTTTAGAGGTAATTGCTTTGTAAAACAAAACCCATTTCATGTGGCACAAATAATTATAAATAAACCAGGAAGAGATATTACCCATAGTGACTGCTCAAAAGAGAGTAAGTGTGTTTTTTGTCTGGGAGTCAAATGTCCTCTGCATTATGACAGGCTACCCATAACTGAACTGGTCAAATGGTTGAACTAGGCATTAAAGTCCTTAAAATATTGGGCTGTCTTAAAGATAACCTGCAAAAATGGATATTTTGAGAGTGTGGCTACAATTGTGAGAAGAAGAAAAGGTCGTTTGGGAAATATTCAAATTTCTTTAGACATTACCCTTATGCAAATGAAACAAGGTCACAAAAGTTTAGGTAGGTAGAAAAAGAATGGTGGATAAAAGCAGTTGATTTTACATCCTGTGTTCTCTACTTATAATGCAAAGAAATCAGTGGAAATCTGGGAAAACTTTAGTTTGAAAACAATAAACAGTGCAAGTAATAAAACACAAAAAGAAAGAGTCTAAGGCACTTTGCTGCAAATCCATAAAACATGGATGCAAGTATCAGCTGACACAGGAAGGAGCCCAGAGCAAATTCTAAGACTTACAGTCTTAAGGGAAACATCAGCAATGTAGTGCACAAAGTCTTAATTTGCTGTGCCAAAGAGAGGGATATTGGTGTAGTTAAATTCATATAAAGTAGACTAAAAAATTAGAAATTAGCAAAGATGGAAATGCACTTATGAATGATATGGATTTTGTTGTATGCATTACTAGATCAGTATAGTGATCTGTACTGAGAAATGGACAGATATGCCGAGGCTTAAGTTAAGACTGAACTGCAGATTACTGTATCACAAGCTATAACAGAGGCAAAAATACTTTCAGAACAATAGAATTTAGTTAGAATTTTAACCCTACTAGGCTAAATTATTCCTAGAAAAAAAATGAAGAAATACATTCATTTCATTGGTCAACTAACAAAAACAGTGGAGCACAGAGGTGTTTCAATACATTTTATTGGACACCACTAGAGTACTGCAATTGTAAAAACTATAGTGTTCCAGTAAAATGTATTACATCAGCTCCATATTGCAGAGTTTTAGATTTTAAGCCTTTCCACCCATCCACAACCCTCTTTTCCCATTTGTACACATGGGGTTGGGGTATCACTTCATTAGAGACAATCATCTAGAGTAAAGGTTTATACCACTGGGTAGCTATCCCTGCCATGTTAGTTCTTCTCCACAACAAACATGCATGCACGCTCACATCTATGGTCAGTTTAGTGTGTCCAATCCATCTTCTACATGCCTTTAGAATGTGGGAGGAAGCCCACGCAAGCACAGGGAGGACATGCAGACTCCACATAGAAGGCACCTCAGCCAAGAATCAAACCAGAGAACCACTTGCTGTGAGGTGACAAGGCTATCCACTGTAACACCTTACCAGACTATAAAAGTCTTTTGAAAGCTAAATCCAATATAGAAGTGCATTCCATGTTGCAAGACTTCTAAGTGCTGAAGCTGGCAAAAGAAATGTTACATTTTGGGGAGATTTGCTTAATTAATTGATATACATACTTTACCTGGGAAATATTTACTTTGGCAAATGGATATGCATACTTTGCCTGGGAAATACTTACTTTTACAAATTTTAAATACTAAAAAAACAACATTTCAGTTAGTGCAAAGAAGATATACTTCTCAATCCAGTGTTGTTTTGTTAGGGCTAAATATGTGCTTACAACTTACAAAGCTGCAACACACTAACTATTACCACAATGAGAGGAGAAATACCAGAAAAGAATTGAAAAGCCTGTAAACAATTTGTTCAGATTTTCAAAAAATCCAAATAAAGTGCTTAACGTGGTTTAATTGCTTCCTGCTACTGTCTTTCAGGATGCATACAAATTTATTAGTGATATTCTTGTAGTACATGTCACTCTTTATATATACATTTTTATAACATAGATGAACACTGAGGTTACTGATAGTACAGTACACTGAGCCTAAGAGGGATGATAGTGTTACACAGTTATCAAACTGAAATTAGTATTATTTAGTATTTCTTTCTTGACATTTGATTATTGAGAAAGTCCTACCTGACAGAAGTCCATTTTCAGCAGAAACCCGGGGAAAAAAGCTCCAAAGTACTATAAAACATTTCAAGAATAATTTTATAGTCTTTAAAAATAATATAGAAACAGACTTTAAATAATTATACAAAATTAGACATAATATGAAAATGTTAGTTAATAATAGATGCAAGTTATATGTTAATGATTTAATAGTTACAGAAATTTTAACTATTTTAATGAGAAATTAAGGGTAAGTTAGTATAATACAAACAGGAACTGCAATACGAAATGAGAGAAAACCTTTGTTATTGTATATTTAATTAGAGAGAAAACTAGGGGAGAGAAATTGGCGAAGTAAGGAAGTGATTAAAGAAAGAAGAGTAAGGAGGTTTAAGGTATGAAGAGGTATTTGTTCACACTTGGGGATATAGTCTATCCTGGTTTATAGTAATATAAGTAAATGAATAAGTAAACAAACAGGTGAATAAATAGTAATGGAAATAAAATGATTTTATACAGAGGTTAAGTTTAATTCATGGTGCATTAGAGAGTACAATACATATATTTGTTGCTTTTATTATTTATTTAAATACAGAGTTAAATATTTTTGCAAGTACATTGTTGGTACTTCTACAGGACATAAAACACAGTAGGGATATTCAAAAAGGGAATATAGCACAGTATGTAAGGTTAAGCTGTGCAGTATGTGCTATTGTGCAAGGCACGTGCAATTAAGAGATATCTTTACAATCATGGTAGTATAAAAATTTGTCTGGTCAGCATTATATAATAATGATCATATAATGACATGCAAAAAAGATGGATTATGGAAATTAACTCATTAATTAACCAATGTTTTTGCCTGCAGCACAGACATTTGTAGGATACTTGGTAATTATATATTAGGCTAAGTTCATAGTTATATACAAACCATGCATTTCAAAACACCATTGAAAAGCATAGCCAACTATGCCTGAGATCTGGCAAATGAGTCAAGCCCCATTATTAAGGAGAACCATACTATATACTCCAGGAAGGATTTATGATTTCCCAGCTATTCATCCAGAATATCTTTGAACACAGCCCATGAGTTGCGTTGCTTGACATGTACAAGAAGTGTATTCCATAAATATAGGATTCCTTGGGATAGAAATCTATTGTGCCAGCACATACTATTTCTGTATCTGTGAAGATTACAGTCTTTGGTATGTCTTTTCATAGCGGTGTTTGTTTTCCATAGCTGTATGAGATCAAGCAGGATAGGTTGGACCATGTACTTTACTGATGGACAGCACTCTCTATCCCGAAGAATGGCATAGAGTACAAGAACTGCACTTATTAAAAATGCCTTTAAAGCCCTGATACAAGTATCAGCATGAATAGTAGGTAACAATAAGGCTCATGAAAACATTCTATAGCTATGTCAAGAATCTAGATGGCAACACCCAAATCTGCTCTGAGTTACAGCACAAAGGCATGAAAATTACAGAACCAACTGATATTGCCAACATCCTGGCAGATCGGTTCAGTGCTAACTTTACCCCCCTCTCACCCCCTAAAGGGCCCATATCTATACAGGAAGAATGCAGAGTCCCTGTAATCACAACTATGCAGGTAAAAGCTGCACTCTCTAAAGTCAAAAACACAGCATCCATGGGACTGGACAACATCCCAGGCTGCATTTTACACGAACTTCAGAATGAACTGGCTCCCCACATAAGCACCATGTTCAATAATAGCCTCACATCAGGCTTTGTGCCCACTGAATGGCCCACAGTAACTGTTATCTCACTTCACAAAGGGGGAGCCACCACTGATCCTGGAAACTATTGACCTATTAGCCTGACGAGCCTGGTCTGTAAGGCCATGGAACGTGTCATCATGGAACTCATAAACAAAGATATTGGTAACCTCCAAACTCTGGATGCCACCCAGTTCGGGTTTGTGAAAGGCAGATCATGCCTCCTGAATCTGATTGACTTCTTTGAGGCAGTCACCAAAGCCGTGGATGAGGGTAAGGTGGTTCACACAGCCTATCTTGACCTCTCCAAGGCTTTCGACACCATCCCCCATTCTGGAATTATAGCTAAACTCACTAAACTAGGTATAAATCCCTACCTCACAAGATAGGTTTGCCAACTGGCTTACTGACAGATCCCACACTGTGAAAGTTGCAGACTCCAAATCTGACCTCAAAGTAGTGACAAGTGAAGTACCACAGGGTTCTGTCCTGGGACCTCTCCTGTTTGGTATCTACTTTTTTGAAGAACAGGCTAACACAGAAGGCCTCTGGCTAATGAAGTTCGCAGATGACTGCAGACTAGGAGCCATAGTCAAGTCCCCAAA
Source organism: Protopterus annectens (assembly GCF_019279795.1). Taxonomy (NCBI): domain Eukaryota; kingdom Metazoa; phylum Chordata; order Ceratodontiformes; family Protopteridae; genus Protopterus; species Protopterus annectens. The sequence goes on from NC_056741.1 coordinate 1,457,113,939, forward strand.
TGATGTGGACATCCTACAGAAGGGCCTCACTGAGGCAGATGCCTGGTGTCAGAACCATGGCCTCAAGCTCAATGCCAAAAAATGCAGTGTCATCCCCTTTGGTAAAAACTCTGTACTCATGAACTACCACATAGGCAGCAATCTACTTAACACCAAATGCATGATAAGAGACCTTGGGACCCAGGTGGACAGTAGTCTCTCCTTTGATAGTCACATCACCACAGTAGTCAGGAAGTCCTTCTACGTGGCACACCTCATCAAAAAAACAGTTTTCATCCAGGAAAAAAGAGGTCATTGTTCCCCTCTACTCATCAGTCATTAGGCCCATTATAGAGTACAACTCCCCTTTTGGAATGTACCTCACAAGACATCTGCAGCACCTAGAAAGGCCACAGGAGTACCTCACAATGAGGATTACTGGCCTCAAACAAATGCCATACACTGACCACCTCAAAAAAACTCCAGATTTACTCCGTAGTATATCACCTACTCCGAGATGATCTCTGCCTAACATATAAAGCTATGTCAAACCCAGAGCTGTTGGACATGCTACACCTAAAGATATCCCAATCCCTCTGAGCTACATGCTCTAGGGACCTAAACCTTGTCACCACAATAAACAGGACATGCTGGAGGGATAGATTCCTGTCCCAGAGACTTCCTATACTCTGGAACAAGCTACCCATCTATATCAAGCAAGGTTCTTCATTAGCACTCTTCAAGAAAAATCTTAATGAGTGGATGGGAAATAGGAAATACACCCCGGCGATCACTTCTGTGTCTCTGCTGGACAGTGACACAGGAAAATAACTTTCTTGGGTGGTATAAGCAATGGTACCTTGCTGGCTAGGATTACATAGGCCCTTGGGCCAATAGCCTAGTACCTACCTATGAACCTATGAACCTATGAAAGGGTGTACTGTTCAGCAGCCCCTCTGGTCTCTATGTAAATATCATGAGGACTTAAACACAAATCTTACACATTACACCTTTCATACCTCAATACATCACAGGTTATGTCAGCAAGTTCCAGAAGATGATATATAAAACAGGTGTTTCTATCTACTTGGAAAAGCACCAGAAAGATACCAAGCAATCAAACATGCAGGAAGCTCCAGTATTACAAAAGGTATTGTTGAAAAGTGCAATGTGTGTCACACAATTGATACTCATAACATTGTTTGATAACACATATGCATTTTTTGAAAATGTAATATGGTATGATGTCAATGTGCTCCCATTTAGATGGAGACAGAGAGTCTAGGCCTACAGCATTGTAGCCTATGCCTCCTGCACTCTTTTCTTAACAAGAGAGCTTATCTCATCTCTGATGGCCACAGGTAGAATATATGGTTACTGTTATGATAAGCTATGGCCATTTTAATTTGCTGCTGCTTACCACCACCTCAGAAACTAAAATACTGAACAGGACCCATTTAGAATTCTCATTTCCAACCTCCCCAGTATACATCTCAACCTCTTAGCTGAAGAAATCTGGACAAAGTCAAAAATAATGAGGGGACAGTCTGAAAAAAGGGACAAATTTTAAATATTGCCCTTATAGACACAGAGAATTGCTAGAGTAAAAGGTGTTGTATTATCCTGTATTTTCTGAGGGATATGAAGTCTGAAACTCAAATGTATGTCATTATTTTGTGGCTTCAGTCCTCAATGATTTGCCAAAAAAACATAAATTTTATGAGGAACAAACTAAATATATGAAGGAAAAATATGGACATTTTGCAAAAATTTGGACAGTTGAGAGGTATACTCCCCAGGTATTTGGTAGGTCTTCTGAAACTATAAGCCCGGAAACCCCAAATTTTCTTAAATTGTGTTGCAATGGACATGCTCTGATGTGACCCATCAGCTATAGAAGGATAGCCTGCTGTATGAATATGTGAGTATCTAGAAGCCAGCCTACCTTGGCTGTCACCAGCCATCATAGCTGCCAGCAGATGACTCAGAGTGATCCATGTGGACCAGTCTCAGAGGAGCAGTTTCCTTCACCCTTCTGAGATGTGGCAGTAAAGCCATCAACACACATTCCAAGTCATATTCCACATGGTGACCTTCGAGAGAGAATGACAGCACCCAGCCTGCAGTTATCAGCAAATTTAGTTTTCAATATGTATAGGTTAGATATTGAAACATCAGAGAAATACATGACACACATAAGACATGAGTCCAAAATAATTACACCAATTACTTTTTTTCTCCCTGAGGAGGTATTTGTTACAATGTACTGCATTTGGACCTTTATGCTTATTTACAATTCCAGCATGGGGAACATTGTAAAATGACTCAAAGTAGACACTGTGGTGGTACAAAAGTGTAGAAATATTCACTAGAATGCCAAGAGACTTGAAAATAAAAAGGTTTATTTTCAAGTCTCTTTGCATTCCAGTGAATATTTTTACACTTTTGTACCTTCACAGTGCCTGCTTTGAGTCATTTCAGTTACTACTAACCTCTTTGCTTAGTAGATTTGATGGTGCTGTTTGCTTTTCCTGGTTGTGGTGAATATTGTAAAATTCCATGGCTAGACCCAAGTTATGTTCTCTGAACTGCACAACCATTACCTACAGCTACAGTGATTTTCTTGAGTAAGTTTGTTTAAGTAGACATTATGTGCCTTTGTCTGTGAATTACAAAAAGCTATGTCTATTGTCTTTCTAGATTTTATTGTAAAATTTCCTGTTATGAAACTTTGTGATTACATAATGATCTTGAAGTGATATGAAAACATTCACTTTGACAAAATAAATATATATTCTGTAGATAAACAAACAAAAATAAAACATGCAGGTTGTGTTATCAGTCTGTCATAAACAAAACAAACATCAACAACAAAACTATTGTATTCCTTAGATGAGAATCAGATATGTATTATTTACTATGAAGGACTTGCACAACATAACATGCAGAGTGAAGGGCGTATTTCAGAGATTACTAATCAGTAAGGCTGCTGAGGTGATAAGTTACTGAGTACCAGGCAAGCAGTTGTTGTGTAGCATACATGCAAATAATTTTCTCAATATGAATAATGCTACTAACACCGTTTACAGATGGCTGTAGTTACTAAGAATTTTGCATAGTGGAATTCAGCTACAATACAGGTAAGTGCTATACTAGTGCCTATAATAAGATTTATTCTAGGGAAACGCAGGTACTAAAGGCTATATAAAGTGAAGGTGTGTGTTTGTGTAAGTATATACATAGATATATGGGAGTCCGTGTCTATATTAGAACATCGAAGTTTCATAACATTGAAAATTCAGAACAGCAAATTTTTTCCTAGGGAAACAATTTGCTGCTCCAAAACACATACACACAACACAAACACACCAAATAACAGCAATCCACACATACACCTAAAATCTTACATCTAAACCTACACTAAACTGTACATACACCACTATCTACCCACTTACCTTAACCCAAACCTTAACCCTAAGGTCCGTCACTATCGCACACACACCTCACCCACACCCTAAACCAAACTCACCCTACCCCACCCTAACCCTCATGTCCACACATTCGCACACTTACCTGACCTGCGCCCTAAACCTAACTCACCTAACCCGCCCTAACCCTCATGTCCACACAAACACACACTTACCTGAACCCGACCCGTAACTTTCCACCGCAGAGCTGAAAATAGCGAAGCAACAGGAACGGACAACCAATTCTTTCCCTAGGAAAGAATTTGGTTTTCAGAAACTTCGCTATTTTCAGCTTATGCTTATTAGGGGTCAATATTAGAACATTCGAAGTTCTGAAACTTCGATGTTCTAATATAGACCCTGGGAGTCCTGATATTAAGGCTAACTCACTAATGTCACATTGCGTTTTGTTGACACAATTTGATTGACAAAATAGATGGTAGATATGCAAGTGAGATCAACATTCCCTGGGGTTAGGGAATATGCCCTTTGTGCAATCTCAGAATTTGTATATATAATTAGCAAAGGATGAGGGGAGGGGTGTTGCCTTCCTGCAAGAATTGATGTTTTACAATTTGCTTCACTGAGGTTATTCAGAGCATGTGCAAAAGCACATTGACCTTTTTGTTGATGTTAATGTGTCAAAGTTAGTGATGTCGCCATTTGATTGATTGAACTATTTTAAATACATAACCTCTAAATATCTCTGAGAAAGTATGTTGAGAAACATTGAATGGGTTCTTGAGTCTGAAATGAGCCAAGATCTTATGAGCACAAAGTAAAACACAGCTGCTATACATATGCAGATGCATGTACACACACACACACACACACACACACACACACACACACACACACACACACACACACACACACACACACACACACACACACACACATACGCGCGCATAGTCGTGGCCTAGTGTGAATATTTGAAATACATGTAATATGGGTATTGTGTATGATAGCTGTAAAGTTAGATGTCACATTTAGAGAATGAAATCCATACTGATTGTGCAAGCTTTGAGCCCTGAAACAAATTCACTAATCCTCCTGAGCAAGATATGTTGTGTATCACTAAGAAGAGAACCACATGTATTATATTTGTGAGTTTTACTTGTTACAGCATTGTTTTCCATTGACTTCTGTGCTAATTGTTAAAACTATCTGTGAGTTGCATTAGAATGCTTATTTAATGAACTGTTGTGGTTTTTAGACAAATCAGAAGGGGATGCCATTACCATTTGCTGTGAATGAATTTAAATATGTCATATTACTTGCTAGCAGTATTTAAACTTCTCATCATACAAAAACTACAATTTACTCTTGACTATATCCTGATATAATTTATACTGCGCTGCATTTTCTGGTTGTAAGCTGCATTATAATATAAAATACTGCACTATATATACATAGTTAGACTGCTTAATCAAGCAGTAGTGATTATATAAATAATTGCTGTTGTGAGTTTTTTCAAGTTCGAGTCGTCTTTCTCTCTCTTTTTGCTTGTTCCAATGTTTTTCTCATTATGTTGCTTACTTGACTGTTTCCTTCATGATTCTCCCATCAATTTTCCTCTCTTTGGCTTTTCTAGTATTCCTGCCTGATGATATGTTGTAATGGTGCGAATGTCATTAAAACTATCATTTGACAAGGCTAAGAACACACTAGATATATTTTATTTAACTTTAAATAAAGCTATGTCACTTCTACAGAAAGGTTCTGTAGTTAATGTAATATTATCCAAACTCAGAGCCAAAAAGGGCCATTTAAGAGTTTTTCAAAAGTTGAACCGGGCACACAGACCTTATACCATTTGTCCACTAAACACCTGAAGAGCTCTATACTTTCTGCTCCTTAACCAAACTTTGCAATACATTCCATAGCATCCCAGTTCTATGGCAGAGAGTAAAAACTCTTAAATGAGTTTCAGACTTTAGTAATTTCAACAAGCAAGCAATTGTTTCTGGTACTGAAGTTATGTTTAGAAAAACAAACACCTAAAGATGGTACCAGCAACTCATTCCTTAAGTTCCTCTGTATTAATCTGTAAACAGTGGAATACAATGATAAATGCTTCAGTCTGTTTTTATATCCCAGGTATTTAAGCCCAGGGATCTGACTGGTTTATGTTTTTGAATTCTTTCTAGCCTATATCTTTGGGATGAATTATAACAATTAAAGTGCCCATGATATTCTACTATGAGTATTGCTGATGAGTTCAAATTAATCCAAACCTTTTCATCCCTACTGATAATGCACTTCATGATATCTTTCAAATGTCCATAGCATTTTCCCACTATTATATATTTCAATGGGCTTTAAATATTAGTGCTGAATCCACCATATAACACAGTTCTCTTACTGTGACAACTGGAGTTAAAAGAACATTGTCCAATGCATATGGCTAAAGGCTATTATTGTACCCAAAATATATCGCAGTGAATTTCCTAGCATCACATCACATATCAACTTTTGCTGGGCACTGATATATTAAATCCAGATACTGCTGGAATTTTTACTATTCTTGGGCATTAGAAATCATGCTCTCCACCTTTGTTTCATCAGTAAATTTACTCAACCAATTGTATTCATAAGTTAGTAATTCAGCCATTAGTAGGTTGAAAACAAGGGCCTAGTGCTGATCCTGGTGCTACTCCCACATTGATGTTTCTTGTTAAGAGATACACAATGTTTAATCTTCACCTTGTATTTCCTATCCAATAGCCAATTAGCTTCCCAGTTAACTATGTAATGATTGATTCTGTGTTTAATCATAAGATTTATTATAATATTATGAGAGACATAATCAAATACCATTATGAGGTCTAAGTAAATAATATTAACCCCAAGACCAGAGACCGAATCAAATGCAATTATGAGGTCCAAGAAAATAACATTAACCCCAAGACCCATATCTAGGGAGCTGCTAACATTATCATAAAAATATATGAAATTTGTTAAATATAACCTCCCAGCAAAAAAAAAAAAAAAAAAAAAAAAGAAAAAAAAAAAAGGAAATATGTCAACATCATGATTGCTATTATCCTGAATAAGGTAACAGAACATATGCTTATTTATTTATTTGCATTTTGTTATTGGGAAAGTCCACTGGACTATTAACAAACCATTTTCAGTGGAGGCCATGGGAGAAAAACTCCTCAGTACATAAACATAAAGAATTCAAATACATACAGTGATACAAGACTATATACAACAAAGGAGAAATATTTAAAAATTAGATAACCTATAGGTGCAAGATAAACAATCAGGAAACATCAAAGCAAAAAGAGTTAACACTGCATAAAATGTCAAGATATTAGAGTAGTGATGAGTTTTATACAACATTCTTTGATAGCAGATAAGAAAAGCTGACTGAAATATATATTCTAAGGCGGCTTGGTGCAGGTTCTAGTTGCATAGTGAAGTTTTGAAAAAGGCAGGATTCTGGGTTGTTCTAATAGTAGTAGGGCCTTCCAATTTTTGGCGAGTGAGCAGGATTAAAGAAGCTGACTGGGTGGGAGGCTAGGTTTGTGTACCTGCAAGAGCCATTGTTTATTGGATCTTTGGGGCCTCTTTGGGTGATAGTAACTAAATATAGAACTAAGGGCTGCACAATCTGAGAGTTTAAAACAGCATTTTGTGAGCTGTAGTCAATTGCAAATACGAGAGATAGAGTGGTAGTTCCAGCCATTTCAGAGTACAAAGTGGTACAATGCTGGGTAGAGTATTTGGAATTTATAATAAATTTGGCAATTTTGTTGTAGCATGTCTCAAGCTTAGCTTTTAATGAGGATTGGAGGTTAGTAAGTAGAGGGGTACTATAGACAAGTGAGGGTAGTCGGTAAATGGAAGCAAGGGTTTGTTTCACGGAGGAGATTAGGAAGTGATGTCTATAAAAAATTGCAAGTATTTGGTGAGTTTTGCTGATGTTATGTTATACATGTAGGTCAAATTCTATGTCTTTGTCGATAGTGACTCCTAGGAGTTTTATGTGGTTAACAACTTTGATTATTGTCTGACTTTGAGAATAAATAGTGAACTGGGTTTTATTTAAGGGAGTTGTTTTCTTTTGGGTGAATAGTATGATTTTTGTTTTATTTGGGTTCAGGGCTAGATGGTTATTGTACATCCAGGATTCAGTGGAGGAAAAGGCCATTTGAGCTGATTGTTGTATATCAGAAATTGAGTCAGCAGAGAAGACAATAGCTGAGTTGCTTGTGCATTGAATAACAGATCCTTGACACAGAGATTAATAGAAATTGTTAATGAAAATGCTGAATAGGACAGGTCCAAGTATGGAGCCTTGGAGAACCCAGATAGAGGTGTCAATCTATGGAGAGATAGAGTTCTGCTATTTGAAAGCCTGTTGTCTCTCTGTTAGGTAACATGAGAACCAGTTAAGTGTGGGGAGGAAAAGGCTGATCTTAGAGAGTCGTGTTAGAGAAGTAGAGGGTGTAAAACCATGTTGACTGCTTTTGATAGATCATAGAAGAGGATGGAGACAATTTGTCCAGAACTAATTCTTCCAAAGTCTCCTGGAAACTGAACCACTGAAAGACTGCCCAAAAAATGTTCTCAAAACAGAAGTTAAAGTTATCAGTTGTCAACTGTGATTGGCTGTTAGGAATAGGAATACCTGTTACCTCTTTCCAGCTTGTAGGCATGAAACCAGGGTCACGTTTTTGTTGAAATAACTCCAGTAAACAAGATGCTAATTTCTATTATATGCCTTTCAGAAAAATTGCCAGTTAGTCTGTTGGTCCAGCCACCAAACTTGCTTTGATAGAACATCTGTTTCAGATTGCTACCGCCTCACTAGTTCTAGCTGTGACCTCTTCATCCAGGCTTCCATTCTCCTCAGCAAACTCTTACACATACTTGAAGCTGTTAATCTGTTCCACTATTTTCCCTTTTTTCAGTTTTCAGCTTCCTCTGAGCCCCCAATTTGCTGTAATTGCAACTGCATTGTCTGACTCAGTTTCATCCCCTATGCCTTCAGTTTTATATTCCATACTCCTGTCATTTGCTGAAGCTCTTGCTCAGAGTCTACCTGTAATTCCAAATCTTTTGTATATAGCAGCTTTGCTTATTGCCCCCTCTGATCTATTTAGTAATGCAGTCCATCACCATATGAGCGTCAGTGGGCTCAAATCTGAACCCTAATGAACATCCACTCCCACTGAGAACCCCTCTGTGTGTCTTATTGGGTCCTTGTTTTTTGTACATAATTCGTACAAATTCTTCCAAAGTTTCCTGGACTTTGAACTATTGCAAAATTGTCCAAATCAGCTTTCTTGGCACCTTGTCATATGCTTTCTCCATGTCTAGAAATGCCATGCTGGACTGTTTCTTCATCTCAAGCTTCTTCTCCATTATCTATCTTACTGAAAAATTTGGTTTGCTTGTGCTGATCTGAATCTAAACTGCTCATCTATCATCTAGCATTCTTCTATTCCACATATCTGTCAATCGCTCTCTCCAGAGCTTTCATGCAGTGTGACACAAGTTTGATACCTCTATGCTACCCACAGTTGTGAATGTCACTTTTGCTCTTGTACGCTATAGAATGCTTATTCTCCAGTCATGTGGAATATACCTTTCTCTTGATACCGTTATGAGTAACCTCAGGAAACATTTCTGCCATAACTCTCCCAACACCTTGGTCATATCTGTTGTGACCTCATCTGAGACTATAGCTTTCCTTGACTTTATTTTGCTCCATGCTGTTCTTACTATATGTAAGCTGTGTCTGGGGCAGTACACCTTCTGTAGGGGTTTCTCCATTCACAAGCTGCTAGTAATAGTCCTTCCATCTGCTTTTGATATCATTTTGAACAGTGAGTAGGTTATTGCTGACATTCTTTATGAAGAGTATCTGAAGACTTTGTATTTCTGTCTTTGCCTTGCAACCTGATGGAGTTTCTATGTGTCATCTGCTGAGTCATTTTACAGAAGTTGGCAGTGTTCCTATGATACCTTGTTCTTTGCTGTTGCGCTCTTAGTATCTTTGTTAGCCAACCAGTATTTTTACTATAATGATAATAATAATAATAATAATAATAATAATAATAATAATAATAATAATAATAATAATAATAATAATTATTATTATTATTATTATGATTACTGCTGGTAATATTAGTATTGTTATTATTATTATTACCCAATGGAACAAATCTATTTATTTTGTCATTAATGTAATTATAATAAAATAATTAATTTTCACCTGAGTAGTTTTTCCTTCTATCACTGTCTTCCATTGCCATTAACCTAACTCTTTATTTATAGACTGAAAGTAAGTTCTGTACAATTTCCTAGTGTATTCACATTTATTACCAAATGTATTAGTGAATCTATCAGTTTCACAAATAATGGAGAAATGATCTGAAACACCAAGAGCATATAAAGTGGTATAATTTTAACATAATGCTTATTATTCAATGAAATTACATTGAGTATATTTTTCTTAGTATATTCAATCATGATTTGTTAAACATCCCCCAAGATTTAATAAATTTCATATAGACATAGTGTAGAGCCTACATGGAATGTTACTATGTCTGTGCACATGGTTGCTCATCAGCAGCGTTTCATGCATATTAAATATGGTGCCTTGCTGAGGGAGAGACATGGGACATGGTTATTGAATCGTGTAGGGAGTGTGGTGCTAACTGTGTCTGTAGATGAGTAACACGCCCCATGCACTGTTCAATAGGAGTATAGCAATGCAATTTAATTGTTTTTATTTTCACCAATATTTAATTTTGTCTTGAATGTGTACTAAACTGGTATACATAATGGTGTCCTTCTCTCCCATCAGCTGCAGAGAAGGCTCACAACATCAAGGTGCATGCCAGGCATTTGGCCAGGTTGCGCAGTGAGTGTGGTGAGTACAGATGTATTTTGCTACCTATAGTCAAATAAGCAAGAAATAGCAAAGCATTAACTGTGATTAGATATATACAGTAAAAATCATATTGCAGTGAATGTGGACAACACCTGTACTGCAAGATGTGCAGACTGCCAACTGTAGTTCCATAAGCAGGGAAGACTAAAGCATTAACTGTAATAAACTGTTATATACAATAACACTTTTAGTAGTGCAATAACTGTGAAATTACAGCTGTGTTGCAACACCTGTACTGTCATGCTTGAATGTCATTCATGTGTGTTCAACTGTCACTGCAGTCAAGTATAAAACTGTGCCACTATTAGGAGGATATATTCTGGTGCCAGATGAGCTTGAGACAAATAGCAGTCAGTCAGTAATCACCAGTGACTCAGTAACTCTGTTTGCTAAATGCTATATATGAAGTACATTTTTGCCACACACAAACCAAGGTTTGAATCTAGTGCTATGTAGATCTAAATATTACAGTATCAGTCTCATAATGTTTAGAGATATTCTCTCCACAGGAACTACAGGTAAATGAATGAGGTAGCCCATATTATGAGTACTTTATTGTGTGTTTACATCTCACAGACTGTTACAATCATTACCAGGAATGTGAAAATACAGCATAAAAAAACAGGAAATAAGTCTCATAATAATAAAATAAAATAAATAAAATGTGTATGCTCTGGTATGTCTGCATGCCTGGAGTGTGTATTAAAGGTAGCTGCAGTCAATGAATGCATTTGATGCAGATGTCCACTGCTGTCACTGTTATCAGGTTCTATCCTCATGCCTGTCAAGCAAGGCATGATAATTGTTTACTGTTTGTACTGTACACATACATGTCTCTCAAGTGTCACACTGTCAGGAAATGTAATTACCATTGTGTATTCCCTTTCTCATGGATGTATCATTGACATAATTATGTAAATAGCAAAGTAACACTACATCAGCCCACAGTACACCTTGGTAGTGATATAGGTACACCTGATGTGCAAGTGTTCTGTGTAGTTGTGTACCCACATTTGTTACTGATTGGCCCATACTGTCCCATGTGGATAGGTTGAGAGGCATGCACATACTACAGCAGCTATAGGGCACTTGTACACATAAAGAAAGGGCAGATGTGTACAGTAGATAGAAGTACTGTTGTCAACTTTGTAGTATATAATGGTATTAATACACTGTATTTCTCTCTCTCCCCACCTCTTATCTTCAAATATTTATTATTGTTATGCATTGGTTATGGTTTGCAATTAACATACATAGTTCCTTGAACTTTATTTTGGGGTATGCATTTTATTATTGTTATGTATCACAATCGTTGCATATTAACATATCTTGTTGAATTACCTATTCTGTTGGACATATGCTGTAACTGTTACTGGCATGCTGTTAATATACTGCCTGTTCTGTTATTCATTGTTGTGTTTCACACAATATGCATTGAAGTGTAATGAGAATATTGCCAATGTTCTTGCATGCTGTTCTTACTAACAATGGTTTTGTACATAACTAACCTAAATGTATTGCTTTACCTCCATAATCACAGCACTTCAGGGTAGGCTGGTTCCTGCTGATCCGTCTACCCTAGCTCAGCTGACCATGGCACCAGGTACCAGCACATCTGGGACCCAAGCTGGTGGTGCCCTCTCTGTTGGTCCTGCACCACCTTTGGGTGGAAATGCCACAGGGGATGGGGCCATCCTCCCAGGGAGCAGTGACAGAAGGACGGTAGTCACCCAGATCAGGCCATGGTGTGCATGATTCTTCATAGGAGTTATGAATGCCCTTGTCAGTTCTAGGGCAGACTTGACAACCTGGTGGGGCCTGATGGCCCTGGTGCCCAGCCTCCAGCAAAGCCATTTTTGGGGCAGTGAAGAAGTAGTGTGGACTGCCCACGGGTGGGGAACTCAGTCAAGCTGCTGCTATCTGGAGGCACATGCTGCTTGGATTCCACAACATCCTCCCTAACCAAGGTGTTTACCCCCTCATGTGTCACTCATCACCCCTGTCCGCTATCCTGTCTGGCTTGTCTGTCTGCAATTGCATCCTCTCCTACCAAACTTACCTCCCCACATGTTCCTATATCCCTTCCCCATCATTCCACTATCTCCTTATAAAAAAATAGGCACCTGTCCCACAAAATATATCACCCCATACATAGCTCTTCATTTCACACACATGTCCACTGGACACAACTAATTTGGTCCAATTACCTTGACAACACATTTATGTTGTCCTCACCCCTGTATCTGGAGTTTGATTGTCCACATTCATCTTCAAAATCTGTCAAAATGCACAGTTGTTGCTGTACAAGAAATGGAAAGCTATGATTCTTCCCTGCAGCCATCCTGCACATCTCTACCTGCCCTTCACTATGTTTTTCCCCCCTGCTTCTTCCCATTTCACCACTGTCCTACCACCCCTTTTTCTTTCTTAATATTTAACATACTATGCTTAACATACAGCTGCATATGTTGCATATGTTGCATATGTTGGACACCTAGGGGGAGTGTAACACTTAGGAGGTCAGCAAGCTGTATACGTCACTGAAGGAGGAGTGTCAGCTCTGTCATTATAAAAGAGTCAGAGTGGGGGTACCCATGACAGTCCAGTCGAGGCATGTGCTTAAGTTACATATGTTATGTAACAGTGCCAATCAGAGAGTACTAGGCGACATATAAGTAGACTGTATCAATATGTGCAGTGTGTCCCTGCCTATAGACCTTTGACTTGCAAACATGGCTAGCAGTTAATTCAGTAGCAGCAACCTGTTTTGGTTAAAACTGCATGATTCAGTCATTATTTGCTGTCATCACAAGAATGTAAGTGATGTGCAACACACTGGATTCGAATCCAGGACAGTGAGTGGCAAAATGCACTACATACAAGACATTTAACAAACTGAGGTATGTAGTCAGTGCTGCAGTAGGTGTATTTGCAAGATATATGTGCATTCATACAGCCTGTGACACAAGATTTGCATTAGTATGTGTTTTGTGAAGGGTATGAAGTGTGACACTCAAATGTCTGTCATGATTTTCTAATCTCAGTCTTTCATGACTTGTCAATCCTCACCAGACACATATGTTTTTGTGAAAACCATGCCAAAACTAAAGGGAAAAATGTGGACATTCTGCAACAGTCTCTACAGTTGACAGATATACCTGCTATTCCAGGCCTCATGTATATCCATTATTATTTATTTGGTTGTGTACTGGTGTAGTGTCTGCATCACAGTTGCAACTACACTCCCATCATTCCCATTATATGTACTTGCAGTGTCAGTGGCAATCAGTATATATTGATGGAAACACATGTTTTAATTCAGAGCTGAGTGCATACCTCTTAACTGTACAGATTTTCTCAGAATGTCCAGATTTTTGCCTCATATTTTTGGTTTGTCCCTCATAATTTTTTTTTGTTTTTCTGGCAAATCACTGAGGATTGAAGTTACTAAATAATGACATTTGTTTGATTTACAGACTTCATATGATTTGAAAAATGCATTCAAATACAACAATTGTCATTCAAGTAAATTTCTAAGTTTATAAAACCAATATTTAAAATCTATCCCTATTTTTGGGCATTTGTCCCCCCATAATTAGGCTTTGTCCAGAATTCTTGTGCTATGAGGTTGAGAGGTATTGCTGTGTGGCCTAGTGTGCCAATGCACTGTGCTGCAGTAGACAGGTACCTGGGTTCGAGATGTGGTGGGGAGATTAATTTGCAGATGTGCCTAACACCGTGAGAAACATATAAGATGATTAAGGCAGTGTTAAGTGAGTTTGCGTAGAGCAGCACTCCTCTTAGCTCTGCTTAAACTCAAGCTAAATTTAAAAAAATAAAAGAAAAAGGGGTGATAGGAAAGTGGTGAAATGGGGGCATGCAGGGGAAAATATACTGAAGGCAGGAAGGGTGTAGGAAAGGACCATAGCATTCCCATTTCTTGTACAGCAACAGCTAAGCAGGCTTTACAGAGTTTGGAATTTGGAGCCTCACATCCCAGAGAGATTACTGAGTCAACATAAATGTGCTGATTAAGTAATGTGATAATCTCTTGTGCCCAGTGAACACGTCCAAAATGGAGAGCTATGTATGGAGTGATTTGTTTTTGTGGGACATGTGTCCTTTTATTAAGGAGAGAGTGGAATGTTGGGAAGGGATATAGGCATATGTGGGGAGGAACGTTGGGTAGTAGAGGTAGGATTTGCAGACAGACAAGACAGCATATAGAGGTGGCGTGTAACAGATGTGAGGGTAAACAACCTGGATGGGGAGGGTGTTGTGGAATCAGAGGTGCATGTGCCTCTGGGGTGCAGCAGCATGACTAAGATCCCAACCCATGGGCAGTCAACACTGCTCCTTCACTACCCTGAAGGTGGTTGTGCTGGGGAGGCTGGGTGTCGGGACCCTCAGGCCCCACTAGGCTATTGAGTCTGCCCTCAATCTGGTGCAGGCAAAGTTTATAACTCCTATGGAAAATCCTGTGCACCATGGCTGGTAGTTGATCCTGGGTGACAGCCCCCCTTCCACTACTACTCCTGGGGGGGGCAGGTCTCATCCCCAGAAGGTGGTGCAGAGCCAGAGGAGAGGGCACCACTGGCTTGGGTCCCAATGAGCTGGTGCCCGGTTCTATGGCCAGCTGATGTAGAGTAGGTGGATCACCAAGAACCAGCCTACCAAAATGTGCTGTGGATGTGCAGGTAGAGCAATAAACATTTTGAGTTATGAACAAAACCATTATTAATAATAACAGCATTCCAGAACATTGTACATAACTTCATTACAGTTCAATGCATATTATATGAAACACAACAATAAATAACAAAACAGTCATTATATTAACAGCTTGCCAGTAATAGTTATAGCATAAGGCCAACAGACTAGGTAATTCAACAAAAGATGTTAATATGCAACCATAGTAATACATAGCATTAATAAAATGCATGCACAAAATACAGTTTTTGGAACAGCATATGTTAATAGAAAACCATAACCAATGTATAACAATAATAAATATGTAAAGATAATAGGTGGGAAGAGAGAGAAATACAGTCCTTTAATACCATCATGGGCTATATAGTTGACAACAGTAATGCTATCTACTCTACAGGTCTGTCCTTTCTTTATGTGTAAGTGTGCCCTATAGCTGCTGTAGCACATACACACCACTCCAGCTATCTGCATTGGACACTATGGGCCAAGTAGTAACACCTGCAGGTACACAACTACAAAGACCACTTGCACACCAAGTGGACCTATATAACTACCAAAGTGTACTGGAGGCTAATTAACTAGTAATTTGATATTGACATATGACTCATGTAGATGATGCATCTGTGACAGAGGGACTACCCAACAGCAATTACATTCCATGCCAGTGTGACATTTGAGAGACATGCATGTGTACAGTACAGAGAATAAACAACTAGCATGCCATGCATGGCAGGTATGGGGATCGCACCTAATAATCACTGACTGTAGGGGACATATGCATCACATTCAGTAATTGACTGCATCAACCTTTACAAGACAGCCCAAAAATACAGCCATACCTTCATTACGCATTTTATTTTTTTATCGTATTGTAATTTGTTACTATTGAACCTGTTGCCTTTATTGTGTAGATAAATAGCACATTCGTAAGGATTTCAACAGTGTGTGACAGCTGAACAAACAAGTATTTACGCATACTATGAGCTAGCTCACACTTTTACCTGTGCCCCTCTGGAGAGAATGATATCTGTTATTCCTCATTTTTTATTTCATTTATTTTATTATGGTTTGTTAGAATTCAACCTGTTGTCTTTATTGTGCATATAAATAGTACTTTCATGAGAAGGATTTCAACAGTGTGTGACAGCTGAACAAACAAGTATTTACACATACTATGGGCTACCTCACCCATTTACAAGTAGTCACTGTGGAGAGACTATCTGTCATCATCTTCTTCTTTCGGCTTTTCCTGGTTAAGGGTTGCCACAGCGGAACTCCCGTCCGCTAATGATTGGCAGTTGATTTTTACGTGCCAGCGTGCCAGGCCTGACGCATAACCTTCAATAAAGGTACGCCCATTCACGCATGTCTCCACGCAGAAGACGCTCTAGCTGAGAATCGAACCGGACAGCGTCTTAATGTGAGGCGACAATGCTACCGCAGCACCACCACTGCGGAATATCTGTCATCATAAATTGTGTAATTCAATAATAGGCATTAGTACATGGAACTGGATTTGAACCCTGGTCTGTGTCTAGCAAAATGTACTTTGTACACACCATTTAATAAACCGAGCTACTCAGTCACTACTGACATCTGACTGACTGATTTTATCCTAGAGCTAACCTGGAAACAAAATATGACCTTCTACTAATCTACAGTGTTATAAAACAGTGCAGTGACAGTTGGACACAGCTGCGCGAAATGTAATCATGGCAGAGAGACTAGGTAACCTATACATTACTAAATAAACTGCAGGTGTACACAATATATTGCTTCTGCTTTGAAATATTAGTTTTCATTCCACACATATTGCACAACAGTTCATTACAGATGCCTTCATGCATTTAATGGTATACTTCTGAGTTTTTAATTGGCTAGTTGCTGTAAAGCAGGTGTTGAAATAAAGCTGTAATTCCACAGTTATTGTGATAGAAACTTTATTTCATGTAATTAATTGAGGTTAATGGTTTTCTCTTTCCTGCTTATTGTAGTACATGTGGCAGTAGTCACTTACTGCAATCCAAGTCTATGAACATATTCATTACAATACAATCAAGACTGTTTATATACCTAATGGCAGTTAATGATTTACTCTTTCTTGCTTAAATGACTATAGATTGGAAGATACATACATCTGTACTCACCACACTCATAGCACAACCTGGCTGAGCATCTTGCATGCAGCTCAACGTTGCAAGCTCGCACCCCTACAGCGGTTGGGAGAGAAGCACACTATTATGCATACCGGTTTAGCAGACATCCAAGGTTATATATTTGTGAAACACAGTTAAACATACTTACACACTTGTGGAACACTGCCCGCCAGGAGTTCTTGGACCCAGGGTTTCAAGACAGCTCCCTCCCTTCTTTTCAGGTCATCATATTGGTGATGACACTGCTCACCTGTATGGGGGCTAACAGTTGCACTGGCGAGGTCCCTTGCCAGCCAGTTCCAGGCCTCAGATTTGTACTCCAAGCCCTGGTAACCATCCTGCATGAGCCAATCTGCATGATTTTTAACTTGGAGTCTGACCATGACCCTGGACTCATCAATGCTCCACTGCTATGCCAGAAAGCTCATACCCTCGCCAACACCTACCATAGTATCCTCACAGGTTGAACTCCATTGGATTCTGCAGTATTCCCACCCATTGTGTTTAGTATAGAGTGTTTTATCACACTTTAATGCCATTGGACAATTTTTAAAATATGGCACGCCCATTAGTACCACGCAAACCAGCTGAGCTCAGCTCAGCAGTGCTTAAACTGGCAATGCCAAGTGGTGTTGA
The DNA here is from genome assembly GCF_019279795.1 of Protopterus annectens. Taxonomy (NCBI): domain Eukaryota; kingdom Metazoa; phylum Chordata; order Ceratodontiformes; family Protopteridae; genus Protopterus; species Protopterus annectens. The sequence goes on from NC_056741.1 coordinate 1,457,131,797, forward strand.
AATGGGTTTTGTTTAACCAGTGCTTGGCATGGTTTAGCAGGACTTAGTGGAGCTTAGCTGAGAGCAGCACATCAGCATATAAAAATAATTGGTATAATTTGTAATTGGAAAATAAATGCTTAATAACCCATCTGTGTACTCAAACCCTGCACCTACTGCACATAAGGCTGTCATTCTAACCATTTGGCTAGGTGGATTTGTAGAATACTGCTATACTTTTACATATATTTCTCACCTATGTTTAAGCACTGCTGAGCACCTAGCTGTCTCACGCAAACCCTCTCAGCTATGCTTAAATGTGACCCTTGGATTCATAAGTAAATTTATCTGGTTTCTATTTTAAGATGTCTGATGTGTGCCTATTGCTGCCCACTGTGCTGTGCTGCACAAACTTAAAAAAAAAAAAAAAAAAATTAATATATATCAATACATTGATTTACTGCATTTTTACAGTGTTACTCTTCCCCTGACACAATAACACCCTCCCTACACTGATTCAGTAAATGTGTTACATGGCTCTCCCTCAGTAATGTGCCTTCAGTAATATGCATCGTGCGCTACAGAGGGGGAACCACATACATGGCCATGGTACCTTCCGTGTAGGCTGTACACTATACCTACCCAGATTTTATTAAATCGGGGGCACATCTACCTTGATCTTTTGAATACATGACATCAAGGTATTCCATCTGACTTTTGAATTCATACGCCTTATGTTAAGGATAAGAGTTACTAAGCCTTGCTTAAATAAATAGTGAATAAAACTCTGAATGCGGGAAACTTAATACCAGTTTTAACAAATAATGGATATAAATGTAATATCTATGGAATGATTCACAAAATGTTGTCACTTAACTGCATATATAAACAGTGAAAAGAAAATCAAATATAGAAAAATGTAATACTAATTGTCGCAACAGGAAATGAATACAATAGTACTAATGTTTACATTTAATACTATGGGTAGGATACCACTTGGTCATCAGAGTGAAGTAAGAACAAGAAATAAACCTGCTCATGCCTATCATCTTAGAAACAAGGCAAAGTACTCTAAAAATAATTTGACTAATGAAACAACAAGCAAAATGCAGTCACAATTCCACCCCACCCCACCCACCCAAAAGAAACGTCAATACCGAGCGTATATAAAATAACCTAGTTGTTGTAATGCACTGTCTAAGCACACACCCAGAGAATAAAGTGCATGGAGATAGTCCATGTAGCAAAATTATAAATAAAAAGAATGCATCCAATAATTTCAGGTACTAGGCTTCAAACCCTGTAGTCTTTTCTTTTCCTTTTCAGTATGCTTCAGATAGTTTATTAGGACCACATATAATAAAGAAATTATGAAATGGTTAATCTAATAATATTGGCAAAAGTACTGGAGAGAGAGAGAGAGATAGCAAGCACTGCAGATTTAGCCAGTTAGAAGTTTGAACTGAGTTGACTGTTGCTCTCTATCAACTTGATTAGGAGTGTTTTTTGGCAAGTCTAGTGCTAGGTTTGGGACACAGCCAATACAGTAGAGCATGCTAAAGGGCTTGCAGCTAGATGGTAGCGATACCAAAGTTACTCTTATTACCTTGTTTATTTTGTGAAGGGTAAGATAGCAAAATCCAGTTGTCAAGTTTATTTTAGAATCAGAGCTTCCTTACTGAAGTGACCTCTTGGTCATCACTTTATATGATAAGTCTTGAAATAGTGAGACAGAGTATCTTTCTAGTGGAAAATCTTTTTTTATCTTTGACAACAAACAGGATGACCTCTTCATCTCCCAAACTGAAGAGGCAAAATGCCAGCCAAAATCTCAGTTGCCTGGGAGGATTATTAGACTTTGGCCTGAGTTGAAAGCCCTGTTAGCATGGTCTCTAGGAATGGCTGTTGGCAGATGAAGTCCATTTGTGAGCAAATAAGAATTGTCACTTGGTCCTATTCTTACTAGTCCTACACTGAACCCCCACTATCTTAAAATTATTTCTGCATCTCCTGTTTTCTATGTTTGTGACTCGATCCTGCAGGGATCTGAAGGATAGATGGTTATCCTGGGAGAAGAACTGCATTTAATCAGCTGTACAAAATGAAAATAAACAGCAGGTTCCAGAAAGAAAGTTTAAGCCACCCACAGTTGAATATGTGCAGTGGTTTTAGCTACAGCCACCTCAGCGAAGAGCTTTCTTTCAATATCAAGCTGAGCCTCACAGTCAAGCTATTGTTCTTTTCCCCTAAGTCCATATGTTCTGAAAATAACATGTGGCAACCGCATGTCATTTAGAAGAAGACCATCTGTTATGCTTCTACATTTTTTAAGATCTTTATGCTTTAGTCAAGAAGAATACTCAAAGACTGCAAAAAATTAGCAACTGAGACATCATGGTTACAAAACTAACTTTGAATTCTAATGTTATATCCCTAGGATTACAAAGCCACAACATTAAGCTAACCCTTTCTTTGCTAACTCTGCTCTCTCATAAGAACATTATATTTTTGAAAAATGTAATAGTTATTTTTGATATTTTTGATACCTACACTAACTAGAATCCTGGGGTCAAATATTTTACATTTTTCACCCCACTACTCAGACCGTGGTCTAGAACTGATTTCTTCTCTTGTTCAAATCATGGTGCAAGTACAATCTGGAGTTTATAACTCAACAAGAAAGCTTCCTTTCAACCACTGTAATGTACATGTTAAAGTTGAAATAAAAAAAATTACAACTTCTAACTGGAGAATATGCAAAAAGAATATACTAAACGTGCTACAATTGAAGATACTGTTGGGCCATACTTCATTAAGCAAAGGCTATAATATCTGATTTGATTTAAGATGAGAACCTTGCAAAGCTTTTACAGGGCTTCTTATTAGTAAGTCAGAAGATTTCTAGACTGTTTAAAGCAAAAAAAAATAGCTACTTTAGAAAGTAAATTAATGCAGCTAGATAATGAACTTCAGATTGGATATACTACTACTGGAACCTTCTACCTACTAATCTAACTCTACTTCCATCACGGTCACTCTTTAAGCAAAATCTCAAAATCCACCTAAAATCACACTGGTTATGTCCCTGTACTAACCCTGATTAATTAATTAATTAACCACCTTTCCTTTTTTCTTTTTACTGCTTATGGCTCTACATCTTACTCTATATACCCCTCTGTATGCTAATATCTGGTCTCCGTAAACTTATAACCACAAGTGTTTATGTTAACCAACAATGAACTATAGTGTATCTCACTTATCAAACAATCTCACAACTGTTATATTATTGACCTACTTGTATTTTTACTTTGAGTATGCCTTCTTTTGATTGTATATACCTCTTATTTTTTTATTTATTTATTTTTTTGTACTTGTTTTTGTTATATAATTGCATAATACTGTTTGTACTATGTTGGAGCTTTTCTCCCCGGGCCTCTACTGAAAATGGAAATATACCCAGTTAGACTAGCCTGGTCAACAAATGTAAAATAAAATAAATAAATAAATATGTAAACATAAAAATTAGTAGTAGCCCTACTATACATCAAATGTCTCCATGTAGCTAAACAATTTCTTACTAAGCATCATTTCAACTAGATATATCAAATTGCCTAGTATTCACTCCAAATGTGTGCCTGGTTTACTGAAGGTAAACCATATATCCAATAATATATTCCCCATATGTGACCAACAGAAATAATAACTTAAAAATCAGTTTATGCATCATTAAATATCCAGATAAATTAATCAGAAATAAGGAATTTTCTTGTAAATTTTAGTCCAACTCATGCACAGAATTATACTGCTTAAGTACTGGAGACAAACTTTACTCTGCAGGAATTGTTAGCTGCTATCTCAGCACTTAATGCTAATAAGTTCCCTGACCCAGAAGGCACTGATATAAACTTTTATTAAAAAATCTAACATTGTTCTGGTTTCAGTCTGACTACAAGTGTTTAACAACATGATGTTCTATGGAAATCAGATAAGTATATGAATCGTCCCCGAACAATTTTTTATGCAAACTTAATTCAGACTCTCTTTTCATTAAAAATTACCAGCTAAAATTATTAATAAATCTTGATATATCAATGTATTCATCTATTCCAGATAGCCATTTCTGATTAGCTGTGAAACTTACATTTTGTTTTTAATTACAACATAACTATTGAGAAGTGAAGGCAGACAAAAGATGATAACTTCATCCTTGAAATAATTTTATATTACCATCATATTCTGAATAAAACAATGTGAATATTTGTGCTGGAGACAAGTATAGCTTTTGACATTGAAGATGTATCCTTTATTTATGCAGTACTTTCAAAAGTAGCAGTTCATGAAATGTATTTTAGAGGCATAAAACTGGTATATGATTCTGCTTCAACGTGCCTTGTAATAAATGGGAAACTCCCTACTCCAACTAGAATTCTAAATAAATCTAGACAAGAGTATCTCTTGTCACTTTATCATATTATCCCCTCATTGGAACCTTTGTTTCACAAAATCATGCATGGTTTGAATCATCCTGGGATAAAATGCTGTAAAATGAAAGTAAATATAAATTAATTTGCTGATAACATATTACCAAATGCCTGCAATCCTATATAGCCAGCATACATAACTCTTAAAGTTATTAAGGGATTAAGCAAAATATTAAATTATGAATGAAATGTGGTTAAATCAATTGTATCCCCATGTAAATATCATTGATGTATGCAGTACTTCCAACCTCTCACCAAAAACTTAACATTTCACTTGAAGAATTTAAGTAATTTGGGCTGAGTGTAAGAATAGGCTAAATTCATCATCATCATCATCATCATCATCATCATCATTATGGGTATGCCAACGATGAACATAAAGTATAGCTGTATTCTAGCATCATAGAAATATGGAGCAAAAATATACCAAATTTAAAGAAGGTCTTCAGTAAACTTAAATATATTTTTCTTGAAAAGCATTAGTAGTAATAATAATAATGCACCTTTTCCCCAGAATCTTCTTTCTCTGAAAAAAAAATGCATCCCTATACTCAGAGAAATACTCAATTCAATAAGTGAGTGAATATTGAATTTTTTAACTAATAACACATAAAGAGTAACCTTAAATAAGTAATATGATGCAGCAAATGTGAGTATGAAAACTTATAATTCCAATGAATTTTACTTAGCAAGAAGAATAATCAACTTATTTCCATTTCAGGTTACGTTTCTCCCTTGTGTAAGCAACCACAGTTATAGATCTCTGATATTGAAACATAGCTTCTGAAGAATAATAAATCTTAGAATTATAAAAATGATGCAGTTATCTATAGTATTTTTACCTTAATTTATTAATTCTGCATCTTTAGCTTCCCTTGAAAAAAATTATCGTATTCAATGATTTTTATTATGGCAAGTGTTACTGGGCAATACAGATATTATCATAGACTCAGAACCTTTACAGATCTTCAAATTGCTAGAAAATATGCATCTGTTTTATTAATTGTATAACTTTGTTTGATATGATCCTCTGGTAATCATAACCAAATCCAGTTTTTCTTCCTCTGTGCATCCTTTATTAAGCAAAATTAGAGTGACTATACTAATATTTGCCTCATATATTCAAGCAGAATAGGGAATAGGGAATGTTATGTTTGTGTTTAATCATGGATGAATAGTTCAGGAAAATATGTTTCTTTCCCATTTATAATACACAGTAATCAGCTCTAAATATGAACATGTTTCAAACTATTGGTTTATATTCTTAAATTATACAACTATCACTCCAAATTGGGACACTGTCCATTAAAATGCATACAAAATGCATCCATATCTGAAATGCATACATCAGCAATTGTTACTTCATAATGCCTAAGTACCTCCCCCATAAATTAATGGCTATGGGTGAAATGCCCATCATACACTGTATGTAACAATATCTTAGCAAACTGATCTGTTTTATGTATTTTTGAATGGTACCTCAATAATTTCTTTTTTTTTTTTGGCATTCATAATCAATGGCTTCAAAACACACAAGATAATAAATGATCTCAAAGACTGTTACTCATTCAACTTTTTTCTAGACCTTCTGATTTGTAATAATTCTGAAGGGGAATGCACCGTTGTATGTGTTTATCAACTTTGGTGAAGATGTTTGTGGTAAAACACTGGCTAAAGTGAGAAGAGTTATCTTTAGCTGTATGGAAGTCTTCCATTAAATGTTGTTTGAAAACATGGAAGCTTGTGGAGCTTTGCTCCATGGGACACCACTGAAACAGGGGTTTCTGCTCAGTTGGACTTTCAGGTAAACAAATGCAAATAAATAAATAAATAAATACAAATAAATGCATGCTAAAATTAATGGCCATTATAAACAAACATCTATACTTATGCAGTATGCTAGCCAAAGTCTGGACTAGTTAACATATTTATCTGTATTTAACATGAAACCCACCAATCCGCAACCCCTTTTTCCCATTTTGCACATGGGTTTAGAGTGTCACTTTAACAGTGAAAATCATCTAGAGCCAACGTTTACACCACCAGATGGAAATTAGCTGCAGTATATATTAACAGCTTGGTCTTTACAGTGTCTGCATTTTGCTAACAGGCTGTACCACGCTCTCAGATTGATAAAACCAAATTTTAAGTTATGAGATATTTATTGGAGGTTGGTAAGGTCCTAAGGATTGTTTCTTTACTTATGTTTCCTTTTGTTCTAATTATCTGTTTCCATTACAGTGATGGGAAACACTTGTGAATTTTGTTGGCTAAACTACGCTCCTTATGGACTGTTATATATCCTTTCTTGAATATGGAATGTGCTTTGTGGACTACAGGACATTTTTTGAAATAATCAATAAAATGTGTTAAAAATAAATATTCATAATGATATTACAGTTCTGTTATTTCTGGCACGTACTACTACCTCTTACTCCACAATTCAAAGATGCATGTGGTAGAAACTTATTTTTACAGTACCATATTATAATTAAACATTAATTTTTATGGCATTCCCTTTGTGCAGAAATGGCAGCATAGCTCAATTTGTTGAACCACAGTTTGCACTTTTCATTATTCCTTGGGAGGAATATACTTTACAACAATGGTGAGTCTTCACATCTGAGATCCTCTATAATGTGAAATTGTAAATGCTACACGCATCTAATCAAAACTTCATAATTCAGACTCATATGGAATCACTTCTGCACCATCCTGACTTTACAGTGAAGAAAGTGTAATTATTTTAATTCCAAATCTTACATCAGAAATCAACGATGTTACCTCATGAGTAACATATTAAATTTTATGTAAGTGGAGGTTCTTATCCCTCATATGAAACAGTTACATATAATCTATCCTCTATTCTTAATTATTTAAATTCATGGTCACCAGTACAGGTGGGATAGTGGTAATGTGTCTTCAGTGTAACTGTTTAAATATTACTATTCTCAGCATTAATTTATATCACTGTCTGCTCATAACAATGAAATGTAATTCAAAGTGGCATGAATGATCTCAGTTTAAACAACTTGGAACTGCTCTGACCTGAAGGGATAACTGGGATTTACTGTATGTCTATTTTGACATAATGCTGTTATATGTGTTACACATTATGGTGATGCCAACAATGAACATAAAATATAGCTGTATATTAGCACCATATCATAATCCTGCTACAATACATATTGTAATGTATTACTTTAGTAATACACCTTGTATATCTGGATAAATTCAAGACCTACACCGCCCTGTTACTAATGTATTACTGTATTACCTGTCATACTAAATTACAGTGATCTGCAACTTCAACCATAACAGGACATTTGTATGGCAATATTTCTAGCATTATGTTTCTTCACTATAGTTTTATCATTTCCTTTAAATGCCTGGAAATCTGGATGTACCGCTATCATAAAGTCACTCTCCATCTGAAACATGCTTAGAAAACATAAACACTCTTGTTCTTGTCCCATAACCCCCCCCCCCTTTCAGTTACCACTTGAATAGCCATAGCAGCATATTCTGTTTGCTCAGAAAGAATATAGACTTTCACAAAAATTCTGAAAAAGAAATGTCCCAACAACTCAAACCATCACCAATAACATCTGCTGCTTTAGCAAATCTCCCTAGAAGTGAATATTACTATCACTATAAATCCCTTGAAAAAGCAAATAGGCTTCCAAACAGTCAAAGATGTGATCTTCTCCTAGGATCATAACTGTTCAAAGCACTGCATGACGACACTCTCTTTTTCTCTCTCTCTCCTTTAGCTTCAGAGCTTATATAGCAAGCTCCTCCCTGTAATCTAACAAAATCATAAGAATTCCAGATCTATTTTCCTAGTTCATTGCTCTGACCAGTGCTCCTCAATTCTTGGCTCCAAACTTTGGGAATCTATCCTACCCACTTTAAAAAAAACTCCTCATACCCCCATGTACAATTTAAATATCATCTTTAAAAGTACTGGAGTGAAACAGTAAATGCAAACAGCAGGAGTTGGACAGTGCAATGAAATACAGCAAAGATGAACTTTATCAAAGAAGAAACATTAATGAATAAATGGAGGCAATCTTAATCAACAGTATGTTCCGTTAAAAAAAAAACAAACATAATCCCAACATGGATGCTGCTGCTCTAAAACTCTGCTCAGCAAGCAACATTCAGACATTGATAACATAATTTAGAAACTATATAAAAAGTAGTTAAACTGGTTCAGCAAAAAAAAAAAATTTGAAACATATATACATATATATCTATATTCCATTGCCTAAAACGCTGTTATATTCTCTTCTATTCTAATGCTGGCTATACTGTGCTAAGCAACATATGAAATGCGACCCTTAGAAACTCATGAAAAGAATTCAGATGACAGAGCTGCACCCACCACATTACTATCTACAATTTGAAAATAAGCCAGGAAATATAACAATGCTGAAGATAAAAAAGTGTCTAAAAACAGCTGGCACACATTTCATATGCCCATTAGGTATGTATCTGTTTTTGGGTAGGGTATACATTTTTTACTTGATTTTAGAACTTTTGAAATCAGTTTTTTTTTTGTGGTATTATTCCTTGACCCCCTAATTAACTTTTAATAACCCTGATATTTTTTATAAATATATATATATATATATATATATATATATATATATATATATATATATATATATATATATGCATGCAGAGTTGGTATCATATCATTGCAAGTGTTATCAAATTAAAGGTAAATGTTTAAAACTTGTTGAGCATTTTGTCCTGTCATCCTTGAAACTGGAAAAAATCCACGTAAATATTTCTGTACATGCTGCACTATTTCCAAAGTATTGCCTGACTAGTATAAGCTAAATCTAGTATATTTGTGCCTCCTTAGTTATTCACTACAGGATGGCAAATAAACAAGGTATCAGTTTCTATGTGGCATAAGACTCAAGACATGATACACACAAATTTGATTAAATGGCATCATTTTGCATGTTTGTTGAAGGAATTCATAGCATTTTATCTTTATCGCAGTTGACTAGTGACTATGAATCCAAATGCATTGCACATTCCCATCTCTGAGACCATAGCTAAGTAAATATAGCACTTGTTGCTGAAAAAGGTGATAAAATGTCAAAAGTATAATACTCTATTTCATATCTGATGCTGCCGCTAAAAAGTTTCAAACTATGTATTACACTATATAAAATGCCAACATTATTAAATGTGTCATAATGCAGAAAAGAGCATAGCTTTAATAAGAGGCTAATTATAAAGTTTACCTTTCATTATTGCCTTTCATTTTTACTTACCATTAATACTTATTCCTCCAGTGTTGTTGATTGTATAATTTATGCTATAGGCACTAGTAGTAAAATTTTTAACATTAGCTAGATAACCACAGTTAGTAGCTGAAAGGGCTGACTTCACCATAAATCCCAGCAAAATAATAGTTGCAGTTCTAGCCATTCTCATCTGTTGCACAGCAGATGTGTGTCTTGATCAGGGATTGAAGCTGGTATGATGCACAAGGAAGCAGCACTCCACCTTATATACTTACTGCAGCATTATGCCCAAGGCTAAGAACTTGGCTATCAAAAAATTTGCAAATGGTAGCAGGAAAGGCAGAAAGCTTGTGTTTTGTGTGTGTGTGTGTGTGTGGGGGGGGTTCATGGAAAGGCTAAGTAGAGAAAACTACAGAGAAGGATTTGGCAAAAATATATTCAGTTTGCCTTTTTCTTTGTGAATTTTCCTTAACTTCTACTTGCCATGTATTTTCCTCAGTTTTAAATATGCCATATTCAGATTTTTAGGATTCACGGTTTAAAATGTACCCAGGTAGTAAAAGAACATATTGCTTGCTGAAGACTTAACAGGATTTTTTTTTATATTTGCAGTTTAAAATCCACTCAGGCAATACAACAGCATACTGTTAGTTGAATGGAGGGGTATGTGTGGACTGGAGCACAGAAAGGATATATTAATAAAATCTCACCCCAATGAAATATTGCATAACATGGCATTGCTCTATGCTGACCTGACTTCAATTACTGCAGTGGAGGATGAAAATATGAAAGGACTATGGAAAAAGAATCAGTGTACAGGTGGTCAGCACAGCTAGTGTGACAATACATATGAGAATATATCAATAATAATATTAATAGTAAAGAAAATAATTCAGCCGTAATGCTTAGGCATGGGACAATTCCAAAACACTTATTTATAAAAGGGCCGCTGACCCTTGCTTAGTTAACTCTGAGGAAGTTTGTTTTCCCTTGCTTAGTTAACTCTGAGGAAGTTTGTTTTTAGCCAGAAGTGCGTTCACTGGTTTTCATCTACTTCATAAGGTATGTGTCTATTTGTCCCCTTTTGAACATTGACAGTAAGCAGAAGTTTATGTTAGATGGTATAGACTAGGTAATGTAACAAGCCAAAAATAAGCCTGCCATTTTCACTAGCTATGATGCAGTGGAATATATTCCCCTGAGAGAGATCAGCATTACCCATACTTAAGAGCTTTGTGTTTTATTAAGATGGCAATTGTAAGAGGTTAGCAGCCATACCTCTTAACTGTCCAGATTTTTGCCTTATATTTTTGGCCCGTTCCTCATAAAATGTGTTTTCCTGGAAAATCATTGATGATTGAAGTCAATAACTATTGGAAGACAATTGAGTTTCAGACTTCATGTCCTTCAAAAAACTGCATGCTAATGAAAAACCTGCTATTCTAGTATTTTTAAGCCCATAACAGCAATAATTAATATCTGCCCCTAATTTTGGACCCTTATATCACCACTATGTTTTACTTTGTCCAGATTTCCTGTGCTACAAGGTTGAAAGGTATATCATCAACTCATCCGACATCCTAATCCATCTTGCATTAGTGGTAATATTGAAAAAAATTGAACATGATATTCATAAACAAGATGGACGGCAGGGGAATGCAGTGAGAAAATGGAGAAGTGATGGTACGCAATGCATGTAGTATCCTTCAAAGAAGAGTAGATACATAAAAAAATTGTCCAGTGTGATAGTGAATCTGGGATGCAATAAAATGATAAGAATTTTCAGAAAGACAGCCATATATCTACTACAGGATAGTTGAATATAATTATTTTTGTGTGATAATATTACTCAGAAATCAGTGAAATGGTTGATTAAATGGTAGCTGCTGTTAAAGTCGTAGTCATTGTTTCACTCTCTATGCATGTGGATACTTCATATATCCCTAATGTGTTCAGAAGGATAGTCCTTATGTATTTTTAAGACTGAATGTTATATAATTATTATTTAATAATCAGTCATACCAATCCTTATGTAATATAAAAATGAATTAATACAGAGGGTTCCAAATTCATGTTAGTATCTTTTTTTTTGTTTGTTTGTTTTCATTTTACCACATAAAGTATGGCAATAGTCACATAAGGAACATTACTTTAAGATTTGTATAATTAGTCCATCCCACACACATACAAACATATGCATATATGAACACACATGCAAGTGTATGCACATGAAGATGCACACATGCACACATATGTACGTATATATACACACACACGCGCACGCACACACACACACACACACACACACACACACACACACACACTCGCGCGCGCACACATACATACATGATACATATACACACACATACATACACAACACTGATTGCACTTAAAGCTATAGTTTACACATTAAATACTAGCATGGTAGGAATCAGCTTCTGCATTTGAAAGCCTAATGCTGTACCAAGTTTACTTTAATGTAATATATGACTGGTGTATCTTAATAAATTCCACTCAATGCTTCGTGTTATGATGTGAAAGATTTAAGATGTATTACACAACTGAAACATGATTACATATGAAGAAACAAGACCTATGTATGTTATAATGTGCTGGGCGCACTGTGTAAAGATGAAAATGTTCGCACATTCTGTTTTTCAGTCATGGTAACATCAAAGATCATCCTTATGATCATATCATTCAACTAACTGATACTCTTTTCAAATTAATATCTCAATATTTTCAAAAAAATCAACTTTTCAGATATCTAGTCTATCTGTGACCACTCTGGACAACCAGAACTAGAAGACAATACCACGTAAGCCTAATAAACTAAAAAAGTGATGACATTAGACCAATATCTAGAAAGTAATATTTCATTCTTTATTGAAGACTCTGCTATAAGTCATTTTCCATTCATTTCCTTACTGTATTACACTAAAGAAAAAAGCATCCTACTTGCTAAGAATACAGAAGGAGTATACTCATCATCCAATACCCACTAATCTTAAGGCCTGGTTTATAAATGTCAAGTTTATTTTATGTCATTTTCTTCACTGGAGTAATTCAGGCACAGCCCAACACAAAAAAGTAGAGCTTTCTAATTGGCGTATATGTTTTTGCCTTAGATGTCAGTTACGTACTGTATTGCCTGAATACAGGACAGTTCTTTTGCAAACATTATTTACAAATTCCATTGAAGCCAGGTCTCCAATTCTATATCTCAGAGACAAGATATTTAGCAAATTTACGGATATTCCTAATTTTTTTTCATAGATGTGATAACTTTAAAATTGTTGTATGTACTGGGTTTAGGTGCCCCTTTAAAGAAGCACTTAATATTTTGATTTGAGTGAGAGAAATTGTGTGGGAACAGTGGTCTGATAAACTACATTCATCAAAACATCATTCGGTAAACCATGTTTTGACCATCAGTCCCTTACCTGAATCACTTTACTACAAGATTTAGACTATTTAACCTCACAAAATCTACTCACGCACTTCTGAATAAATGCATTTGGATTTAATGACTCTTTCATGGTTGAATATAATTAAAAAAGATCAATAAAAGGTTGCTTAGAGTCAAACAGTGTGCAGATGGATGCTGAATGGATTCAAGCCAAGGGTCTCTTTTTTATGACCAAGTTCCTAAAAGGTGTCGTTATAGTATCTTCTGTGTTCTTCGGGTAATCGTGTTTTTTTCTTTAAACTGTTTATATAGACATCAGTCAAACCAGTAATATAAATAGCAGAAATATGAAGTACCTATTGCATTTTATAAAACTAAGTTAATCAAAGAGGTCTGGCAAAAAAACTTCAGAAATTGCTTTAGTGGTACTCAATGTATGTGCTTCATTTTAGTGTAAAACTTGATTATAAATGCAGATGGAATGCATACATGTTGCACTTAAAAACATATCACATATTTCTATAACATGAGAGAACAAACATTGTTTGTAAATGAATATGGACAGGTACCTCTCAACTGTACAGATTTTTGCAGAATGTCCAGATTTTTGCATCATATTTGTGGTGTGTTCCTCCTAAAATCTATACTTTTCTGGCAAATAGCTGATGATTGAAGTCATTAAATAATGACAAACATTTGAGTTTAAGACTCCCCATCCCTCAGACAATTCATACTAATGCAAAACCTATTATTCTATCAACTTTCAAAGTTTGTAAGAGCAATATTTAAAATATACCCCTATTTCTCTCCCCATCATTTCAGGCTTTGTCCAGATTTTTGGTTCTAAGAGGTTGAGAGGTATGCATATGCTCAGCAATAACTCACTTCATCACACATATCTTGGAATATCTTTTCATAAAATACATAAATTATGTGAGTTATTGCTATTGTATTGATAATGTCTGCATATTTTTCTGTAAATAACTTAATCGTCTTTCTTAATCATTTATATTTGTGAAATAGTACACAATTTTTATTGACAGAGCGTGTCTGAATACATATATTTAACTAATCATTGCATAGTACACTGGGAGGAGTTAGGAAAGAAGTAATTTAAATAAAACATAGCTGAACTACACATGATAAGTCATGAGCTTAAGATCTGATCCTTAATCAGTAATAATGCTTTTACTGAGTCACTGTGGACTTGGTGATACCAAGAGCATTATATTGGTGCATTTTGTTTACATTCATTAATTCAGTGCATTTTTTTAATGTTTTGCAAGCATTGCCTAAGTGTTTCCCCTTGAGGTATACTGCATTGTTGCACAGCCAATCAAGAGCACATTGCTTTGTATATTATCACAATACAATCATCTTCTTCAATATTCAGTGCATTCTTATTTTTATTTTTAACTATTAAAGGGATTATTTCCTCCATCTTGGGACCTGCTTTATTGGGGTGGATATTTTGTCTTTAATATGTAATGATATTTAAGCAAAATATCATAGCTGTAGTGCTCACCTTTAATGAGATTTATGCTGTTTTTTAGTCCAGATAGGCCTACTTTGATCTTAATGTGAAAATGTGAAGGATCGATTGCATGTTAGAGAAGAAATGAAGGCATTGTAGCAAAAAGTACTCTCGGGGTAAATGACTTAGTCCAGATGTAATGTGATCCTATCTCGCCTACATTCTGTACAGATGGGTTCGGCTCCGACTCGGCATGCTATACTATAGAACAAAGTCTCTTATTGGTTGAGCCTCCTCATATCCCAGGATGCTCCACTACTGCTTCCCAGATCTCGTTTGCCGCTTCTACAGCATAGACGTGGTCTCGGACCTGGCTGAGCTAAGTACCTCTAGAGTTTAAATTTCTGTCAGAAATTTGGCTAAAATTACACAAAAGCTGTTTTAACAGCTATTTATTGTTGTATGATTGATTTTTTTCTCTAACTTTGTGGTAAAAATTGTGTTTGTGAACGGTAAAGGATCCCGTTTAAATTAGAGGGGCCTTACCTAGCCCTCGCGCTTTTTCTTAGGTCTGTCTAACAGCTACTCTTGGTACTTGCTACAACTTTGTGGTAAATTATTTGTCTTTCTTGGCAGCAAGTGTTCCCGTTTAACTTAGAGGGACCTTGCCTTTGTCTACCTGTTGGTTTTGTTAGTCAGTGTTGAAGTTTCTCTTTTTGTTTCGAAGTTCAGTGGGATAGATAGCCATGTCTAAAGAACATAGGCCATCAGGTTTTAAAAAATGTTCAAAATGCTCTTACAAAATGTCCATTACGGATGACCATTTGCTTTGTGTATACTGTTTGGGGCCTAAGCACTTACAGGAATCCTGTAGCGTTTGCCACGCTTTTTCCTCTCGCGTGCTCCAAGAGAGGAAAAATAAGTTGATTTTAAAAGGGCTTATTTCCCCTTCCTTTGAAGAAGCCCTATCTTCTTCTTCTCCATCGAGGAAGAAAAAATCTTCGGCTCCGACCAGTCCATCGGATCCGACAGCAAAAAAGTCTAGGCAGGCTTCTCCATCGGCTCCATGGACTTCGGAGCCGAGGGCGGAACGGTCTGCCTTGATGTCCCCAGCTTCGACTCCTCTGATTTCGGAGCCGAGAGCTCGGGCGTTGAGAGGTGAGTCACCTTCATCGGCTCCTCTGCCTTCGGAGCCGATGAAGGTTGCCCGCTCAGACTCTTCCCCTTCGGTGCCGAAGTCCACATCGGCTCCGAGGGAGATTGCAGTGGTGGTGGAACCTCCCTCGGTGCCGATACTTCTCGAATCCATTCGGAGCTGGTCCCCCAGTCTTTCGGAGCCGGTGGAGAAGTCAACTCGGACCCGGTCGGTCTCTTCTCGGTCATCGAGGATGTCCAATTCGGATGTAGACAGGGTGCTTCAAAGGCTTTTTCAGTCTCCTGTCTTTCAAAAGTTGGTCTCGGCTCCGGCCCAGTCGGCTCCAGAGCTGATTTCCCACCCTGCCATCTTAGTTCCTCCTCCAACAGCTTCGGCTCCGTTGGAGTCGGTGTTGGTGGAGCTGGTGGAAGTTGTGGGGTCGGCTCCGACCCTAACTCCAACCCCGCCCTTCAGGTCGATGTTCGGTACACAGACCTCCTCTGTCGGCCCTGGGGGTGATGCTTCGGGACCGATTCTTTCGGTTCCTAGCCTCCCTCTCGGTGCATCGGCGGCGGGAGTTCTGTCTGCTGTTGTGGCCTTGGGGGTTGAACCTTCCCAGGACTCTGGGGATCCTGCCTTCACGGCCATGAGGAGTGCCTTGGCCAAATCCTCTCTGGCCACTTCTACCTTCTCACCACCACATTCCCTTGGCACGGACACTAGTTCCTTTGCAGTCCCCCTGTCTCATGACAGCAGAGCCCTGGGGCCTGAGGTTACCCCCATCGGGGGTTCCCTTCTTCCTGGAGGTCCCTCCGAAGCATCTTCGGAGGAGCCTCCGAGGAAGAAACAGTGCAAGAGGAAGCACGTCGACTCCCCTGATGAGTCTCTCACCTCTGATACCAACCTCAATGATGCGGAGGGGTCCCCCAAGTCATCCTCGGATGATGTATCCTTTGCGGACATCTTGGAAATCCTTAAGCAACGAGGCGACTGGCAGTCCAAACCCCCCTCTGCTGAGGAGTCGGTGTTCCTCAAGGCCTTCGGGGCTCAGCCCTCCGCCTCCTGGGTGTCTCCGCCCTTCGATGAGCTCCTGGATTTGATCTCTCGAAGGGTGTGGGAACATCCGGATTCTGTTGAACTGGTGACAGCTCGCCCCAATAAATTCCTTTCGGCACCCCCGGATAAGGATTTTCTTACCAAAGGTGTGGCTGTAGATGCCTTGGTGGTGGGATCTGCTACCCAACAAGATGTGGCAGAGGCTTCAACATCTGTCTATCCTCCTAATAAGGAGTCTAGGAGCATGGATTGGTACGGGAAGTGCACCCTTGCTTCAGCAACCTTTACATTAAGGTCTCTGAATTACCTAACACATTTTACGAGACTGCAGAGGGATCTTGTCAAGGAGCTTTCAGATACCTTCTCTGGTAACTTACCGGAGCAGTTGGCCCAGACGGTTAACTCCCAGTTGGCTACCATGTCCTCCCTGTCCAACTCATCCATGAGGCTCATTTTGTATGCAGCCGAGGGAGCGAGCAGAGCGGCGGGCACAGGTGTTGCTCAACGGAGACAAACCTGGCTACGCCTGTGTCACTTTGCGGAGGCCTTTAAGTCTTCCTTTGCCGATGCCCCCTTCGATGGGTCCTCCCTTTTTGGACCCAAGGTAAAGGACACTTTGACTCGCTGCGAGCAGGAGGGTAAGACTTTAACTGCTGTAGGGACCCGGTTTTCCACTCCCTTCAGACCTTATCCCAAGGCTTGAAGAGGAGGGAAAATGTGGTTCCGTATGTCTCAAAAGTCTTACTCATCACAGCAGAGCGATTCCCCTTCTAGAGGCAGAGGAAGGGGAAATTTTTCAGGGAGATGCCATCCCAGAGGCGGCAGAGGCCCCCGCAACACTGTAGACCGCGAGTCCTTTCGTGGCTCCTCCTCCTTCCAGCATCCCTGAAGGAGTGCCCGACTGTGCAGCTCCGGAGCCAGTCGGGGGTCGTTTTTCGAGGCACCTAAGGGCCTGGGAAAGTATCACCCAGGACCAATGGGTGCTCCGAATCATCGCCGGAGGTTACACCATTCCCTTTTCTCACCCCCCCACCATCCCAAAGAATCCCGGACCCGCCACCCAGTCAACGGGATATGGCAGCCATCGAAATTTCAAAGCTGCTTCAAAAAGGAGTCATCCAACCTGTCCCCGCAGATCAGACTGAATCAGGGACTTACTCAAGATTCTTTTTGGTACCAAAAAAGACCGGGGACTTGAGGCCCATTTTGGATCTCAGCATATTAAACCGATCAGTGAAAAACTCCAAATTCTGGATGGTCACCTTACAAACCATTCTCCCGCTTCTGGAGAAGGGTGTTTGGATGTGCTCCATAGATCTGAAGGATGCCTATTATCACATTCTGGTAGATCAGGTGTCGAGGAGACATTTGCGCTTCAACCTAGGGGACAGTCATTACCAGTTCCGTGCACTGCCATTTGGTCTCACCACAGCCCCCAGGGTGTTCACCAAATGTTTGGCAGTGGTGACTGCTCACCTGAGAAGTCTAGGATTCCAGGTGTTTCCATACCTAGACGACTGGCTCCTAACTGCCACCTCAAGGCATCTACTCTTAAGAACTCTAGCAGCCACAATCTCCCTAGGCAGTTCCTTAGGAATCACCTTCAATTGGGCAAAGTCCGTATTGCTGCCATCATAGCGTATTCGGTTCATTGGTGCAGAAATAGACTCAAGACAGATGCGAGTCTATCTTCCTGCAGAAAGGATAGCAACATTGCAGTCTCAGGTGCGGGCGTTACTCCTCAGACGTTGAGCTCCAGCGAGAATGGTCCTGCAGCTGTTGGGTTCCGTGTCAGCCACCATTCTTCTCGTTCCCTTGGCAAGATTACATATGAGGATTCTCCAGTGGCTCCTCTTAGCCCAGTGGTCTTATCAAGACTTCCCCCTCAGTCACCACATTTTGGTAACAGAGACGTGCAAACAGGATCTTCGTTGGTGGCTTCAGTCCTCCAAACTGGATCAGGGGCGACCCTTCGTTCCCCCATCCCCATCAGCCACGTTGACTACGGACGCCTCCCAGACAGGGTTGGGGGGACATTATCTGGACAGGTCGGTCCAAGGCACGTGGCGCTCCGACGAGAATCTTCTCCACATCAATATCCTGGAAATGAGGGTGGTGCTTCTAACGTTGCAAGCACTACATGACCACCTTCCCCAGGGAACCATTGCCATTCAGTCCGACAACATGTCGGTAGTCTGGTACTTGAACAAGCAAGGAGGGACCAGATCTTACCCCCTTTGCAGAGAGGCCATGAAGGTATGGGATTGGGCGATTGCTACCAAACGCTTTCTAGTGGCAACACACATTCCGGGGACTTCCAATGTGATAGCCGACAAACTGAGCAGAACTATTTTCTCCCCACACGAATGGTCCTTGAATCACAAGGTGGTAACACAGATTTTCACGAGATGGGGAATTCCATGTTGCGATCTTTTTGCAACTCCTCTCAATGCAAAATGCCAGCAGTTCTTCTCTCTCATTCCAGTTCCGGGGGAGACCCCCAAGGATGCTCTAGTCTAAGCTTGGCCCCCCGGCCTACTATACGCCTTTCCTCTGGTTCCCCTTATTCCCAAGGTGCTTCAGAAAGCGATTCGTTTGGGAAGCAAAATGATTCTAATTGCCCCATACTGGCCTCGTCAAGTATGGTTCCCCTTTCTTCACAGGTATGCATTGGACAGTCCCTGGTTCCTGGACCAAGTTCCGGACCTTCTGATGCATCAGTCAGGACAGCTCCATCAGTCCCTCCATTCATTGAAGCTAGCAGCTTGGCTACTCCTCTTCCGACCATAGTTAGGGGCCATTCTTTCGACCCTGAGGTTATGCATATTTTGTCCGCGGCCCACAAGTCTTCTACACAAAAGATGTATAACAGTAAATGGAAGAGGTTTGCTATTTGGGCTCAACTCCGAGGATTAGACCCTATGACAGCTTCTGTGTCAGAGGTTCTGAAGTTTTTAACCTCCCTGTTCAACCAGGGTAGTTCGGTGTCCACCATCAAAGTTCAATTGGCGGCTATTTCCAATTTTCATCAGGATGTAGAACCACCTTTAATGAGCAATAAGCTGTGCAAAGCTTTTATTAAAGGAGCTTGGCTTCTTAGGCCACCTATATTGCATCCTGCACCACCGTGGGACCTTAAACATAGTGTTAGGTGCTTTAACCACACCCCCCTTCGAGCCCGCAGCAACCTGTGACTTAAAATTTCTTTCTTGGAAGACTGCCCTTCTAGTTGCTATCACATCAGCCAGGCGAGTTTCAGAACTTCAAGCCTTATGCATCAATCCTCCATACCTGATATTTCACAAGGATAGAGTTTCTCTAAGACCAAATCCATCCTTTATTCCAAAGGTTTGTTCTAAATTTTGCTTGCAACAATCTCTGGAACTACCAGTTTTTTTCACTAAAAATACAGACAGAGCTGAGTATACGTTTCACACCTTAGATGTGCACAGACAATTACGTTTCTATTTGGACAGGACACACCAAGCACGAAAATCAGATCAACTGTTTGTGTCTTTTTCAGACAATAAATTGGGCAAAGCCATCACGAAAGTCACTATTGCCAAGTGGATCAGAGACTGCATCAGTCACATTTATTGCATTTCAAATAAAGATCTCACAATTCTGGTAAAAGCTCATTCCACCAGGGCTATGTCCACCTCGGCAGCTTTTCATTCCAAGCTATCCATTAATGACATCTGTGCAACTGCTACGTGGTCTTCTCTTCATACCTTTATTTCTCACTACAAATTGGATGTGGCATCCAGAGGCCGAGCTTCCTTCGGTTCAATGGTTCTGCGGACTGTTTTCCAATGAGCCACCCAGGAATTAGGTGCTAGGGACGCTGTCCCATCTGTACAGAATGTAGGTGAGATAGGATCACATTACATCTTTTAGTTATGTACTTACCATAACTTTAGATGTATAGGATCCATCTCACCTACATTCTCAATAACCCACCCTCCTTCCCCCTGCCTTGGAGGCCAGAAGAGACCGAACGGTCCGAATATAACTGTTTTTCTTTTTCTCTCTTGAAACACCTGGCAATCTTATAACAACAGTCTATGTGTGTGTGCATGTGTGCGGACAAACAAGATCTAGGGAAGCAGTAGTGGAGCATCCTGGGATATGAGGAGGCTCAGCCAATAAGAGACTTTGTTCTATAGTATAGCGTGCCGAGTCGGAGCCGAGGATCGGCTCCGAACCCATCTGTACAGAATGTAGGCGAGATGGATCCCATACATCTAAAGTTATGGTAAGTACATAACTAAAAGATTCTGAACACTGGACTAAGTCACTTATACTGAGAGCTAGTCTTTTGGAATCTGGTCCCCATGTAAGTTTGCTCCATAGAGAAGTCTTATATAGATAGGCTATACATCGGAGTAAGCCACTTATAATGAGAGCAAGTCTTTTGGAATTGCGGCAGGTGTACACCTAACTACATTACTTACCTTGCAACTCTTTTGGAATCTAGCCCAATATGATAGAGGATTGAGATTTCCTCTCTTTACAGGTAAGACATTTTTTAAGTTTCAACATAATTTTTTTTTTGCATTAAAGATTAAATATTGCAACTTTGCTTCCTCTATTAAACTGTTTGATCTAATAAATCCAATGGCCCAGGCACTATTCAGTTATAGTGTGCAATTGAGCTTGGAGTTGTACAGAATTACTTTTTCTACTAAGTGCATGCATGGCTATAGCAGTTGGTATAACTCAGCATCCAGTAATATATACTAGACTGCATCCAGAGTGCCTTCAGAAACTAAGAGCAAAGGAACATTGGAGTTAGTTAGGACAGGCACAACCATCCTATCCCATCATGCTGTTCAGTCAGCTGCCTACGAGACTAATTGAATCAATGTCAATGGGATCATAGTTAGGGTTTTTTTCAGTTTACACCATCAGAGTGTGCCAGCTGATAATATTCATAATTTTCTCAGGGTGGGTTCTGTGGTTTTTCAACACCACTGTCAGAACTAAATCACTTCCTAGTGTGCTAGTGTCCTTCATCACCCCCTGTGTCTCTGAGTCATCATTTTGGAAAGTAATTCTAGATGGTATAGTGCCCTTGTTCTCTGTCTTGTATGGTGTTGCACCCACAGCTATAAAATTAGCACATCTTCTTATATCCAAGGTTTTCCTCAGCCCCATCTGCAGCATTAATTTCAGATGGAATCTATCCCTAGAGGAATGAAGACAATTTACTATGATCCACCATATTTTGAGCTTGTATTATTTTCATAAGTAGAAGAAATACCTAGTTGTTAACAAAAAGCATTCCATCTGCATCATCTGTTAAGAGACTGTAAAGTAATAAATGCAGGCCTGGTTAGTAGCAGATGTAGCTGTGACTAGCCATAGTCACCAGCATAGTTAATAGCCAAAGTCAGTCTAGTATTGTCAACAATAAGCACATCTATGGTTGTTAATTTCTTTCAGTATGCTTAGAAATTCCAGCTAAGTGCTGACATTTCCAAATAATGCATATTCAATATTCATATTTTAGAGCAGTATAAGAAAAACATGTTATATTCCAAACTCTTTATACTGTGCATTGAATCTTCCTAGATGCACTATGGACTTGTTCATTCTCCCTGGATGCCATCCCAACAGGCCTATGTAATACATATTTATAATGGAAAATTGTTTTTTTAGGAAATATCTGACAACACTATGCATGTTAAGTGTAAATTACTGCTGCAAATTTCAAATTTCAGTAAATATTGACAGTATCATTGGTGATAAATGTAAATAAATCATGTAAGTTTTAAAGGCAGACAGAATAACATGGGTTAAGTCATTATACTGTTTACTGTTGTTATCAGATCTATAATTAGTGTACCTGTCAAAAAAAAACACACAAGATGACACACATATAGGTTTGTTGCTGCCTTTGGAACAAGAAGTGGTGGTAATATTTGCCTATTTTTGAATTTAAAATATTATAGTTATTAGTTTATGTCCTTACATAGTCAGACACGCAAAGAACCGGGACTGTGCGGCATGTAGGAGTTCCATTACAGTATAAATGCACCTAAAAATAGACTGACAATCATTAAGGTTTAGCAACATGCACGTTAAGAGAATAACACTACTATAACACAAGGGAGCCTTTCTTGTCTAGCTATGAATGCAGACAGCATTTTAAAATGATCTTGTTTTAAAATGACTGTGAATTCATACAGTGATGTGATTAATACCTGCTGAAGGCAGAAACCTAAGGTTACCACTGATTGTTGGTATATCTGGTCATAGAAGTACTAAGAATATATTCCTTTAGGAAGATAAATAGCTCTGGACAGAGAAAAATGGAATGATTTTTATTATGCAAGCAATTATAGCTTACAGGTTTCCTGAATATTTATACTTATTTCCCCATAAGAAATATATTGTATATGTATATATATATATATATATATATATATATATATATATATATATATATATATATATATATACTATAAGTAAAATGATGTAGCTGGGCAGATGATGGTCAGATGTGGCCAGGGGGATACCCAAATGAAGGGAAAAAGAGAGAAAAAAAAGAATGTAGCTAGTATACTGCCAAATCCCACTATGGAGGCTTTCAACAGATGGCTTGATTGTACAGAGTTTCCTAAGGATGGAGAGAAAACAATTGTAGTTTTGCATAGGGACAAGGATAAAAATATCTGTCAAGCTGGTGGCCTGTTATCCTAAGGTCAGTGTCACAGAAAGTAATGGAAAAACATCTCAAGAGATTAAGAAGTTGATAACAATCGATAGGAGGGCTGAATTTGGTTCACATCCTTTAGGATATATTAGGAAAGTCTGACCTAGTTTTATGACTGCTAAAATACTTCATATTTGAGGTCTGTATTGCAGGAAATCTCAGCCATTTATATATAGTCCTCAGTTAAAAGATATATTAATTTGTCTATAAATGTATGTAGCAATGGAGTGCATGTTTTGTAAACCCCTCTATTGCTTCTTAGACTCTGCAGTAACTTGCATGATCTATGACTTATAAAACTTTCCCATATATTCTCAGCAATTGTATAGTTATATATAGTTTACCACCTGCAGTGTATCTCTATACTTCTCAATCTTTCATGCCTTCTTAGGCTGAGAATGAAATTGGTTATTTGTGATCAGTGGTCTACCCTGGTTAACAATTTTGAATGAATAAATAAATAAATAAATAAATAAATCAATAAATAAATAAATGTGTACATACATGATAAAGTCTCTGTGTGTGTGTGTGGGGGGGGGGTACTTACAGACATTGACTACTGTACACAGCAAAGCCTTTGACTAGGTCCTGTCCAGGTACATTGCTTGGAAAAAGGACGGCTGGGTTACAATCAAATTCAACAAACAGGACTTTTACATAAAAGACTGGTAGGACACACAGGGTTGTGATCAGCTGGGCAATGCTATGGATAAAGAACATGAGTAGTGTAGTACTGTACAGGTCATTTCTAGATTTTGTGCTGTTTAATGTGCTCATTTAAAATCTGCCTGGGGTAATTCAGCTCAGAATCATCTCCTGTGTCAAAGACATGGAATTAGGTGTATAAATACAGAATGTGTCTTGGGTCTGAGGATGAATTAGAAAAGACTGACTATGTGGACAGAAAGATGGCATTTGTCATCAAAATTTGAAAACTGTAAATAATAAGATTTCATTAACCCTTATGGCAAGTATATGTTATGAGATGAAAACTGGTAGCAACAGACAAGATAAAGGATTTGGGGTGCTTATCACACCAGGACTGGACCACCAAAAGCAGAGTGGTAAGACAGAGTGATTAGCAAATGGAATACAAAAATGCTGCTATAGGATGCAGACTCCAGCACCAAGGAAATAATGCACCTGCCCTACTGGGCAAATCTCAGGCAACATCTTTAATACAGCGTGTACATCTAAAGGTAATGCAAGGAGGAGGTGGACTTCAAGCTGCCAGAGGAGACCCACAGTAACCCTGTCAAAAAATGCATAATATGGGTGGAAAGATATTTGTTAATTAGGGTACAACCCTCTTCCATCAGGGTATGGGATATCATTTACCTTGAAAACACAGTTTTGTGATGTTTACTACTTTTCATTTCCTGTAATGTACTATTTATATAGAATTTACCACTTGTTGAGTCTATTAGCTGCTACCAACCAAACTAGCTGAAGTCCTGCCCATGGGTCCTGATAATATACCATGTTACTTGATTATTAATACAAAATATAGCCTATCTGAACCAGTACTAACCCTTGTTTATCTAAGCTTCTCCAAGTATTGCATTCCCAAAGCCTGGGAAACAGCCACTGTAATGTTATTATAAAGGTGGTCCAGCATTAACAGTGGAAATTGTAAAGAGATTCCTAAATAAAAAGATTAGTGGCATCAAAAAATCTTAGTTATCACGACAAACTGACAGGACTGTCCCTGCACTCTGTTTCTTATAGACTCATCCAAGGAGATCACTGTCTAGGCTTTTAAATCATGACAGCTCTTAACCCTTTTTGACTTTCCGTTCTATCAAAGAACAAATGGCTTCTCAAATGCTCAGCTGACTGAAATTCACATGAATGAAAAATGTTGACAGAAAAACACTTTGACTGAAATGTCACTTGATCAAATTGCACATTTGAATGAATATTAATTTACTGAATCACAAATCATAGAAAACATTCTTCATAACACAATACACCACAAAACTGTTTTTGCAGGTAGGCAAACCCCCCCTGATCCCCTTACACACCCTTAATTATAGTATATACTAACTCCACAGTCACACTACTATGAAGAAAAGAAAAAGCACAAACCACAGTGAATCAGTGTTGGTGCATAAACACAAACATTTATACATTTGAGGGGGGGTGCGACATGAGGCACTGCCAAGCCACACATAATCTGATATACTCACTTCCATAACGAATTACATCATAAGACATAACACCATCACATACTGCATAAACACTTTTTCACTCTTCTGTCATTTGCTATTCAGTGAAACAAGCATTCAGTCAAAAGGGAATTCAATGAAGTGAAATTTCAGTTAAAATGCTTTATAGTCAATTTTTTTCAGCCATGTGAGTTTCACTCAACCGTGCTTCAATGACTTCATATTCCCATCTAGTATTTCTTCTTTCTAATTATGTGTTACACTAATGGCTTTGTGCAGTATTATTTTTTGTACTTATTTATTTGACATTTGTTGACCAGGTTAGTCCTACAGGACAATATCCCTTTTTCAGTAGAGGCCCGAGAAGAAAAGATCCACTTGTATAAGTAAAAATATATATACATGAAATACTAGGACATATTAAACAGAGGAAACAAATACACTCAGGATAAACTAACATTTATATGTGGCAAAATGTTTGTAGTACAGCCTATTGTTTGGAGTTAGAGGAGAAATTATATAGAGGAAGGCAACATATAGAGAGGAAGGAGAGGTCAGGTAGTTTAAGTAGAATCATGGCATAAGCAGGGCCCAGAGTTTAGCAGATTGCCTTTTATAGATTTTTGTTGAAGCACTATGTGTTAAAGATTATTTTTAAAGATAGGGGCAGTTTATTCCATGCATTTGCAACAGAGTGATTGTACAGAAGTTTGCCTTTTTTTTTATTGGGCTTATAAATTTCTAAGAGGTGTTGGTTAGAGCTGCTAAGTGTATGACTGGGAATGTAGAGAAAGAAGAGGGTTGAGAAAGCAAGACAGGAGATGTGTTTGTTTAGGATGGAGTATGGCATGTGCAACTAAGGTAAAAAGAGTTGGTGCCCGAATTTTAGCCACTGAATGCTTTTCAAAGATAGCAGTGGTATGAGCAATAGGGTTGATTTGCAGCAAATCTAGTGATTTTGTTATATGTGAGTTCCAGTTTAGACAGAAGATTGGATTGTAGGTTAGTGAGGACTGGGGTGGCATAACAAAGGGTGGGAAGTAGGAAAGCTTGTGCAAGAGGGAGTTTAGATTCATTTATGAGGATTTTTTTGTGCCTGTGGAGCAGGCCCAGTTTTTGATGAGTCTTTTGATGCACTGTTGAATGTGAAGATCAAGTTTTAGTTGATCGTCAATTGTGATACGTAGTAGTTTTGTATGAGGTTCTACTGAGATAGTAGTGTTGTTGAGGGAGGTGACAGTGAAGGTGTTTTGTGCTGTTGGAGAGATTCTGGGCGGAAGAGTTGAAGTTTGGTTTTCTTAGGGTTTAGTAGTATATGATTACTTATTAGACATGTTTAAACTGAGTGGAGTGATTCCTGGGTAAGGAATAAAAGGTGGGAGAGATTGTCCGAGCAGGAGATAATTGTAGAGTCATCAGCATATTGTATTAGAGAGGAGTGAGGACAGGATGTGTAGAGGTTGTTGGTAAAAATGTTAAATAGTAGTGGTTAAAGAATGGAGCCCTGGGGGACCCCTGTTTGGACTAGGAGGAAGGAGGAAGAGGCTGTGAGTCATTTAACAGACTGTAGTCTGTTGGAAAGGTAGCTATAGAACCAGCAGAGATGGAGAGATTAAGGTTAGTTAATTTAGACAGAAGTAATTTGTTGGAAATAGTGTCAAAGGCCTTTGAAAAGTCAAGAAAAAGACAGGAGTCTAACTTATTGTTGTCATGAGATTTTACAATAGACTATGTGAAAGGTATTAGTGCAGTAGATGTGATGTGATTGTGGCAAAAGCCATGCTGAGTAAGAGTTAGAAGATTTTCTTGTAGAAGACAATCAAGTAGCTACTTACGAATGCACTTTTTAAGTATTTTGATAGGGGAACCAGAATGGCTATAGGTCTGAAATTAGAGGAGTCAGTAGAATTTGCAACTTTGTGCAAGGGTATGACGTAGAATTTCTTCCAAATTTCTGGGACTGTTTTCTTGGATCATTCTACTGATTAATTTAGAAGCAGGATATGCAAAAGAATTTGCAGCAATATTAAGAAATAGAGGAGGTTAGTTGTCTTTTAGGTTTACTGAGAAGAGATGCTATATAAGCAGTAGGGGCAGGCTTAAGAGAGAAGGAGGTTGTGTGGATAGGTAGAGAGAAAGAGGTAGTAGGGTCGATACAATTATCTTTTTTAATTAAACTGTGGATAGAGTCAGCGAAAAGGAGTTAAGAAAGGTGGCAGTATCTATGCCAGAGCTGTTGGGTGCAAGAGTTTGGTGTAGAAGTACTGCCTGGATGTACTAGCTTGTTGATCGTATACCAGAACTTTTTGGGGTTGGAGTGGGGGTTATTTAGTTGATTAAGGTAGACATTTATTTTATTCAGGTTAACCTGTTTTTTGGTTAGATTATGGAGTTTCCTATAGCTTTGAAGATGAGCAGAGGATTTGGTTTTATTCCAGTTTTTACAGGCATTATCTCTCTTGTACATAAGAGTATGAGTGGATTGTGTTAACCAGGGAACGAACTTGGATTTTGTTCTTATTTTTCTCATGGGCCCAGGGTGTTTAGAGTGTTAAGTTTAGGACAGCTTCTTCGAGGGACAGGTTGTGGAGGAAGGACCAGTTTATTGAGGAGAGTAAATGGTTAAAGGTGTCTGGATTAAAATTAGAGTTTGTGACAATCCTTGTAGTAATTGATTTTGTACAGTTGGAGTGAGTGTCTTTGGATATAGGTGGGAAGGTGGTCACTTAGGGTATGAGACAGTGTGGCGGGGTTGTGGTATAGGTTAGGATGGAAGGTGAGGATCCAGTCAAGCATAATGCCAGTACTGGTGTGTTTACTCAGACATATGGGGGTAGTGATTAGCTGGGAGAAGCCATAGAGGTTGATGCTGGTGTTAGGAGAGTCTGTGATTAGTGCATTCCAGTCAATGTTAACATCACCCAGGATAACAGTTTCATAGTGGATAGCTTACGAGATACAGGAGATAAATAGTTCAAGAGTAGGGATGTTGTTTCCAGGAGGAATGTAGATGGCAGCAATGGCTATTTTTTTATGATTGTTCATTTTAAAATTTACTAGGAGGACTTTGGCTGGGTGGAAGTTACAAGGAGAGATTGCTACAGGGTACAGGGAGAGTTTTGAGTACAGAATAGCTACACCTACCCCTTCTTATTAACTCTATCCAGGCAGATGATATCATAGCTGGGGCGTGGAAGGATTTAACTGTCAGATATGTGGGGTTTTAGCCAGATTTCAGAGAGGATGCCAGGGGTGTGGAGAGAGATCCAGGAATGTAGTGCAGTGACTTTGTTCAGGATACTTTGAATGTTCAGGGATAGTATAGACAGGTTTCTAGTAGATGCACAAGAGTAAGTCTGGGTAGGGGTGCTGGGGAGGTGAAAATGGGAGTGAAGGATGGGTAGGGAGAGAGGGGCTGCGGTCAGGTCCTGGGTTGGGATGTATATCACCTGAGAGTAGTAAGTTAAGTCTAAGTAGTTTAAGTGGAATAGGCTTGTGGTTCAGAAAGTGATATTTTGGCTTTATCTTGAAAGGGAGTGAAGGCAGCTGAAATATCTTTATTTTGTGTAGAGTAGTATCATAGTGATTGAATAGTGAGGGAGCAATTAGGAATGAGTAAGAGGCTGTGATATGCCTTCCCATTACCATAATCAGGACAATCCCTTTCTAATTTATGTTTTTTCCACTGGCAAATGGCTTCACACATTCAAAGGGATTGTCTTGATTATACTAATGAGAAGGCATATCCTTGTCCACCCTGGGGTCAGCAGAAGACAGTGTTATTTTCTGAATCTGAAAATACAGAACAAAATCAAGGACTGGATCAGGATAATTACAATGAACAGCCCCCTTTGGATCAGACTTTGGTGAGATGTTCCAAAAGGATACCGAACAAGAGGGGGAACTCCAACTACAGACCTGTGGACTATTATTCCAACTGACAACAGAGAACTTCATCTTTTTCCATCGAGAGAAATTAGCAGAATTGGTAGGTGAAACTTATGTAAACAACCCTCTAAGGATTATTCAAAATTGTACTGGGGATTTTACTTTATATAGTTATAGTATTTATGATATAACTGGAGCGCACTCAGATTTGTTTAGTAAAGGATTGACGTGTATACCTACCAAGTAGAGTGGATATACCTAAAGTATTGATAGACCTTAAACTTTTTACAAGAAAATTGAGTTTAGCAGCATTGTTTAATAACACTACTCATTCTGTATGTCGTGAGCGGAGAATCCCTATTACCTTTAATCCAGATTTACATCCTATTTTAAAAACTTTTTAGGAGGCCTGTGAACTTGATTTAAGGTTTTTATTGGCCAGAAAAGTTTTTATATATGCATCTAATTTGTCAAAGGCACAGCATCAGTTGATGGATGACATTAAAAAAACAGGTCTCCTGTGACTTATGCAACCTGATAAAGGAGAGGGCTTAGTTATTATGGCTCAGGTGGATTATAACCAGAGAAAGTTACAGTTATTATATGATGTTTCTTATGTCGAGGCATCACTTAATTAAATAAATATTTCTTATAGTAGGCCTGACTGTTTTTATATGACATGTTGACCCAGCGCTAGTTGTTGGTAAATGAATATAAATTTGTGAGTAATAGCACACCTAAATTGGCTACTATCTTTGGTGTGCCCAAATTACAAAAAGACCTTAACAATCTGCCTTTCCACCCCACAAAGATGGGACTTGTTCTAGGACTCATTTTATTGCAAAATATATTTATCAACAACTTCAGAAATATTTGGTTGCAGTGAAACATCTTTGTCGTAATTCCTGGGACATTTTATTTAAATGTAATCAGTTGGGATCTTTTGTTGATGGGACTTTAACAACAATTGATGTGAAGGATTTGTTTACTTGTATTCCCCATGAAATTGGTATGGAGTGGTTTACTGAATTTTTTACCGACTATGTGCATGTTGCCCAGGATAAAATTAACACTGTCACATTTAATGGAAATGATATTGTGTAATAATTATTTATATTCTGATGGTCATTATTTTAAACAAGTAACAGTTGTTGCCATGGGATCACTTTGTGGCCCATTGTATGCCAATGTTGTTATGTTAGTATGGGGATTGCTTTACTTGTTTAATAGCAAGTTTTTTAAACATGTTAGAATGTATGTTCATTTCTTGCATGACCTGTTTATTGCATGGGGGGACCTATTGATGAAATACTAGCCTTTATGGAACTTATAAATACTACTACAGAGTTTTTAAAAATGTTCTTATCAAATAGGTACTACTTCTATAGCATATTTGGATGTTTTGTTAACAAAATCGAATGCAGATTTGAAAGTGCAAATTTTTAGGAAGAAAATCTAGTCTAATAAATATTTGCATTATTCTAATAACCACCCATTTCATGTGAAAAAGGCTGTAATTAAAGGACAGATGTAAGAGTGGCCAGAATGGTTACAGATTTGGTAGTTTTTTTTGACGAATGCCATTTTATAGGGAATATGTTTATAAATAGAGGCTATCCTGTGCCTATGGTGAATGATGTAAAATTTGAAGTTATTAAGAAGAGACGTTTTGGGCAATACTCACCAATATTGTCACAAAATGCTGGCGATACAAACACTTTAGGAAAGAATGGCACAGATATGTATTCATTTATAGATTTATATAAGGAAAGGGATGGTATGTTGGGAATAGTAGAATCACATGATATGATGGTATCACAGCCTAATATGAGTATTGGAGTACATAAGAGAGATAATGTATTTATTACCACATTCAATGTGGATAGTAAATGTGCTATGGATATTATCCATACAAATCGGGCCTTTATAAGGTCTGACAGAACACTGATGGAAAAGCTAGGGGATACTCCCAAGTTTGTATTAAGCTGTGACAATAATTTTAAAGATTGGTGTGATAGTTTGCA
Source organism: Protopterus annectens (assembly GCF_019279795.1). NCBI lineage: Eukaryota > Metazoa > Chordata > Ceratodontiformes > Protopteridae > Protopterus > Protopterus annectens. The sequence continues at coordinate 1,457,163,396 of NC_056741.1, forward strand.
CTGTTAAAAGCACAATCTGCTCAATCTGTATAGAAGATGAGGAAGTGTGGGATGTGTAGCCAGTGTAGCTCTATTTTGAAGTATGACCATTTTTATTTGGGTAGTAAATGCATTCATGTTTCTGGCCACTTTTCTTGCCAGTCTAAAGGAGTGATTTATGCTGCTAAGTGTTGTTCCTGTGCAGCATATTATGTGGGTAAAACAGAGCAGAAGCTCAAACAGTGGGTTTGTGAACATAAATATAATATCCAAGTGTTAAAGGAAATGAGTGCTTTAGTTAAACATATAAAAGAGTTCTCAAATCATGGATTTAAATTTGTTGTTTTGGAACAGGTATCAGTAAACCCTAGGGGTGGACCTTGGAATATTACCCTAGACCAACGTGAATTGTGGTGGTGGTGCTGCGGTAGTGTTGTCGCCTCATAGCAAGATGTTGTCCCGTTCGATTCTCAGCTAGAGCGTCTTCTGTGTGGAGGCATATGTGAATTGGGCGTGCCTTCGTTGAAGTTTGTGTGTCAGGGCTGGTAACCCGGTATGTAAAAATCCACTACCAATCATTAGCGGACCGGAGTTGGGCTGTGGCGACCCCTAACCGGGAAAAGCCGAAAGACAAATTGTTCTTAAACACATCAGTTTTTCCTGGACTTAATGATGTTGCATCTAATTCCAGTGTGCTTAAGTTAAAAGTGTTTGACAGGTGAATGTGTTTATATAATTACATCTTTTTATATATATCTTTTTTATATATATATTTTAAACAATTTACATATGTAATAAGTTTTTTAATTGACATTTTTATTGTACAAATGTGCTGTTTAAGTTTTTAATTAGTTATATCATTGAGGGGTATTTAAATGTGGTCATATGATTGTTTTGATTGTCTGAGGAAGGCTGGTATTATTGGCAAAAAGCACTTAAGTAATAAAGTTTCTAGCTCGGTTCTGCATATTTTGCCTTTTTCCTTGTTCATTTAGTTCATTGTAATGAACTTAAGCAGATATAACCTTCTTTTCACAAAGCCGAATTGATGATGTTCCAGGGTAAAGAGATTGTCACTGTCCAGATTAATGAGCTCTGTGATAATTCATTCCACAGCTTTACATATAAGGCTAGTAAGACTACTGGGCCTGTAGTTATCAGGGTTTTTGGCTGGGCCATCCTTGTGCTGCTTTACATGTTATATACTACTTTGGATGAATTTACCTTTCTCACAGATTGTTTACTAAAATGTCTACCTTGTTTGGTAACCACATTGCATACGTTTATGGACAAACCCTCCTTTCAGATCTATTATCAAAGCTAGGCTTCCAAGATGGCCGTGCTTGTAGATAAAAGTCTTAGGGGTTATGTTGAAGTCACTAGGTTATATATAAAGGACACTTGGTACTTTTTAGATCTAGTTAAGAGGAGTGAAGTTTGATGAGGAGACCTTAGTGGTTACAGTCAACATAGAAACTGGTCTGTGTACACTGTTTTCTCCAAGGAACAGGTTTTTTATGTGAGTACTCAGTAGAAGCAAAATGCCTTTGGAAAATTAGTGTTAATTTATTGAGCAGTGTGTCGATTTCAATGTTATCCATCAATGTGTTTGCAGTTAATAGTGCCATTTACTAGCAAGTAAAAAGGAATAACCAGGAGGACAGCATAGTCCCATCTTTTTCAAATGTAATACTTGGTAGAAGTAAAAGCGGTTTTGTTTTCTCCACACATTTTATCAACAATATATTTTTGGTGTGGAAAGGCTCTGAAATTCAGTTTGTAGAATTCTCTGGAACTATTGCAGTATCATAGTGATACCACTTCATTTTATTCAGTTTGTAGCCAACTGGTCATCCAGAAATGATCACTTCATACATGTAGGGAATTATTTTTATAAAGAAAGCAATATGGTAGATACTATTATAAACAAAAAGTACCACTGAAGAATCAACACCTGCCACAAATAATATCACCCTGAATTTGTGAAAAGCAATACTATCCAAAATAATGTCAACATTTTTGAAAAAGGAACTAAAAGTATTATGAGAGATATTTATTAAAAGAGATTGCAAAAGTTCACAAGTCAATGCCATTTCAGAAGAAGTATTTTATTAGGTTGAGTTGAATCAAAGACTGTCTTTCATGACAGAACAGAAGATAACACTAGAATGCATTTATGTTATAATATAACAAGGACAATTGGAATATTAAGAATGCTATTCTTAAATGAAAATCTTAAGAGGACAGCGTGATCCTGTTATAAAAAGCATACTGATCTTACAAAAAAATGTTTTACCTCATATCCTTTGATGAGAAAAGTAGTGTGCTAGTAAAGTACATTTCCTCTACTAACAACAATATAAATATCTCTGTGTATTTTGCACACACTTAAGATTTAGTTGCATGTGTCCCTATGTTACTATATCGCAATACAGATAACAAAGTAGGGTGACATAAACATTTTCTTTGTCATTCTAACAATGTTGTGTACTGTGCTTTCAGCTGTGACACATCTTATGTTGGTAAAGTAGCTTTCAAACTATTACAAAGACTTTATTAACACAAGTATACAATCAAGGCAAAACACACAACAAATGCAGTTGTAGACATTCTATAGTGTGTATAACAGTTTTAGTCCGAAACAAGAACATGTGTCCGTATAGCCAAGAACACCAAAACTCAAAAAAACTGTCTCATGTTATAAATCCAGCGATGCTAAAATTTCCAAACAAATCCAAAACCAATGGAAAATGAGAAATAGTATCAAAACAAAGGTTTTAATAAATAAAATAAAACACAACCTGTAAGCACATGTAGGTTAAGTGCTTTTGTCCTTATTCCATACAGGACATTTTCACAACCATTATTTCATTCAACCTGATAGTTTAAATAATAAAACTAATTATCATGTGACTTAACTGAACAACAATAAATAAATTTAAAAACGCAGTAGTCAAAGAACATATTAGAAATGGATTATCCTTCAAAATAAAGAATAACCCTTAAAATAACCACAAGGTAGACTCAAAGAATACAATAAATGGTGCTTTCACTCATGAAAAATTTGTACATTTCTGCAAAGTATTACCTCAATGGTACTTATAGTCATAATTTCATAGCTTTAAATTTAAGTAAAGAAAGTATGGACATTTGTTCGTTTATGCCTGGATAACTTAACGCATTTAGCTTTAATTGCCATCTGAGTTCCCTTTTTTTAAAAAAAATGTTCCCCAGTCTCTCCCCATTACATTTGTTGGAATAATTTCCAAAATAGCAAAAGAAATTTTTGTATTTAGGGCATACCAGAGTGTGTTTAAACAGAGAACTATTTAAATTTTTCTTAGAAATATTTTAGTTATCTTCATAAATATGTTTACAAATACTATGTTTTGTTTTTCCTACATAGAAATTGTTGCATCCAGAACATATGGCAACATAAATTACCCTTTGGTAGTACATTTCCCTTAACTGACTTAATCTTTTGGTCACTCTACATAAAATGCAACAAAGAACAGCAGCAGACTGGATGAATGGTCCACCAAGACCAAATGTATAAAAAGATTATTGAAAAAAACAGGACTGTGTACCAAACCATGACAGCAACTATAAGCATGCGTAGCTATTCAGCACGACGCAAACCAAAACATTAAAACCAATGCAAGTTTATTGTGAGCATTTTCACAGTAACAACTACTGCTTCATAAGACAATAAATACCTCCACTCATTCCCCTCTTTTAAAACATGAATCACCCAATCAAAAAAGTCTATCCCCGGGATTCATGAACCTTGCGCCGGGCGCCCGCATAGCGTCGGCGTTATAAAGCCAAATATGGCCACCGAGCGATTCAGGTATGAACCAATCCCACGTGCACTACCGGCGTGCGCCTGACCTGCGCCGCCCCCGGTGTAGGTATGCTAAACACACTGTGTGCGGTATTGCACCATGCAAATGAAGGCAAATAGCGATCCACGAAGTTGGGCAGGCGTAGCGTAAGGGCACGGCAATGTAAACCAAAAAAAAACGGTTTACATTTACCCAAACATGACCAAGGGGTAATGGAAGGCTGTCAACGTCAGGTATCATACAGGTGCAATATGCCAATGGCGAAAGGCACCGAGAATGTCCAAAGAAAACATGCACAAACTGTAAATAATGACATAAATGTTATGTACGCAGAAACCACAGCAGAACCCCCGGATATGTGCACAGAAGGTGCAAAATGATGAAATAATATGAGAATGTCCTAAAAGAGCAGTATAATACACATCAGATGCACAGCCACCACACACCATAGTATGTATGGAAAGCCTCAACCCCAGCGCAAGGGTTGTCAAGGAGTGGTGGCAGTGTTCGGCGCCGTAACCATGTATTAGCAGTCAATGCCATGCAAATGAGGCAGATAATAGTGAATCGCAAAACCGGCGCCGGTGTAAGGATGGAGCAAACGGCGCAGCGGTAGTATACCGAGGAGTGGCCTACACGGAATACATGTCAATCGCAGAGGGGTGTGCCACTGTAGGAGGAAGCACATTGGAGGCCAGCAAACATGGGCTGTACAATGCACATGACAGCAGTAGGACCGGCGTGTGAGGAAATAGATGCGCTGAGAGTACATAATGCGCGCACAGATGCATGTGCACGAGGATGACTACCTTCCCCAACCCAGTCATGTGACGGCCTCCCCGTCAACAACCACGGATATAGGAAGGTAATGCGGAGAATATGAGGAAATGCGGAAGCAGTGTAATTGGAGCCGTAATGAGCAATCAACACCAATCAATCCAGGAAGGGCAGACGGCGGCAGCTGACAACTCTGCATGCAGACTCCTGCAAAACGGGAAAGGGGAGGCATAGGAATGCAAGGATAGTAGGGGATGTAGTAGAAATGCAAAGAGCAAAGAACCGAAATAGCACAGCCAAGTACAGAGGTAGCATAATGGCGGCGGCAGACAAAATGCATCATATGCCATGTGCCTGCAGGATGCACTGCAGGCAACAGTAGGTGCAACATGCAGAAACAGTAATGTAAGATGCAAAGCTAAGCCAATGCAGGCAACTGTAATGTAACACTAAAGGCAATACCGTTGCAGTTGCAACGGTAAAACACCGAAGATAATCCACAGATACGGCTGCACAGACACACCCAATGACATCACCGGGTATACAGCACAACAGTATAAAGTGTGAATGCACACAACACACAGCGATTTCCCAAACGCCGCACCGTAGGGTGTAAACACACTGGGAACTTTTAATATGTATATGTTGGGTGCCGCCGTGGCCGTGATGCATAGGTATGTGTCAGAGACAGACGGAGTTGCGGAGGAGGGTGCCGACAACCACCGTAGGCCTCATAGGAGAAGGAGAGTGTTCAGACCAAGGGTGACCTACCAGGGGCTGCAAGACCTGGAGATAGAGCGCTACAGGGTGGACAGGGACACGTTACAGCAAATAGTGGATCTGTGCCGGCCACGCCTGAGAACAAGAGACAACAGAGGGGAGCCCATCCCAGTGGACACAAAGGTATGTGTGAGCTTGCGAATACTGGCTACAGGTACCTTTCAAAGGCCAACCGGGGATATAATGGGTATTTCACAGGCATCAGCATCCAGGGTACTACACCAGTTCCTGGATGCCATGTTACGACATGCCCATGAGTATATAAACTTCCCCAGATCTCAGGAGGAGTTGGCTAGCAATATGCGCCACTTCCACCGCGTGGCACAATACCCGGAGGTACTGGGTGCGATAGACTGTACGCACATAGAAATCAAGTCACCGCCCGGGGAGCAGGGTAGATGCTACATAAACCGCAAGGGATACCCCTCCATCAATTGCCAGGTCGTGTGCAATGCGCAGGGCATTATCATGGATGTGTGTGCTGGCAGCCCTGGAAGCTACCACGACTCCCATATCTGGCATGCCTCACAGCTGTATCAGGTATTCGCCACCGGGGACATCACACAAGGTCACCTTGTGGGGGATGCTGGCTATGCACTGGAGCCTTGGATGATGACACCCATCAGAAATGCACACACACACATGCAAGAACGCCATAATGAAGCACACGCACAAACCAGAATAATCATAGAGCGTGTGTTTGGGATGTTGAAATCACGGTTCCGTGCTTGGATACATCCGTGGAGCCTTGCAGTACTCTCCAGGCACATGTGCCCACATATTCATAGTATGTTGTATGCTACACAATATGATTCTGCGGAAACAGCTGCTGCAGGGACATAATGGTGTAGGGCCACCAAGCCCGCCACAACTGCCAAGGCAAGCACAGGCACAGGGCGTTCAGCGCCATGAACACACTGTGCCAGCCCCAGTAGGTAGACGGAGGCGTACCCAATATGCCTATGCCCTGGCAAAGAGGGAACGCATAGCACATACTTTGACAGCGTAGGCCCCATGGACTGACACCTCCTTACCTGCACACACAGTGAAATGGACGCCACACAAACATGTCCGCCCGTAATGTGTACCGTATGTGTGGACCTATGTGTGACTCCAACAAAGGCACCACCCAAACACTGCACACCCAATAGCCAGCAGAGCATGGAACGCCAACACCTCAACCGCACGCCGGTTTTACAGCAGACGGCGTAGCTGTATGCTGCCACTTTCGCCGCAAGTCGACTACATATGTACTTATGTGCATACACAGATACGGAAATAGATATCATTACACACGTAGAAATATATGTACACATACACAGATATAAAGTACAACAGGTTAATATGGAACCCAGGGATGCAAGTTTACAGATAAGTAAGACGCGAAATCCCCACATAGTAAACATAGTGAACGACAACCCGATCATCCGGGAGGGTGGGCAGAGCAGGGAACGCCAGCCATGGAAATGTCAACCTGCATCAATACATATCCGCGGGTTGGGATGATCGCCAGGCCATGGTACAGTAATGGGATATGTGCGTGTCATATCCATAGGATATGAGTGCGGAGGTACACCGCGCGGCGCGCCAACGTAGGTACTGTGTGCAACCGTCGGTGCAAAAGCGGCAATCATACCTGTCAAGTGTACGTCATTATGAGGAACGTACCTCATTTGGGGTCTAAAACAGTTCATGTTCCTCGAAGTTCCTCAAAGTTCCACATTGAAATAGTCTGTCACACATTCATTGTTAGGAAAGTATTTAAATGAAATCCTGGTAAATAGAAATTAATCATAGTAATTCATTAAAGGTTCTTCTTTGTAAGTAAATCAGCATATTTTAACCATCCTATGACCGTCTTAGCTGAAGTTGTTAGTAAGCCATTAGTATGTGTTCCTCATTTTACCCATTTGTTCCACATTATGAATGTGTGTGTTCCTCGTTTCGGAAATGGAAGGTTGAGAGCTATGGCGGCAATATGTGTATGTGTGAGGTGAGGTTGTCGTGTGTTCCGCTGTGTGTGTGTAATGTGTGTGCCACTGTAAAATGTGTATGTAGGTGACATGTCACAGGCGGAGTTTAATAACATGCATAGGCATACAGTACAGGAACCATAGCCGTATGTACAGCAGTACCCACAAAGTAGTACTGACATCTCCTCAGTGGCTAGGCGTGGCAACGAAACGATGCAAAGCGGAAATGTCCCAGAATGTACCACAGGACCATAGCCAACAGGAGATGCAAAGGACGCATGTACAAACCATGACCGTATGTATGGCGGCCATATGGTAGACTCAACACGATACGTCGGCAACGTTACACAGCATCAGGCATGTACGGCGAAAATACGCATGTGCTATCCCAGCACCGATCGTGGCCACCTACGGTCCCGTAAATACCGCTGTGTGTTCCACGATCGTTAAGTAAGCAAGCGCCACACGAATAGGAGGCAACCGGTAGCATACAGGCCGTCCCAAGTACAGGACCACAATCACCGTAACTATCAGTGACAAAATGCCAATAAATAGTAGGCACGGACGAACATCCACAGATATATAACCGATGTGAAGGAGGAATACGTGCAGGAAGCAAACATGCAGGCGATACCGACACCACACGACATCAACAAAACAAACATTCCCAGAACAACAGACAGGTAACCTGCAGCTCCCCAAGCAGGGATGGAGCACACACACAAGCATATCTTGTATGTATAAATGCAAGACCCACACCCTGCACTGGCCACCCACATCCGCAGATATACCCCATCGCACATATCAAAGGGATAACAGCCAAAACCGTAGCAAAAACATACAGGCAGTCAATGACAGCGGCATACCCGCAACAAGCCGCGTGGGAAACACTAGCAGCAGCTGATGCATCCTTGCATCCGTTGTGTACAGGAATATAACAGCTATGTCACACATCTGAATGCACAACGCCATCGACAGACGCCGCCAGGACACGGAGACCCACATGTCGAACAGAATACCATACCCAACACACACAATCCACGGCTAACACCACAGCGAAATGTACCTGACACCACACATAGTGGATGCAGTCACACAAACATGATACAATACATACCATCCCCATGAAGGTATTGCAAATAACCAACGCCCACACGAGGAATGAACCATGGCCTAGTTCCGACGCGTAACGTACGAATGGAGGAGGATCACCGGTGATATGCGCATAAGTACACACCGAGGAACAGCTATTGGTGTGATGAACCCACATGCCTCAGGTAACGACGAATATAAGGAAGACTCCCTGGATATTCAAACCGTATGTTCATACTGAACAAATAGTGAAGACAAAACAAGGAGTATCAAGCAAGTAGTGACGAATACAGAACCAAAGGCCAGAAAGGTATGTCGAACCCACGAGATGTACTGGTGTGTAATGCATAATACGTATGACGAATCTGCACTGTATGTGAATGGTGTGTGTAAGTGAAGATACCTGTCCATCAGGCAGAGAGTGGTGAAAGGTGGTTATGTAATGCTAAGCCGCGGAGCATACCAACGACTGTGGACAACGTGTGCACAGCAGTGGGACAACATGTACACACCCGGGATAACCCCAGGTTAGGCTTGCCACCTTCTCAAATGGCCAAAGTGGGACATTTTCGGGACACACATCAGATGTTACAGGCGGACACATACCCATGGTCAGTACAAAGGGTAGAACTTTACTCTTTTGCCTAAATAAAAGCGTATTCTTGTAGCAGTTTAGTTGCTTATTGTGTTTCATGTAACATTTAGGAATTTTACATACATAAATAACTATGTTATGCAACTATTACATAAAAAATGGCACATAATTATGTCCTACAATCTCAGGACATTTGCCATTTGTAATATGTTTTGTCAGGACACAACTGCCCAAAGAGGGACTGTCCCTTGCAAAGTGGGACAGGTGGTAACCCTACCCCAGGTCCGCCATAGGGATTTCAAACACAGAACAATGCCACCACCCATGCTGATGCTGGCAGTGGATATCCAACAATGAAGTGCCACAGCAGGGGATAGGACATGTATGTATAGTGTCACAGCACACATGTGTATGGGCATATACCGTCGATGTCATACGGAATGTGCGCACGACGTGCACGTATGCCTCGCAGTAGGGGTGACTATGTCAATTATGTGTAATGCAAAGCTGTCATGATGGATATGTTCAGAAATCATATACAGTATCACAGGCATAGCATGCATGATGGAGGGATGGCCTAATGTTATGTACATAAACAGGATATGTATGGCCTGCACATATGGGACAGAGTAGTAGCAGAATAGGTACCCGAAATGGAGGGAACAGCAAATAACCGTGTCCAAACGTTCTGTAGCAGGTGCAATGTGTGCAACAATGATGTCCGGCAGGGCCGTGTGTAAACACATGTGCAATGTACACAGTAGTGTCACCCCTCCCCCATGGTAGTGTCCACTGAACAGAAGAGGTGGATGTCAACTGTATGTCTATACTGTACTGCCACTGTGGTGGTACCATGGGTCTGTGTCACCCTACCAGCAAGGGAGCTATCACATGACCAGTGACACAGTGTGTCCCTGTGGGATGTGCACAGGACCTATGTCCCTCAGCACGGTGTGTGTCCAGTCTGTGGAGGTCACACAGATGCCCAGGCTGGGCAATGTGGCATGTGTGCACACATGCAGGAGTGCTCCATTCACCCTGCCCACTGCAAATGCCATGTAGGAGTACTACATGCATCAGTAATGCGGAGAACATGGCCCATGGCAGAGTAGATGACACCCCTGTGTTAGTGGTATGCAGGTGAGTACAGATGTGTTTCACGACTGTCATTTGCATATGTAAACTGTCTGAGCCGGGTAGACATCACGGCATGACTATACTGTGACATGTAAAGGTGTATCCATTGTGTAAGGTACACCACACATGTGTTATGGTAACATTGCCCGTGTACATGTGTGCATGGCACAGGTACAAGGGCACCCAATGTATCAGCTAGACATACAGTCCAGAAATGTGTGGCTCTGCACATGTGTACCCACGCCATCGTGGAATATGGCAACCACAGCACCATGTGGGGCATGTGTGTGTACAGCAACCATGTACAATGTGATATGCATGTATAGGGACAGTATCCATGTGATACACAGTGCATGACTGTCACTATGCAAAGGTGATGTGTATGCACTATGTGTGATGTAACTGATGCAATGACATCCACATGATATATCTGCCACACTGACACCTGTATGGTTGTTAGCAGTATAAGTAGGTTGAGCTAGAATGCTGCCAGGTATGTACATGTGGTATATGTAGGCATGGACAGTACTGTGTGACAGCATGTAGTGTTTGTAAGCACATAGTGAGCATGAGGGGCCACATGACTGAGGACTGTGCAATGTCACATGTACCTGACATGTTGTAGTTAGCATGATATGCCTGCACCACTGTGTGACCTGTACAGGAGTCACATGGTGTAACATCCTGAGACATAGGGTATGATGTGATGCTGGATGCGGACATTGGCAATACCATAATGTGGAATGGCGCTGAAGGGCAAAGAGCGGATAATGTGTGATTTGTTACCCTCTGTACCACACCAACCACCCATGCAATGGTATGACAGGTGGCCAGCATGTGGATGTGGTGTGCTGTGGCACAGAAGCCCAACAAGGGTGCCAGTAAAGGCATGGAGGTCGTCAATGAGTGTGTGAAGCATGTATGTGAGGATGTGGCCCAGTGCCTTACTGAATGGCCCAGTCATGGGTGTACAAATGCAGCCCCATATGTGCAATGCAGTACCACCCATGTGTAGTGTGTTAGATGTGGTAGTGTGGTGGTCAGGGTACACAACGTCCATCAACGGGCTAGCAGTCAATGCAGTGTGCTGCTGCAGAGACATAACACAGCCAGGGTGGCGGGATACAACAACTACAGAGATCGGAGGTGACATTGGGACTGTGTCCCAGGACATAACGTGTGCATGGCAGTACCATGTATGTGTCCACAGGGTTAATACAATGTCCAGCCATGGAGTGGAACCCTGTCGTGAGTGAGAGCGTGTATTGTTGGTAGGTACCCCATTGGCAGGCACGATGCCAGCAACATCTGTGTTGGCAATGCCTGCATGAGTGTTGTATGCTGCATTGAATGTGGATGTAGCCAAACAGCAGAGACATACCACCACACTGTGTGAGGGCCCACACTGCAATGTATGGCAGTCATGTGTAGGTAGCCAGCTGTGGAGTATGTGATGCACCATGAGTACCCACCATGACTGTCAAGTGATGCACCACACACATGTGAACATAACTACTGTGCAACAGCCTGCACATGTGCCCATACAGCACATGTGCATGGAACAGGAATACCACTGTGGCGTCTGTGAAAAGGCCAGTACCACCATGTCTCTGTGTGGAATAGCATGGTCCCTACCAGTGCGTAAATGTAGCGGAAGTGCACTGTGATATGTGTTGGCATAGTCACGTATACTGTCCATCGTACGGGGTGCCATGCCATCAACTACCTCTGTCAGTGGATGTCGGTAGTACCGGCTGTAGAGCGTATGTACCATGCATGTTGCGATGGTCGTGTGTCTAGGGCGTGGCTAGCAGGGCTGAGAAGCATGGATGTTCAGCAAACAGAGTGGGGATATCTGTAGGTATAGCACACAGACACATGGAGGTATGGTGCATGTCGAGGGTAGTGTAGGTATGGTATGTGTCGTGTAATGTGTCACCCAGCTATGCGTACTGCATGGCCAAGCATGTGTGGGTACATGAGAGTCCATACTAGGGAAGTGCGTGTTGCTGTCAGTACATTGCTAAAGTGGTTAGAAAGACCTTCTACATTGCCCACCTGATCATGAAGGGATTCACATCCAGATCTAGTGAGGTCATTGTTCCCCTGTACTCTTCACTTATCAGACCAATGATCGAGTACAATGCCCCATTCGGGATGTATCTCACCCGACATCTGCAGCAATTGGAGAGACCCCAAAAGTTCCTCACCAAAAGGATAAAGGGACTCCAAAATCTGTCATATGCTGCCAGATTGAAGAAACTCCAGCTCTATTCAGTCGCATACCGTCTGCTCAGAGGTGACATGTGCCTGACATACAAGGCCATGTCCAACCCGAATTAATGGACATGCTCCACCTCAAAAATCCAAATCCACCAAAACCACTAGAGCAAGCGACTTAAACCTTAGCACGGCTATAAATAGGACGTGCTGGAGGGATAGATTTATCACTCAGAGACTCCCTATGCTGTGGAATAAAATCCCGGTCCATGTGAGGCAGAGCACCTCGCTGACTCTGTTCAAGAGAAATCTAGACCTGTGGATGGGAGATCGTAGGTTTACCCCGGGAATCATATCTGTGTCACTGCTGGACAGAGGCACAACAAACTAATGGGCACAGTATTTTTTCATATAAGGGTTGGCGTAAGCCACAAAAATTTGGGCTAGGCTTATAAATGCCTTAGGGCAGATAGCCTAGTATAAACCTATGAACCTATGAACCTATGAACTGTCCCAGGTGCAATGTACAGTATGACAACACGGCCAGCATGTAACCTGTGGTGTACAGTGTATTCACCGTCGCGTGTCACAATGTGTGTAGCGGTCCCGAACATGGGTATCTGAACATGGATTACCTATGATGCAATGTGTCTCGGGAATATACAGTATGTGTGTAAATCACTGTGTGGTGTGGGAACCACCCACCCGTGTTTGTTGCAGTCCAGGTATGTGCCTAGGAGGTATGATCTGTGTACAATCTGGACTGGCAGGTGTGCTGTGTAGGGCATGGAGGCAGGTCCCAGGCACTGCAGATAAATGACATGCATGCCGTACTGTGTGCAGTGCTTGTGTACAGCACAGTGGAGGGTGTAAGCATTGTCACACATCACTGCATGCTGTGCCTGCCTGTGACAGCCCTGCCGGAGACAGACATGTGACACTGCTGCACAGGCAGCAGAGCATGTGAAGATGTACATGTGGGCTGCACACCTTAGGCAGATGTCCGCAGGTCATGTGTGCCACGGTAGTGTGGTTGAACACGACTGTCAGACTGGACAAACACCACATGCCTGCATAAGTACAGTATGACCATAGTCAACAGTCCCAGTGACAGAGTAGGCCAATGTACAGTATCCCTGTGTGCAGACCACTGGCTACTGGACACCTGGCTAGACACACACCCGGAGGGTTAATTCACCATTGAGCCATCACATGTCCCAGTCCATGTGGCCCGCACAATGTCATCACAGGGTGGTCACAATAGCAGGTGGCAAGGCAGACACGGTGTACCAGGTGATGTGTCATGCGTGCATATGTTGAGTAGCACAGCCGCTCACATGTCCGCAACATACTGGTGCACGATGTATACTGTTACATGATGTGTGGGACTGCACTGTCACCCACTACAGGGCCATCTGACACAGGTGTGTTGTGACAGGTGTAACCCATGTATGCACAGGATACACACTGCTGTTGTAGGCAGCCATGCTGGTGGCTACCACTGGTACATGCAGTGGTCATACAGCCATACTGCACACAGTGTTCATGCAGGAATGTCCATTGTTGTGGACAATGTGCTGCTATGTGAAGGTAGGTGTGTGTTGTGAATGTTACACATCCAGATGACACCATCTGGCGCAGTCATGGTTGTCAACACCATAACACACATCCACAGCAGTCAGAACCCAGTCCTGACAATGTGTCAGTCACCCTCGTACTGTGTGACATATGTGCACATGGCGGAACACCTCCCACTGTCATCTAAGATGGCTACATGATGGCTGGAATGTGCTGTGGAAATGTACAATGCTGGTAGCCCAATGAAGTACCTGGAATCACACACAGTACGCTATGGCAGCCATGTAAACCATGCACTACAATGACCGCCCAACAGACACAAACAATGCATTGACATGTGGAACATGTGCACATGACAACCCCCAATGAGGTATGTTGCACATATTGATGTACAATTGTCATCTATGGCCATAGCATGGATGCAGACGCACATACCCCACAGGTAGTACCACGTGATGTAGGTAGGGGGGCAATGCTCGTGTACATGTGATAGTATCTGTACAGCCACATGTCCTGCATAGCTGTCATGTAGGGGTAGCTGTGGCATGTGACCGCTGGACATGCCCGTACAATTGGCCATGTCCCACAGGAGATGTGTTATGTGTGTACCACATGTGACGTGCCGACAACAAGCTGTGACGTGTACGGCTGCCGGTGTGACAGTGTCTGTGATGGGTGCAAAGGCATATCATATCGTATTGCATGCCCACAAGCCCCACATAGGTGCATAGCCTGAACATACAATACAAGGAGGGTGTGGGATGATAGCAACCACAGGAGGAGATGGGTACGGACGGCAGCCCACAACCACATGTGCATGTACGTTGTTCACGTCCATGACACATGAGCATCTGAGAGGCTAGCGTTACAGCTGTACAGGGTTGCATGCATATATGTTCAGCAACATCCCTGTGTGTCCCACCACTGGCCCGTGGACCGATGGACACCAACCAAATGTGCAGATATGAGATGTGCACAGCACATCACAGATGCCTACTGTAGAACAGGCTTACCGTGTAGACATGTGCACAGTAGGTCTGCGCCAGCTGCAGTCAAACACGTTATGTGCTGAACCACAGCAATAGTCCAGGCCATGCCACAGATGGACGTGCATGCATCTGTGTATGTATGGCTGTGAATGTCTCCGGCATAGCAATATAGCTGTGTCACCGTTGTGAACAACAATATGAATGGGCTGTATGTGTGAGGGGTGCGTCATACTTGTATGGTCAGATCGACGATACCATCAGTGACCCTGCTATGTGAACATCCCTGTCCCCATACATGGATACCTATGCTGTGCCCAACACCACATTCACAGAGGGAGGGATGGCGGTGTGTAGTGCAGCAGCAGACATGGGGGTGGCAGCAGGCACTGGATGTACACATATGTGGTACCCACATCAGTGCAGGCAACCATCCGTGTGCACGGGATAGCGGTGTGTGTCCACATACAGCACTGTGTTGATCAATATCCCAGCACATAGCACCTGCCAGGGTTACAGTGTATGCATGGATGTGTGATACCTGCATGCACCAGACACACCCTCAGCAAGCAGTGTGCAGCATACCTCGCTTGAGGCCAGTGTCCACACCATGGTGATAGACATGTTGAATGTCCATATACACATAGCAATGACATACGGAATGGGCAGCCACCCTGCCAATATCGTCAACCCCCAGGTGGATCACAGCCCAGTGCCATGTATGTGGCATACCCTGCCATACCATGCAGCCCTGCCCAGCAAGGCTGCATGAGCTATCACAGTCCTACATGGTGCAATGGACAAACGGCACTCTCACTATCAACCATACACAGCAGTAATGTGGCGGTGATGCACCCTGTGGTGTTACAGGTGCTGTGTGTTGCTCTGGACAATGTGTGTGTGTACATGCTATGCATGGCCTTTCCTGCTAATGTGTCATGGTTACACATTGCCCTATGTCTATCACATGTGCAACACAGGTGAGCTGTGGCAAGTTGTCCAACACCCGTACAGTGCTGTGTGGATGTACATGGCACAACACATGCATGTGCAGGTGTCCATGTGTATGTGTACAGTGCCACTGCTGATGTTCACAATGGCTACAGACGTGATGTTTACTGACATATACACAGCGTCCAGGTGAACAGTAGCACCAACGTCACATGGGGACCTATGCCAAGTGATATGGACACAGGTGCAGCCAGGTACACATGTCCACAGCAGGCTAACATCTACATGGTGCGTGTACAGTGTGATGGGGTGGCACACAGATATGATGTGACACCCACTGCTCAATGGTGTGAAGCCAACACATCGGCTGTGTCACTGCCACGATGCCTGTCACAGATTACTGTGCAGATGTCGTACATGTCATAGCAATGTATTTCCAACAGTATGCCAGCACAGCAGTGTAAATGTGACCTGCCACCATCATTATGTCTTACAGATAATGCCACGTTCCCGGCTTCCCGCTTTCAGCCGTCAGGAGGATGAGGTGATCATCCCATACCTCCATACAAATCATGACGTCTTATTCAGTCATGTGCCACAGCAGGCACAGGAACGACAGGAGATGTGGGAGGAGATGTGCAGGAGGGTGAACAGCCTGGGCGGATACAACCGCAATTATCAGCAGATCCACAGGCACTGCATAGACCTGATCCGGCATGCAAGACAGCGTGCCGCTGCAATCGCCAGACAACAACGTGGGACAGGTGGTGGTCCACCAACACAGCCCCCACTCACAGCCACAGAGGAGCTCCTGGCCAGTCTGGGGACACCCACGGAACAACACACAGAAACTCATGCGTCCATCGTGGAGGTGGGTGTCGTGCAAACTATGAGGTCGGAGCTGCCTGGTAAGTCAGTGTTGCATGTTTGTATGATAAGCGACGTGGGAGTGGGTGTCATAGTACAACACATAATATAGTAACACATGCCAGATATATGTCCACACAAGATGCATACTACAGTATGCTATGTTGTGTTACCAGACATGTGCATAGCAGATGCGAACTCACAGATGCATGATGTGACATGCACAGTGCTGACTGTGGCGATAGTAATGGATAATGTGTATACCTTTGTGTCATTCCTTTACAGATACGTCTGGCATGTCGCAAAGACAAGCGTCTGTCACAGGTAAGTCTGTTGCTAGTCAAAGGCATGATACAGTGTATTGATATTCCCCATGTGTCCAGGTATGACATGCACACCTGTGTGTGCCCCAGTCACGGTATACAGGCTGCACCACCCGACACACACAGCACCCATGTACAGTAGATACAACCATTAGGGTAGAGTGGTATGACACCACACAACCTATTGGTGTGTTATGTGCAGTCAGCTATGCATACAATGTTGTCGGTGTTCCACAATGGCTGCATGTGTAGTATGCATTGGTATGCCTCTGCAGTATGCACACAGTACCACATAGTGAGCTGTGATCTGGCCAGAGCACAGGTGTTACCAATGTGACCTATGCCCCTGCATTGGGTGCACACGTTGTGACATGGCACATAACATGTCCCATGCACGTGGATGTCTGTCTGCAACATTTTCACACCATGACATGACCTATGCACGACATGGCAGACATCCACACTGTCTGCATATCCGTAGGGAATGTGACACCTTACACTAGTATGTTTGTATGTGACATGGGCCACCACAGGGCCGTGTGCACGATGTCCACCACACACAGTTGTCAATGACCCAGACAGACAAGGCCATGGCTGATACCTATAGGCATGTTGTCACACAGTACATCCACAGTGGGTATTCACTGTTGCACCCTGTACACACATAGTGGCCTCATCACTGTAGTGGACCCCTGGACATGCGATGTGATACACCAGTGACATGGAATGCCTGTCCACAGCTACTACAGGTGCCACCATTGTCCACCATATATGTGCTGCTGAGCAGCTGAACTGATTGTCAGACATGGCAATGTAATGCGTCCAGGTCACGCATCACACAGAAACATACCTGTGTCCTGCTACTGTGCAGTGGCACAGTGCCTGCACTCCACACTGTACAGCTATGTATACAGCTCACAACAACCGCACCTGCACAGACATCCCTGTTACCCATACATTGTATCTGTAGACTGTACACATAACACTGCACTGTGACAGCTGTTGTGATGTGGTGCATGTGGTGGGACACCATTGTCACATGTCCACATAATACCGCACATGTTTGCAGTGTACATGACATAGTGTCGGCAGCCATGTGTAGTGTCAACTCGCCCGTGGCCACACGGTGTATCACGGTGATGCATGCAAACTACCATGAATGTGTGTACTGCATGCCTAATAAAAGACACCTGCCTGTTGTAGTGTACCCACCAGGGCATTGTGCATACTGCCACTATGAATGTCTAGTCTGCATTCACTGGTCTGTGCTGTGGGAATGCTGCATGCCACCTGCACTATCACATGCATGATGTGTGTGTGTGTGTGTGTGTGTGTGTGTGTGTGTGTGTGTGTGTGTGTATGTCTGTATTGTAACGGATGGTATGTCCTTGTATTGACAGGTGCTGTAGGTGAGTTCCCCTCCTGCGGGCCATCTGAGGCTAGTGTCCACACAGATACTAGTGGTGATGTGCATGAGGCACAGGCAGGGTCGTCACAGGCAGACACTGTGCCATTGGAGAACATCACACTTACGTCCCATTCATCCCTGCACATGGTTCAGATGCCGACACATACCCCAACACCATTGCCCATAGATGACGGTCAGTCAGCATCTGTTGGCACCGAGCAGGAATGTGCGGTGGCTGCAGTAGGTGTGGCTACACACGATGTTGCCAGTGCAATGACTGGTGCAGTGCCACACAGGCATGTGGCAGGTGCTGCTCGTAGGGGGAGCACCGCTAGACATACACCTGCCGTACAGGGTGCAGCAGCTGGTATAACCAGACGCATGTTCCAGACTGTAATGGCGGCACAGGCACGTGCCGAACGGCAGAACCTGGAAGGGCAGAGGCTGCAGAGGTCTGCAATCCGTTCCTTGAATGACAACATCCAGTCATTGGCGAATGCCCAACAGCATCTTGCCGATGTTCTGGATAGGAGATTGGGTGAGATGGCTGGGATCCTCGACCGAGGCATGGCCATCCGTGAGCGTGAGCTGTCTGTGCTGGAACACATGGTAGGGGTGAGGCATAGGGCACGTGGGTGTGGGCCAGTAACACCAACAGGTGCAGGTCAGCGTGTGCGTCCCACCTCCCATGCCCACCCACACAGTGCTGGTAGCAGCAGCAGTGCAGCTGCTACTACACCAACCACACCAGGACACAGCAGGCCACGTGGACGTGGCCCTGGCATGGGCACGTTACCAGCGGACATGTGACATCAGAGAGTGGACAGTCTGTATCTCCGCCCAGTAGTGCCCGTGCGACCCCAGGCAGGCGCGGGTCACGTCGCCGCAGGCGGACACAGTGAGCCGTAACACCTGCACTGTACAGTCTGGGGCTGTCAAGCATACCCCGTGTAGGCATCACAGATGACTGAACCATGTACACACATACCCACACACAGCAAACACAACTGTAGGGCTCCACCACATCCACATGCAATCTACACAGTCATGCCCAGTCAATGCACAGGCCCTTACACACACACATGATGTCATCCATTGGTACAGCCCATGCCTGTGGCACACATATCACCCTGTGCATATGATGAAGTCTCTGCTGCAGAACTGTGAGCTACACCATCGGTGCACGGTTATGCAAACATATTCTGATGCACAGGGTGGACAAGATAGTGAGAGGTGTATGTGATACCTGTGTCCGCATAGTACGTGATGTGTATGTTGTGGTGTGTGTGTATGGCTGGTGACAGGTGTGTAAGTGATGTGGGCTGTGCAGTGACATCATGCAGCAGACATACCATGTAGGGCAGGTGCAGCATTCATTGATCTATGTACACAGTATGCGTGGTGGTTACATGTGTAGCACCATGTTTGTTCAGTTAACCCGTATGACAATGATGGTGTGCTTGCATGTGCCTACTGGGAGCACTGTTATTAGTTCCCCACGTGTAGTCATGGGGTACCCACAGGCATGTCTGGCAACATCAGCATAGTACAGGTACCCGCAACTGGCATGGACCCCTACACAGGTACATAGGTGCACATGTACATACCAGGCTATGTGCCCTACGACATGTGGAGACCTCGCATGACTGTGTGTGGCTGCTAACACCCCTTAGGATGGGGATGCCACATGCATCAGTCCCTCGTCCAGCACTGACACACGGATGATGCCTGGCGCATAACTATGTTCACACATCCACACATCATGATTACACCTGGACGAAGGCAGTCAGGGCCTTTCCTTAACATGGGCTGGCACTCCTCTCCGTGTCGTAGGGGTCTCTGGCCATTGACCCTGTTCCCCCAGCATGTCCCACTCATCTTTGTGGTGAGGTGTCTGACAGTCGCTTCTGTGCCCGTGTTTGCCTGGAGCCTAGGAGGTGGAATATGCCCATGTCACCCAGGTCGGACATGGCCGTGTATGCCAGGCACAGATCACCACAGAGCAGATGTGCTGGGAAGGTATACAGCTGGAGTCCCCTTGGTCGTGCAGCTTGTGACACATGTCCTAGCACTGTCATCCCTGCATTGTGGAACATTTGTGGTCCTTCTGAGTGCTGCAGGTGTCAGCTTAGGTACAGGCCAGATGTGCCATCGTACACAGTCATTGCTCTGGTGTGTGATGTGTACAGGGGTACAATGAACACCCCTGATGTGGATGCGATTCCTTCCAGACTAGGTGGCCACAGTGGAATGCCTTCACACACACATTGCCATTGTGTGTGTTGACAGAGGTTACCGACAGGTGTGGTACCCATTTCCATGAACATGTCCACCATTTTGAATGGCCTACCACCTACATGTTACATTGGGCCGAACATGTCCTTCACACTGGGTAGGTCTGCACCTTCTCTGGCATGTAGCAGCAGGCCATGGCTCTGGCACCAGTTATCCATGTCTATTACGCCCTAGGTGGATGTCCGTGTCACATGGGGTGTTGGGTATGGTGGCTGGTGTGTAGCCATCTGCATACCTTGTCTGCCACAATCCCCCTATGACTGCATGCACATTTGAAGGTCGAATGCCGTATGGCAGGGGGCCCAGGACTGAGCCCTGTGGGCCTCCACTGGAGACCAGATATGAGTGTGACACGGCACCAGGAACACCAACCCTGTGTGGTGTGACCTCCAACCTTTCTGAGAACCATCGGGTGACATATGTCCCCACATGTACGCTGGCAAGCCTTTCCATGAGTCCCATGTGGAGTGTACTCTGAATGCTCCCACCAGGTCATGGTACTGTGTGCAAACCTGCGTATCCCCATCAATGGCCTTGGTGACCACTCCAGACAGGACGAGCAGCTTCGGGAGGCAGGATCCACCCTTGACTATGTTGTTGTGGGTATGTTCCAGTATTGGCTGTACACCGCTGTCTGTATCCATGGGCACCTGTATGGACCTCCACACAGCTTTGCAGACAAGGCTTGTCAAGCTGATAGGGTGTGGCTGTCTACAGTCCAGAAGAGCACTACCCTGGCATAGTGGGACCACAGATGCCATATGCCATCCATCGGGGACATAGCCCATAGTAAGGCTAACATGACACAGTGGCCTCATGTGTGGGTCGAGGCCTTCAATGAGGATGGGTAGCACACAGCCAGGGACACCATCGGTGCCCATTGGTGCTGTGTCAACCGCCATAGACTTATGAGATCACTCCAGGCCATATGAGATGTTTTGGAGGCTACACTCTGGTGGGATGGATATGTCCCTCTTGAGGGTGGATGTATGCATGGAACATGTCCGCTGGTTTGTAGACAATGTCTGTGGGTGCAGTGACCATTGTACCATTCTGGACCATTTCTGGCCAAGTCTGTGTGCCCCCAACCATGTCCTTACCACAGTTAGGGAAGGCCCTATGGTTGTCTCATGTGCCCTCTGCAGTACCACTCCCACAAGCGGCCATGGATGATTGTATGTGTGGCCGTATGGTGACGCTGGTATGAATGGGAGATGGTTTCCCTGGTACTGACATTGCTCTGTCATGTATTAGCTCCAACTGTTGATGTACAGCTTGTCAGTGGCTGGGGTCCACCACACCATGTGCCTACCTGTGGTGGACAAGGTCCTGATGTTATCATGTTTGCCTGTTGCAGACATGCATGGGGGTGCTCAGAGAAGGCATTCGTAAGGCGGTTGGCAGTCTGGCCTGTGTTCAACACTGGCATGGAGGACTTGTAGGGTACCACACCGGTCGTATGATGTGTGTGGTTTGTTGTGGAGAGGTCATCACTTAGGTCCCCCATGCCGGTGTTGGGTGCAGGATGTGGATGACCAGTGGATACACTATATGGTCTGGCATCACCATTGAGGGCTGTACATCCTGTGTGGGGCATATCCTCACCATGTGTGATGGGCAGAACTGTCAGACATCCCCCCCTAGTGTGTATGGTGCATGGCTGTTTAACAGTGGCCAGGTGTGAGAACACCTGGGACCGGGGCGTAGTGTGTTGTGCCATGGGTAATGTTCCCAGTCTATGTATGGGTGGTTCATGTCACCCAATACGGTGCTGTTGAGAGCATGCACACTCACCAGTGTCCTCAGGACGTGTGTGCAGGTATCCTGTGTTTGGGAGGGTTGTCTGTAGCATGCAACAAACTGTAGGCCAGTCCTACAACTGGTTAATTGCACCTAGATATTCCCCGCTGCAACGTCCATGTCTGTGGCATGGCCGGGTTGTTGTGTGGCTGGACACACACGACGGTCCACATTCCGCCACCCATGCCGTCGCACCATGTGTATGCATGTCTGCTCTGTGCCGAGTCTAAGTGTCTGAGCATGCCCAGTAGGCAGCTGTGTAGATAGTCACACAGCAAAGTGCACACCGCACCCGACTGCAGTTATACCCCGGGTGCATGCCTGTATCCCCTTCGCAACGGCCACGTCTGTGGCATGGCCAGGTTGCTGTTGTGTGACTGGACACACACGACGGTCCACATTTCGCCACCCATGCCGTTGCACCATGTGTATGCATGTCTGCTCTGTGCCGAGTCTAAGTGTCTGAGCATGCCCAGTAGGCAGTGATGTACTGATCAGTAGTTACATGGTATTCCCGACTGCAGCACTAACGTGTTACTGTACGGCGACCTTGGGATGGTAAAAGGCTGCGTGACTGCACACTCTGACATATTTCCCCGGGCATTGCCTCTGCAAATGATACCACCCACGAGGGTATGCCTCCTGACAGCGCCTGCTCAGTAAACTCGTAGCGCTCTGTAAATGCTTCATACTGTAGTGTGTTCATGTAGATAGGCGAGGTTCGCCTCCGTCCCTTCCGTGTGTGTGTGTGTGTGTGTGTGTCTCCACCTGCCTCTGCGAATGAACATGCTTTTAGACGCTTCGCAACACATACCTTGGCTATTGCCAGCTATTGTCTTGTGGGTGATGTCACCAGCCTACAAGTATGCCTCTGACAGCGCTCTGCTCAGTAAACTCGTAGCTGCTCTGTAAATGCTTCATACTGTAGTGAGTTCATGTAGATAGGCGTAGGTTCGTCTCCCGGCCCTTCCGTGTGTGTGTGTGTGTGTGTGTGTGTGTGTGTGTGTTTCCAGCTGCCTCTGCGGATGAACATGCTTTTAGACGCTTCACAACACATACCTTGGCTATTGCCAGCTATTGTCTTGCGGGTGATGTCACCAGCCTACAAGTATGCCTCTGACAGCGCTCTGCTCAGTAAACTCGGTAGCGTGTTCTGTAAATGCTTCATACTGTAGTGAGTTCATGTAGATAGGCGTAGGTTCGTCTCCCCGCCCTTCCGTGTGTGTGTGTGTGTTTCCAGCTGTCTCTGCGGATGAACATGCTTTTAGACGCTTCACAACACATACCTTGGCTAGTGCCAGCTATTGTCTTGCGGGTGATGTCACCAGCCTACAAGTATGCCTCTGACAGCGCTTTGCTCAGTAAACTCGGTAGCGCGTTCTGTAAATGCTTCATACTGTAGTGTGTTCATGTAGATAGGCGTAGGTTCGTCTCCCGTCCCTTGTGTGTGTGTGTGTGAGTGTGTGTTTCCAGCTGCCTCTGCGGATGAACATGCTTTTAGACGCTTCGCAACACATACCTTGGCTATTGCCAGCTATTGTCTTGCGGGTGATGTCACCAGCCTACAAGTATGCCTCTGACAGCGCTCTGCTCAGTAAACTCGGTAGCGCATTCTGTAAATGCTTCATACTGTAGTGAGTTCATGTAGATAGGCATAGGTTCATCTCCCGGCCCTTCCTTGTGTGTGTGTGTGTGTGTGTGTGTGTGTGTGTGTGTTTCCAGCTGCCTCTGCGGATGAACATGCTTTTAGACGCTTCGCAACACATACCTTGGCTAGTGCCAGCTATTGTCTTGCGGGTGATGTCACCAGCCTACAAGTATGCCTCTGACAGCGCTCTGCTCAGTAAACTCAGTAGCGCGTTCTGTAAATGCTTCATACTGTAGTGTGTTCATGTAGATAGGCGTAGGTTCGTCTCCCGTCCCTTCCATGTGTGTGTGTGTGTGTGTGTGTGTGTGTGTGTGTGTTTCCAGCTGCCTCTGCGGATGAACATGCTTTTAGACGCTTCGCAACACATACCTTGGCTATTGCCAGCTATTGTCTTGCGGGTGATGTCACCAGCCTACAAGTATGCCTCTGACAGCGCTCTGCTCAGTAAACTTGGTAGCGCATTCTGTAAATGCTTCATACTGTAGTGAGTTCATGTAGATAGGCGTAGGTTCGTCTCCCGTCCCTTCCGTGTGTGTGTGTGTGTGTGTGTGTTTCCAGCTGCCTCTGCGGAAGAACAAGCTTTTAGATGCTTCAAAACACATACCTTGCCTACCAGCAGTCATTCCTGTACGGTTGTTGCCACCCACCTGTACATGTGCCTCTGCTGGTGCTGTACTCGGTGGTCCATGTAGCGCATACCATACCTGTGTTGTACATTTGTGCGGTTGAGTATGTGGGGGTGTGGTCAATCATCATGCGTGCCACATGTGTGTGTGTGTCCAGGCTCCCAGCTGCATGGGTTCATACGGTATGGCTCTGAGTTTTACGCGGAACACCCATAACCTGGCGCCATCCTTCTGTTTGTGGATGGCGGGACGCAGCTCGTGTACTACTTGTGTGCTTGTTCTGGTTGGCGACCTCCGTAGCGTGTTCTCCACGTGCACCCTACTATGGTGTTGTGGGGTGCTGCTGTGTACATTACACTCACGGGTCTGCCGGATGTGTCCGTCTGTATCTCTTTCTTTGTATATCTATGTACCTATGTTGTGGATGTACCGCTGCTCTACCATGGACAGCTGTCTTCCCCATGTATCGCATATTGTCACGGCTGACACATATAACTGTGGTACGTTGCATATCCACACATTGTCCATGCACTGTCCGTATTCCAGAACACCTCATAGACATCTGCTGGATTACGTGGCAGACAGCTATCCTTGCTGTCCTGACACTGTACCCATAGACGACATACACCTTGTGTGTAGTTGCCTATCTATGGTGTGTGTATGTCTAACTGTGCTGTATGCATGGCCGTGTGTGTGTCCCGCTATAGCCATGTGTGCAGCTGTCGCCACTATGGGTATCCTTGTGGACCGCTGTTACATGGGCACGTCTGAACATACCTGCAGACTGTACTACCCCTCCGACGGCAGCGGCCTTAGATTGTCCGCTGCCCTAGGCTGTGGGGCTACATGGCACACGCCAACACAACACATGGTGCACCCATCTTGGTATACCTACGTGACACGCCTACTAGACAGGTGGCCCTACTAGAGCGGCACCCTGGGCAGCCGCAGGATTGGCGTATGCCTACGGCCAGCTTTGGGCACATCACAAGGCAAACGTCTACATTCGGTGTTTTACGACGTCCAGATTATAACACCACAGGAGGGACCTCCTCAGCTATGCTGAAGAATGCGGATGTGGATAGATTAGTAGGTGGAGGGTTGGCCACACACCAGGGCTGACCGATGGATAACTGCTGAGGCATTTTGAGAGGCAGGTGGAGCAAACACCGTAACGGGAATGTAGTGTAGATACAGATGTAGGGTTAACATACATTTGTCCACTCTGTCGGTTCTGTACCGTTGTATTACAGTGATATGCTATGCATATCTTCCATAGACATTGTTAGGTCTTCGGTTTTGAGGATTCGACATAGTACAATATCATACTCACGGAAATACGGAAAACTGCATAATGTGGAAAACACAAACCAGCAACCTGTGGCAAGATTACTCCCGTGCTTAACACAAGTCTTCAACGTTTAAACAGTTTATTAAAACAACGTACGCGTTCGTTGCTTTCACAACTTCTTCAGAAAAAAGCAAATTCTTCAACTGTTCACAATCAACAATGTGAGATTTAAGAACTCGTTAAGACTCACATTGTTGATTGTGAACATTTTTAGAATATGCTTTTTTCTGAAGACGTTGTGGAAACAACGAAAACGTTGCATGTTTTAATAAACTGTTTAAATGTTAAGAAGACTTGTGTTGTGTCGAACTACGGGGACTATTCTTGCCGCAGGTTGCTGGTTTGTTTGTTTTTCATAGTACAATATCATGTAATACGTGTGTTCATAGGATGCTTTCTGAGATGTTGACGTGTGTGTGTCGTTAGCAGTGCGTCTGTGCTTTCTATGCTGTGGCTACATGTTCATTGTTCGCATAGAAAGTGACAAATGGAAGTGTAAGGGTGGATATTTAAAGCCTGGATGATTCCATGTTATGTGTAAGTCTCACGGGGCCTACGGGTGATAGCGCATACATGTCTATGAAGAACCTTTGGATACCATATGTGACCTGTCGTGGACGAAATGTTTAAGTTGACTGTTCCATCTACCTATGTGTGACATGGTTTGTGGCCATAGGGTGCCAGCGAGTCTTTCTTGTTCATTGGGTGTTTTCCATGGTCAATTGACATCAATCCTATTAATTCACTGAAGGATGTCTTTCATTGGTGGGAACGCCATAGTTTGGCCATCGTATGTCTTTCCCAGCCGACGTTGATATTGTGCCATTGGTATGTTTCCACAGGTCACCCATCTGTTCCACTGTATGGAAGCGTGTGATCATTTATGTGCTGGCAGATTGAGTGCTGTGTACGCCGGTATCTGCCCAGCGGTCTGGCTTTGTATGGGGAGTGTCTACTGTAGTCCCTATCTGTATTTCCTGGGTTATGCCTTGCAACAGCTGTAGGATTCCCCCAGGTTTGCAGCTATGGGTGCCATCTCGGCCGTACGTTTGTCCATCCATGGGAACTGCCTACTGGACACTAGTATAGGGCTGTACACATTTCACAGCTGCATTCTGCATTTTCCGGTGGATGATTGGCATTATTAGTGCGGAGTAACGCACATGCCATGGCCACGTCCTGCACACAGGGCGGGACAACGAATCATCTGCCAATCCACACCGAGACCCATTTTTGCATACCCACGATCCCATGTCTGCAACCCTCGACAGTACCCATTGCACACCCTTCATGTGTGCGGAAATGGGATGTGAACGCATGTGTATGGACGCAGCAACCTGGGGAGTCCTATTCATATGTCCTGCATTTCATGGACAGTTGTCATCACCCTTCAAGACGCTTGTGGTGCATATATCTACCTGTGCCGTAGTCATGGCTGTCACCTCTTCTGGGTCACACGATCGCAGCCTGTTGCCAACACTTAAGGAGAAATTTTGGGTCCTGCAATGGACACCGATGTGCATATGTAAAGTGTAGAACATGTTGGACTGTGTCCATTCGGCCAGTGGGTTTGACTGCCGCCGTATGTTCCCCAGTCGCGGATGTCTGTTTGCCTACCCATATTATGTAGTGCTACGGAACCCGTGTCCTTCCACAATTAACCCATATGGTGTTACTGTAGTACTGCAGGTTGGCAACTGCTTTAAGTAATCCTCAGAGGTACCATTGTGAACTATCCGCCACTGTATTGTCATTATAACACAGCCGGTACATGTAGAATCTATTTATTCATGAAAGGATGTTATTTATGTGTGGGAACACCATAGTTTAACCATAGTATGACCTTCCTAGTTGACGTTGTTGGTGTGCCATTAATATGTGTTCCACAGGTCACCCGTATGTTCCGCGGAGTGGAAGCGGGTGATCCCCACATACTTGCTAGCACCTTGGTTGCTGTGTACGCCGGGATTCACACGGCAGGATAGATTTCTATGGGGTGTGTCTACTGTTGTTTCCATCTGTATTTCCTGTGTTATGCCTTACTACGGCTGTGTGATTCCACCAGGTTCGCTATTATGGGTGCCATCTTGTCCGTACGTTTGTCCATCCTTGGGAAATGCCTACTGGACACTGGTGTACGGCTGTACCCATTTCACAGCTGCATGTAGCATTCTCCGGTGGATGATTGTCAGTATTGGTGGGTGGTAAGGCATGTTCTGTACCCACATCCCTCCCACGGGGCGGGACAATGGATCATCTGCCAATCATCTCCAACACCCATTTCTGCATACCCATGATCCCATGGCTGCAACCCTCGACAGTACCCATTGCAAATCCTCCATGTGTGCTGGAATGGGATGTGGATGCACATCTGTGGACTCGACAATCTGTGGATTTCTGTGCATATGTCCCGCATTCCATGGACAGTTGTCATCAACCTTGAACACGCTGCCGGTGCATATATGTAGCTGTGCCGTAGTCACGGCTGTAGTTCATCTTGGTCTTTCACTCGCACCCGGTTGGCGTTGCAATAGGACAAATTTTTGGGTCCTACAATGGACACAAATGTGCATATGTAAAATGTAGAACATGTTGGACTGTGTCCATCTGGCCAGTGGTTGTGACCGCTGCTGTATGTTCCCCAATCGCGGATGTGTGTTTGAATACACATATTATGTTGTGCTACGAAACCCTTTTAGACGCTTCGCAACACATACCTTGGCTATTGCCAGTTATTGTCTTGTGGGTGATGTCACCAGCCTACAAGTATGCCTCTGACAGCGCTCTGCTCGGTAAACTCGGTAGCGCGTTCTGTAAATGCTTCATACTGTAGTGTGTTCATGTAGATAGGCGTAGGTTCGTCTCCCGGCCCTTCTGTGTGTGTGTGTGTGTGTGTGTGTGTGTGTGTTTCCAGCTGCCTCTGCGGATGAACATGCTTTTAGACACTTCGCAACACATACCTTTGCTAGTGCCAGCTATTGTCTTGCGGGTGATGTCACCAGCCTACAAGTATGCCTCTGACAGCGCTCTGCTCAGTAAACTCGTGGCCAGCGTTCTGTAAATGCTTCATACTGTAGTGTGTTCATGTAGATAGGCGTAGGTTCGTCTCCCGTCCCTTCCGTGTGTGTGTGTGTGTGTGTGTGTGTGTGTGTGTGTTTCCAGCTGCCTCTGCGGATGAACATGCTTTTAGATGCTTCAAAACACATACCTTGCCTACCAGCAGTCATTCCTGTACGGTTGTTGCCACCCACCTGTACATGTGCCTCTGCTGGTGCTGTACTCGGTGGTCCACGTAGCGCATACCATA
This sequence comes from Protopterus annectens, assembly GCF_019279795.1. Classification (NCBI taxonomy): domain Eukaryota; kingdom Metazoa; phylum Chordata; order Ceratodontiformes; family Protopteridae; genus Protopterus; species Protopterus annectens. The sequence continues at coordinate 1,457,192,934 of NC_056741.1, forward strand.
CCTGTGTCATACGTTTGTGCGGTTGAGTATGTGGGGGTGTGGTCAATCATCATGCGTGCCACATGTGTGTGTGTGTCCAGGCTCCCAGCTGCATGGGTTCATACGGTATGGCTCTGAGTTTTACGCGGAACATCCATAACCTGGCGCCATCCTTCTGTTTGTGGATGGCGGGACGCAGCTCGTGTACTACTTGTGTGCTTGTTCTGGTCGGCGACCTCCGTAGCGTGCTCTCCACGTGCACCCTACTATGGTGTTGTGGGGTGCTGCTGTGTACATTACACTCACGGGTCTGCCGGATGTGTCCGTCTGTATCTCTTTCTTTGTATATCTATGTACCTATGTTGTGGATGTACCGCTACTCTACCATGGACAGCTGTCTTCCCCATGTATCGCATATTGTCACGGCTGACACATATAACTGTGGTACGTTGCATATCCACACATTGTCCATGCACTGTCCGTATTCCAGAACACCTCATAGACATCTGCTGGATTACGTGGCAGACAGCTATCCTTGCTGTCCTGACACTGTACCCATAGACGACATACACCTTGTGTGTAGTTGCCTATCTATGGTGTGTGTATGTCTAACTGTGCTGTATGCATGGCCGTGTGTGTGTCCCGCTATAGTCATGTGTGCAGCTGTCGCCACTATGGGTATCCTTGTGGACCGCTGTTACATGGGCACGTCTGAACATACCTGCAGACTGTACTACCCCTCCGACGGCAGCGGCCTTAGATTGTCCGCTGCCCTAGGCTGTGGGGCTACATGGCGCATGCCAACACAACACATGGTGCACCCATCTTGGTATACCTACGTGACACGCCTACTAGACAGGTGGCCCTACTAGAGTGGCACCCTGGGCAGCCGCAGGATTGGCGTATGCCTATGGCCAGCTTTGGGCACATCACAAGGCAAACGTCTACATTCGGTGTTTTACGACGTCTAGATTATAACACCACAGGAGGGACCTCCTCAGCTATGCTGAAGAATGCGGATGTGGATAAATTAGTAGGTGGAGGGTTGGCCACACACCAGGGCTGACCGATGGATAACTGCTGAGGCATCTTTTGAGAGGCAGGTGGAGCAAACACCCATAACGGGAATGTAGTGTAGATACAGATGTAGGGTTAACATACATTTGTCCACTCTGTCGGTTCTGTACCGTTGTATTACAGTGATATGCTATGCATATCTTCCATAGACATTGTTAGGTCTTCGGTTTTTGAGGATTCGACATAGTACAATATCATACTACGGAAATACGGAAAACTGCAAAACCGTGGAAAACAAACAAACCAGCAACCTGCGGCAAGATTACTCCCGTGCCGACACAACACAAGTCTTGTAACATTTAAACAGTTTATTAAAACATACAACGTTTTTCGTTGCTTTCTTCGAAAAGCAAATTCTTCAACTGTTCACAATCAACAATGTGAGATTTAAGAACTCGTTAAGACTCACATTGTTGATTGTGAACATTTTTAGAATCCGCTTTTTTCTGAAGACGTTGTGGAAACAACGAAAACGTTGCATGTTTTAATAAGCTGTTTAAATGTTAAGAAGACTTGTGTTGTCGAACTACGGGACTATTCTTGCCGCAGGTTGCTGGTTTGTTTGTTTTTCATAGTACAATATCATGTAATACGTGTGTTCATAGGATGCTTTCTGAGATGTTGACATGTGTGTGTGTCGTTAGCAGTACGTCTGTGCTTTCTATGCTGTGGCTACATGTTCATTGTTCGCATAGAAAGTGACAAATGGAAGTGTAAGGGTGGATATTTAAAGCCTGGATGATTCCATGTTATGTGTAAGTCTCACGGGGCCTACGGGTGATAGCGCATACATGTCTATGAAGAACCTTTGGATACCATATGTGACCTGCCGTGGACGAAATGTTTAAGTTGACTGTTCCATCTACCTATGTGTGACATGGTTTGTGGCCATAGGGTGCCAGCGAGTCTTTCTTGTTCATTGGGTGTTTTCCATGGTCAATTGACATCAATCCAATTAATTCACTGAAGGATGTCTTTCATTGCTGGGAATGCCATAGTTTGGCCATCGTATGTCTTTCCCAGCCGACGTTGATATTGTGCCATTGCTATGTTTCCACAGGTCACCCATCTGTTCCACTGTATGGAAGAGTGTGATCCCCATTTATGTGCTGGCAGATTGAGTGCTGTGTACGCCGGTATCTGCCCAGTGGTCTGGCTTTGTATGGGGAGTGTCTACTGTAGTCCCTATCTGTATTTCCTGGGTTATGCCTTGCAACAGCTGTGGGATTCCCCCAGGTTTGCAGCTATGGGTGCCATCTCGGCCGTACGTTTGTCCATCCATGGGAACTGCCTACTGGACACTAGTATAGGGCTGTACACATTTCACAGCTGCATTCTGCATTTTCCGGTGGATGATTGGCATTATTAGTGCGGAGTAACGCACATGCCATGGCCACGTCCCGCACACGGGGCGGGACAACAAATCATCTGCCAATCCACACCGAGACCCATTTTTGCATACCCACGATCCCATGTCTGCAACCCTCGACAGTACCCATTGCACACCCTTCATGTGTGCGGAAATGGGATGTGAACGCACGTGTATGGATGCAGCAACCTGGGGAGTCCTATTCATATGTCCTGCATTTCATGGACAGTTGTCATCACCCTTGAAGACGCTTGTGGTGCATATATCTACCTCTGCCGTAGTCACGGCTGTCACCTCTTCTGGGTCACACGATCGCAGCCTGTTGCCAACACTTAAGGAGAAATTTTTGGGTCCTGCAATGGACACCGATGTGCATATGTAAAGTGTAGAACATGTTGGACTGTGTCCATTCGGCCAGTGGGTTTGACTGCCGCCGTATGTTCCCCAGTCGCGGATGTCTGTTTACCTACCCATATTATGTAGTGCTACGGAACCCGTGTCCTTCCACAATTAACCCATATGGTGTTACTGTAGTACTGCAGGTTGGCAACTGCTTTAAGTAATCCTCAGAGGTACCATTGTGAACTATCTGCCACTGTATTGTCATTATAACACAGCCAGTACATGTAGAACCTATTTATTCATGAAAGGATGTTATTTATGTGTGGGAACGCCATAGTTTAACCATAGTATGACCTTCCTAGTTGACGTTGTTGGTGTGCCATTAATATGTGTTCCACAGGTCACCCGTATGTTCCGCGGAGGAAGCGGGTGATCCCCATACTTGCTAGCACCTTGTTGCTGTGTACGCCGATTCACGGCAGGATAGATTTCTATGGGGTGTGTCTACTGTTGTTTCCATCTGTATTTCCTGTGTTGTGCCTTACTACGGCTGTGTGATTCCACCAGGTTTGCTATTATGGGTGCCATCTTGTCCGTATGTTTGTCCATCCTTGGGAAATGCCTACTGGACACTGGTGTACGGCTGTACCCATTTCACAGCTGCATGTAGCATTTTCCGGTGGATGATTGTCAGTATTGGTGGGTGGTAAGGCATGTTCTGTACCCACATCCCTCCCACGGGGTGGGACAATGGATCATCTGCCAATCATCTCCAACACCCATTTCTGCATACCCACGATCCCATGGCTGCAAGCCTCGACAGTACCCATTGCAAATCCTCCATGTGTGCTGGAATGGGATGTGGACGCACATCTGTGGACTCGACAATCTGTGGATTTCTGTGCATATGTCCCGCATTCCATGGACAGTTGTCATCAACCTTGAACACGCTGCCGGTGCATATATGTAGCTGTGCCGTAGTCACGGCTGTAGTTCATCTTGGTCTTCCGCTCGCACCTGGTTGGCGTTGCAATAGGACAAATTTTTGGGTCCTACAATGGACACAAATGTGCAACATGTTGGACTGTGTCCATCTGGCCAGTGGTTGTGACCGCTGCTGTATGTTCCCCAATCGCGGATGTGTGTTTGACTACACATATTATGTTGTGCTACGAAACCCATGTTCTACTACGATTAACCCAAATGGTATTGATGTAATGCTGCAGGTTGGCAACTGCTTTAAGTAATCCTCAAAAGGCCCAGTAGGACATATACGCCACTGTATTGTCAATATAAAACAGCCAGAACATGCATACCCTATTTATTCATTGAAGGATGTTCGTTATATGCGGGAACGCTAGTGTTGAAATATCGTATGACCTTCCTAGTTGAGGTTGTTAGTGTGCCATTAGTATGTGTTCCACAGGTCGCCCATTTGTTCCGCAGTATGGAAGCGAGTGATCGGCATGTTGCTGCTGGCACATCGACTGCTGTGTGCGCCGGTATTGACCGGGCGGTCTGACTTTGTATGGGGAGTGTCTACTGTAGTCCCTATCTGTATTTCCTGTGTTATGCCTTACCGCAGCTGTGTAATTCCACCAGGTTTCCAGTTATAGGTGCCATCTTGGTCGTACACTTGTCCATCCATGGGAATTGCCTACTGGACACTGATATAGGGCTGAACACATTTCACACCTGCTTTTAGAATTATCCAGTGGATGCTTTGCATCATTAGTGGGGACTAAGGCACGTGCTATACCCACAGCCCTCCCACGGGGTGGGACAACAGATTATCTGCCAAACAACACCGAGCCCCATTTTTGCATACCCAGGATCCCATGGCTGCAACCCTCCACGGTACCCATTACACATCCTTCATGTGTGCGGGACTAGGATGTGGACGCACTTCTATGGACACGACAATCTGGGGATTTTTGTTCATATGTCCTGCATTTCATGGACAGTTGTCATCAACCTTAAACACGCTGGTGGTGCATATGTCTAGCTGTGCCGTAGTCACGGCTGTCACTTCGTCTGGGTCAATCACAGCTGGTTGATATTGCGAATGGATCAATTTTTGGAGTCCTACAATGGACACCGATGTGCATATGTAAAGTGTAGAACGTGTTGGACTGTCACCATCTGGCCAGTGTGTTTGACTGCCGCTGTATGTTCCCCAATCGCGGATGTCTGCTTGACTACCCATATTATGTATTACTTGGCCTATCTATATCTACATGCCAGTAAGCGGAAATACAGCAAACCTTGCGTCCTGCTCATCTTCATAAAATACATTATTGAACATATATCGGCCAAAACAGACAATGACAAAACGATACACTCCACAGTCAAAAGATACTGAGCTCTTTCACCCACTAACATGGGGCATCGTCGGAGTACGAAATACATTACATAGTCGTCCCTTATACACTTCCTTCAGAGTCAGTTTAAAGTCAATTAATCAATAAACCTGCTCATAGTTAAGTGGACAATGCTCCAAGTCTTGATGATAACGTGACATATACAAATCAGTGTTGCATACATTACTTAATGGAAACAATAATACGACAACAATGTGTTAATATAAATACAATATTGGTCAATACAATCAGTATATTGAAACATAGTTGATAAATGTTGAAAGTAAACCTTAGAATGTAAAGTGTTGATCAGGATATTGTATATCAATGTGTATAATTGTAGCATTACGATTCCAAAGCATGGAATCAATATGTACAATTTAAGCATATATTTTATAATTATGAATGTAAATGAGTCACAAAGTTACATATGAATATGACTGTATTATAACTATATCAATATGAAATGGAATAAACTGTAGTTGTTTACATCTTGTTTTCAACTGACAAATCTATGTCCATGCGTCATATATACAGGCCGTCGGACTGCTGTGTGTAGATATATACATGTGAACCCCTCATTTCATACCTTTCTTTGTTACTGTCTGTGGATTACCTGTGTACACACATCAATTACCATGCCATATCTTTCCACTGTACAGGTTCTGGCAGGGTGTACGGCTGGTTGGCCCTTACTCTTGCTGTGTGTTACATTGACCATTGTCTATCTGGCAATTCACTGGCGTGTCATGTGTGACCTTCTTGCTACTTTAGGGACCTGATCCCATACTTGTGACGTGCTTCCACTGGCCATATATCTGTCTGTCGTCTGGGATCTGTGTGGAACCAGTCCTTTCAGGACACTTGCTATTGTTGTTCTTCTTTGGTTACATATATGAGTACTTTGTTATGTTGTGCTATTATTGTGTGTGGAGAATTTCTCCACGGGCCTCTGCTGACACTGGACATATATCCAGCTAGACTAGCCCGTTCAACAAGTGTGAGCCAACTGAACGCACTGACGGCGCACCTCCTGACAAGTGGGTCGGGTTACTGATGCATAACCGTCATCAATCCATACTACTAACACATACGTTATTCTATCCACAGTCTATGTTTGTCTCATCACATCCCGTGTGTTTCTCACTATTTCTAACGGTACTTTACATGGCATTGCCCGATTCCATACTTTCAGAGGCTAACATTTTTGAGACATGTCTGGTTGACGTGGAGGACACATCCATAACCTTACCTGCTTCGAGTGGATCACACACGCACACGCACACTCGCATTTCCTAATTGTGGGTTACGCGAGGCACATGCATATCCGTATTCTGTTTATATATGTTTACTGGGTCTGTGTGGTTACGTGGTGTGTGTTAGTTGTGACTATTCCGGTAACATATCTCTGATTCGGTTGACAGACGTGTGCAGAATGCACTTACACCTTTATACATGTAACAGTCTTTGCAGCATGGATGCATTACGTACACGTTCACATGTATATGTTCTATAGTCGTAATTCAAACGTGACTGCATTCACGTTTGCCGGTTACTGTGACCACTACACGTTAGCTGTTCGGTGTCATTAATATGCATACCCATGGTACTTAGCTACATTTACATATCCCCACCCCCACCCCCCCCACCCACGCACGCCACAGGCATCCATTCTCCTGCTGGGAAAGGTGCGGTACTGCATGTTAAACATTCCTTATTCCCTCTCGCTCATGGCCCAGGATGCATATGTCGTGACCGCAGGGATGTTCAGATCACAGGTGTTTATATCCCCTACGCATACAGGCCTTCAATTGTCAGGGTGTTCCTGTGGTGCTTTGGGTTTGGTCTTGTCCGCCCAGTGTACGGAACTGCCCTGACCGTGTACGAATGTTAGATGAGTCACATGGGCACGGTTTGTCCGTGTCTGTGATACCATGTCACCCCCCCCAATTATTCATAACCGCAGGCGCTGATTGGCCGGTGTACCCGTTGTAGATCTTGTTATACTAATTGCACACGGTCTGGTCGAACGGACCTATTTCCATTACTAACCCTCGGTATGTATGACCTGTGTCGCAATATTACATGGGTTTAACATTGCGTGATGGCTTTCACTGAGCCACAGACATGTCCGTTGCTTAGTTTTGGCCGGTTTCGCTCTGCTACACACATTTAACATGGCGGAACAGGTTGAACAGCTCAGCCACAGGGACATCGGGCTCTCCGTCGCTGTTTAGTATTGAATCGCTATGTTGACTTTGTTTCACAAAGCGAGACAGTGTCGACATTGGTAACGGACATCTCGCAGTATCGTCCGCATCTACCGCTGGTGTGAGGTCTGCTTGGGCGGCGGACAGGCATTATGCTGTGCCATTATGTCTGGGAATATTTGCTTTATTGCCATAGGTGATATGTCGTACTACCAATGACCCGCCTGGGTGTGGGTACTGCTGTATTTACCACGGCAAGAGTGGCCTTAGGTTAAGTGGTGCCCTAGGCAGAAGGACTCCATGGTGCCACCGCCACATCACCCACTACCCCCCTCCTGGTCTACCTACACCAAATAAAGTCTTGAAAGGTTCCCCGAGTAGAGCAACGCCCTAGACGGCTGCCTAGTTGGCCTATGCCTAAGGCTGGCCATGTGTGTGGTCCCTCAGGCATCGGACTCGGGAATGCGCCACGTCTGCCGTGGGTATGTCCAGCATTACCCACATCCGGCCGTGGTTTATTGCTATGATGTTCCATGTGTACAGTGGTGCCGGTTACCATACATATGCCTGTCTCAAAAGCCGATGTCACACTTCTGAACACTACTGTGGTCTCCTTTAAGGCCCCTGAGCCAGTGGTGAACATTACTCAAACCGCTGAATCACGTACATATGCCTACCACCAGCACCTACAGGACTGCATGGATCAGGCAATCACATACAAAACCGAGACTCTTTGTACCAAAGACAAGCATCCAGTCTGGTGGACCCCAGCCATGAACAAGCTCTACAACGACAGGGGGTAGCTACTACAAGTTAAAGCGGAATACTTGTAAGGTAAGACACCCTTGCCCATTATATGTGAAGAACTACAAGCTGTCATGAAATCATCCAGGGGAAATTCAACAGAGAAATTAACAAGGACTCAACAGACAATCATAAGGCCTTCTTTAGCTATGTTGGACACCTGGGAGGACACTCCCAGATATGCTCAGACTGGGTTCAGAATGATGTGAAGATGACTGAAACTACACACATTGCCAACATACTGGCTGACAGGTTCGGTGCTAACTTTTCCCCCCTTCCCCCCCACATGGAGAGATATCTATACCAGAGGATTGTAGATCCTGGAACATCTGTAACGCACAGGTGGGAAATGCTGTCTCCAAGGCAGTAAACACAGCATCCATGGGACCAGATGGTGTCCCAGCTGTGTACTCCATGAACTCTATGGGGAATTAAACCCACAGTTAGGACAGCTGTTTAATCTTAGCCTCACCTCAGGATACGTATGCAAGTAGTAGCACAAGGCGACTGTAGTCACACTTCACAAGGATGGTGCCTCCACTGACCCTGGTTATTACCATCCCATTAGCTTGACAAGCCTTATCTGCAAAGCCATGGAGAAGGATCATAATGGAACTCATAGATAAAGACATAGGGGACTTGCATACTTTGGTTCCAACCCGGTTTGGCTTGGTCAAAGTCAGATCATGCCTTTTACACGTGTTTGACTTTGTAGGATCAGTCACCAAGGCCATTGATGAGGGTAAAGCAGTCCATACAGCCTACCTCAACCTGGCAAAGGCCTTCGACACAATACCCCCCTCGGGTATCATTGATAAACCCGTCAGCTTGAACGTAAATCCATACATCACCATATGGGTTGCAAACTGGCTATGTCACAGAACCCACACGGTCATAGTTGCTGGCACCATGTCATACTCACAGCCGGTCACAGGTGGTGTCCCACGGGGCTCAGTCCTGGGTCCACTATTTTCAGCATCTACATTTCCAAAGTACAAGCAAACACAGGGGGGTTATGGCTGACAATGTTTGCAGATGACTGCAAACTGGGTGCCATAGTCGGACACACATCTGACACAGATATCCTTCAGGAGGGCCTCACAGATGTGGATAAGTGGTGCCAGAGACATGGCCTACAGCTAAATGCCAGGAAATGCATAGTCATACCCTTCGGGAAGAACAAGGTTACCCCTAGCTACCATATAGTTGGCAATCCACTGAGCACAGAGGGTGTTACCAGGGATCTGGGGACCCAGGTTGTTGTTAACTGTTCGTTCGACACACACGTTGCTAACGTAGTTAGGTAGACCTTCAACATTGCCCACATCATCATGAAGGGATTCACATCTAGATCAGGGGAGGTCATTGTCACCTTGTACTCATCACTCATTTGACCTATGATTGGGTACAATGCCCCGTTCAGAATGTATCTGACCCGACACCTGCAGCAGCTGGAAAGGCCCCAACAGTTCATCGACAAACGGATGCAGGGTCTCAGGAATATGTGTTATGCTGACCGACTGAAAGAATTCCAGCTGCATTCAGTCGCATACCACTTGCCCAGAGGTGACCTGTGCCTGGCTTACAAGGCCATGTTGAACTCAGATCTGATGACTATGCTTCACCTAAAGAATTTAGATCCCTCAGAACCACAAGGGCAGGTGACGTACACCTTGACACTGTCATTAATAGAACGTGCTGGTGGGACAGATTCATCACCCAGACACTCACTATGCTGTGGAACAACATCCCAGTACATGTGAGGCAGTGCACGTCGCTGGCCTTGTGTTAGTCTTTTGACAAGGATGTCTGAATTGATTTATTTAACTAACCTTCTAAATGAATATTTACTTTACCACATTGTGAATCTTTACATTTCGTTGATCTATTTTACATTAGTCATAATCATACGGTTTATCTCTATATATTATGGTTCATTTATATTACTAGGTGTCTGTATTTCTTTTAATATATTGGCACAATCCGTAGAACATATATATGTAGCTTAAACAGTCAGACATTTGGAAAACATTATGTTGGTTCTTCTTTCATATATATACATATATTTTTATCTTTCTATGAAGAATGTACCTTTGAAGCAATGTCTGATGTACTCACTGTGTGGAATCTGTAACCCAAGTAAGGTTTGTTTGCTTGTTTGCCTTTAAGGCATTTAATTAATACTTAGCACATCTAATTTAATGACCAATTAAGGGTTTTAAATGTAGTAGGTTGGACTGCATTGTATGTATTCTGAATAAGTGTGCTTATGAAGCAGACGAAAAGAGCTTCAATAAACTATGGTGACTGCATTTAATTCCTGGTGGGCTCTGAGTGGTCACTGACGGTGTCTAGAGTACCTCATCTTTGCTTTGGACTTTCTCAGCTGGTTGTCTGTGTTTTTTGTATGGGGAATGTCAAGTGTAGTCCCTATGTGTATTACCTGTGTAATGCCTTACTGCGGCAGTGTAATTTCACCGGGTTTGCAGTTATGGGTGCCATCTTGGTCATACGCTTGTCCATCCATGAGAATTGCCTACTGGACACTGGTATAGGGCTGTACACATTTCACACCTGCATTTACCATTCTCCGGTGGATGCTTTGCATTATTAGTGGGGAGTAAGGCAGGTGCTACACCCACATCCCTACCACCGAGCCCAGATTCTACATACCCAGACTCCCTTGACTGCAGCAGTCGACAGTACCCATTACACATCCTTCATGTGTGCGGGACTGTGATGTGGACGCAGTTGTATGGACCCGGTACCCTGGGTATTTCTGTGCATATGTGCTGCATTTCATGGACAGCTATCATCAACACTGAACACGCTTATGTGCATATGTGTACCCGTGACGCGGGTGACGACAATGAGTTCACGTGGGTAATGCAGGAAGCTAGCAGGCATTCAATGAATGGAATTTTTGGGTCCTACAATGGACACCACTATGCATATGTAAAGTGTAGAGCCTGTCGGACTGTGTCCTTGTGGCCAGTGGGTTTGACTGCTGCTGTGTGTTCAACAATCGCGGATGTCTGCTTGACTACCCATTCTACATGGTGCTACGTAACCAGGTGATTTAGTACTGTGAACAAATGTCATACATCCAAAGATGCTGGTTAGCAACTGCTTCATATAAACCTCAGACATCCCAATAGGACATATCCGGCACTGTATTTTCAACATAACACCACCGAAACATGTTGATCACCTATGTATTCATTTAACCATGTTGTCTTCATAGGTGGGAACGCCATAGTTTACATATCCTACTTGACGTGGGTGTGCCATTAGTATGTGTTCCACAGGTTGCACATCTGTTCCGCTGTATGGTAGCGGGTGCTCCTCATTCTGTTGCTGGCAGATTGAGTGCTGTGTACGCCGGTGTTGGCACGGTCAAACTTTGTATGTGGAATGTCAACTGTAGTCCCTATGTGTATTTCCTGTGTTATGCCTTACCGCGGCTGTGTAATTTCCCCGGGTTTGCAGTTGTGGGTGCCATCTTGGCTGTACGGTTGTCCATCCATGAGAATTGCCTACTGGACACTAGTATAGGGCTGTACACATTTCACACCTGCATTTAGCATTCTCCGGTGGATGGTTTGCATTATTAGTGGAGAGTAAGGCAGGTGTTACGCACATCCCTCCCACAGGGCGGGACAAAGGATTGCCTGCGAAACAACACCGAGCCCAGAGTCTACATACCCAGAATCCCTTGACTGCAACAATCGACAGTACCCATTACACATCCTTCATGTGTGCAGGACTGTGATGTGGACGCAGTTCTATGGACCCGTACCCTGGGTATTTCTGTGCATATGTGCTGCTTTTCATGGACAGCTATCATCAACATTAAACATGCTTGCGGTGCATATGTGTACCTGTGATGTGGTGACGACAATGAGTTCACGTAGGTGATGAAATAAGGTGTCACTCTGGTCTTTAGACAATTTTTGGGTCCTACAATGGACACCACTGTGCATATTTAAAGTGTAGAGCTTGTCGGACTGTGTCCTTGTGAGCAGTGGGTTTCACTGATGCTGTGTGTTCAACAATCGCGGATGTCTGCTTGACTACCCATACTGTGTAGTGCTACAGGAACCATGTTTTCCGACACCAGAACCCAATGGTGTACATCCAATGTTGCAGCTTAACAACCACTTTAATACCCAGAGGTCACGATTGGGAGGTATTGCCACTTTATTATCGGAACAACACCTCCAGACTGTGTAAATCACGGAACTTTAGGCCAGTCTTACCGCCATTTGCAATTGTAATTAGCAGACACGTGTCAATACATGTATGATAAGACATATTGTCATGCAGAAGTTAATCTATGTTATTTGGACATTGGCTTCTGCTATTGGCATCCGTTGCTGTGAGTGTTGCCAGTTACCATACACATTGCTTGCTCAGAGGCAGACTTCACAATTCTGCACACTACTGTGGTCTCCTTTAAGGACCCTGAGCCAGTGGTCGACAGTACTGCAGCCACTGCATCAATCACATTTGCCATCTACCAGTACCTACAGGACTGCATGAACCAGGCATTCACTTACCCAACTGTGGTTCATTGTACCAATGCCAAGCATCCAGTGTGGTGTACCCCAGCCATACACAGGATGTACAACACGAGGAGGTGGCTACTACAAGGTGGAGCAGACACCTTGTGAGGTATGACACCCTTGGTCATCATATGTGTAGAGTTACACACTGTCATGCCATGGTCCAGGGCACATTCCACAGATATACCTACATGGACCTGGCTGACAATCATACCACCTTTAGTTGCTATGCTCAACACCTGGGAGGTCACTCCCACATATGCTCTGACTGGATTCACAAAGAGGTGGAGTTTACTCAACATACACACATTGCCAACATACGGGCTGACAAGTCCAGTGAGGACATCTCCACACCCTCCCACACATGAGGAGATGTCTGTACCAGCGGTTTGTGGTCACCAAATGTTCTGTGACACACGAGTGGGACATGCTCTCTCCAGGGTAGTGGACATAGCATCCATGAGACCAGCTGGTGACCCAACTGTGTACTCCACTATCTCATTGAGGAATTAGACCCACAGTTAGGACAGCTATTTCTTTGTAGCCTCACCTCAGCTAACGTACCCAGGTTGTGTCGCATGGCAACTGTAGTCCCACGTCACAGGCCAATGCCTCCACTGAGCCTGGTTATTACTGTCCCATTACCATGAGGAGACCTATCTGCAAAGACATGGGGAGGGATCATACTGCGGCTCGTACATGAACGCATAGGGGACATAAATACTTTGCATCCAACACGGTTTGTCTTGTTCAGGGGCCGTTCATGCCTTTAAAGCATGGTTGACATTTTCAGGACAGTCACTGAGGCCATTGATGGGGGTCTTGCAGTCCATACAGCCTACCTCGACCTGGCAAAGGCCTTCATCACATTACCCCCCTCAGGTATCGTTGATAAACCCATTGGCTGGGATGTGAACACATACATCACAGAATGTGTTGTAAACTGTCTATGTGACACAACCCACACGGTCATAGTTGCTGGCAGCATGTCAGACCTACTGCCTGTCGCAAGTGGTGTCCCATGGGGCCCTTCCATGGGTCCACTCCTGTCATACATCTACATTTCCACGGTACAGGCACACACAGGTGTTATGGGCAACATTGTTTGTAGATGACTGCAAAACAGGTGCCATAGTGGGACGGACATCTGACACAGATATCCTTCGAAGGGGCCTCCCAGATATGCATATCTGCTGTCAGGGACATGTCCCACAGCTAAATGCTAAGTGATGCAACATCATACCTGTCGAGAAGTACTAGGTCACCCCTGTCCAGCATATAGGTGGCTGTCCACTGAGCACAGGGTGATTACCAGGGATCAGGGGACAGAGTTTGTCGGTCACCATTCGCTCAACACACACGCTAAGCTATCGTGGTTCTGTGGGACTTCTACATTGCCCACCTGTTTGTGCAGGGATTCACATCTACATCAGGCTAGGTCATTGTCTCCTTGTACCCATTACGTGTTACACCTATGATTTACTACATTGCCCCATTCAGACTGTATCTGACCATACACCTACAGCAGCTGGGAAGCCCTCATAGGTTAATTGTCGCATTGTGATGCAGGATGACATAATTTTGTGTAATGCTGCCCCACTTGTAGGACCCTGCCCCATTAAGTCACATACCTGCTGTTTAGTGTTGACCTGTGCCTGACATACGAGGCCATGTCAACCCATATGTCATGTGTATGCTTCACCTACTGTATCTGCATCCCTCAGAACCACTAGGGCAGGTGACATGAACCTTGTCACGGTCATTAATGGGATGTGCTTGAGTGACACATATCACCCAGACACTCACAATGCTGTGGATCTACATCACAGTACATGTGAGACAGAGATCCTTCCTAGCCTTGTTCAAGGGTATGTTGTCCATTGGATGGAGAATTGCAGGTATAGGCCAGGGATTACATCATTATCACTGCTTGACGGAGGTACAGCAATATCATGAGTATTTTATCTGAAGCACAGAAGGTTGGCAAAGTCATCCTAACTATGGTGTAGTGTTATGGCTGAACCTGGGACGATGGCCTACCCTGTACCTATGGACGATGAACCTATATTCATAGTTTGTCACATTTACACTTGTCTATCCCCTATCCTCTTTCTCCAGTGTATATTTCTGTGGCACATGATCGTCCTCTGTATTACATGCAGGTATGCTGTGTACAGTGCACATACGTCACAGTTGATGACAGTGTATCTGTGTCCCTAACACTGTGATACTGAGGGACTACCACACATCCTTCACAACATTACATGCATATGTTCTTTCTATTCTTCTTTGGCCTATGGGGGGGGTGTTAAGGCAAACATTACACAAGTCCCTGTTTGTGCATGCTTCATGTTGGTGTCTGACCAGGCTCCGTTGCAGTCGTGTGTTGGACGGTAGTGTTTCTGTGTGTTTGCTATGTGTTTTTATTGCCGGTACATCTGTGGGAGGTGTGGTTGGCACATGTTCCTCTTTGCAGGGACACCCATCCTGGGGTTTGTGTCATGCATCTGCACTTGGCATGTGCCATATGTCCTGTACTATTCCCACAGTCTTGTATGCCTTCATGCACTACTACTGCGTGTTACTGGCTGTTTGTATGTGGTACACATGGACATTGTGATGGTTGGCTTGACCTATTCCCATGCTAGAACATACACATCTGTCAATTACGCTGTTTAAATCAAACTGTAACACTCATTCGCTTTTCAAACTGACAGTCAATAACACATGAAGCTGTGATTAATAACCTTTTACTACTGTGCAGCAGGAGGCAAAGAACTATGCAGTACAAGTTTAGACTTTTGTTTTACTCTATACATGTTACAGCTGTATGAGCATTGTGTATACTATCATCTTTTTTCAATGGACACCACTATGCATATGTAAAGTGTAGAGCCTGTCGGACTGTGTCCTTGTGGCCAGTGGGTTTGACTGCTGCTGTGTGTTCAACAATCGCGGATGTCTGCTTGACTACCCATTCTACATGGTGCTACGTAACCAGGTGATTTAGTACTGTGAACAAATGTCATACATCCAAAGATGCTGGTTAGCAACTGCTTCATATAAACCTCAGACATCCCAATAGGACATATCCGTCACTGTATTTTCAACATAACACCACCGAAACATGTTGATCACCTATGTATTCATTTAACCATGTTGTCTTCATAGGTGGGAACGCCATAGTTTACATATCCTACTTGACGTAGTGGGTGTGCCATTGGTATGTGTTCCACAGGTTGCACATCTGTTCCGCTGTATGGTAGCGGGTGCTCCTCATTCTGTTGCTGGCAGATTGAGTGCTGTGTACGCCGGTGTTGGCACGGCGGTCAAACTTTGTATGTGGAATGTCAACTGTAGTCCCTATGTGTATTTCCTGTGTTATGCCTTACCGCGGCTGTGTAATTTCCCCGGGTTTGCAGTTGTGGGTGCCATCTTGGCTGTACGGTTGTCCATCCATGAGAATTGCCTACTGGACACTAGTATAGGGCTGTACACATTTCACACCTGCATTTAGCATTCTCCGGTGGATGGTTTGCATTATTAGTGGAGAGTAAGGCAGGTGCTACGCACACATCCCTCCCACGGGGCGGGACAAAGGATTGCCTGCGAAACAACACCGAGCCCAGAGTCTACATACCCAGAATCCCTTGACTGCAACAATCGACAGTACCCATTACACATCCTTCATGTGTGCGGGACTGTGATGTGGACGCAGTTCTATGGACCCGGTACCCTGGGTATTTCTGTGCATATGTGCTGCTTTTCATGGACAGCTATCATCAACATTAAACATGCTTGCGGTGCATATGTGTACCTGTGATGTGGTGACGACAATGAGTTCACGTAGGTGATGAAATAAGGTGTCACTCTGGTCTTTAGACAATTTTTGGGTCCTACAATGGACACCACTGTGCATATTTAAAGTGTAGAGCTTGTCGGACTGTGTCCTTGTGAGCAGTGGGTTTCACTGATGCTGTGTGTTCAACAATCGCGGATGTCTGCTTGACTACCCATACTGTGTAGTGCTACAGGAACCATGTTTTCCGACACCAGAACCCAATGGTGTACATCCAATGTTGCAGCTTAACAACCACTTTAATACCCAGAGGTCACGATTGGGAGGTATTGCCACTTTATTATCGGAACAACACCTCCAGACTGTGTAAATCACGGGAACTTTAGGCCAGTCTTACCGGCCATTTGCAATTGTAATTAGCAGACACGTGTCAATACATGTATGATAAGACATATTGTCATGCAGAAGTTAATCTATGTTATTTGGACATTGGCTTCTGCTATTGGCATCCGTTGCTGTGAGTGTTGCCAGTTACCATACACATTGCTTGCTCAGAGGCAGACTTCACAATTCTGCACACTACTGTGGTCTCCTTTAAGGACCCTGAGCCAGTGGTCGACAGTACTGCAGCCACTGCATCAATCACATTTGCCATCTACCAGTACCTACAGGACTGCATGAACCAGGCATTCACTTACCCAACTGTGGTTCATTGTACCAATGCCAAGCATCCAGTGTGGTGTACCCCAGCCATACACAGGATGTACAACACGAGGAGGTGGCTACTACAAGGTGGAGCAGACACCTTGTGAGGTATGACACCCTTGGTCATCATATGTGTAGAGTTACACACTGTCATGCCATGGTCCAGGGCACATTCCACAGATATACCTACATGGACCTGGCTGACAATCATACCACCTTTAGTTGCTATGCTCAACACCTGGGAGGTCACTCCCACATATGCTCTGACTGGATTCACAAAGAGGTGGAGTTTACTCAACATACACACATTGCCAACATACGGGCTGACAAGTCCAGTGAGGACATCTCCACACCCTCCCACACACATGAGGAGATGTCTGTACCAGCGGTTTGTGGTCACCAAATGTTCTGTGACACACAGGTGGGACATGCTCTCTCCAGGGTAGTGGACATAGCATCCATGAGACCAGCTGGTGACCCAACTGTGTACTCCACTATCTCATTGAGGAATTAGACCCACAGTTAGGACAGCTATTTCTTTGTAGCCTCACCTCAGCTAACGTACCCAGGTTGTGTCGCATGGCAACTGTAGTCCCACGTCACAGGGCCAATGCCTCCACTGAGCCTGGTTATTACTGTCCCATTACCATGAGGAGACCTATCTGCAAAGACATGGGGAGGGATCATACTGCGGCTCGTACATGAACGCATAGGGGACATAAATACTTTGCATCCAACACGGTTTGTCTTGTTCAGGGGCCGTTCATGCCTTTAAAGCATGGTTGACATTTTCGGGACAGTCACTGAGGCCATTGATGGGGGTCTTGCAGTCCATACAGCCTACCTCGACCTGGCAAAGGCCTTCATCACATTACCCCCCTCAGGTATCGTTGATAAACCCATTGGCTGGGATGTGAACACATACATCACAGAATGTGTTGTAAACTGTCTATGTGACACAACCCACACGGTCATAGTTGCTGGCAGCATGTCAGACCTACTGCCTGTCGCAAGTGGTGTCCCATGGGGCCCTTCCATGGGTCCACTCCTGTCATACATCTACATTTCCACGGTACAGGCACACACAGGGGTGTTATGGGCAACATTGTTTGTAGATGACTGCAAAACAGGTGCCATAGTGGGACGGACATCTGACACAGATATCCTTTGAAGGGGCCTCCCAGATATGCATATCTGCTGTCAGGGACATGTCCCACAGCTAAATGCTAAGTGATGCAACATCATACCTGTCGAGAAGTACTAGGTCACCCCTGTCCAGCATATAGGTGGCTGTCCACTGAGCACAGGGGTGATTACCAGGGATCAGGGGACAGAGTTTGTCGGTCACCATTCGTTCAACACACACGTTGCTATCGTGGTTCTGTGGGACTTCTACATTGCCCACCTGTTTGTGCAGGGATTCACATCTACATCAGGCTAGGTCATTGTCTCCTTGTACCCATTACGTGTTACACCTATGATTTACTACATTGCCCCATTCAGACTGTATCTGACCATACACCTACAGCAGCTGGGAAGCCCTCATAGGTTAATTGTCGTACAGATGCAGGATGACATAATTTTGTGTAATGCTGCCCCACTTGTAGGACCCCTGCCCCATTAAGTCACATACCTGCTGTTTAGTGTTGACCTGTGCCTGACATACGAGGCCATGTCAACCCATATGTCATGTGTATGCTTCACCTACTGTATCTGCATCCCTCAGAACCACTAGGGCAGGTGACATGAACCTTGTCACGGTCATTAATGGGATGTGTTTGAGTGACACATATATCACCCAGACACTCACAATGCTGTGGATCTACATCACAGTACATGTGAGACAGAGATCCTTCCTAGCCTTGTTCCGGCGTATGTTGTCCATTGGATGGAGAATTGCAGGTATAGGCCAGGGATTACATCATTATCACTGCTTGACGGAGGTACAGCAATATCATGAGTATTTTATCTGAAGCACAGAAGGTTGGCAAAGTCATCCTAACTATGGTGTAGTGTTATGGCTGAACCTGGGACGATGGCCTACCCTGTACCTATGGACGTATGAACCTATATTCATAGTTTGTCACATTTACACTTGTCTATCCCTATCCTCTTTCTCCAGTGTATATTTCTGTGGCACATGATCGTCCTCTGTATTACATGCAGGTATGCTGTGTACAGTGCACATACGTCACAGTTGATGACAGTGTATCTGTGTCCCTAACACTGTGATACTGAGGACTACCACACATCCTTCACAACATTACATGCATATGTTCTTTCTATTCTTCTTTGGCCTATGGGGGGGGTGTTAAGGCAAACATTACACAAGTCCCTGTTTGTGCATGCTTCATGTTGGTGTCTGACCAGGCTCCGTTGCAGTCGTGTGTTGGACGGTAGTGTTTCTGTGTGTTTGCTATGTGTTTTTATTGCCGGTACATCTGTGGGAGGTGTGGTTGGCACATGTTCCTCTTTGCAGGGACACCCATCCTGGGGTTTGTGTCATGCATCTGCACTTGGCATGTGCCATATGTCCTGTACTATTCCCACAGTCGTGTATGCCTTCATGCACTACTACTGCGTGTTACTGGCTGTTTGTATGTGGTACACATGGACATTGTGATGGTTGGCTTGACCTATTCCCATGCTAGAACATACACATCTGTCAATTACGTTGTTTAAATCAAACTGTAACACTCATTCGTCTTTTCAAACTGACAGTCAATAACACAGGAAGCTGAGATTAATAACGTTTTACTACTGTGCAGCAGGAGGCAAAGAACTATGCAGTACAAGTTTAGACTTTTGTTTTACTCTATACATGTTACAGCTGTATGAGCATTGTGTATACTATCATCTTTTGCACACATTAATGATGTGGTCAGTCACAGGGCATTTACATCACTATAGTCCACGATATTGTATTCCTACAACAGTGCTAAGGTAATGCTTATTAAATGTTTTCCCATGAGGATAGCACAGCCTTGCAAGCCACATAGTCAATTAGAATGTACTTCGGTAAATTCTGCTCTGTCACGGTTCCAACACTGTTCAGATCCGGTCGTCACTCCATTTCCTACTAGGTTCCTTTGTCTCTCTGGTGAGCAGCTGTACTCTGTGTTAGATAGAGCTCACAAGCCTATCCTCCTCAGTGGAAGGATGACAGATATACCTGTACATACATTTATTATTCTCTAACCGAGCAGATGACTAATGCTGAATGACATACACCTGCTGCACTGGTTACTGCCAGGGTCAGGGTTCAATCACACTGCAGCTACACTACAGGCAATTACATGCATGATAAGCTCTACTGCCATATTGTAAGATAGAATAATATGCATTATACACTATTTGCTTCTAAAGTAGCACGTCATATATATGTTTAAATATGTATTTTGCTAACATTCTCCTCCTTTGATTGCTTCTATTCTATCCAGAAACATATACAACATTATTTCATTCCCTAGCCTCTTCCTCTCTGGAACGTTTAACTAGGCAAGTAATTTGTTGTACATTTCAAGAAGGATTGCATTTTGTATTGACAAATACCACTACAGGTTTTGATACATAGTCTCGGTACAGATCGTCGACAGAGTCCCTGACTAATACTTACATGCAAAGTATCCCAATAGACACATGCTCCCAATATGAGCAGAACAACACAAATGGCAATCATGATATTCAGTATGACTGAACCCGATCCACCAAATGGTTTGTGGAAATGGTTCGTCAGTGGGTTTGGGCCTGGTTCCGCCATGGATGACACCTGCTGTATTACCTCTAGGTGGGCGTTGATTTTGGTCTTTTTATGTGGTACTTGGACACAGCGATCTTCTTTAATAAGCGCGCACGTACCAATTCTCGCCGGCAGGGTGCAGTCGTGCGCTATTACATTTTGTGACACAACTATTCTCATTGCATCCAGTTCATCAGTCACAAGTTCAAGAGCGGAAAGTCACATTCATCATTCCTCCGACAGGTTTAGACAACTTCCTCTGTTCCCTGATTGATTTCACTACTCCACAAGCTGGGAGTGTTCCAGCCCAGGTTATGACGCTGTCACTCAAGTCCATATGAATCGATATTCCTTTATCTCTTGCAGAAGACTGGAATGTCAGAACAGCTTCCATTTCACCCACTGGATTAGTAGGTTTCTCGACTGTGTTCCCAGTTCTTCGAGCTATATGTGTTATAGTTCGTTTACCCAGAGGCAATTGTGCAGTATGTCATGTGACTGGAGCCAGATAACCCAAATAACAACTGCGGACCAATTCTCAGGTAACCATTGATATGTTTTTTCCCACAAACAACATAACAATATTCTACTTTACTACTGATGCGGGTTACCTCTGCATGTAACATCTTCCTGTCTATAACAGAGGACTGTTTATACAATTCAGGATGTTTCTGCACATCCTTCCACGTTGTTCTCATGCAGCTTCAATACAGATAATGAATGGTGCTACAAGTAGTACTGTGATCTTTGGCTGTTATATGACATTTGTAAGACACAGTTATGTTACAAATACTCCCACCAACTTGAACTGTATCATGTTTATGACAACATACAATTACTTTTGTGTAACAGGTAAGTACAGTGCCACTTTGTCCTGTGATCTCACAGAACCTGTATCAAAGTGTAAATATTCACAAGTCTCAATCTATCCCCAAGGGGACACCATACATCGGAAGTCCTCCATATGATGTAGGTATGGCAGTACAAACACAGCAATTTAAAATGTTCATAGTCTGTACATGCACACGAGTCATGCCTAGGTATTTCTTGAAGTGTGGAAGACACTCTGTGGCCAGTTCATCACGTATCACTATTTGTATCCGTGTAGTTATATGCAGGTAAGGTCCCAGCAAATGTAAAGTAAACACAAACATGGTTAATAGGTGTATAATCATTATGACAGTAAACCAAATGTCTTTGGGGTTGCTTTGTATTGTTATACAGTCTGGGCGGGTGATTCAGGCTCTATGGTATATCAGCTACAAGATGTAGATCAGACTTGATATCCTTTACCGGTTTGAAAACTGTGAGGTGAACCCAGGACAACCTCTCTGCATACTTTACTGCAGTAGGCGTTGCCAACAGTACCTGGTACAGACCTTCACACTTTCCACTTGCCAATTATCTTCTTTGGATAACAGTGACATACACACAGGATACTGGTGTCAGCTATGCATCCGGCTTCACTTGCTCTTTATCTGTAAAAGACTTTAACTGCAAAACAGTGTTATTGGTTAACAATCCTCTCATGTCACCTGCTAATGAGCCATCGACCTCCGGCTCTGCAGGCATGACAGCTTTCCACTCTGGCACATGATATGCCATTCCACATGCTACTTCGAAGTGGGTGCAACACTTTACATTTAGAACTGTTGTCATGCTCAGCAATGCTAGAGGTAGACAGCAAATGTAACTCATCTGGGTGTCACCCACCAACCTCCTCTACTTATTTCTCGGGATCCCATTGTACCGTGCCAGCAGTCATGCTGACTGTAGGTTGTACATGCAATTTACATTCATGGAAATACAAAATAATCCCCCAGGTTGCGTGATTGTCTGGTTCACTAAATGTGTTCTATTGTCACTGTAGCTTCTTTACAGTATGCCAGATCTAGGGATACTTTATTTTACTGGCACCTTTGCCACTGCTGCTGCATCCGGATTCATGGTTGGGAATGCTTCTACCCATTTTGATTATATATATGTGTAATCACTAAACAGTATTTCTTCCCTTCACATTTATTCAGATGTATGAACTCCATACAAATAGTACGGAACAGTTATGGTGGTGTAGGTAAACTCACTCCCTTCGGTTTAAATGCTCCCTGTGCATGATATCTACTGCAAATGTGACACGCTGCTCATGATGTTTGTATGTGGTTCCTAATTCCGTATGTTAGGGGTATTCTGTTAACCAAATGTACCATCCCCCCTGTTGAGACATGGCTCTACCCATGGCTCCACAAAGCCGCATATCTGACTACATTAGATGTTAATATTGGCTTTCTCACTGTGGATATGTGCAGTCCGTCTTCAAGGATTGCTCCTCGTCATACCCACGTCGGCTTTTCTGCTTTCGTAGTTGATGTTTGCATTGTTTGTAACATTTCTGCATCTAGAATGTCTGAGGATTGTCATTCCTCATTCAAACAAACACTTTCCAACTGTGAGGCTGCTTGTTTTGTAGCTGCATGAGCTCATGCCTTACCTTTCCTACTGTTATCCTGTTGCTTTCTATGACCTGCACATTTACAATTAGCTACTTTAGTGGGTAACTGAATGGAATCTAATGCATTCAAGATCAATTGCGCATGATTAATCGGTTTACCGGTGGATGTTATCATTCCCCTATTCTTCCACTGCTGCTCATAAACATGCACTGTACAGACAACATACTGACTATCGGGATAAATGTCCACACATCAGTTTTTCGCTACAGTACAAGCACGTGTTAAGGCTATCTATTCTGCTGCTTGAGCAGACACGTTATGCTGCAGGGGTTGGGCGTCTAAAATCTCATTATCAATAACTACTGCATAACCTACTTGATTCGTTCCTGTAGGACTCTGTCTACATGATCCGTACACATTAACTGTCACCTCTGCATCCTCTAAGGGTATATCAGTGATATCATGTCTGTGTGTAGTTATTTCATCCATTTTGTATAGGCAACTGTGTGGTGTGCCATACACAGGTGTCGGACGTGACGTTGATAGGTTTAATGTTGTACAACGTTCAATCACCATATGAGGTTGACTCAGTGGTATGGTCAAACAAGACAAATGTCTAGCACGGGTCAGGAATGCTATCTTCTCTTGCAGCGGAATGATCGCGACTGCATGAGACATTCTCACAGTGAGAGGGTGGTATAATAACATTAAGGCCGGGGCCTGTACTGCCATGGGTGCTACAACAACTGCCTGTACACAATGTGGCACTGACCATGCCACAGTGTCTAACTGTAATGAGTAGTAAGCTATGGAGCGTTGCTTACTTCCATGCTGTTGCATCAAGACTGACGTCATATATCTCCACTTACAATCTACGGTCTGACAACATGTGTTATAATTATTCGGGAGACCTAATACAGATGTTGAAGCTATCAATCGTTTTAGTCTGCAGAAAGTTGTTTCTGCTACTGTAATCCAGTGTAGTATGTGTTGTGCTGCCATAGGTGTATTAAAGATTAAGGCAGACAATACAGCGGATTCCAAAGCATTGTTTGGTAACCAGCTTTGACAAATGTTAGTCGGCCCAGAAAGGACTTCATTCCCTTCTTGGTAGTTGGCTTGGGTGCTTGTGAAATTGCTACCTTCCTATCGTCATGTAATGTTCTACCCTACTTGGATACCACATATCCCAGGTACTTGACCTGTATTCTCTGTAGTTGCAATTTATGCTTGCTTACTTTATGTCCCTGTTCTGCTGAATATCTCAATAATGCTATTGTATCTTCCATACATTGCTGCTGGGTAGGGGCCGCAAGCAGAATATCATCCACATAAAGTAGAACTTGACTGGCCCCGGGTGGAGTAAACACCGGAATGTAGCTAGCCATCTCCTGTGGGAATATCGTTGTACTTTCACAGTATCCCTCGATAGCCGGGTATGGCTGTATCTGTTACCCTGAATGTAAATGCAAAGCAATACGGACTATCTGGATGTATAGGTATTGCAAAGGAAGCATAGCTTATATGTACCACGGTAAGATACTTCTGTGGCGTGTTCATAGCATTCAATATTGTGTGTGGGTCTGGCACCATCGGTACCCTAGGTATTATTACATGATTTACAGCTTGTAAATCCTGTACCATCCGCCATTCCCCTTTGTTTTCCGATCAGAAGATACAGGGTATTGCATGGTGAATAGCGATTACTTTGTAGATGGGGAATTCCCTCTGTGACTTTACAGATATCTTCTGGTGTCCACGGTCTATACACTACGGGGGTTGGGTCCTGGCCTTCCTGTCCTGCATGACGGTTTGGTACTTCAATTAATTGACAGATATCCTCACTCTGTTCTAGTGACTGTCTTCTTACTCGAGTGTCCCTAGGTATATTACGAGTTCGGGATGTGGTTTCAATAGCTTCTGTTACATTTGGTCGTTGTGATACCTCTGTTGCCACAGGATAACGTGTGGGGACTAGCCTGCCCTCCTGCTTCATATCCTGGATGTGGTATCGGAGGTGGTAGGGGGTGGGGGGGCTGTCGCTACTACTGTATTATGATCTTCTCTGTGTACGTATGATGCTTTCGCATTTGTAGTGTTCTGTTCCCTTTGCTTCACTACCTCAATCCACCTATGTGCTTGACGGATACCCAATTGTCGCTGTTTTGTCCCCTGCACATCTTAGGGCTGCCACCTTTTCAAATGCACAATGTGGGACATTAGTGTTCGGAACGTGTAATTTGCCAGGAAATAACATACCCACGGCCAGTACATAGGACAGGATTTCACTTTTTGCCAGGAGAGCTACCAATTTTTGTAGCATTTCAGTTGCTTATTCTGTTTATTATGATATTTTGTTGTTCCAGATACAAAATTACTGTTTTATGCTACCATTTGAAACGATATCTGGGAAATCTTTGTCCTGAGATATCAGGACATTTGCCATTTGTTCGGTTTGTTTGCAGGACACAACTGGCCAAAGAGGGACTGTCCCTCACAGGGTGGGACAGGTGGTTACCCTAGAACATGTGCATCACATTTTCAGAGATTACAATGTTTCAGTAACTATATTTTGTGTAATATACCATCAATGTCATATTTATTACCCCATTTTGCAGACTATCTCACATTATGTGCTCTCTGCGATTGCATATACTTCACGTCACCAGTCAAACGCGGATCACATGATGTGTTTGTTCACTAATCTCCCATATCCTCTACACGACTGTTACGTACCCTTCTCTCGTACCACGTGGTATCTCCTTTCCTGTATCCACTGTAGTGTCTACAATGACTATTTACTCTATTCTGTGTTCCCCTGACCTATGTCCAGATTTAACACTATTTGGATTGGTCTTCGACCTGCTATCACAACTGTTAACAGAAATACAATGTAGTCTGGTCCCTGATCTACAATAGACGCAAAGAGGCAAACCCTCCTTACCTGAGCCTCCTGTTTATGACTGCACGTTTTCTTCTTGGGATCCAGTTTTCCGCTTTTCAGCCACAGATCAGACAGTAGACAGCCTCTTTACACACAACAATTCAGTCGGAGGTCTTTTCATTCAAGAAGAACCATTTAGGCAAATTCTCCTGCGCAGATGTCTAACCACCCATGCACTCTGACCTGTAGCTTACCAAGGGAATTCCGGCTAAGAAGGATCACAATGTCAAATAAGTTGTTAAAACCAGACTGTAGTTGTCAGTAGGCTTTTCTAAGTGACAGTCAATAACACAGGAGGCTCGGGTTCACAACGTTTTAGTAGTGTACACAGGCAGGCATAATAATATACAGTCCAAGTATGAGAGTTTTGTCTGACTCTATACAGTAAGCAATTTCTTTATATAGTGTTTACAATCAGCTTTTGCCCACCTTACTGACGTGGTCAGTCACAGGGCATTTCCATCACTATGGTCCGCAATAGTCTATACATACGTGGGTGCTGAGGTCGTGCTTTTAAAATGTTTTCCCATGAGAATAACACAGCCTTGCAAGGCACCTGGTCAATTACAGTGTCCTTCTGTGATTGTAGCTGTTTCAAGGACCCTGGACTGTTCCGATACAGTAGTCAGTTCATTTCTTAATACGTTGCTTTGTCTCTCTGGTAAGGAGTTGTACTCTTATCTTCGATAGAGCTCACAAGGCCATCCTCCTCAGGGGAAGGGGAGATGTTATGCATGTACATACATTTATTTTTCTGTAACCCAGCAGATAATTAATGCTGAGAGACATAAGCCTGCTGTACTGGTTACTGCCAGGGTCAGAATTCCATCACACTACAGCTTAGCTTCACCAATTACATGCATGATCAGTTCTACTGCCATATTGTGCGGTACAATTCAATGCATTATATAGTATTTCGAGTCTAAACTGGCACTTCATATGTGTTTCTATATATATTTTTCGAACAACATCCATCCGGCCATATGCATGTTGTTCCGTCCTTTACCTTGACCGTGTGTATTTGGCCGTCCGGCAACGCTACTCTCCACATGTGATGTCCCACCTTCCCCTTCTTTGCCTGTAGCACCCTGTTAGGACGTCCTGTTTGGTAGGCACGTGTTCCGCTATATGTGTTCGACTTCTCTGCATAGCTAATCATCGATGCGGTGGTTCAACAACCGGACTTGTCCACATGTGTACAGTTATGTGCACCGTGTCGTATGCAAACCTATATGGTTTGGACAGGTACATACCACATGCGGGATGTACACATTCTGCAGACACATTCACATGCAGCCATTTCCATATCTGTACTTGAGGTGGGTTGGTGACATGTGGGGTACGTATTTGCCCGCGTGGCACTGCCTAACACAAACATCTTACCACATTTCTGGTATGCACATTGTGTGTAGGTGTATAGCTGCACACGGATGCTAGCAGGTTTGGGTGCACAGGTGTACATGGGTGGGACTTACATGCTACAATGAGGCTATTGTGTATTACATCTGAATGCATGGGTTCTGCTTCTGGATATTACACTTCAACATACGCCATCCAGTGTATGCGACAGAGACGTTGCTGGGTGTGGGATATGTTGCTATGCACATGTTTGCCTGTGTTTAAGGTATCTTGGTTCCTTCCTGTTGTTATGTCAACACAGCTACCCGGCTATGTACTCTCACTACTGCTTGTGACCATTATGGTTGGCACCTTTTCCAATGCCCATGGACATGTTTTGTGGAAACTTCGGATTTTGCAGGACAACACATACCCACGGCAAGTGGAGTTGACAGAACTTCACTTGTTGGCCATACTATACGCTTATTCTGTTAGCATTTGGGTTCCTTATTCAGTTTCTTATGCCATGTATGTGTTTCATATACAAATTATATGTTTTATGCTACTATTACATGTATATTGGGAATATTTTTGGCAGGGAATCTCAGGTCATTTTCCATTTTTTCGATTTTTGCAGGGACACAACTGTCCAGTGAGGGACTGTCCATGGCACATTGGGACAGCTGGTAACCCTGGTGACCATGCCCATGTCGCTACTGGGGTTGCCACCTTTTCCAGTTGCCAAGGTGGGATATTTCCGGGACTCACATCTGATTTTACAGGCCTACACATACACACGGTCACTATATAGCATAGAACTTCACTTGTTTGCCTAAATAAAAGCTTTTTGTTGTGGCAGTTTGGTTGCTTATTCTGTTTCTTGTGACATTTAGGTATTTCAGTTACAGACATAACCAATTCATGCAACCATTACATTAAATACGGGATATCATTATGTCCTACAATCTTAGCACATTTGCCATTTTTAATATGTTTTTTCGGGACACAACTGCCCATAGAGGGACTGCCCCTCGCAAAGTGGGACAGGGGGTAACCTTAGTCGCTACCCTATGTCGGTGCGGCGCTGACATGCTGCGTACACCTTCTCTGAGTATAACCACTGACGGTGCATTGCGGGACAAACGCGGTCTCATGCGTATCCTTTGCTCCTTGGACGGGTACACTTAAGCCTTCGTGGGTTGTATTTGCTTCTCCATTTAGTTGGGACGGGTACTATGTTGCATACTCTACGTGCGTTTCATTCTGCACGGGCCCTGGCTGCTGCCATTACTATTATGGGCGGACCGTGGCAGTCAGCACATTAGGTTGCTCACCGCATGCCGGCTTAGACATGCCTCCGGACGCATCCTACTTGGGCTCGCTCACGTGCACTACGCACGTGTCTGTGGTTGCGGCGCACTCTCATTAATATGTATATGGCGCTACTACGCCTGCTATTCACTGCACCGCCGACGCAGCCCTTACGCCGGCCTTGCGCCGAGCTTCATGAATCCCGGGGTATGTGATCAATTGTCATCATTTGAAATTTTATACAGCAATGTTATCCTAAAAACTATTATATATAAATGATATCAAAACTATCTAAAGCAATAATGCTTGCATTTCTTCATCTCTTTCTAGATCTTGCTTTCAATACACGCTTAATGGTTACTTTATTATTTAGTGCACTGTCCCTGTCCACCCTCATTCTAATAATCCAGTTCATCTCACTCGTTTCAGTTATATTCCTTACATCTCCCCCTCTTTCATTAGGTGTGATGATATCAATGGCTTAAAACTTAAAACTATGGGCTGTATCTTCTACTGTAGCATGCTTAGCAAACACATTGGTAGTAATCCTGTTATTGATATTATAGACATGTTCTCTGATTCTGTCACAAAACCTTCTGTCAGTCTTGCCTATATAGAAGGTTAAGCAGACTATGCAGTACGCTAAATAAACTATAAGAGTAGTATTATAAGTAGCTGTTACTCTAAATGTTAGTTCCCTCCCTATGTCTGGATGTAAAAACCTGTTCAAAGTGTCCAAAACTTGCAATGATTGCATTTGTTACATGGATGAGTGCTATAAATGTTTATAGGTTTCACAAGGGGGTCTATAACTCTAGGATAACAAATTCTTCTTTTTAATGACTTTTTATTCTTAAACATAAAAATAGGTTTATCACCCACTATTGATTTGGCATCAGGGTTAGTCAATAAAATGCTCCAGTGCTTTATGACAACATCCTTCATCATACCTATATTGCTGGAGTAGACCACTGGTAGCTTCACAATGGAGTTATTTCTATTCAAACAGGGGCCGTCTTTCTCTCTACTCATATGCATCCCATCAAATACTGTACCCAGTATATTGGGGTCATATCTACGAAACACAAATCTATCATTTAAATTATTAAATTCTGTGCAAAATCCATCCTCACTTGCATTCAACCTAGATGCACATAACCCCTGACTTTTTATGATGTTCTTAAAAATACAGGGAGGTTCATACTATGTCTATGCAAAAGTGAATTCCTAAAACAAGTTTTCCTATGTATCTTAGTATCTATTCTGCTTAAGCTATCTTTCATTATGTGAACATCTAAACAATCTATATTATTATAAGAACTGTTCACTGTAAACTTCAAAAAAAGAGGTTGAATTGGTCAAATAAGCACACAATGTTGGCAATTCATCATTGTGACCCCTCCATATTAAAAATAGATCATCCACAAATCTCTGATAGAATATGATCTTTTCCTTATAAAGGCCTCAAAGGATATGGGTTTCTTCCCATAAGGCATGCATGACTGCATTGGTGTAGCTATGGGCAATGGATGTACCTATAGCTAAGCCATCCTTCTGTAAATACAGAACCTTTTTGAACATAAACACATTTGTTTCATGTACGTTTTCCATAAATAAACACAGTAAATCTATAAACTTAAGATCATATATACTGTTCTTCTTTAAATACTCCTTTAGCATGCCTACACCAGCATTGCTGAGTTTCACCTTAAATAATGATTGAACATCTAAAGTCATAAAGATACGATTTACCATGTCACCACTATTCATTTTAAATTGATATAAATCATTCAAAAAATGTTTCATAACCCTTTGTATATAAATGCTGTTATCCGGCATTGGCCTTATATGCTTCTCAACAAATACTGAAATGGAATCAATGCACCGATTCATCCTGGAGGCGATGGATCAGAATGTGAACATAGAGGGTTCTTATGAATTTTATGTAGGCCATGTATAATGGGTATGAGGGGGTCATTAATCAATAAATATTCATATGCCTTTAAATTAATATGTCTACTCAACAAACAATCATGCAATGTGTTATATGTCTTGGTCACTAGCATATCCACATGCTCACCAGTTATTTTTACATATGTACTCCTATCATCTAAGAGTTGCTGCATAAACTTAAAATAAAACTCATGATTCATAATTATTATGGAGGGGTCATTCTGTAACATTACCATAGCATCCCTTTCTATTTTACTTAAATCGTCACTTACATTCCCACAACTTATATCCCCAAACATAGCTATGAATTCATCCTCACAAGTCTTTTCAAAAGCATCTATTATGAATGGCTCACAGGAATATACATGCTAGGTTTACAAAAGCTCACATGTTCAGCATTAAAATTATTTTTAAAAATCATTTTTAGCATAGCATTGTGTGTGAACTGTTTCAAGTCCACTATAATGAAAGTATAAAATTGATATTTTTACTTGTTTTGTTAGCGCTTTCATGCACTAAGATATGTGCACTTCTTCAGACAAGTTACAATTTTAAATAAAACACTTTTATATAAACCTGTAGAGGGAGCCTGTCATTAACCACTCCCGTTATTGCTAAATTAACCATGATTAAATAGTTACTCCAAACACAAGTTTGTAAATTTACCATAACATTTAAAATACTTAAAATACTAGTAACTCATTCATTTATATAACCCTAAACAACCAGCCTACTAAATTAATATGGAAATACCAAATATTAAATATTAAACATAAAGAGTGTATATTATATATATAACTAAATCTTATAAAAGACCTTATACTATTGCATATTAAATACATTTTAACGAAATCTAAGAATCATTTAATGTTGTCATATATTTGTTAATAAATAAATCATATTTATAATAAAAAAATCATACATAGTCACAAATTAAGGCAAAAAACGCGAATGAAACCACAGTTTACTAAAAACATTTTTCATCTGTCTAAGGCTTTCATGTTAAGTAAACATTTTATAGAGCACGTATCATTAATCCCTGGAAATGTATAAGCATTTGTTTTTAATTGCCAAAGAAGTTTGTGTTCTTGTAATTTTAAATACCATGCACCTCCTCTAGTATTTTTATGGACTTTTTCAACCACATTAAACAAAAAACTATGTGAATTATTGTCGATTATATGCTTGGCCAATGCATTTGATGAATTGTGTTTTGAAATGGCGTATATATGTTCATAAATACGCATCTTTAACTGACGTTCTGTTTTCCCGAAATAGTAAGCAGCACATGCTTTACACTTAGCAAGATAAACTACACCTTGACTCTCACAACTATATTTGTCATTAATATAGTACTTAATACCTCTAATAGTGAATGTAGAACCTACTTGGATAAATTTGCAATAATTGCAATGCCCACATTTAAACATGCCCTTATTGGTCTTAAAAGTTTTTAAAGGGAACTCCAATAAATTCTTAATAGAAAATGCTTTCTTATATACAATAAGTGGTTTAGAACCCAATATGGTATGAAGTTGTTGTTCTTGTGTAATAAATTCCCAATTATTCTGCAAGACACCATGAATTTGTTTGGCATAAGAATTAAATTGGGTGAGGAAACTAATGTTATAATTAGTCGTATTACGACTATTACTCTCACTGGTTTCTTCAATAGTAGTTGCGTTTTGTCCTACTTGACCAATATTGCTACTTGTTCCCTTAAAGATCGGGCTTATTAATCCAAGTTTCCTTTTATTTTTAATTTCCCAAAAAACTGCACTAACCAATTGATTAGGATACCCTCTATTAAAAAACATTTCACATAGGTGCCAACATTCTTCTTCAAATACTTCATCTTTTGAGCACATCCGAGATGCTCGAACGAATTGTCCCTTAACCACCCCTTTCTTTTGAAAAAAGGGGTGGCAACTAGTGAAGTGTAAAAAAGAATTACTGTATGAAGGTTTTCTATAAATTTTTGTAATAAATGTGTTGTTTTGAAAATCTTTTGCAATATTAATATCCAAAAAATTAATAAATTAATGGAAACACAACTTAGCTCATGAGTGAACTCCAAAAAAGAAGAAAGGGAGTTCATCTCATTAATTAGTTGTGTAGCTTCCTCTTGTGTGCCATTTACAATCATAAGAATATCCTAATCAATTGGTTAGTGCAGTTTTTTGGGAAATTAAAAATAAAAGGAAACTTGGATTAATAAGCCCGATCTTTAAGGGAACAAGTAGCAATATTGGTCAAGTAGGACAAAACACAACTACTATTGAAGAAACCAGTGAGAGTAATAGTCGTAATACGACTAATTATAACATTAGTTTCCTCACCCAATTTAATTCTTATGCCAAACAAATTCGTGGTGTCTTGCAGAATAATTGGGAATTTATTACACAAGAAAAACAACTTCATTCCATATTGGGTTCTAAACCACTTATTGTATATAAGAAAGCATTTTCTATTAAGAATTTATTGGAGTTCCCTTTAAAAACTTTTAAGACCAATAAGGGCATGTTTAAATGTGGGCATTGCAATTATTGCAAATTTATCCAAGTAGGTTCTACATTCACTATTAAAGGTATTAAGTACTATATTAATGACAAATATAGTTGTGAGAGTCAAGGTGTAGTTTATCTTGCTAAGTGTAAAGCATGTGCTGCTTACTATTAAGGGAAAACAGAACGTCAGTTAAAGATGCGTATTTATGAACATATATACGCCATTTCAAAACAAAATTCATCAAATGCATTGGCCAAGCATATAATCGACAATAATTCACATAGTTTTTTGTTTAATGTGGTTGAAAAAGTCCATAAAAATCCTAGAGGAGGTGCATGGTATTTAAAATTACAAGAACACAAACTTCTTTGGCAATTAAAAACAAATGCTTATACATTTCCAGGGATTAATGATACGTGCTCTATAAAATGTTTACTTAACATGAAAGCCTTAGACAGATGAAAAATGTTTTTAGTAAACTGTGGTTTCATTCGCGTTTTTTGCTTTAATTTGTGACTATGTATGATTTTTTTATTATAAATGATTTATTTATTAACAAATATATGACAACATTAAATGATTCTTAGATTTCATTAAAATGTATTTAATATGCAATAGTATAAGGTCTTTTATAAGATTTAGTTATATATATAATATACACTCTTTATGTTTAATATTTAATATTTGGTATTTCCATATTAATTTAGTAGGCCGGTTGTTTAGGGTTATATAAATGAATGAGTTACTAGTATTTTAAGTATTTTAAATGTTATAGTAAATTTACAAACTTGTGTTTAGAGTAACTATTTAATCATGGCTAATTTAGCAATAATGGGAGTGGTTAATGACAGGCTCCCTCTGCAGGTTTATATAAAAGTGTTTTATTTAACATTGTAACTTGTCTGAAGCAGTGCACATATCTTAGTGCATGAAAGCGCTAACAAAACAAGTAAAAATATCAATTTTATACTTCGACTAGCGTGATTTTTGACCTCTGTGTTTTTTCTTTTCCGAGTTTGTTTGTTTTTGTTTTTTGCATCCAAGTCCACTATAATGTCAGTTACATCAGTCCTACTTGCTGATATGAAGCCTAAACTCATGTTCAGTTATGAACTCTCACCATCTCTTAACATTCTGGATGAAATATTGCCAACTAGGGACTGGTTACTTGGTTTCACATCCTCTTTAATGTCCTGCTATTGTTGGTGTCCATTGGTACGTTCCTTTTGCTCCTGCCTCTGCTCCCTAATCGAGGACCTGGATACCAAAGGTTTATCAGCAATGGAAAATGGTGTTGCTCTTCTTGTAACTGCTGTACCAGCTTATTAAGAGGAAGTGAAGTACTTAAAACATTATTTGAGTGATTCAACATCTTTCATCTGGCTCCTAAATTCACATGTTTCTCCAAAGCCATTTTTTGTATCTCCATAGCCATTTTTTGTAGTGTAGACATCATTTCAACTCTTGCTGAACTATTCTTGCTTCTGCACACATCATCATTAGTGGAAGGTGTTTCAGAATTCACTGCTCATTCAGCTGTTGCCTGGATACCTTGTTCACGCAGCCAAGTGTAAACATGCCCTGCTGCAAAATCAGTCTTGGCTGTCTCTATTTTTCATACCTTCTGATGCATTACTTTTCTCTCAAATATAGTCAATATGTTTAATAACTTTTCTCGTCTCTCATCAATAATATCTGCTGGAAAAGTGTCATACAGTTCACTTTGCTTTGTGCTAATTGTTTTAAGAAGCCTCTCTTCTTCCAGTTTGAAGAAGTCAATGAGAGGGTGCATGTAATTAAAGCTTAACTCTAAGTTAAGCTGTTGCCATTTTGATAATAACAATTCATATTTCTCACCATATGGGGGCATTTTTAAAGCCATCAAGCCACAAGATATCATCTGTAGTTTTAGACAAGCCTCTAGATGATATCGCTGCATTTGCAGCCTTTTTAGTTTAAATAAGTCATTTTCAAGTCTGTACAGTTTGTTGAGCATGCCATGTAAGATACCTTCTCTCACCATAATTATTCCAGGCTTCTGTTGATTATGAGAGTTAAGTAAAGGATTTTCATTGTTCTTCAAATAATCAGTTAACCTCTTCGCTCCTGGTATTGAACCCTTTCTATTGGTAGTAGGAATATAGTCCAGTTCAAGGTCCTCAGGCCCTCCTTCTGCGATGGTTCCAATCTGCTCCAGATATAAAGAACAAGTGCAACAAAGAACAGCAGCAGACTGTACATAAAATACTCATCTTCTAACAAATATTCACATTGTCTATAGACTCCACGTTTCCATGGTCCTGTGGTGCTGTTAAATATGTGGGCACTTGCTGAATGTTCAGATATAAATTTGAGATTCTTCCCTGTTTTATAAGTGAATAGTGGTTTAGGGCCAACTATCTCATGTACTTTCAAGTTTATTTTAATCAAGTTCCAATATATATATTTTTTACCTCGGGGGCAAAACTGTCAAATCTCAAGATCAAGGCTTTGTTAAAACTTGGGTTAACATCAAATGTAGGTGTCTGTGACTTGCTAATAATTCCACTATCAAGGGATCAGGGTAAATTTAGTCCTCCAACCTCTTGTAAGCTCAGCACATATCTCAAGTATTAAATCGTAAGAGTAACTTCTTTCTAAGAACATACGTACTGTCTGATCAAGTTCCACTATAAATAAAACTAAATTCAAGCATGTTCTTGTTGCCCTAACCAACTGTCATTTAATAACACCCTTTTTACTGGCATGTGATGACAGCTACTAAAATGTAAGTAGTTCTTAGAAAATGTATCCTTTCTATGGGTTTTACACATACTTTTTCAGAATTTATTTTTTTATAATGCACATGTCCAAGTAATTAGCTTTGTCTTTACTAATGTTAAAGACACATTTCAGGAAATTAGTAGTGCTGTTAATATAAGTAATGAAATTAACAATCTCTTGGTATCCAAAAATTGGAAATCTAGTCTCCGATAATTAGAATAAATTGAGTTCCAAACAAATTGTTTCTCGCACATGTACGTATTACTAAATTAGCATATAAAGAGGTACATGTTGAGCCCATGGCCACCTCTTGCATCTGCTTAAAATATTCACCATCAAAATAAATGTAGTTATTGCTGAAAACTATTTCTAACAAATCTGTCAGAAAATTAATAGTACAGTTGTCTAATTGTACTTGGCACAGAACATAATTTCATATATTGGGGTTGATAAAAGCATTGTTTTATTGCCTTGATATATCCAATGGGTTTCTGCACTACTGCTAGGAGACAGACAGCAAAAGTGCTACAGTATGCACCATGCTGCATAACATTATTATGCAGAAGCAGGATTAACATTGTGACTATGTGGTCATGTTATACTATCCACCAGACATCTCAGCAGCAGTAGCAGATGGAAAGAACACATATTTGCAGCCAGACTGATCATCATGAGCACCTCTAGCAGCAAAGTTAACAATAAATAGCAATGCCTGCAAAGCAGAAACATCTGCTTGATAACTAAAGGCCATGGCTTTCACAAAGTGACAATGCTTCACAGAATAAACATGACACATGGAGTGTTTTTATCAAGGTGTGCTTGCATGTGCATAGCCTGGTCCCATTGTACATCAGAGGGCACCTCGGTGCAACAGATGAGGGAGGGTGATGTGAGGTACAGTTATCATCATTTGCACAATACATAAAACTGTCATCATAAATAAGAAGGAAACACTCACAGGAGCTGCCAGTGGGAGCTGCTTTAAATGAACTGACAAATTAAATCAGGGATAATTTCTTCCAGTAACAAAGATTAGGTACCACTGCATGAAACTGACCAGGTGACACATTGATGGCATATAAGAGTAGAGCTAAAGAGTTCTTGTGGCAGGAATGGTTTGGTAATTTGTAACCAGGACATGGACAGAACTTGCTGCTAAGAGGATGCACTTCTGTGAGTGGGTACTTATTTCCGTCCAAGACATGAGGTGTCTGGCCTTCTGAAAACTTCAGACACAGTTGTTGACTGTGTATCCTCTGCAAAGCCTCATATATATTATACACCAGATGCTCTTATCCTACTAAAACAGCATTATAAAACTGCCAGCCTGGGCAGTCATAATGATGTTAACACTGACAATCTTATGCAATGAGGTTCTAACTGAAGTATTTTGCTGAACCATAATCTCTGTGAGACTGATAATTTGCATGATGGTGATGCATGGAATCCTCACAAATGCCATGCAATATCCCTGCCAGCAATAATGAGAACCAGTTGCAGTAGATTGGACACAACTCCTACTGATTTATCCCTCAATGCCAGACACACAATATGTTTTTTTCTTATTTCTAATGTCTTTTTCCCTGATAATTGCATACCACTCAATAAGGTAGTTTAACTGCATGCATTTTGTCTTCTAGTTCATGAAGAGATGCATCTGAAACAGATGGGCTGTCACAGGAGGCTGGAAAGGTTGGCTGAAAGACTGAGTGTGAAGTATTGCTGTCTGCTGTAGGATTGACTGTAGTTCCAGACAAGTCATGCTCACCATGGCTCCAATAGCTCAACCATACAGTTCCACTGAAGGGTCTCTATTATTTTAGCGAATGCAATGAATTGTGAATGCTGTTTAGTCAAACGTCATTGGTAAGATACCGAAAGCATGGAACAGCGATTTTTTCCTAGGGGAAAAAAATCACTGGGCTGTTTTCGGGACTTTGCCATTTCCTCCACTGTGGTGCAATCTCTGAGTTGGTATATTTAAGTAGGGGGTGTGGGGGTGAAGGCCCCCATTTTATTTTGTGTTTTGATTTTTTTTTTTTTACGGATCAGCGATCTTTTTCCCTGGAAAAAAAATTGCTGATCCATTTGTTCAATATTTTGGATTTTCAGGGATTGTGGGTCGATTATATAACGTTTGCAATTCAGTGTGCTCACTTATATAATATAGACCTTCCACTGAAGGAAGGAAGAACAGGTGGAGGACCAGGCATCCAAACTGCAGCTGATATGGCACATGGTGGGACTGACGCCTGAAATAGGGGTATTTAATCAGTTAACAGTGAAGACTTCTCTCAAGTTGACATCCATATCCCACAACCTGAGGACTAGCCATATCTGCATCATTGGGTAAAAACAGATGTGGAGTGTCAGTTGATCATTACCTTGGCCAAAAAGTGCACCACCTGCAATACATAGTGTATTGCTGGAGTTGGAGCCGATGACTACCAGGCCGCTGTTGGGTCAGAAATATTCTTCCCTTTGCTATCCAGGAATATTTCTTGAAATTACTTCAGACTAGACACATCTGTCAGCCAACCTGACAGCCACCTGCTACCAGAATCTCAGCCGATTCCCTACCTGGTGTGAGGACTTCCTAGTTTTTCATGCCCCATACGTTGTGCATGGCCCTTTACTTCTTATTACATTTATCTATCGCCTGTAAGTATATATCCATAGCCTGTCATCCCAACATTGTGTGTGCAACAGCGTCCCTGTTTCTTTGTAATGTGGCATATTTACCTGTCTGTCTGTCACTGCAAAATAACCTGCACTTTCTCCCCTTAGTTGTTGGTTAGGCAAAATAGCTTAATTACCTAGAGCTGTAGTTTTTCTTCTTATAGCTGTTGCTAGTGTAAAATATTAAGAAACTTACTCTGGAGTTGTTTTGTGATTACTGCAGTATAATTTCCTCAGAGTGTCATTTACAAATAAATAAAATCTACTTGCACTAAGACTAAAAATTACCAAGGGACTACAGCTCCTTTAACTTCCTACCTACCTTCATTCTAGACCATTTGTTGATTGATTTTTTTCATGGTACAAGAAACACTGACTGACTCAACTTGCTCCAGTCACCATCGCTTTGCTGGAGCTCTCTCCACTCCCTTATACTACCCCCTTATTTCCCACCCCCCATGCCTAACCTTATTTCCAAATAGCCACTCCCCCTAAATAAAGCAATCCAATCATAACAAAGAAAAATTCATATTTATATAATTCCAGTTATCCAATTGCATTGTATCATACTAACTCAAAGATATCACACTTCTCTTGCTTAACTACCTGCTACTTATGTCTTTTTAATATAAGTCATAACCAGACAAAATAATAGTTTTAAATCCTCCACATATCAAAACTCAGTTACAACTAACAATTATTCCCACCCACCCACCCATAATATTTTTATTTTAACTTAGACAAATTCAAAACACAAGTAGTAAGCAATATGAGTATGATAACTCATTAATCCTACTATTTCTATTTATTGTGGCTCACATAACTTCTTATAATATAGAACGTAACACACAATCTATGTACACTAGCCCTTCCCAGACCCACTACTATTAAAGCATACAAATTTAATAATAGCACCAACTATCTATAATCTCATAAAACCATGTACCATTTACCTTACTCACACAACAATCTTATCCTAATTTTACCCAGAAATACGATATATTTGTATGAAAATACTTCAAATTTATAGCTCACATTACATCACAGCTCATACTTAGTGGGGATATTCACCCCCAAACCTGGCCCTCAAATCAATCCAACCCATCTAGATCTTCACACTACAACCCAGCTTCAACAACTATTAACTCTCCCCAGAAAAGGTACTGACTTACTATTACTTAGTCCTTATAGCAGAAACCTGGCTAATCCAGACATCTCTAGCAATTAAATACTTCCCCCAGGATACAATAGACATAGGTTAGATAGACAACAGAAAAGAGGTGGTGGTATCACCTTTCTATACAAAAGTAATCTAAGTTTATAAACTTTCAGCCTAACCATCTCAAACTTTAACAACACTGAAATACTGTTCACTAAACTAGAAATTAATCCAGTGAAACATCTGAACATAGTGGGAGCCTACATCCCACCTGGGAACAATCTGATTACTCTATAATACATCCTAAATTGGACAGCGACATCCCTCCCTCTGTAAACAATTATAATGGGTGACTTTTATGTAGATTGGCTCTACTGGGGCTCTCAAAATCTCACTGACAACATTAACCTACATGGTTTCTCACAAACAATCCAAACATGTACTCTAGTAGACAAAACATCAAACAAGTATTCAGTCCTGGACTGGATCCTTACAAACAGTCCAAATGTATTCCTGCACTCTGTCTGTCTCCCAGAGAGCCTCATTGACCATATTCCAATTTACATTCTCCAATACCAAATAAAGCCACAAAAACTTACCACCAACCACCAAATCCGATATAAGAAAAAAAAATATCTCCCAAGACTTCATAACTAGTTTAAAAAAAATGCAACTGGGCACTACTCAAAAATCTCCCTTTAGATACTGCAGTTGTATATTTTAACTCAACCTTTCTCAATATCCTAAACATCTTGGCCTTTTTATTATCTTTATTAACAATCTTCATACTGCCACCCCACTTGCCTCCATAGTTCAATATGCAGACAATTCCACCCTGATTATGCCCCCTGGCCAACTAAACAAGCAAGATCTCTGTTAAAATTAGAGATAAGGCTTGGGAAAAAATGGCTAAAATGGCTCAATGACAAATAGGTTCAAAGGTTCATAGGTAGGTACTAGGCTATCAGCCCAAGGGCCTACATAAGCCTAGCCAACAAGTTTCCCTGGCTTATGCCACCGAAGAAAGTTATTTTCCTGTGTCACTGTCAAGCAGAGACACAGAAGTGATCCCCAGGGTGTATTTCCTATTTCCCATCCACTCATCAAGATTTTTCTTGAAGAGTGCTAATGAAGAACTTTACTTGACATAGATGGGTAGCCTGTTCCAGAGTATGGGAAGTCTCTGGAACAAGAATCTATCCCTCCAGCATGTCCTGTTTATTTTGGTGACAAGGTTTAGGTCCCTAGAGTGTGTAGCTCAGAGGGATTGGGATTTCTTTAGGTGTAGCATGACCAACAGCTTTGGGTTTGACATAGCTTTATATGTTAGGCAGAGATCACCTCAGAGTAGGCGATATGCTACGGAGTAAAGCTGGAGTTTTTTGAGGCGGTCAGTGTAGGGCATATGTTTGAGGCCTGTAATCCTCTTTGTGAGGTACTTCTGTGGCCTTTCCAACTTCTGCAGATGTCTTGTGAGGTACATTCCAAAAGAGGCATTGTACTCTATAATGGGTCTAATGAGTGTTGAGTAGAAGGGAACAATGACCTCTTTTTTTCCTGGATGATAACCCTTTTATGATGAGGTGTGCCACATAGAAGGACAACCTGACTACTCTGGTAATGTGACTATCAAAGAAGAGACTACTGTCCACCTGGGTCCCAAGATCTCTTATCACGCATTCAGTGTTAAGTAGATTGCTGCCTATGTGGTAGTTCATGGGTACAGAGTTTTTACCAAAGGGGATGTTACTGCACTTTTTGGCATTGAGCTTGAGGCCATGGCTCTGACACCAGGCATTTGTCTTAGCGAGACCCTTCTGTAGGATGTCCACATCATTTGGGGACTTGACTATGGCTCCTAGTTTGCAGTCATCGGTGAACTTCATTAGCCAGAGGCCTTCTGTGTTAGCCTGTACTTCAGAGAAGTAGATACCAAACAGGAGAGGTCCCAGGACGGAACCCTGTGGTACTCCACTTGTCACTGCTTTGAGGTCAGATTTGAAATCTGCAACTTTTACAGTGTGGGTTCTGTCAGTGAGCCAGTTGGCAACCCATCTTGTGACATAGGGATTTATACCTAGTTTAGTGAGTTTAGCTATAATTCCAAAATGGGGGATGGTGTCGAAAGCCTTGGCGAGGTCAAGATAGGCTGTGTGAACCTCCTTAGCCTAATCTATGGCTTTGGTGTCTGCCTCAAAGAAGTCGATCATGTTCAGGAGGCATGTTCTACCTTTTATAAACCCAAACTGGGTGGGATCCAAAGTTTGGAGGTTACCACTGTCTTTGTTTATGAGTTCCATGATGATACATTCCATGACCTTGC
Source organism: Protopterus annectens (assembly GCF_019279795.1). Classification (NCBI taxonomy): domain Eukaryota; kingdom Metazoa; phylum Chordata; order Ceratodontiformes; family Protopteridae; genus Protopterus; species Protopterus annectens. Next base: position 1,457,235,311 of record NC_056741.1, read on the forward strand.
AGACAAGGCTTGTCAGGCTAATAGGTTGATAGTTCCCGGGATCAGTGGTGGCTCCCCCTTTGTGGAGTGGGATAACTGTTGCTGTGTGCCATTCAGTGGGCACAAAGCCTGATGTGAGGCTATTATTGAACATGGTGCTTAAGTGGTGAGCCAGTTATTCTGAAATTCATGTAAAATGCAGCCTGGGATGTTTCCGGTCCCATGGACGCTGTGTTTTTGGCTTTAGAGAGTGCAGCTTTTACCTGTATAGTTGTGATTACAGGGACTCTGCATTCTTCCTGTATAGATATGGGCCCTTTAGGGGGTGAAAGGGGGGTAAAGTTAGCACTGAACCTATCTGCCAGAATGTTGGCAATATCAGTTGGTTCTGTAATTTTCTTGCCTTTGTGCTGTAACTCAGAGCAGATCTGGGTGTTGCCGTCAAGATTCTTGACATAGCTATAGAATGCTTTGTGGTTGTCCTTGGAATTAGTGGCGATTTTGTTTTTGTAGCTAGCTTTGGAGGATCTGATAAGGAATATCAGCTTCTTACTGAGGCTGACCAGGGAGCTCCTCCACTCATAGGATTTTACTCTATTTTGCAACAATTTATTCCTTTTGTTGTACAGTTTGTTTATGGCAGGGGACCACCGGACTGGCTTCCTTTTTTTGGAGGATAGCATATTGGTTCTGTTTGGGATTTTACAGTCCATGCAATCGTGTAAGTGCTTATAGAGTGCATCTATGTAGGATTCAGCAGTTGTAACTGTATTGTCCATCTGCATGGGTGTCATGAAGTTCACCACTTCTGTCTTAAGAAGTATGAACTTGGCTTTGGAGAAATGTTTTACTGTGGTTTCCTTAATGCGGGATGTGGATATCAAGGGTGATTAAAAAAACCAAATAGCACCAAAAGACCACTAATGAAAATCCACGTACGGAAGCACAGTGAAAAAGAATACCAGGCAGCAATAGCGTACAACTTCTTTAATTTCCGCTTTCGTCACTCGACTTCCTCAGAAAACAACAAAACGTAACAAATCAAACACTTATATACCCACAGTAATCCCGTCCAAATTGATTGTTAAAAAACAATTAGTTAAAAAACAAATCATGTACTATCTCAATAACAAACTAATGTTATTGTCTTTGTTAATATGCAATTTCCTATACTTTAAAAAACATTTAATGTTTATGGCATCGTTAAGACCTGGAAATTTATCAGAATTTAATCTAATCTGCCATATAGTTTCTCGTTGTTCCAGGTAATTTTTAAAATCACCCTTTCTCAAATCAGGGCGAACAATTTCCAATACAGAAAATAAAAATTTTTTGAATGAAGAAGATGAACAAGTTACTGAATGTTTAAAAAGGGCATTATTCTCATCCCTAGTTTTAATACTATAGAGGTGTTCCCTAATTCTAGTTTTGAGACATCTTGTAGTCATGCCGACGTAAAAGGCTGGACATGTCGAACATAAAGCAATATAAACCACTCCCATGGAGTTACAATCAGCATAACCATCAACCTTAAAAGTCCTGTCAATCGTCTCGACTACAATATAGGGACCCTCGGATATATATCTACACATATTACAAAAATGACATCTATGCATGCCAGTTTTCTTGGTGCATACATTGCTAGACACTTGATCTTTGAACTCCAAAATCTTTTTCAAATTATTATGTTTCCTAAAAACAAAAGCTGGACGATTACCTAAAACGTGTTCAATGTCCTTATTACCACTAATAATTCTCCAATTATTGGCAATAATGTTTTTAATCTGTCCCCCATCAGAACTCATATCTAATGAGCATAAAATATTATTGTCTATGTTGTTACTTTGCTTTACCCTATCGTCAGTAAAAGCAAATGATAATGGATAATCCAATAAAGGTCTAAAGGACATAGAACGTTTGGTCAAAATCTCACCCTTAATGATGTTCAAATCTTTAACATGATAGCCCCTATTACTAAATAGGGAAACTATAATGCTAAATTCATTAATTAAGTCGCTAAGTTTACTAGTCATCCGGCTAGCCCTAATGAATTGACCTCTAGTGATGTTATTAACAATGTGTTTAGGGTGATTACTCAGAATGTGTAAGTATCCGTTGGTGAAAGTCTCTTTTCGAAAGATCTTACTGTGAAACCGTAAATCGGCTGTGTCCCAATATAAAAGGACATCTAAGAAATTAATCTGTGTTCCAAAACTTCCTTTGGTGAACTTTAAATAATCAGAAGATGAATTTATTTCTGATATCAGAGAGTCAATGGTAGTGACATCACCCTCAATGATAAAAAATAAATCATCTATAAAACGACAATATAGTTTGATATCAAATTTTTGTTTGATGAGGGGCAGAGTTTCTGACTCCCAACCAGCCATTACCAAATTGGCAAAGGCTGGTGCTGCTGGAGACCCCATGGCAACCCCTTTTCTTTGTCTATAATAGGAGTCTCCTAGTAAAAAGAAATTATTCTCCAAAATGAGCTCAAGAAACAATCTAATGGTTGAAATAGCATTGTTGCTTAAATTTAGTTTTCTTTTTACCAAAAAATCACACACGACATCAATTCCCACTGAATGGGGAATACAGGTGTATAAAGAAACAACATCGAGCGTGAAAATAATATGTCTCATGGGGTCATACTCAAAATTTTTCAAAAATATCCCTAGTTTACTCAGAAAATGCCACAAATCTTTGATAAATGAATCTTCACCAGTCACAACTGGCCCCAAAATACCATCTATAACTAAAGATATACCCACAGTGACCGAATGTGGTGATGAAACTATGGGTCTGAGGGGAGGGTCATTAATGTTTTTATGCATTTTGGGGATACCAAAAATCACTCCAATACGTGGCTCTTCAATCAAACAAAAATCATACATGTCACGACTGATGTCGTTGGTCATGAACAAAGCATATAATTCAGAATGAATGAACCTCACACGACGGTTGATCTCATGCAAACTGATAGATTCATACTCATCAATGTTGTTAACAATGTCCAACATTTTTTTATGGTAAACATCCTGGGTCATAATGACTATATTACCCCCCTTGTCACTCTTCATAAATCTATAATTCTTACTCAAAGTTTTTAAATTCATAAGGGCTAACCTTTCACAGTGATTCAAATTCTGAATGATATTATTTTTGTAATGCAAAACCTTGGTTATATCATTAATGCATTGTTCTTCAAATACTTTCAAAGTATGATGTAATTGAGGGGTAAAATTAGATGGTCTAAATAAGATCCTGTTATTTAACTCTTTGTCTGAAACAGAATGCATTAAATAAGCTAAATTCAGTTTCCTGGTGTATTTTTTTATGTCTATTATAGTACTACTGTAACTAGCCCTAGTAGTGGGAATGAAATTTAACCCATATTTTAACACATTAATTTCAGTTTCAGAAAAACAATGTTCAGTTAAGTTAATAATACTAAATAAATCCAATCTGTCTTCTACATTTCTTCCCCCGAGGAGTTGGAACCTAAAAAGGTCCGACTCCTGGTAAGAACAGTGTTCCTGTTCTGATGGTGGCTCCTTTTGTTTAAAAAAGAAGAAGAAGATGAAGGAACAGTCGAAGTAGTTAGAGGATTAGTGCCATTTTTAATCTTCGGTCTAACTGACTCATTGGTGTTAAGAGAATCACTACCAGTCTCTTTGGAATTGTCAAGCATGGTGTTGTCACTAACGGCATCATCAGCACAGTCAGCAAATGGCCTATTGCCACAGGAGTCGTTGTCAAGAATAACATCAGCGGATTTGGTTCCATTTGATAATAAAGGGAAATTCTGCTCATAATGAGATGACTCACGATCAAAGAAATGCTCCAATTCATTAGAGCCAAGAACCGCTGCGTTATGATGTTTTTTACCCCAAGCGTTAGAAACATAGGGGCGCTGATAATTGACTTTAGTCACTGCATTGTTTGTCTTAATAGCAAAATTGCTATAAGCATTGTTGTTGTCATAAGAAGTAATGTCACGAGCCAATTTGAGCTGCTTGCGGTTAGTGACTTCAACAGTATGTTGCTCTAATTGCTCAAAAAAGTCACAGCCATTTAAATCACCAGTTTGGTCTTTCAACTCCCCTTCCAAAAGACCGATTTCATCCCACAAAGCACTCATTTTCACACAATTATTGTCAATTAATAATTTCAAAAACTCAAGACCAGCATTATTGAAAAATTTCACCAAAGTCTTAAAGAAAGGAACATTAACAGTAACCCCATTGGGGCACTTAAAAAATCTCAGTCCCTTTGGAACTATGCCGAGTTGAATACAGCGTCTGAAATAACAGTTCTCCAGATCTAGAGAACGATACCTTTTCAACAGTTTTAGTAACAGCCCACGTTTGTTGTTAATTTCAACAAAATTGGTAGAAGAATGTGGTTTACCTGTGGTGGAGAATGGATTTCTAATTTCATCCAAAAATTATCGAACCGTTCGGTGCTCGCTGTCCCCTGTAGTAGTCAAACCACCACGCAAAATGGACGTCGCTTTGTGGCAATGATCCCTATCGCGTTGAATAACATCTGTTGTTGCTTCAATAACGGTGTTTAACTCATGAAAGGAAGAATCTGGACTGAAAGATTCAATTCCATTAACGCTCACAGGCGCAATGTTGTTACGTTGTTTAAGTTCACTTCTTGTAACCAAAATCTTTAAAGAACCCTGTATGTCTAACAAGGTAGCAACAAGTAACCTGTTCAAAGATCCGTTGTCAGATGTCGGAGTATCATGAACCGACAAATTCATTAAAGCTTCTTCACCCCCTTCCGACATGGTAACCACAAACCAAAAAAAACAAATAGCACCAAAAGACCACTAATGAAAATCCACGTACGGAAGCACAGTGAAAAAAAATACCAGGCAGCAATAGTGTACAACTTCTTTAATTTCCACTTTCGTCACTCGACTTCCTCAGAAAACAACAAAACATAACAAATCAAACACTTATATACCCACAGTAATCCCGTCCAAATTGATTGTTAAAAAACAATTAGTTAAAAAACAAATCATGTACTATCTCAATAACAAACTAATGTTATGTTTTGTTGTTTTCTGAGGAAGTCGAGTGACGAAAGCGGAAATTAAAGAAGTCGTACGCTATTGCTGCCTGGTATTCTTTTTCGCTGTGCTTCCGTACGTGGATTTTCATCAAGGGTGATTAGCTTATGGTCGGATCGGACCAGCAAGGTGTTGACTTCAGGTGTGGAACACCAGTAACTCATGTTGGTAATGACTAGGTCTAGGATATTGCTGCCTCTGGTGGGGGTGTGGATAAGTTGATCCAGGGCATTGGAGTTAATGAATTCCAGAAAGCGTTGAGCTAAGGAGTTGGGAAACAAGTAGTTTTCTCAGTTAATGATGGGGTAGTTGAAGTTGCCCATTCTTAGGGTGTTTGGTTGAACCCTTATATTTTCCAGTACATCAAGAAAAGAGGAGTGGGAATCCTGGGGTATGGTGGGGGATCTGTAGCAAGCTACAATTTGGGTTGCAGTTTTGCCCAGATCTAGTTGCACTTGGAGAACCTTAGATGCATTATGCTGAGCAACTAACCTGGAGGTGTGGCTATCCTTAATGAATGTGGACACACCTCCACCTTTGGTGTTTCGGTCCAGGTTACATGGCTGAAAAATGTGGCATGAGTTATAGCCTGGTAGTGCAGGGGTGGTCTCTGGAGCCTTGAACCAGATCTCAGTCACTGCACAGATATCGATGTTCTCCATTTTAAGGAGTGCCTTGAGTGAGTGCATTTTGAGATTTAGACTTCTAGCATTGTGTAGCATTACCCTCCATTTTTGCTTGCCTATTCCTGTTATGGTGGTGAATTTGTTATTTGAACCTTGCCTAAAAAAGGCACTATAGGGACAGCAAGAGCCTTAGCCAATATCCGTAATCCCAGGGGTGACAGGTGCAGGCCATCTGTGGCAAAGCTTCATGGTCTGTCAACCATGTCATCCCAAGCAGACAGATACTGGATCCACTTAGAACAATACCAGAAGCTTAGCCATTTGTTGAAGTCAATCATTTTGTCCTTGTACTGCGGTATCATTCTGGGCGATGGCAGAATGCTACTCAGGGCTAGGGTCATACCTGTCTGGGCTACAAGATCAGAGAGCTCTTCCATGTCTCTTTTCATGTAGTCTAGGGAGGTATGTCTCAGGTCATTCACACCAACATGGACAATGACAGAGTCATATTTGTACTTGTTGTGGAGTGACCTGAGTTGTGGCAGATCCTGGCACCCGACAGGCAGCTGACAGTAACCTTCTCCTTGTTTAGCCTGGTGAGTGGGACATTAGTGTGCCTGACTATAGAGTCACCTATGACTAGTGTGTTGGGTACATTATTTTGCCTTATTGGCTGTGGTTGAGTGGCACACTGAGTCTGTGGGCTATGTGTCATTTGGGTTGTGTTGGGGGATGGAGGTTGCTTGTGTTTCTGCTTTGTAGGTCTCTGTTGCTTAGACAGATTATTATTGAAAGGCTCCGCGAATTTTTTGTGTTACTATGTGTGGATTTTGGTGGTGTAGATTTAGTGAGACTATGTGATGAGTGTGGTGTGGTGCAAATGTTTACCTTCTCCTCATGACTGTCGAGTTCAGTCTTGGTTGGAGAGAGCTTTACCTCCAGTTTGGCTAGATAAGTGCATCTCTCACAGGTTGTAGTGTTGGGTGGTAGGAGGAGAGGGTTGTCTGTGTACTTGAGGCAATTTCTACATTGCATCAAGATGTCCAGATTCTTCAGATAGACAAGAGAGAACACTGGGAGCTGACCCTTGGACATGCCTGAATAAAAAACTATTTTCCTCTAGATAAGTGAGGAAAGTGAGTACAAGAGCTGTTTTTCTCTAAGCAAGTGAGAAAAGTAAGTACAAAAACTGTTTTCCTCTAGGTAATGAGGAAGATTGAGTCCTATAGTAATTAGTAGCTTATGTAGTGCTTACAAGTTCTGAACAAGTGCTGAGCATGAATAAGCAAATTTAAGGGCTAAAACTAAGAATCTGTATCTGCACTAGACGAGTTACAGGAGAGAAAGAAGTGCAAATGCAGGCTTTCAAATCAGAAAGTTGAGAGAGATGGAAGAGATTGCCCAAATGGCCAATAACTACAATTTCTGGGCCAGAACCACTCCTTATGTGTTAGACAGGTTACCTAGTGCTTACCACTCCCACTGATAAGCTAGAAGGCTTCCCTCCAACACAAAAATATATCTTGAACTATGAATTAAATCTAAAAACATACTAGGCAGGACAAAATAAATTACTATAGCAGTATCCAATGAAAAAATCAAAGAAACCCACAAATATCTTGGCCTGCCATAAAAAAAATCCTACAGGCAGGGCAAACTAGTACTCCATCTCCAACACTTACAGATACTAAAGATGGCATAACCTTTCAATTTAACAGATACTTCACTGAATCCATACTAGCCCTCACAAACAATAATTGCTCTTCCCCTGCCCAGATTGACATAGTACCTATTCTTGATCCCAAGTTCTCTTTCCAACCTGTCCCAATAAACACCATTGTTAAATATCTCAAAAGGATTAAACCTACTACACTTGCTGCCTACTATCTACTATATATCTAAAAATTGCTGCAGAAGCAATATCCCATCCAGTATCCATATTAATAAACTGATCCATTTCAGAACAAGTCCCTAAAATCTGGAAACTATCATATGGCGAGCCTTCATTGAAGGTTGGGCATCGAGCTGGCACCTCAGCGTGTCGAAAAATCTACTGCCAATCATTAGTGGACCAGAGTTCCGCTGTGGTGACCCCTTACCAGGAAAAAGCCAAAAGACAAACAACAACATCATATATCATCCATCTACATAAAGGTGGAAACTCAACAGGATTATGAAATTACGGCCAATAGCTATACTATCACCGTTATCTAAAGTACTTGAGAGGTGCATCCATTCACAAATCTTAAACTATCTAATAACCAACAATCTTCTATCTAACACTCAGCATGGTTTCTGTCCTAATCATAGTACCACCACTGCCCTTGTTAACTTTTCTAACATTATTAACCAACATTGCAATGGAGGCTATTTAGTGTCCTTCAACTTTCTTGATCTGTCCAAAGCTTTTGATACTGCCGCTCATTCTAAACTCACAACTACCCTCACGGAACTTAAACTTAGCTATTCTATACTTACTTGGTTCCAGCAATATCTAACTGGTCACCAGAAAGCTGTAAAATGGCAACAAAATGTCTGCTCACTACTGCATGTAACATTGGGAGTACCACAGGGATCTATTCTGGGTCCTCACCTTTTTATTATCTTTACTAATAATCTTCTTACTGCCACCCCACATGCCACCACAGTTCAATATGTGGACGATTCCACCCTGATTTGTGCTGCCCCAACACTACAAAAACTACAAAAAATCACCCAGCAATCATTCAGTAAAATGGAATCTTGGCTAAACAATGCACAACTTATACTTAACCCTAATGAAACAAAACTCATGGCCTTGTATCCATCTAGAGCTGCAGACCACCACCCACCATACAATATATCATCATTAAACCACAGAATTATTTCTCTGGTTTCACAGACAAAATTACTTGAAGTGGTCATTGACCATAATATGAAATGTGACATACACAAATCACAAACAAATAAAATGTTCACATAAAACTAGGAACCCTGCACAGAATTTGGCACTTTCTAAACAAATCTTCAAAGGCCACTAGAGCAAGAACCCATCATATCTCTATGCTACTATACACCTCTCAAATTCTCACAAATATTATAAAATCTGGCCTAGAAAAAAAATCAGAATTTGCCATAATAAAATTGCAAAGTTTGCTACAGAAACAAATTTCAGATCCTCTCATGATTTGGCTTTAAAACAACTATCTAGGTTCAAACTACTTGCTTATAATCAACTGAACTTTGTCAATTGAATACTAAATCAGCCAGAAAAAACATCAGTGCTTTAAAATCTACCAATACATATCCAAACTTAACAATGTAGCTGGAGTTTCACTTTACTCAAACTGCATAGTCAAAACTTGGAATTCCCTGCCATTAAGTATCATAATAACTACTAACACTTCCAACTTTAAAGAAACTTCTCAAATCACACCTGCTTTTCATTTATATAAAGGATAATTTAATAAAGATGTTTATTGAAAAAAAATCATACCTATCTGAATTCTGAACCTTCTCTTGTACAAACCTTGGTTAGGAAATAGGTGTCTTAAGGCAGCTAAAAAACACAGCCAGTTATGTCTTTTATTTAAATAGTATACCCTATTAATTATATGTATACTTAACGTGTTTGTTTGTTTTTTGTTTTACCTTCACAGTACTGCTATTCTTTTTATTCCTACCTAGATGATATGATTGTATTAGTGAAATGTATAACATGCATTTTTCATTTTGGGCTTGTATCTGAGATTGAATCAGCATTTGTATCTGTATGTTGTATGTGTATCATTCTGTTATTTAAAAATGTGGAGCTTTTCTCTGTAGGCTTCCGCTGAAAAAGGACATTGTATCCAATCAGACCTTCCTGGTAAACAAACCTTAAACTAAACAAATAAAGAAAACATTTCTCTTGTATACCTTATTCCACATTGCTTCTCTTAGAATGTTTGCCCTATCTTCCACACCCTCCTTGCAAATACTGTCTATCCCCTTGTGTGCTTTTTTCTGTTTGTGCTTACCTCACTTTTCCACTATCCTAACACACTTTATGGTCATAGCTGTGGCTATGGGATTCTGACCTCCACAAACAAATCATTTAGACATGTTCTGAAATCATGGTACACTGTGCTGCTTTACATGAAAAGGAACTAACAGTGTAAACAAGTTTACAGAATTTTGACACAGTCTGTTAGCCCTTGATGCTTAACATTGTATTAACAATTCCATGTAATTTATGTCACAAGAACTCACTGCAAAGCACTCTGTGAAGAAGTAACTATGCTCCACTACCTCTCACTGATCTGCTGTTCACAAACTGCCACAGCTGTTCCTGTTTATCAGTGTAATTAGCATTATTCTGAGTATGTGGTTGCTCAGGCTTGCGCAATACAAATTTTTATTGCTGAGGGTAGCTTTTGTAGTCTAAACTTGGTTGTCTGAAGGAGACTTAGTGGAACCTGACATGTAAGCTAAGATTTTTCTCTTAGTATGAAATAATGCTGCTTGATGTTACTAGATGCCAGAAATAAAACAGGACAAGGCACAGTAATATAGAATGAACTGAGGATAAAAGCTGAATAATTATGGATGACACTGAATATTAAAGGTCATTATTTTACAAGTCACAGGCATTCACGGCACCTTGCAGACACATGCAACTCATATGAGGTTTAGGAGAACTATGTTCTCAGAGATGGAATAGACATTTTCAACACATATACAGTGGATATAAAAAGTGTACACACCCCTGTTAAAATGCCAGGATTTTGTGATATAAAAAAGTCAGACCACAATAAATTATTTCAAAACTTTTCCCACGTTTAATGTGACCTATACCCTGTACAATTCAATTGAAAAATAAACAAATCTGTTAGGGGGAAAAATATAAAAATAAAAAATGTACAATATGCTGGTTGCATAAGTGTGCACATCCTAAAACTAATACTTTGTTGAAGTACTTTTCGATTTAATTACAACATTCAGTTCCTGAGCACACACCTGCCATCAATTAAAGAGACTCTGATTAACTCCAATAAAGTTCAGCTGTTCTAGTAGGATTTTCTTGACATTTACTCAGTTGCCTGCTGCAGCAGAAGCTATGGTTCACAGAGAGCTTACAAAGCATCAAAGGGATCTCATTGTTGAAAGGTATCAATCAGGAGAAGGGTACAAAAAATTTCCACAGCATTGGATATACCATGGAACACACTGAAGACAGTCATCAAAAAGTGGAGAAAATCTGGGACAATAGTGACATTGCAAAGAACTGGATATCTTTCCAAAATTGATGAAAAGACAAGATGAAAACTGATCAGGGAGGCTGCCAAGAAACCTACAGCAACACTGAAGGAGCTGCAGGAATTTCTGGCAAGTACTGGTTATATACTATATGTGACAACAATCTCCAAAAATTTCCACAGCATTGGATATACCATGGAACACACTGAAGACAGTCATCAAAAAGTGGAGAAAATCTGGGACAATAGTGACATTGCAAAGAACTGGATATCTTTCCAAAATTGATGAAAAGACAAGATGAAAACTGATCAGGGAGGCTGCCAAGAAACCTACAGCAACACTGAAGGAGCTGCAGGAATTTCTGGCAAGTACTGGTTATATACTACATGTGACAACAATCTCCCGTATTCTCCACATGTCTGGACTATGGGGTAGGCATGCAAGACGGAAGCATTTTCTTACACAGAAAAACATCCAGGTCCAGCAAAAATAAGCAAAGCAATACATCAAGTCTCCCAAAAGCATGTGGGAAAATGTGTTATGGTCTGATGAAACCAAATGCATCACCAAAAGAACACCAATCCCATGGTGAAGCATGATGGTGGCAGCATCATGCTTTGTGGTTACTTTTCTTTAGCTGGAACTGGGGCTTTAGTCAAGGTGGAGGGAATTATGAACAGTTCCAGATACCAGTGCCTTTTGGCCCAAAACCTTCAGCCGTCTGCTAGAAAGCTGAAGATGAAGAGGAATTTCACCTTTCAGCATGACAATGACCTCAAGAATATATCCAAATCAACAAAAGAATAGCTTCACCAGAAGAAAATTAAAGTTTTGGAATGGCCCAGCCAGAGTCCAGACCTAAATCCAATAGAAAATCTGTGGGATGTCTTGAAGAGGGCTGTGCACAAGAGATGCCCTCACAATCTGACAGATTTGGAGTGCTTTTGCAAGGAAGAGTGGGCAAATATTGCCAAGTCAAGATGTGCCATGCTGATAGACTCCTCCCCAAGAAGACTGAATGCTGTAATTAAATCAAAAGGTGGTTCAACAAAGTATTAGTTTAATGGTGTGCACACTTATGCAACCAGATTATTGTACATTTTTTATTTTTTTATATTTTCCCCTAACAGATTTGTTTGTATTTCAATTGAATTGTAAAACGTATAGGTGACATTAAAGGGGGAAAAGTTTTAAAATGATTTATTGTGGTCTCATTTTTTATATCACAAAAACCTGACATTTTAGCAGGGGTGTATGCACTTTTTATATCCACTGTATAGCATAGGCCAGAATTATTTTCAAATGGTGATTGAGCACACAACTCATTTGTCTCCTTAGGATTTTATTTCACCTTTTAGGTGTATCTTTAGTATTAAAGCAATTCAGCTTAGTGTCTGAATGAAAAATATTTATTCAAACAAATCTTAACTGGTACTTTTTTTTTTTTTTGCAAGAGGAAAACAAAGCATGTACAGGGAACTGGTCTCATACTGAGGACATCTTGGCAACATGATACGCACCATGGATTTCTAAGACCATAACAGTAAATTCAGATAATACAGTGTTTACACAGCTATTTTTAGGGATGAATCCAAATGGCATGCAAAGGTGCTTGCATAATGTCTTCATTTTAATGGATAACATGCAGTGACCTCATTTTCAACAGTTCATTAACTCAGCCATTATTAACATAGCAGCAGAGGTAGATGTGAATTGCAAAGTGACATGATGTGAGGCAAATATATTTGTTTTATGATGTCTGGCAGCATCTCAGGGTAAAAGAGTGTCTAGTAAGTTACCGAATTTCAGTTCAGCAAAGACCAGGACATGTGCTTACAGTACTTTAATGATGAACAGGAACATTTTAGTTACGTAACATTTCTTTTATCAGTGATAACATTAACTATTCAACTTGTATACAGCACAGAAATGGCTAATATGACAATCAGGGACATAGCTGAGATTTTTGGAATAGCTGTTAGCCATGAGAATGTAGTCTCCTTTTCCCTAACAGTATGTCCTAGCCCAAGGCAGTGCATATTTCTGAACAGCAGACCTTTTCTGTACTAAAAAAAAAAAAAAAAAGATCCTAGGATTTGTGTGTTAAAAAACACATTTTTTGAAACTGCATATTCCAAAACAAATGCAATTTATGAAAGTATATAACAATATACTATAATATGTATTCCATTAAAAAATGTACACCATGGTGTACATGGTATTTGTCTGGATATGCCCATAGTGACTATAAGTCATTCTGCTTTAAGGAGGGCATCACAAGTTTGTTACAAACCACAACATTGTGACAATATTTAATTGAACTTATTATCTGAAATTCTCATTGGTGATTAGTAGTGTCAACCTAGTGCAATAAATACATCACCATGGAGTACTTTCCCAGAACTTGACACGGGCATCATCCTTAAGACCGAGTATGATCTTTTGAATATCCAGTTTTATTCTATGTTTCTCATTATAAATCCTATAACAGGGTGAACAATGAGTCACCCTTAAAAAGAAGCTCATGTCACTAGAGGGGTCTTGCTTAGTTAAAAACAAATACATAAGATTTAAACACCTATCAAAGCCCTCCTATGTTTTTATGAACAGATAATACAGTTTACTTTGAGGCTGAAGTTTCTATGATCAGCAATTATTATTTTACATGTTGTGGGAATTCTGAAAATTTAGATGTGAGTGTGAAAGGACGAGGTCATTGTACTTGTGGAAACCAACAGATTGACTTAGCTGTGTCCTGTATGATTTTATCAAGCTGTTTATTGTGCAATGAGCTTTTTGGAATCAGACATGCAGATATTGGAAAATAGGTTTAATTTACTATCTAGAAACGTCATAGGTTCATAGGTTCATAGGTGGGTACTAGGCTATCTGCCCAAAGGCATTTATAAGCCTAGCCAGAATATGTTGGCTTTCGCCATCCCCTTAGATTAGTTCCCTGTGCTTCTGTCCAGCAGAGCCACTGAAGTGATCCCCGAGGTAAACTTTCTGTTTCCCATCCACTCGTCAAGGTTTCTTTTGAAGAGTGTTAGTGAGGAGCTCTGCCTAATGTAGATTGGGATCTTGTTCCAAAGCCTGGGAAGTCTCTGGGACAGGAATCTATCCCTCCAGCAAGTCCTATTTATTGTTTTGGTGAGGTTTAGATCCCTAGAGCATGTGGCTTGAGGGGATAAGGCTTTCTTTAGGTGGAGCATGTCCATCAATTCTGGGTTGGACATAGCCTTGTATGTCAGGTAGAGATCACCTCTGAGTAGGCGGTATGCAACCAAGTACAACTGGAGTTTCTTCAGTCGAGCTGCATAGGGCATCTGTTTGAGGCCATTGATCCTCTTGGTGAGGTACCTCTGTGGTCTTTCCAGCTGTTGCAGGTGTCTTGTAAGGTACATCCCAAGTGGGGCATTGTACTCTAAGATGTGTCTGATGGGTGATGAGTAGAGGGGCACAATAACCTCTTTTGATCTGGATGTGAACCCTTTTGTGATTAGGTGGGCCATGTAGAAGGATTTTCTAACCACTTTGGCAATGTGATTATCAAAGGTGAGATTACTATCTACTTGGGTCCCCAGATCCTTTATTATGTCTTCCGTATTTAGGGGACTACCACCTATGTGGTAGTTTGTGGGTACTTTGTTTTTTCCAAAGGGGATGACTATGCACTTTTTGGCATTTAGCTTGAGGCCATGATTTTGACACCAGGTATCCGTCTCAGTGAGACCCTTTTGGAGGATGTCTGTGTCAGCCGGAGAGTCAATTATAGTCCCTAGTTTGCAGTCGTCTGTGAACTTGGTCAGCCATAGTCCTTCTGTGCTTGCCTGTACCTCTGAGAAGTATATGCCGAACAGGAGGGGTCCTAGGACTGAGCCCTGGGGGACACCACTTGTAACCGGTTTAGAGATGGACCAAGCTCCCACAACTCTCACCATGTGGGTTCTGTCTGTGAGCAACCCATCTTGTGATGTAGGGGTTTATGTTCAGGCTGGTGAGCATGTCTATAATACCAGAATGGGGAATGGTGTCAAAGGCCTTAGCGAGGTTTAGGTAAGCTGTGTGCACCACCTTTCCCTCGTCTATAGCCTTGGTAACTGTCTCAAAGAAGTCCACCAGGTTTAGGAGGCATGATCTGCCCTTAACAAAGCCAAACTGGGTAGGGTCCAGTGTTTGGAGGTTCCCAATGTCTCTGTTAATGAGTTCCATGATGATGCGCTCCATAGCCTTGCAGACCAAGCTAGTCAGGCTTATAGGGTGATAGTTCCTGGGGTCTGTTGTGGCTTGACCTTTGTGGAGCGGAATAACCATTGCTGTGCACCACTCTATGGGTATGTAGCCTGTGAAGAGGCTGAGTTTGAACAGTGTGTTTAGGTGAGGGGTTACTTCGTCTTTGAGCTCATGTAGGATGCAGCCTGGGACACCATCCAGTTCCATTGATGCTGAGTTTTTGGCTTTGGAGAGGGCTGTTTTAACCTGAGTATCTGTGATTTCAGGGACTCTGCATTCTTCTGGTATGGTTATTGGGCCCTTTTGGGGGTGAGAGGGGGGTGAAGTTTGTGCTGAACCTGTCTGCCAGGATATTGGCGATATCGGTCCGAGCAGATCTGAGCATTGCCACTTAGATTCTTGACATAGCTAAAGAATGCCTTGTGGTTATCTTTGGAGTCCTTGGCAATTTTTCTTTCAAAGCTCGCCTTGGATGATTTTATGAGGTATCGTAGTTTCTTGCTGATATTGATCAGGGATGTCTTCGCTTCTTAGGATTCTACTCTTTTCTGTACTAGTTTCCTCCTTCTATTCTATAGGTTGTTTGTGGCAGGAGTCCACCAGACTGGTTTCCTTTTCTTGGAGGCATGAATCTTGGTTTTGCTTGGGATGGCACGATCCATGCATTCTTGTAGCTGCCCCTAGAATGCATTAGTAAAGGATTTTGCAGCTTGGACAGTGTTATCCTTCAGAATGGGGGCTTTGAAACTTTCCACCTCGGTCTTAAGTAACGTGAAGTTTGCTTTTGAAAAGTTTTTCATGGTGGCTTTCTTGACCGGGGGTGGGGGCAGAATATGGATATCCAAAGTGATTTGTTTATGGTCAGATCAAACCAGTGAGGGGTTGGCCTCTGGTGTGGAACACCGATCACCCCTTTTGGTGATGATCAGGTCCAATATGTTGTCAACTCTGGTGAGAGTATTGACCAGTTGAACCAGGGCATTTGAGTTTATAAATTCTAGGAAAAGTTGGGCAATGGAATTAGTACTTGAGTAGTTCTCTCAGTTAATGTCTAGGTAATTGAAATCACCCAATATTAGGGTGTTTGGTAGGACCTTTATGTTTCCCAGTGTTTCCAGAAATGCGGAATGGGGGTCCTGGGACATGGTGGGTGATCTGTAGCAAGCTACAATTTGAATTGCAGTTTTGCCCATTGTTAGTTTCACATGGATGATCTCTGAAGCATCGTGCTGTGCCACTAACCTGCAGGTGTGGGAATCCTTGATGAATATGGATAACCCCCCCCCCACCTTTTGTATTTTGGTTTGGGTTCTGTGGCCGAAATGTATGGTATGAGTTGTAGCCTGGTAGTGCTGGGGCGATCTCTGAAGCCTTAAACCAGGTTAGTGTACATATATCAATTTTCTCCATACTGAGGAGTGCCTCGAGTGCTTGCATTATGAGGTTTAGACGTCTGGCATTGAGTAGCATTACCCTCAGTTTTTTGTTACTTGTGCTATTTACGGCAGTGGGTTTGTCTTTTGAGCCTTACCTAAAAAAGGCACTATGGGGGTGGCAAGAGCCTTGGCAAGTATTCGAAAGCCTAAGGGTGACAGGTGCAAGCAGTCTCTAGCGAAGCAGTGTGGCTTGTCGAGCATGTAATCCCAGGCAATCAGACACTAGATCCCCATTGAATGACACCAGAAACCTAGCCAATTGTTGAAATCAAGATTTTTTTCTTCATACCATGGTATCCTTCTTGGTGAGGGCAGGATACTACTCAGGGTCAGGGTCATACTGGCCTGGGCTACGTGAGCAGAGATCTCTTCACCGTCTCTTTTCATGTAGTCCAGGGAGGTACAGCTCAGGTCATTCACACCAACATGGACAATGACTGAGTCATATTTGTACTTGTTCTGGAGTGACCTGAGTGCTTGTGTTATGTGGTGGATCCTGGCACCTGACAGGCAGCTAACAGTAACCTTCTCCTTATTCAGCCTAGTGAGTGGGACGTCAGTGTGCCTGACTATACAGACACCTATTACTAGTATGTTGGGTATGTTATTTTGCCTTAAGGGATGTGATTGCATGGCACACTGGTTTTGTGAAGTATGTGTTTCATGGTTTGTGTTGGGGGGGTGGAGGTTGCCTGGATGTTTGCTTTGGAGGTCTCTGTTGGTTTTGCAGAATTTTATTTAGAGCCTCTGAGTATGTTTTCATGTATTTACGTGTGTTTTTTGCCGGTGCTGGTTTAATGGGTCTATGTAAGACTGGTGGTGTGATGCAAGTATTTCCCTTCTCCTCTTGACTGTCTGATCCAGTCTTTGGTTGAGAGAGCTTAGCCTGTAGTTTGGCTGTATAACTGCATCTCTCGCATGTATTAGTGTTTGGTGGTAGGAGGAGGGGGTTGTCTTGACACCATGCAATGTTAAATGGTTTGGTTTACACATAGACTATGCAGTTTATATAGTATACTGGATTTTGTCATATTCTACTTGCAAACTGTTCTTTATTTTTATCAGTGTTCCATAATATTTCATAACTTTGATTTATGTGCATCACTTCTTTGTCTCCTCAAATGATACATTAATGCTTAGATTCAGCAAGCTTCCATGCAAGAATTGCTTATTCTTGCATGGAAGGGACTGCTCCCATGCAGCATGGCAATGTGCCATGCATATTCATGAAGGAGCGCTGCCATGCTCTAATACGGACATGGTTCTGTGCATGAGTGCAGGGAGGTGTGGCTGAGAGCAGTGCTGTCATAATACACATTCCCCCTGCACTCCATAATTGCCATACAGCAAAGTAAAGTAAGCAAAAGTGTCCACAGACACCATTACCTCTCAACCTCCGAAGAAATCTAGACAAAGCCATAAAAAACAAGGGACAAATGTGAACTATTGCTCTAATAAACTTTAGCAGTTGATAGAATGACAGGCTTTACATTAGCATGAATTTTCCAAAGGGTATGACAAGTAAAACTCAAATATCTGTCATTATTTAATAACTGCAGTCTTTAATGCTTTGTCACTAATCTGCCAGAAAGCCAAAATTGTATGAAAAATGGACCAAACATATAAGGCAAAAATGTGGACATTCTGTGAAAATCTATATAGTTGAGAGGTATGGTGGACACTGTTACTGTCTGTAGAGCATACCTCTCAGATGCAAAGCCAGTCATGTCATCACTGTTAGAAAAGCACAGCCTCCCAAATATAATGTTGCAGAGAGCAATGTGCATACCCCATTAAAAAAATAAAACACATCTGTTTAATTTTTTTTTCAGTCTGCAATAAAGTTTAAGCATAGCTGAGTGGGTGTGCACATCGCGCAGCTCTGCTCAGCCTAGCTTACACATCACAAGGAGCTAAATATGAATATACTTTAAAAAGTAACAATGCGGAAAGAGTGAAGTAGTTAGAGCATTCGCTTTGCAAGTAGTCATTACCAGTTAGATCCCCACTGCAGCCAGTTTACATTTTACATGTGAAAGCAGTACATAATTTTTATTTTTATAATTAGGTAGTAAATAACATATATTTGTTAACCAGAGTAGTGTAGTAGGTCCAGATCTGTGGTGTCAGTGCAATAAAGTTGTGAAACCCCCATATAAACACAAGTGCCCCATACGGTATAGTCACACAAGAATAAATGCAATGAAAGCACATAGGAGGGTGTCAGGGAAGGTAAACAAAATTATAATATATCAGGAATTATGAATCAATCCCATACAGCTGATAGTCTATAAAATAAAACTTAAGCAATGCTAAGCATTGCACAGCTATGCTTACAGGGTGCTTACATATGAAAGCTAAGCAATGAGTAGCCCAGCTAAGTGGATTTGCCCATTGGTAAGCAGTGCTGAACTTGCCCCTTTAAGCACTGCCAACCTTAGCAAAGCAGGTTTGCCTGTAGCTTAGCTTAGCTCAGCATATTCAAAACCATCAAATCACCGCAAAATGCTGGAAATCAGCTGTATTTAAATCTCATAGGCAGGAATACAGCTCATAACCAGTTGTAGCTCTCCACTGTAGGCAGTATGGCTGGTGGTGGAGAGGGTATGCGCTTTAGGGCACAGTGCTGGGGCATACAGGAGTCCAAGGTCATGTTAGGACTCCTTGTTAAAAATCATGACGTGAGACTGCTGCAGGACCAGTACCAGGGCTTTCAATACAAAGCAGAGGCCTCAAAATTCTTGTCCATGATCTCACCAGTGTCACTGGCATCGCTCAGACTGATGAGCAGGTCTGGCACCACTATGCCGACTTGAAGCAGAGGAAGAGGGAGCTGTTGGACCAGTGGGTCCAAGAAGCATGGCAGAGGGATGATGTCCCAGGCATGTGTAAGTATTCATATCAATAACTGTTTACCAAAGTCCAGCCTGTGTATGTGATGAATAGGTATGCATAAGTGTTTCTCTATCTTCATTACAGCTGCAGCTGAGTAGGTTGCAAACCAGGATGCCCATGCAAGCAGGTTGCAAAAACTGCATCGTAAGGCTGGTGAGTAACAATCTAGCTTATAGTAATCATACCAAATAAATATAAAGGTGTAGAATGTCACCTGGCAGTATTAAAAATGGGTATGGTTTGCACGGAATAAATCAGACAATATTAATGTATAGTCTCATATAGGTTATATATAAATAAAACTGTAACTGCCTGTCAATAAAATTCAAAACCCTGGACTGGTTGTGTTTACTCTGGTATTGTATGAATAGAAATGTGTATAGGTTATGCACAGCAACTATAGCTCTGAAAGCATTAAACAATCAAGCCTCATCTGACAAAGTTAGTGCCTCTGTAAGACATGAGATTAACTGATATGAAATATTTCATGCACCAAGATCTGATATCTGATTAGTAATGTTGTGTTAACCAGTTTTCCACATTGTGCTAGGCAAAAGATATGTATAGGAATGTATGTATAAGAATGTTGTAATTACAAGGTCAGATTGTACAACCAAGAGAGAATGAGAAAGAAAACGTTGAAGGAAAAACCAGCAGTTTCTGAATAGCTTATTCTCATGTAGCACAAACTTGTATTTTTAGCAGAAACAGCCATGGTTCAAATCCCGGGAGTGGTAGTAAGCTGTATGCATAAATTCAGCTAGGATTTTGTGAATATGTGTAGAAAGGGTCATGTAGTGTTAACATAAATTTCCTCCATATGTTTTCCAGGTAAGAGAAGGTATAAAATAGCTATAAGAATGCTGTAGTTATTCTGTGTGCAACACCCATGGTACAACCCCAAGGCTGTAAATGATAACAAGATAAGTACATACACCAAGTGGTCTCCCCAAGAAATGTTCAAAAGTGTCATACTGTAACAGCTACCGGTCCCTGCTGCCAACAAGCAGGGTGACAGAAATCAAGGCAGAGTATGGCAGTAGCTCGCACACACACACACACACACACACACACACACACACACACACACACACACACACACACACACACACACACGCACACACACACACAGTATGAGTGCAGATATGTAACTCTGACTATGTGAATATGGGTAGAAACAGTCAGGTAGTGTTAACAAATATTCTCTCCACTGGTCTTCCAGGTAAGAGAAGGTAGAAAGAAGCTATAAGAAGGCATTAAATATACACTGTGTGCAAACATACCACTACCAAACCAAGGCTATAGGTTGTTGTTACCTGTAGAGTAATGATTAGAGCAATGATCATTAAAGCTGTGACCACTGCAAGAATCTACATTTGTTAATTGACATCTCTCTCACTCCCCCACCTTATCTTCACCAATAATTTAAACACATAAATGAATGGGTATGTTTTCCACCAAACCTACCATTGGGACATGTGTCCTATTGTTCTACAAATGTTGAAATGTATTCCAGTTAATGTTCCCTGTTCAGATACTATCATTGGTGGCCTGTTGCTATCAACGTAACCTGCATGCCGGTGTAATGCCCATTGTGGTTCCATATATGCATGTGATCTGTTTGCTCTGCAAATGTTCCAAATCTGCTGTTTTGGGTTAATGGGAATACTCATGCATGCTGTTATAACTAATCCATTACTAACCAACATATGTACTAAAACTGCAACACCATAGCACATCTGGGAAGGCTGATCCCAGCATATCCGCCTCACCCGCCTTATCTGGCCATGGCACCAGGCCATAGCACATCTGGGACCTATGTAAGGACCTCTTTGTCTGCTGGTCTTGCACCACCTTCAGGTGGAATTGCCTCAAGGGATGGGGCTTATCCCCCCCTGGGCACTGGCGTGTCACCAGAAGCCAGGTCCAGGGTCTGGTGCATAGCGTGTTCCACGGAGAATCGAAAGATCGGCTACATCAGCTTGAGGGCTGCATGGTGCATTTAGAGGGTCAGCCTGCCCCTCCTGCTTAGCCCCCAGCACAGCCCCCTTCGAGGGCTGTGAAGGTGCAGTGACTACTGCCCAAGGGTGAGGGCCTCAGTCTCACTGTATCCATTTGGGGGCTCATGGGCTTCTGATTACTAAACTCCTCTCCCCATCCAAGGAGTTTACCCCCCAAATGAGTCATATAACAGCCCTGTATGCTGTCTTGTCTGTCTTGTCTGTCTCCCTACTCAACCTACCTCCCCAAATATACCTACTATCCTTTCCCAACATCTCACTCTCACCTTAGAAAAAAAAAAAAAAAAGAGCAATCTGTCCCCCCCAAAAAAATTGTTGCCCCATACATAGCTGTCCATTTTGCTCACATGTCCTCACCCCTCTCTAAGGGGTTTGAGTGTCCAAATAATCCTCCAAATTCAGTATATATGCACAGCTGTCACTGTAGAGGAAATGGACAGATACGGACCTTCTTTACACCCATCCTGCACATCCCTAGCTATCGTTCATATTGATTTTCCCTCTTAGTGCCCCTTTTTCACCACTTTCCTATCACCCCTTTTTTTCTTTTCTTTTAAAGAAACTAGAGCGGGGGTAAACAGGACAAAGCCTGCTTGCACAGTGCTAAGTGATGCCTATACTGATTAAACACTTTTAAGGCTGTCTGTCAGCATAGTTAACCAGACGTTAACATTGGTTGCTACCATGCAAACCTGCTTACAACTGCCTTAATCACTCTGTATCAAACAGCCATTGTTCTTCACAGAAGCATAATAATCAGCCCTAGCACGTATTAAACCCAGGACCCTGTGCACCAAAGCCACAGCAATTTAGCACTCAGCTATCTGAGCTGTATGCAAGTAGGATGTTTTTTCAAACATATCATTCAGCACAGTCATTCAACAGTAGAGAGAAGGTTTGTTATCAAGTTTTGTACATATATATATAAATGTATATGTGTATGGAGATGCATATATATGGAGATGCATATATATATATATATATATATATATATATATATATATATATATATATGTGTGTGTGTGTGTGTGTGTGTGTGTAGTGCAGTCAGACATAAGATCCACACTGACTCTCTTACTGCAACAAATCTGTCCAAAGGCCTTATCCCTTCCTCCCCAGCAGCAACTGTTCTGCCTTGCAACAAAATAAGTCCTACCAAGTACCCTACAAACTATCACCAAAGCAATGTACCATTATACTATCTGCATTCCACAAAACAGTGATTATTTTCCAAACATATCAGTTACTACAGTCATTCAACATTAGGAAAAGGAGTCTGTAGAATCAGTCAATTCTCTACATATACATCTATATATGTACGGCATGCATATATGTGGACAAATATATATATATATATATATACATGTATATATATATATATATATATATATATATATATATATATATATATATATATTATATATATATATATATATATATATATATAGAGAGAGAGAGAGAGAGACATCTAAATTTATATCTACATATATGCATACACATACATATATATATATATATATATATATATATATATATATATATATATATATATATATAACGGCGAATAAATACACATATATATGTATATATATATATATATATATATATATATATATACACAAATATATGTATATATATATATATATATATATATATATATATATATACATAAATATGCATAAATATATAACAGCTAAAAACACATGCAGTGCTGCTGCATCCTAGAAGTTTAAATCTGAAAATACACTCACTGGAAGTATTCCTTAAAATGGGGAACAATGACATCTGTGCTGTAACAGAGACCTGGTTAAAGACAGCAGGAAGCACCCCTGCATTACCAGCCTATAACTCATTCCACACCTTTCGTCTGCAGATCCTGGGCT
Source organism: Protopterus annectens (assembly GCF_019279795.1). NCBI lineage: Eukaryota > Metazoa > Chordata > Ceratodontiformes > Protopteridae > Protopterus > Protopterus annectens. Next base: position 1,457,258,687 of record NC_056741.1, read on the forward strand.
GAAGTTCGAAAGGTGGTGGTATTGCCATATTCATTAAGGATGCACACACCTCCAGAGTGGTAGACCAACATTATGCATTACAGATCCTGCAGGTGTAACTAACATTGAGTAAGACAGTGGTTCAGGTTGTAGCCTACTACAAGTCCCCAAACATGTCCCATGACTCACACTTCATGACCCTAAACACCCTGCAGAATGTTAGTGTCCATCCTAACACTCTCATACTGGTTGACTCCAACTACTCCATCATTAACTGGTAAAGCTACTCGTACCAAAGCACATACCCATCACATCGACCTGGTCCTTGCTAACATGGGCAACTGTTGTTGTACACCAATTTTCAACCCCTCCCCTGCTATATCTGAAAACAAATTAGTCACCTTTAGAAATCCACAGCCCATCCACCCTGGCTCCACAGGTAACCACCATAAAAAGCCTTTTCAAATCTGACTATGGCCTCCTAAAATCAGAGGTGGCTAACCTCATGGCAGACATGCAAATGGAGACTAGTTGCATGACTGCTGAATCAAACAACAATGCACTATGAACACGTACACAAATCCATGGATACCACCATACCCAATAGAACCAGGATCCTCACCTTCAAAAAAAGGAAGCCAATCTTGTGATCCTCAGCAATAAAGAAACTGTACAACAGAAGGAGGGAACTGATATGGAATAAGGTGGAGTCCCAAGACTGGAAAAAAAAACCCCTTATCAGCCTCAATTAAAAGTTGAGATCTCTCATCAAATACTACAAAGGTAGCTGTGAAAACAGAATTGGAGCACATAGTAGAGACAACCACAAGGCCTCATACAGTTAAGTAAACAATCTCCATGGCAATACCAGGACTGGTAGACAATAGTACCTCCTAGACTGAGCCAGCAAATATTGCCAATATACCGGCTGACGTTTTGAGTGCAAACTTTACCCCTCCACCCAAAAGGACCAATCACAATACCAGTACACTGCCAGGCACCCAATATTACTGCTGCACAGGTTAAAATACCACTGTCCAAGGCCAACAATACAGCTTCTACAGGACCTGACAATATCCCTGACTGTGTTCTACATGAACTACAGAGTGACCTGGCATCTCACCTGTGTGCCCTGTTCAAGCACAGCCTCACCTCAGGCTTTGTCCCTACTGAATTGTGCACTGCTACTGTCACCCCTCTCCACAAATGAGGTGCAACTACAGACCCTGGAAAATACTGCCCTAACTGCCTGACAAGTCTGTTATGCAAAGCTATTGAATGCATCATCATCATGCACCTAATAAACAGGGATATGGGAATCTGCAGACTCAGGATCCCACACAGTTTACTTTTGTGAAGGGTAGATCATGCCTGCTCAATCAACCTGATCAACTTCTTGAAGTCAGTCACCTGAGCTGTGGATGAAGGCAAGGTGGTACATACAGCCTACCTTGATCTGGTTGAAGCCTTCGATAACATTCCACACTCAGGAATCATGCAAACACTCACTAAGCTAGGCATCAACCCCCATATCACTAGGTGGGTTGCAAACAGATTTTCCCATCATAGTTTTTTGTCTGTTCCTCCTGAAATTTGTACTTTTCTGGTAAATAGCTGAGGACTAAAGTCATCAAATAATGGCAAACACTTGAGGTTAAGACTTCACATCCTTAAGAATATTCACGGTAATGCAAAATGTATTATTCTACAAACTTCCTAGGTTAGTAACAGGAATATTTAAAGTCTGTCCCTATTTATCCCCCCATCATTTTAGGTTTTGTCCAGATGTGATGCTCTAAGAGGTTGTGAGGTAGGATCACAGCTCAGGAGCCTTACTCACCCTGGGAAAGAACAGCTCACATATGACAAACACTGGGGTATCTGTCAAACAGTTGTGACTGTGCCACTGCTAGCCCAGTTAATGGGATGTTGTCCATATCCATATGTCACCTGTGAATATGAGTATGATACATGTTTGTCTTGTAAAGCTAAGAGACCTATATAGGGCATGTGCATAGTAACATACTACTGCAGATGTGTGTGTTGAACTGCATGTGATATATTGAATTGATAACATTCAACTGTACAGTGTTCTGCTGGACATTAAGCACATTTGTGACTGACATTTGTAGTCACATATGCATATACTTGTGTTATGTCAGCCAAAACCATTGGCAAGACTGTGAGCAATGACAATGTAACATAATAGCCTACTTATGACTGTTGGACCTTATTGAGGTTATCACAGTGATAGCAAAGCCTACTGTACAATCAACTTACTAATATATGGTGCAGCTATATCAATACAGTATCAATACTGATGTCTTTTTTGTCACCCATTTATGTATGCCATTGTCCAGACATGCTGCTATAACAGGTTGAGAAGTATGATTGAGCAGTAAGATTCTGGAGCAGATTGGGAATGATAGGATGCAATTGCAGACAGATGCTGAAGCATGAACAACATAATTTGGATTTCATTGCAGAGTGGAATGTTAGTCTATCAGAGTGAGTAAACACATATATATGTGTGTGTGTGTGTAAATGCCCACAGCAGGATACATCTGAAGTATTCAGGCTCAAATCCTGTACCTTGGGTACAGGTAAAAAGGAGCCTAAAGTCCCTAGCCACCATCACTTGTGAGTTTATTTCTCACATGTTTGTTCTGTTCCTCTGGTTTGCAGGAGTGGTAAAACCTTTTATTCTCACAATTTTCTAAGATTATAAAATCAGTATTTGAAATGTGTCCCTATTTGGGGGCTGTATTCCTCCATTATTGGCTTTGTTCTGTATTTTTGTGCTAAGGGGTTGAGAGCTATGGTGAGAAGTGAGAACTGAATTCACTAAATGATATGATAGCCATTTAAGTTTGTCTTCCTGTTTTTCAAGAAACTGCTGGTTTAGCTTAGTGGTATGTTTCTCTGACTATAATACACAGGTTTCTGGGTTCAAGACTAGGCAGTAAAATGCATGGTAATAGCAGCATTTTATGCAAGCAAAATTATACACACAATGTTTAAAATGTGTCCCTGGTTTTCGGCCTTTTGCCCCCCCCAATTAAAAATAAGTTCAAGAAGCTGTGCAACATGCCTATGGCTTACACTCTACTGTGATTCTGTATTTATATATTGCATGTAGAAGTAGATTACTGGTGCATGCATTTTGCTTCATTGCCTACTGGAAAAATGTTCAAACAATAAATTTAAAATGCAGTTGTGTATGGAAGTAGACTTATCATGGAAATGTTTTGAATAGGGCAGTTTTGTCATTACTGGTGAATGCATTTTGCTTCATTGCCTACTGGAAAAATGTTTAAACAATGAATTTAAAATGCGCTCTAACTTAAGTCTAACAAGTGTGCTGTATTAAACAAGGAATGCAATTTAATACAATCAGGAAGGTGAATCAAGGAATGCATGCATGTATGCATGGCCCTAAAAATGTGTTTGAAAACAGCCTAGAGGAAAGTGTGAAAGGCGCAAAATCGTGGGCAAATTTTAAGCTTTACGCTTGTTACCAAAGCTCACAGGATGCAGGCGATCAAAACAGGGGAAGAGACCAGTCACCAATGGAGTCCCCCAGGGTTTGATGCTGAGACTTTTTCTGTTCGGCAAATACATCTCAAAAGTAAAAGGAAATACCAAAGAGCTTTGACCAGCTAAGTTTGAGATGACTGCAAGCTAGGAGAAGTTATTGAATCCCCAAATGACTTAACCATCATGCAGGAAGTTTTGTCCCAAATAATAACTGGTGTCAAAATCATGATAATACCCTCTGCGAACTAATCCAATTGTTTGGCATTTGGGAACTTGTGTGTACAGTGACCTAACTTTTGACCAACATGTGCCCAGAGTCATAAGAAAGCCTTTCTATATTGCACAGCTTATAAACAAATTAATTGGAACTAGATCTAGAGATTATGTTGTTCCCCTTTACAAAGCTCTCATTATGTCAATCATTTTGTATAATGCCCGCTTTAGGATTTATCTGTACAGCCCCATGCAACAATTGAAATACCTTCAGAGATACCTTACTAAAAGGATACAAGTCCTAAACAATAGGTCTTGCATGGACCACCTCAAAGATTTATTACTATACTCAGGATCCTGCAGAGTGCTTAGAGGTGACATGTCTGGCATACAAAGCATCCTCCAACATAATACAGATGGACCTACTGAACATCAACAAATCAAATGGCATCAGAAATACTCAGTCCACGTATCTAAACTGAATGTTGTGGACAGATGGATATATATCACAGAGGCTACCACTGTTCTGGAACAGACTATCCATAAAAATAAAGCAAAGCTCATCCATCCATATTCAAATGCAACTTGGATCTAAGGATGGGTAATAGAAAATCTACTCCAGGATTTCCCCTCATGCCACTAATGGATAGATGCAGTTCCTAAATGTTGCATCCATTACATGGTCCCCTCAAATTATCTATGGTAAGATCACAGTTGTTCTCACTAGGGCTAATATACAATTGTTAGCCATTGGGATAGCTCATACTGCCCCAGTACAGGATGCAACAACCTTGACTTGTGCTGACTACTTAAATATGGGACTGTTATTCATTCACAGTTTTCAATCCCTGCATGGTGAGATCTACACAGGATGTAAACAACATGGAATGCAACATGTCAGCAACCCCCCCTCCACACACACACACAAAGGTAACCACCTTGCAATAACCTCTCCAAAGCTGACTTTGCAGCCATGAAAACAGGGGTGGATGACTTCACTGCACCCATGGCAATGTGAAATAGCTGCATGACTGTCGAATCATACACATATGCACTGTACAAGCAGGTACATGAATGCATGGTACTAGCCAGAGCCAACAAAACCCAGACACTGTCCTCCAAACACTGGAAGAGAATTTAATGGTCCCCTGCCATTACTAAAGTGTATAACAGAAGGTGGACACTGTTGCAGAAAAAGTTAGTTTCCCATGAATGTTGAACTCCCTTATTAGCCTCCAACACAACTTGGGATCCCTCATGGAATCCCCTACAGGCATCTATGAAGGCAGACATGCAGCAGACACTAATGGCAATTGCAACAGCTTTTGATAGTTACATCATCAACCTCCTCAGCATTAAATAAAAGTGCTGTGAGGTACTGTACAATGCTAATACCTATTGTGAGACAACAAATATTGTCCAGAGTCTTAGCAACACATTCACTGCCAGATTTACCCCTCTCTCCCCCCAGAAGTGAAGTGCTGAGAGTGAATTTGTTCTCACATGCTTTATCCTATTTCTATTCTAGGCATCTGTGTGTCACCAGGATGTGGCCCTGCAGCAAGACCAAGGTGTATGGTAGTGTGGTAACACATCCACCATGTGTTAGGCAGGGTACAGTTGAATCTGCATGGATTTCCCAGGTCTGTAACACAGTGATTGCATATGCCTCACATATTATAGGGCTGAGGGTTGTACATAGGTATATGATGATTTACAATATGTATTGTAGAATGGAGAATGGTACATGCTGTGGTTTGGGTAAATCTCTGATTGCTAATAACCACAGCCACAGGGGATATTCATCAACCAAACACAATGAGATTATTATTCACACACACACACACACACACACACACACACACACACACACACACACACACACACACACACACACACTCACGTACACATGCACACACACGCACACATGCACATGCGCACACACAGACACGCACACATGCACACACACACACACACACACACACACACACACACACACACACACACACACAGACATACACACACACACACACACACACACACACACACACACACACACACACACACACACACACACACACACACCCTTGCCAGTACTGTGATCAATAGGTTCATTGCTTCATAGGTGTGTAGTAGGTGAATAGGCCTGAAGGCTCTACAAGGCTAGCCCAATACCCTGGCATCAGGCCACATGACAATAGTCCCCATTGTGGCTCAGGAGTATAGTCACTGGAGTGGTCCTCAGGGTGAGCATTGTATTCCCTATCCACTCATCCAGATTTCTATTGTGGGTGGCCAGTGATGTCCACTGCTTCGCATGTATGTGATTTATATTCCATAACATGGACAGTGTCTGAGTTGTGCACCTGTCCCACAAGCATGTCCTTTGAAGTGTGGAAGTATGCTTGAGGTCTGTGGAGCATGTTGTGTGGACAGATTGGTATCTTCAGATGTAGCATTCCTGACCTAGTTTCGTGAGACATGGCTGTGCAACTGAGGTAGTAATTGCACCTACATAGACAGTATGAAACTGGGATCCATTGGAGTTATTGGAGTCTGTCCATACAGGACATGTTATAAGGCATGGCATTCCCTTTGTGAGGTATGTTTGGAGACTCTACAGTTGTTGCAAGTGTCCAGTGGGGAACATGGCAAAAGGACCACTGTACTCATTGATTGGGCTACCGAGGGGGTGGTACAGGGTGATCATGTCCATTTACTTGCTGGATGACACACAGTCAGGAGATGTAACACATCAAAGTACTTTCTGATGTCAGTGGCACTGTTGTGATCAACAGGCAGCTGACTGTCAACCTGTGTTCCCTATTCTGTTATAACAACATCAATGTTCAGGTGACTACCACCAATGTATTACTTCATGTGAGCCATGGTGTTCCCAAAGGTAATGGGGGAGCATCCCTTGGCATTGAGGTAATGTCCAGGGTTCTGACAACAATCATAGATGTCAAGTGGCCTTTGTGCATGATGTCAGCATCACATGGATTGGGAATGCTACCACCTACCTTACTGTTGTATGCAAATATTTTCAGCCAGGGTGCCTTTGTGTTCTCCTGCACCTCAGAAGGGTAGATCCCAAACATGAGAGGACATGGGTCCATACCCTGTGTGACACCAGTCATGTCTGGTCATTGGTTTGACATGGAGTCCACTGCAATCACACAGTGGGTATTATCTGTGAGGCAGTTTGCAGGAGAACTACTGATATAGTGGCTGATGCCTAGCCAAGTGTGTTTGTGTATGATTCCTGGGTTGAGAGGGGTCTCTGAGTATTAGAAGGGTTGCCTATATTGTTAACTATTCCATACTGTCACATAGTCATTGCACATGGCACTACACATTTAGGACTGTGGATTGTCTACACCAACCTCTATGGTATTTGACAACTGTTGGCCTTGTAATGTGGACATTGAGATATATACTAGGTCATCAATATAAAAATTTAGCAAAACCCACCCCCCAGTGGATCCTGTTATTACACCAACACCCACACAGGATACTGATGACAGACAGGCACACTTGCCAGTGCTGAGTTTCAAACCCATATCTTTCTATGTATTGCTACAGTGTTACACATTTATCACACGTACCACTAAGCTTATAGGATGGATGTTGTCCCAAGGTACTTCTAAGGTGAGGAACATCACCAGCCTTTGTAAATATTGGCATTGGGTGATGTAGAGGGCGAGCGATTTCCTAAAATACTTTACCCTACACACACATTTACATTTGCCAGGAGTGAGGTTCAAACCTCTATCAAACTGTGTTTGCAGACCTTTATGTCATGCATTTACCACACCCACCACTGACCTTACATGGTTTAGTATTGCCAACAGGTACTTCTAAGGTGAATAATATCTATAGGACTGCTAAAGTAGGGCACTGAGAAGTGTATTGGGTGTAAATGGGCCCAAAACCTTTAAAGTATGAACACATTTAGATATAGATATATATATACACACACACACAAACACTTGCCAGGAATGAGATTCAAACCCCTACATATGTAGTTACTGCTACTACATTGTTACACATACAGCACACATGCCATGGAGCTTATAGGTTGAACAGTATCCATACATCCAAGGTGAGTGACATCAGCAGCTGTTGTAAAGAATTACACTTTGAAATGTACTGGCTGTGTATGGACACAAAATACTTCAACCTACAGATATACGCACACATACACTTTTACAATTACCGGTACTGAGATTAGACCTCCTACCTAAGCAGTGTTTTGTACTACAGTATCACACAGTTATCACAAGCACCACAGAGCTTACGTGTGAGAGAGCTGTCCAAAACTATCTTTGAAGGTGAGTGACATCAGCAGCAGTGTTAAAGGAGGGATAAGGGAAGTGTAGCAAGTGCGAATGGCCTCAAAATCATGTCTCTACAAAGACACACACACTCTCTCATACAAACACACACATTTTCACACTCTCTCATACAAACACGCACATTTACACAGTTGCCAAGACCAGGATTAGAATTCCTACCTAAGTAATTTGCTACACTATAGCATTACCCAGTTATCGTAAGCACTACAAAGCTTATATGTTGGAAAGCTGTCCAAAGGTGTCTTTGGAGGTGAGTGACATCAGCAGCAGTGCTAAAGGACGGGTAATGGAAGCATAGTTAGTGTGAATGGCCTCAAAATCACATCTCTACAAAGACACACACACACTCTCATGCAAACACATACATTTTCACAGTTGCCAGGACTGGGATTAGAACACCTACCTAACTAGTTTGATATACTAGAGTATTACACAGTTATCGTAAGCACCACAGAACCTATATATTGGAGAGTTGCCAAAGGTATCTTTGAAGGTGAGTGACATCAGCAGCAGTGCCATATGAGGGGTAAGGGAAGTGTAGTGAGTGTGAATGGCCTCAAAATCATATCTCTAAAAAGATACACACACTCTCTCACAGAAACACACAGATTTTCACAGTTGCCATGACCAGGATTAGAACTCTTACATAAATAGTTTGCTACACTATAGTATTACACAATTATCACAAGCACCACAGAGCTTACATGCTAGAGAGCTATCCAAAGGTATCTTTGAAGGTGAAAGACATCAGCAGCAGTGCTAAAGGAGGGATAATGGAAGTGTAGTGAGTGTGAATGGCCTCAAAATCATGTCTCTACAAATACACACCCACTACCTCACACAAACACACACATTTTCACAGTTGCCAGGACTGAGATTACAACTCCTACCTAACTAGTTTGCTACACTATAGTATTACACAGTTATCACAAGCACCACAGAGCTTACATGTAGCAGAGTTACCCAAAGGCATCTTTGAAGGTGAGTGACATCAGCAGCAGTGCTAAAGGAGGGGTAAGGAAAGTGTAGTGTGTGTGTGTGTGTGTGTGTGTGTGTGTGTGTGTGTGTGTTTGTGTGTGTGTGTGTGTGTGTGTGTGTAGTATCAATGGTGTACAATTTGGTGTGTGTGCACAGACATCTGTGAATAAGAGATATCTATAGTCCACTGTGTTGTCAGACATGGGCTTCATTTCTCTAAGAGCAGGAGCATGCCCAGTATGACTTTATATATTGAGTGTGTACATCCATTTAAGGGAAAGTTGAACTCCATTTCAGGGTTTTGTGTGCTACAGCTATACCTAGCAACCTGTTTCTGCAGGATATCTGTAGCTAGGTTGCCAATATGGAGACACAGTGGGCATAACATATGGTGAATACTGTAACTATTGCTGTCTGTGGTACTTGTGTAACATGGTTGGCTGTAGCATAGATTTTCTGACATATGTACTGTTTCACACTGTGATGTATCATGTTATCAACTACTGACAGATATTCGTGGCTCACAGTTATTTACCAGGGAAATACAAGATGAATGAAGCTGAGACCAATATTCTGAGGCATATAGACTGCACATTTTGGCACACTCCTGCCATTGTGGAGGGGTAGCTACAGACAATACACTGCTGGTTCTGTGTAAATGGTCCAACACCTTGGTAGTATGCTGCCTGGTGATCCCCTTCTTGTGCTTTTCTCAACTTAATAGAATAGGCATATCCTGCTGGGGCCATACCTCTCAGTTGTATAGATGCACACAGGTTATCCACAGACAGGACTCATGTATCTGATCAGTTTACCTTCACATTGTGGTTTACAAGCAGTTTGTGGCTATTTATTCATGGATTTGCAGTCAGGGAGTAGTATGGGCAGATGTTAGAGTCTCAGACTTTACACACTCCATGACATCCATGCTTCTAAATCCCCCTATGTTATTCTCTCCTCTTCCTAACATTATGTGAGAAATATCTCTGAAGTATCCCTATAGTTGGGCATGGGGAGGCATGCTACTGGCATTTGTCAGTATGGTCTTGCATTTCTTTTCTGTTTACTGTGTTAGGTTGTTAGTTAGGACCCCCTGACATTCCATACATTGGCACTATGGGTGAGGCATGGGCCTTTGCCAGAGGGCTTTTAGCCATTTGAGAGTGCTGCAGGCCATCTGTAGCAGGCCAGTGCATTATGTCACCCATACGCTCCCAGGCTGCAAGCCAGTGGATTATCTAAGGGTGATAGTGGTAAGTGGTTGAGGTGTTCCTGTCAATCCTTCCTGTTCATATTGATCCACGAGTCTGGATGTGGTCAGGTTGCTGCTTACAGCTAGGGACACACCTGCATGGGACACCTATTCAGCATGCATCATCATGTATGTATTCCCATACAGAGATGGGTTCATGCTGTATTCATTCCCTACAGCAAGGATATGACATGTAATAAACCTGTAGCTGATGGTGGGGTGAGCTGGGTGCATGTGTGATATGGAAGAAACTGGCACCTGACTCACAGATATACCTGGCACATTCCCCTTATGCTGGCTTGTGTGTGAACATAGACAGCCTGTCATTACTTTATAACTGTGCCTTTTGTGGTCTGCCAGTTATTGACCAGACTACCAGTATTCCATACTAGAGGGACAACTAATGTGATGCTAACCTCTATGTATAATTCCAAAGTTGTGTGCAGTTGACAGTTATTTTAAATGCACTCTGTGTAGGTTACTTCCACCTGTGTACTGTTTCTATGTATGGGCCCCCATTCATGGCATGTTCAGCTTTCCGATGGTGAAAGATATTGACATCTGGACAGTGACTATGTACAACTGCTGACATGGGTGCAGCTGAGAGGCAGTATGGTTGGCACTGCAGTTGTTGGAACATGGCCCTGTCGACCACTGTACTGTACCTATGCCACTGAGACACAGCCATCCAGGCCCACATGTTGACCATTTCCAGGCAATATTAAACACACAGCAAACTTACCACACTGACCCCTACATATTGTACACATGCAACAATGTTGATTGGGACAGCTCTGACAGTCTGTGTTCCAGTTATATTACTCCTCAAACTTACATGTTACTACCTTTCTACATGGGACTAGGGGGGGGGTGCACATCTGCAGACTTTGAACATTTTCAATGACTGTACTGGTATTTTGGTTACTCTGTTGACTTCCATTTCATATTGTATTGTGACCTATCATGCAGAAAGGAGGCATATCAGTAGAGTGCACATGTTAGATTTTAATGGCATAAATTTCAGTTTCAGACTTCTTACCCTCCAAAACTAAAATGCAACTGCCAGACCTGTTGTGGTATGTCTGTGTAGGTCTGGAGGGGGGGCTGTTCACCATTGCCTTCTTTTGAGGGCCTTAGCCTTGCCTTTCTTTATGGTCATCTACACCTGTCCTGCTGAGTGAGGCTGGTGGAAGGTATGTGACCCTCAATGACATCCATGTGTGTGACCTATCGACACCCACAGTTATTTGGGCCATCACATGTACTGCGGTGGGACTTGTCACCTTGTGTAGTACTGCCATTTATATACCTTCCCCAATTAATCAATCAACCTTTAATTAAAACTAAAGAAACAATTAAGATTAAAAAAACACACATTATTTATTCATAGATTAGTACTAAGCTAATTGCCCTTCCGAGCCATTCTAAGCTTAGCCAATTATCTCTTGTGAGAATCAAACCCTGCACCTTGTGCTTGTAAGGCAAACACCTTAACCATTTGGCCACCCTCCCAACCAACCATTAGGCCACCCTCCCAACCCAAAACAAATTCAACATTAATACAGTTGATTTACTCTAATCATATTCCATCTACAGACCTAAAATTCTCTATATAAATAGTAATAAAAAAATCTTAAAAATATGAAAATATAAACACTGAATTCTACACAGTGATAAATTAATTCAATTGGCCTAAGATGTGGTCCATTTTTAAAACACTAGATATACTTATCATTTCATTGATGCTTGGATACTGAGAGGCATTTAAATACAATTGCCACCTCAGTTCCAGTACCTCCAAATGAACATCCAGTATACCTCCCTGCTTGTCTTTAAGTAATTGTTGAACCACCAAAAATTTGAATTGGTGGCCCTGATGTTCCTGTGTGTGTCTATACAGGGCACTAGTGATTCTACAGTGCCTAATGTCCGCCAAGTGCTCACCGATCATGACTTTAAATTTCCTAGATGTTTTGCCTATATAAAATATGGGACAGTTTTCACACCTGGCCATATAAATGAAATTACAGCTGTTACAATTATAGTGCCCTTGGATGTTAAGAACCTTCCCATTAATTCTGAAATTTTCCTTAGTCTCAAATATAAATGGATAATATACACAAGCATTGCATTTGTAATTACCAGTCTTTCTATTAGTTTTTCCATCCTTTTTCACACCCTCCAAGATGTTCTTTAGGGATCTATCCTTCCTAAAAACAAACCTAGGGCCCTTTCCAACCTTATGTGCAATATTACCATCAAACTGTAAAATCTTCCAATTCACTTTAATAACCTCAATGATGGTATTAAATTAAATTTTTTTGGTGGTTCAACAATTATTTAAAAACTAGCAGGGAGGAATATCGGATGTTCATTTGGATGTACTGGAACTGAGGTGGCAATTGTATTTATATGCCTCTCAGTATCCAGACATCAATGAAATGATAAGTATATCTAGTGTTTTAAAAATGGACAACATCTTAGGCTAACTGAACTAATTTATTACTTTGCAGAATTCAGTGTTTATATTTTCATATTTTTAAGATGTTTTTATTACTATTTATATAGATAATTTTAAGTCTGTGGATGGAATATGATCAGAGTAAAACAACTGTATTAGTGTTGAATTTGTTTTGACAATTAATGTCTGTTTTTTAATCTTAATTGTTTCTTTAGTTTTAATTGAAGGTTGATTGATTAATTGGGGATGGTATATAAATGGCTGGGTGTTGTGTGCATATTGTTCTGATGAAGTCTCTTTAGTGGAGTGGAAAGTGCTCAACTCGAATAAAGTGGTTATCCCATTTGGATTTGTTTTTCTTCTTGCTGGCTTTTGGATTTATTGTTTTCTTGTCTTTTTGACCTTGTGTAGTACTGCCTAGTATATTGACATCAGTATTTGTTATGGATTTCTTGCTGTCCCATATAGCTGTCAGCTGTCTGCTGCTATCCCATTCAGCCACCCAATTCCCTTGCATGTTTGCATCCATACCATGCATTCAACTACCATAACATACTACATTCAGTAATTGATAGGAAAGGTGACTTACCTTGTTGCTGGGCCAGTATTAAGGATGGTGCTCAAGGGCTGACTATGTCAGATGCATGTAGTACACTCCCAATACATGGTAAAGCACAGGTAATGTCATGTTTGGCATCCCTTTTACTGTATGTGCGAGTTGAGAGAGGTATCAGTACCTAGGTCCCTACAGTGTCAGTGTGTGTGTGCTATGCATTGCCTCTTTGCCAAGACCTGGGCATACTGGGCATGCCTCCTTCTGCCTACAGGGGCAGGCTCAAGAAGTTACTCCTCTGAGTCCCTCTGTGCCTGTGCTGGGCTTGGCAATGGTGGGGGGCTGTGTGGCCCTGCCCCATGCTGTTCCTGCTGCAGCTGTTTCTGCAGGATCATATTGTGTAGCATGGCACATACTATGAACATTTGTGTACATGTAGCTGAAGAGTACTGCAAGACTCCACTGGATATGTCAAGGCATTAGAACTGTGACTTAAGCATCCCAAACACATGCTCTACAATGATCCCTGGTTTGGGCATGTGCCTCATTATGGAGTTCTTTTTCAGGTGTGTATATATTTCTGATGGGTGTCATCAGCCATCGTTCCACTGCATAGCCAGCATCCCCCACTAGATGGCCATATGGGATGTCCCCCCTGACAAACTCCTGATATAGCTGTGAGCAATGCCAGATGTGGTAGTTGTGATAGCTTCCAGGGTTGCCAACACATACATTCATGATAATGCCCTGGGCATCGCATATGACCTGGCAGTTGATGGAGGGGAAGCCCTTGCTGTTTATGTAGACCCTACCTCACTCATCAGGTGGTGCCTTGAAGCAGATGTGCATGCAGTCTATAGCACCAGCTACCTCAAGGTATTCTGCAGTATGGTGGAAGAGACGCATACTTCTGGTTAATGCCTCACACGTGTTGAGAAAATATATGTGCTCATTGGCATGTGGTGCCATGGCATCCAGGAATTCGTGGAATAACCTAGATGCTGATGCCTGTGAGACCCCATGATATCCCCAGTTGGTCTTTGGAAGGTACCTGTGGCTAGTATTCTTAAGCCTATACATACCTTGGTATCCACTGGTATGTGTTCCCACTGTTGGTTCTGTGTGTGAGGCGGGGATGGCATAGCTGGATGATTTACTGTAGAATGTCTCTGTCCACCCTATTGAGCTCCACTATCTTCAGCTCATGTAGGGCCTGGAAGGTTACCCTGGGTCTTGACACTCTTCTCCTCCTCCTCACTGTGGGTCGGTTGTCAGCATTCTCCTCCTCACCACGCTCAGTCTCTAGCACATATTGATGGAATAAAGCAGCAGCAGCCTCTAACATTTTTAGTTAGTTTTGCCAGTTAAAACTCCCCAATCTGTGTACACCGGTGGTGTAGAGTTTTGTGGGAAAAACAGTCTGAAAGGTCTTTGCATAGTTTATAGTAGTGTTCTGGGCTGGGCTGGGTTACTGCATGTGTAATTGGCTGTTTCTGATACATTCCACTTGCCAGCTGTGCTAGTTCTCCTTGATTGTCTTCCTACTGCTGTTTCCTCTTCCCAGTTTCTCCCTATTTAAGCTCTGAGGTGCGCCACACATACCTAGTGCTGAAATGTAAATAGTGCTGCCATTTCCTATTTTTCTTTGTTTTGTTTATGTTTAAAACACGGTGCGTGGCGGGCACATACGTTTAGGCTACATACACAGTGCTCAGGCACATCTGACACACCTTCTTCCTTAGCTGTGCTTAGCTAAGGGCAAACATGGGCCACAGAGCTCCAATGAGCTTACAGCAAGCATGACACACACCCTTATGAGGTCATCCAGCTCTTAGCCTTGCACTGTTGTATTGCTGCACCTACACGGTTAGGTACAAGCTGACACTTTGAAGAAATATGTGATTCGGTATAACTCCCCTCATTTCCATACCCCAGTGTGTAGTTCATTGGTTACTGCACTAAAACGGACCCTTTCCCCTTGACAACCAATGCTCCCTTGTATTGTTTACATTCTGCATGCCATTGACAATAATGGCAAAATGCAGATTTAACTTACAGTTGAGTTTTCCAATTTCTTTTTTATTTTCGGCACAATCCCATTTGCGTGCCACTATCTTATGCTTAAACGGCTGAAATCGGCGGAAAAAAAAAGTTTAATTTTCATAATAATTAATCAGTCTTTCATACCAATGGCCTTATATTTTGCCTTTGGCATGTCTAATGTACATAATACATGCTTTTTTACAGCTGTGATGCCTCCGTTTTGTCAGTTGCAGAAATGTACTCAGTTATTTTCTGAATACATTTCTGTACTGACATTGTTCTAGCATGGAGACCCGGCAGCTTGTTGAATCACTAAATCACCTCATATGTATGGGTTTCACCAGCAAATTAGGTGATTTGCATGTTTTCTGGTTTTCTGTGCTGGAATGGTGTAGGGCCACTTGTGCACATGTAAACGACACTATCCTGAATCACTCGGCAGCCATTTTCTGCACAGGAGCTCTTACACTGTTCTTGCACTGAATTTTAGGCCAGGTAAAGTCAAGAAATGGAAGGTGTATGCCATGGATAACACCAACGTTTCTTGCTGGGTGTGCATGTGTGTGTGTGAGCGCCAGTAAACCCGAGTTAGACAGTGTGAGCGCATGTAAGTTGTGTGCATGCGTGTAAGCTTGAGTAAGCATATGTAAGGCTGTGTAAACAGTTGTAAGCACATTTGTGCCGGTGTGCACGCGTTTTAACAAGAATAAGCAGGATTTTGTCCGTGTAAGCATGTGTGTGTACGTGTTAGCTGGTGTGCGCGTGTTTGCGCTTGTGTGCGTGGCACCCCCCCCCCCCCCGAGGAAACAGAAAGGAAAAAGGAAGCACACCAAATAGTAGGGAAGTTACCAGGGAGTACTAGCAGAGCTAGCAGGTGAAAACAATCAGAATCAGGCAATTACCCAGGCAGAACACTAGCCCAGCCCAGCCCAGCCCAGCACTTAAAACACTGCAAAAAACAGTCCATTATGTTTTTCTCAAGAGACACTGCACACAGCAGTAAGCTAATAGCAGTGAAAACTAAAAAAGCTGTACTGAGGCAAAAAATATTAGGGGCTGCCATTGCTGTTATAAGGCAACATATACAACATGCTGAGGGTGGTGATGATGCAAATGCTGCTGGACAACCCACAGTGAGGAGATGGAGAAGAGTGTACAGGCCCAAAGTAACCTACCAGGGGCTACATGAGCTGGAGATAGTGGAGCACTATAGAGTGGACAGAGACCTCTTGCAGCAAATTGTTGAGCTGTGCAGGCCACGCCTCAAACACAGAACCAACAGAGGGGAACCCATCCCAATGGAAACTAAAGCATGTGTTGGCCTAAGAATATTAGCAACAGGTACCTTCCAGAGACCAACTGGTGATATGATGGGAATATCACAGGCATCAGCATCCAGGGTACTGCACCAGTTCCTGGATGCCATGTCAGCACATGTCGGTGATCATGTATACTTCCCCAATTCCTGTGAGGTATTGGCCAGCAATATGCATCTCTTCCAGCAAATAGCGGAATAGCCTGAGGTAGTGGGTGCAATAGACTGCACGCACATATGCATCAAAGCACAAGCCGGTGAGCGGGGTAGGGGCTACTTCAACCACAAGGGCTTCCCCTCCAACTGCCAGATCTTGTGTGATGCCCAGGGCATAATAATGAATGTGTGTGCTGGCTGCCCTGGAAGCTACCATGATTCCCATATCTGGCATCTGATGCAGCTGTACCAGACATTTGCCAATGGGGACATCCCACACACCTAGTGGGGGATGCTGGCTATGCACTGGAGCCGTGGCTGATGACACCCATCAGAAACGCACACACACCTGAACAGGAAGGCCATTATGAGGCACACGCACAAACACAAAATGTAATCGAGCGTGTGTTTGGTCTGCTCAAGTCACGGTTCCGGTGCCTGGACACATCTGGTGGAGCCTTGCAGTACTCACCAACTACATGTACCCAAATTGTCATGGTATGTGCTATGCTACATAATATGATCCTGCAAAAACAGCTGCAGCAGGACCAGCATAGGCCTGGCCCAAACAGCCCCCCACCATTGCCAGGGCCATCACAGGCAGAGCGTGACTCAGAGGAGGAACAGCCTGAGCCTGCCCCAGTAGGCAGAAGGAGGCATGTCCAGTATGCTTTGGCCTTGGCAAAGAGGCAACGCATAGCACATACACTGGCTCAGTAGGAACTCTGGAAACAATACCTCTCTCTGACCCGCACATATAGTAAAAGGGATGCCTACGTTGACACTACCTGCTGTCAAACATGTATAGGGAGTGTAGTATGTGCATCCGACATATGCAGCCCTGCATCAACACCTGAGGCATGATTGCCATGTGTTAAGCAATATAAAGCAGTGCTAAACAGCATTTACCACAGTAACTGAAACCTGGTTCAAGGCTCCTGAGAGCACCCCAGCCCTACCAGGTTATACCTCGTATCATGCATTTCGGCCCCAAAACCTGGGCCGAACCACAAAAGGAGGGGGAGTGCCCATATACATTAAAGACACCCACACCTCCAGGTTAGTGGCAATGCACGAAGCATCAGAGACCATCCATGTGCAGCTAACCATAGGCAAAACTGCTATACAACTTGTAGCATGCTACCGACCACCCTCGCAATCTCACAAACTCCATTCAGCCTTCCTGAAGACACTGGAGGATATGAATGTCTCACCAAATACCATCATATTAGGAGACTTCAACTACCCAAACATAGACTGGGTACATTACTCAAGCCCCAACACCCTAGCTCAAAGGTTCCTGGAATTCATCAACTCAAATGCGATGGGACAGCAAAGATGATAATAACCTGCAAACAGTATCAGCAATAAACATTGTGCATCATGAACATTTTCATAGGTTCAGAGGTTGATACTAGGCTATCTGCCCTAGGGCATGTTCAAGCATAGCCAGAGCGTTTCTGGCTGCTGTTACCCAGTCAAATCAGAACACTGTGCCCATGAATAGTAGGTCACACAAGCTAGCCCATTTATGTTTAGTGTATTGTGCCTCTGTCTAGCAGGGACCCAAAAGATATCCCATGGGTACACATACGATCACCCATCCACTTGTCAAGATGTCACCTGTAGGTGGTCAGTGGGTAGCTCTGCTTATGCAAAACTGGGACTACACTCTGCAGTGAGTGGAGCCTTACGGATAATAATCTGTCCCCCCAGCATGTCCTATCAACATCTGTGCAGAGGTATATGTCCCTGGAGTGTGTAGCTCCAAGGGAGTTGGATATCCTGAGGTGGAGCATGTCCATTAATTCTGGGTCAGATATTGCCTTAAACTATAGGCACACAACACATCCGTGTAGGTGGTAAGTGACTGAGTAGAGCTGGAGTTACTGTATCTGAACTGTGCAGGGCATCCTTGTGAGTCCCTACATCTGCTTGATGAGTAACATTTGTGGCCATTACAGTTGCTGCAGGTGTCGGGTAAGGCACAACCCAAATATGGCATAGTAACCAAGCATGGTTGTGATAAGTATAGGAGCACAATGACCACACGTGATCAACATGTGAAACCATGTGGGATATGGTGGGCTATGCAGAAGTACTGTCTAACCACTTTGGCAATGTGATTGTCGAAGGTGAAAGTACGAACAGGTTGTGTCCCCAAACCCGTAATAACTACTACCGTATGTAATGGATTACTACCTATGTGATAATGTGTGGGCATATTGTCATTCTCAAAGGGGATGACTATGCAACTAATGGCATGTAGCCATAGGCCATGGCTCAGGCACCAGTCATCCTATCTCTGTGAGACCCTGTATGAGTATGCATGTGCCAGCTGGAGAGTTGATTATGGCACCCAGTTTGCAGTCATCTGAGAACATGGGCAGCCATATCCTTCCTGTGATAGCCTGTACATCACACAAATATATACTGAACAAGAGAGGTCCCAGGACTGAGCCTTATGGGATGCCATGTGTAACAGGTGTGTAGTCAGACATGGCACCTACAACACTGAGCATGTAGGTGCTATCCCTGATCCAGGTAGCAATCCATCGTGTGAGATATGTGTCAATACTGATGCCGGTGAGCCTAAGAATAATGACCGTGTGGGGTATTGTGTTGAAGGGTTGTGCAAGGACCAGGCAGGCTGTGTGGACAACCGTCCCAACACTGATGGACCTGGTAACTGTTTAAAGAATACAAACAGGTCCAACAGGCAAGATCTGCCCACAACAATGCTGTAATGTGTAGGACCAAGTGTCTGTAGGTTTCCCATGTCTATGTGCATGAGTCCCATTACAATACGCTCCATAGCTTTGCAGAACAGGCTAGTTAGCCCTATAGGCTGATATTGTCTGTGGTCTGTTATGGCAGTATTCAGTGGAGCGGGACCACTATCGCTGTATGCCATTCCATGGGTACAAATCCTGCAGTAACCCTGATATCGAACAATGACGTAATGTGAGGGTTATGTCTGTCATGAAGGCCATGTACAACACAGGCCAGGACACTGTCTGGTCCCATTGATGCTGTGTTGTCCGCTGCGGGGAGGGCAGCACTCACCTGTTTATTCGTGATATCAGGGAGGTTACATTCTGTTGGGATGGACAGTACCACCTTAGGGGGGATGGGGCGGAGACATTTGCATTGAACCTGTTTGCCTGGATGTTGGCAATGTATGTGGGTTCAAGGTATGTTCAGTCAGTATGCAGTAACACACAGCATATCAGTGAGTATCCAGCCAGGTACCTGAATTAACTGAAGAAGGCCTTGTGAGTGTCTGATGTGTCTGATGCAATTATCCATTAGAAGTGGGCCTGACATAAATACACGAGTGATTGTAGCTGTCTGCTAGTACAGATCACAGATGCCTTCCCTGTCTGGGACTGTGCTCTATCATGTAGTAGCTTCCTCCTTTTATTGTATAGCGTATTAATGGCTGGGGTCCACCAGACAAGTCCTCTGCCATTGGAGGAGTGAGTCCAGGTGTTATTTTGAATAGCACGATCCATGCAGTCCACTAGGTGTCCATAGACTGTGTATGTAAAGGATTCAGCAGTCTGAGCCATACTTACCACTGACCCAGGGTCTCTGAAGGATACCACCATGGTATGGAGAAGTGTGATGTTTGCTTTTGGGAAGTTCACCAAGATTACCCAGGATGGGTGTGGGGACGGGATATGGATGTC
Organism: Protopterus annectens; assembly: GCF_019279795.1. Taxonomy (NCBI): domain Eukaryota; kingdom Metazoa; phylum Chordata; order Ceratodontiformes; family Protopteridae; genus Protopterus; species Protopterus annectens. The sequence goes on from NC_056741.1 coordinate 1,457,279,224, forward strand.
CAGTGAGATAAAGTATGTTCTGTCCTTACCAATGAAGGGTATATCACAGGTGTGGAACATAGAGTCCCCATGTTGGTGATGATCATGTCCAATATGTTGTCCCCTCTTGTGGGTGTGGTGACCGGTTGTGCCATAGCATATGAGTTTACAAATTGTAGCAACTGTTGGACAAGGGTGTTGGGGCCTGAGTACTATCCCCAGTCAATGTGTGTGTATTTGACGTCACCCAATATAATGGTGTTTGGGGAGACCGTCATATTGTCCAGTGTTCCCCGGAAAGACGAGTGTGGTTGCTGAGTTTGTGAGTGTGGTCTGCCGCAGGCAACAAACCAAAAGGCAGATTTGCATAATGTTAGGTGCATATGTATGGTCTGTGATGCTTTGTGCAGTGCTACTAACCCGGAGGTATGTGTATCTGTGATGCATATGGATACTCCCCCTATTTGCGTTGGCCATTCCAAGTTATGTGGTCAGAAAGCATGATACAAAATATAACCTGGTAGTGCTGGTGTGCATGTGGGAGCCTGAACCATGTGTCTGTTAGTACACAGATATTGCTATTCTCCATACTGAGGAGATTCCTGAGTATGGTCAATGTGAGGGTAATACATCTGGTGTTGAGCAGCATTACCATCAGTGTCACATACTCTGTAATGTCTATGGAGGTGGGTCTGTCTTTTGAGCCCCACTTAAATAAGGCAGTATGGTGGCAGCAAGTGCCTTAGCCAGTATTCAAAAGTCCAAGGGTGACAGGTGCAAGCTGTCCATAGGGAAGCTACGTGGCATGTCGAGCATGTCACCCCTGGCTGACAGACACTGTATCCCCTTTGAATAACACCAATATGTTAGCCAACTGTTAAACATGATCAGTTTGTTGGTATACTGAGACATCATACTTGGTGAGTGTAAGATGCTAGACAAGGTCAGGGTCATACTGGCCTGGGCTACATGATCAGAGAGTTCCTCTATGTATCATGTCATGTGGTCCAGGGAGGAACGTCTGAGGTTGTACACACCAGCATGGACAATGATGGAGCCAGTCCTGGACTTGCTTGGAGTGACCTGAGTGCATGTGTTATGTGGCGGATCGTGGCACCTGAGAGACACCTCAAAGTGGCTATTCCCTTGTTTGGCCCGGTGAGTTTGACCTCAGTGTGTCTGACATTAAGTGTCACCCATTACAAGTGTATCAGGTGTGTTGTTTAGCCCGAAGGGCAGTGACTGTGTGGCACACTGACATTGTGAACTATGTGATATGTGGGTATTGTAGTGGGGTAGCAGTTGTTTGTGTGACTGCTTTGGAGGTCTCTGCTGCTTAGGCAGAGTGTATGTAGAGCCACCGAATATGTGTATGTGTGATAATGTGGTTTGTGTGCTGTCACTATCGGTGTATGTGAGACTGATATGTGGTGTGTGTGGTCACCTTCACCACCTGATAGACCATGCCAGTCATGGGTCGAGAGAGCTCAGCCTCCTATATGTCAATATTGTTGCATCTCTCACATATATCTGAGTGTGTTGGGAGGAGGACAGGGTTGTCTGTGTACACGAGGCAGATGTGACATTGTGTCATAACCACAATATTCATTAGCTGGACTAGAGAGTACACACAAAACCGACCCCTGGACATGTCAGTATATTATGATGACATACTCTGTAGCCTGAACACAAAGGATCAGTAGGGTGTTAAGTATGTAAAAGAATATAACCGGGATTAGTGCTCAGGTTTGTTGGTGTTTTATAAAGAGTAGCTGAGAAGGAGTCCAGACTGAGAATCATGACATGTCCTTCAGCTATGTCATAAATAGTAATGTACACTCATATATGTCCTGAGTCAGGGCCAACTGTACCTTACTGACAATGCCGACATCCTGTCAGACAGGCCCATATATACATAACCCCCTCCCACTGACGATAGTCCCTGACATCATACCAGGAGATATCACGTGTAGAATGGCTGACCAGCTCCCCCAAAGCCAAAAGCATGGCAGCAATTGGATTACAATGTTTCCCAATATGTGTCATGCATGCACTACAAAACAAACAGACCCTGCACTTGAACAGTCTGTTGAGCCTCACTTACTCCACAGGGTCTGGAACCATCAAATGTGTTACAGCAACGTATGGCACTCCTCACAAGTGTGGGTGCACAACACACCATGGGAAGTATAGTCCAGTAAGTCTATAAAGTCTGATCTGCAAGGCCATGGAGTGCATCATGGCTGGAGTCATAAACAGAGCTATTGGAAGCTGACAAACACACAACCCTACCAACTGTGGTATGTTCATGTGCAGATCATGGTTCCCAAACATGCTACACCATTTGCAAGGCAGCCACCTAGGACATACATCACTGAACAGAGCTACACATGTCCTACATAGACTTTGCATAGCTCTTCATAAACATCACAGACACATGTTGTATCCACAAAACCAACAATCTGTGCATAGATATGTGTTGACATATGAAGGGATGTCAATGTGTCCACAGATAGATAACACAAGGTGCGACTCACAGGGTCCTGTTCAAGCTGTTGATACCTGCCGGCCCACATGGATCATTCCTAGGATTGCATAAAAGAAAGTGCACACACATTCCCATGTCCAGTCTGATGATGTCAGCATCCTACAAATATACCAGGAGAACAAACGCCACCCAATAAAGCATGTCGCACACTGTGTTAATGCATATTTTTTTAGTGAAACAACATGGTTAGGTAGGGGTTTGAATCTTGCAAGTGCTGACGGTGTATGTGTGTACTTTCCTTTGAGAGGAGTAGCCTTTTTGGAGACTGGGAAAACACATTAAAAGAGGCACATCCCTCTTTGGAATGTCTGTTGATGTCAGCATCCTACAAATATATCAGGTGAACCGAAAACGTGTAATAAAGCATATAGCGTGCTGCGCTAATGCGTGCTTCTCTAGTATAATAACATAGTTAGCTAGGGGTTTGAATACTGCAAGCACTGACAGTGTATGTGTGTGATTCCCTTTGAGAGGAGTAGCCTTTTTGGAGACTGGAAAAACACATTAAAAGAGGCACATCCCTCTTTGGAATGTCTGATGATGTCAGCATCCTACAAATATATCAGGTGAACAGAAACCACCCAATAAAGCATATAGCGTACTGTGTCAATGTGTATCTCTCTAGTATCATAACATAGTTAGTTAGGGGTTTGAATCCTACAAAAGCTGACAGTGTGTGTGGGGGGTTGTATGTGTGTGATTTCATTTGAGAAGAGTAGCCTTTTTGGAGACTGGGAAAACACATTAAAAGAGGCACATCCCTCTTTGGAATGTCTGATGATGTCAGCATCCTACAAATATATCAGGTGAATAAAAAGCAACCAGTAAAGCATATAGCGCACTGTGTTAATGTGTATCTCTCTAGTATCATAACATGGTTAGCTAGGGGTTTGACTCCTACAAGCAGTGTATGTGTGTGATTACATTTGAGAGAAGGAGACTGGAAAAACACATTAAAAGAGGCACATCCCTCTTTGGAATGTCTGATGATGTCAGCATCCTACAAATATATCAGGTGAACAGAAACCACCCAGTAAAGCATGTAGCACGTTGTGTCAATGTGTATCTTTCTAGTATCATATTTCTCTAGTATCATAACATAGTTAGTTAGGGGTTTGAATCCTGCAAGCTCTGACAGTGTGTGTTGGGGGGGTGTATGTGTGTGATTTCATTTGAGAAGAGTAGCCTTTTTGGAGACTGGGAAAACACATTAAAAGAGGTACAGCCCTCTTTGGAATGTCTGCCGATGTCAGCATCCTACAAATATTCAAGGAGAACAGAAAGCCCCCAGTAAAGCATATAGGGTGCCGTGTTAATGTGTATCTCTGCTATATCATAACATAGTTAGGTAGGGGTTTGAATTCTACAAAAGCTGAGTGTGTGTGTGTGCCACAGGTGGTCAATACATTGTGGGTTTTGCTTTTACTACGTATGGTATGACATATGATTAAAACAGTATATGCATTGCACACATTGGGTATCTGCATGGCAAATGAATATGTGTACATGTGACCTCAATCAGTACATAGGTGTGAAGCCTGCATACAACATGAATACATTTGTTTCCTTCAACAGATGGTGCCGCTGCTTCTCAGATCATAGGTCACATATGTATGTATGCGACAAGCCCGGCCACTGTAGAGATCCATGGCCAAGGTCATCTGTCCCACACATACCCATGACATGTACTATAGAGTACTGTGAGTGAGGGTAATTGCCTGGGGTATATGTCAGACATGTTCATACACAACAACGACTGGCAGTAATGGACAGTCATTATAGGTGTACAACAGCCCTGTGGATATGCATGCAGGCCCTAATGTGTTATGTGAAACACCGATGGACCCCACAATACCTATGGATATGTGGATACTAAGGGACAGATGACATAACATGTGTCTGTCTGTACACATTGGTACCCAACATACATGTTGAGGGCTACCACCTATGTGGTACTGTCGGGATAGTATGTCTAGAAATGTGGGTGACTATGCCATAGTCGGCTTACGACTATACAGCATGTATTGGACATCAGGTATCTGTCTGTATGATAACCTTGTGTAGGATATGCATCCCATCCAGGGAATGCAGAGTAGGCCAATGCATGCATTTCCAGATGTGGATGGACATATCTCTAGTGTGTTTGCATGTACCTAAGAGGGCTATATGCCACACAGGTGTGGTCCCAGGAATGTTTGGCGGTCAATACCACTGGTTACTGTTATAGTATAGTACCGGAAGGATCCAACTGTTACTGAGTTCCCTACAACTGTGTGTCATTTGTCAGGACATCATCTAATGATTGGTTATAGTCATGCTGTTAAGGTGGTGTATACTACCAGACTGCAGATCATTGACAGATATCAACAGTATCACCCACAGCATAGTGTCAGCCCATGTCATACACACATGTGTACCCATGTTAGTATATATCTGTAGTAGAATGCATACTGGCCATCAAAAGATACCATGAGATGTTAGCAATGTGTACAACAGGGTGTGTCGCACATCCCATGTGTCCACTATGCACGTACATGCAGAAAGTGCACACACACCATGTTCACAGATGTACACCTGCTAATTTGTAATGCACACATCACACACGTACTGTCCACTCACTAACACATGCTGGCAACACTGTACACTTCAGCCAAGTGGCACATGGGTGGGCAATACATACTCAGACCTAACACTGGTGTAAACAATGCTACAGTGACTATCAGAGCTGTGATGCATAATGCCTGCTCAGATATAACTACAAGGATATCAGTACACTTTCCTGTTGGCAGCTTGCTACTATTTCTACACTGCTATAATGTCACGCTGTGCATCAGAACCATGTTAGCCTATTCCTGCATCAATGTGACAGATGACAGGAGGTGGCACATGTGTCATCATATGCACAGAGTGTGTTGTTGGTTTGCCAGAGACCAACATTGACCCATCCAATCACATGTCTGTGGTGTGTGTGTGTGCGTGTGTGTGTGTGTGTGTGTGTGTGTGTGTGTGTGTGTGTGTGTGTGTGTGTGTGTGTGTGTGTGTGTGTAAGGGACAACAGTACAGTATGGGCCAATGTTGATCTAATGTGTGTGTGTATGTGTGAGCCCTAGTTGTTTGGTTAATGTGTGTGTCTGCATGCACACAACTCCACCATGTGGCTGCCATATATGGGTGGTTGTGGGACAGCCACAGACTGTACCTGCTAGGCCATACAGATCACTATCTCTGGCCAAGGACATGGTACCTGTGCCTGGCAGGGTTGCTACGGGCAGTATCGGGTACCAACCCTGACTGGGTGCTATCACCAGAGGCAGAGGTATGATGACTGGACCCATGTCCCTACTGGGACTGGCCAGTGCTACATGCACGTGGTCTAGTAGGATGGTCGGGCTGGTACTGCCACTACGGGAGCTGCTGTGATCCGTGGTCCATCCGTGATGACTGCCAGCTGATGCTGTTGCTGGCATGTATCCGCGTCGGCTTCCCATCCATCCCGCATGGTCCTGGCTCATATCTAACACATTGTAGAGGACATCTAATGTCTCCCTCCAATGGCTATCAATGACCTCGGTGTAATTCCGGATGGCACCAGCAAGGTCACGGATGCTGTCACTGATAGCAGTGTAATGGGCTGTCTGCGCCCTTAGTCCCTGTCAGGTGTACCATTCAATATGTGCCTGTGCCTGCATTATAGTCCGTTACATACTGGAGGTTGTAATACCTCTGGGGGCACGTCTGCCAGGGGCAATATGACCAGTGGTGCTCCCCAGAGAACCCCTGGACATCTGCCTATGTGGTACTGTTCAAGTAATTTGGCTATGGCTACTGTGAGGGGATGCATGTGCCATGGGTACCACACTCTCCTGGTCAATGCTGACTGTATGCTGCCCCTCAGCTAAGGCCATTGGTGATGAGGGATGTATTGGCAGTATGAGTGTGCACATAGATGGGGTTGAACCCTGTGTACTGTCGATTGGTGGACCAACGACAGACCCTGACAGACCTTCCTGTAACACAATACATGTCTCATCATCTCCACTATTAGTGGCAGTGACATCAGGTTCCCTGCTGCATTCAGACACCCCTAACTCAGCACCTGTGGAAGGAAGACAGGAAATACACTTCACAATCTGTACATGATGTTAGCACACATGCACACATGCACACATGCACACATGAGCACATGCACACATGCACACATGAACACATGCAGACATGAACACATGAACACATGCACACTTGCACACATGAGCACATGCACACATGCACACATGCAGACATGAACACAAATTCACTGCTCACCACAGCACATACACACACACCAGCAATCCAAAACATACACAATAGTGGGTGAAGGTGGGTTACAGTATCACAGGGCAAACAGCCACCTCACATGTCTCAGCATGCAGAATATGTGTTGCTCAAGACCATGCAGTGCAAGTGTTGATGGCCCTATTTAATGACATTATACATGGCTGTGATGCATGTGTATAGTTGTTCAGTGATTGTCTACACCCTGGAACACAATGTGTACATGGACACAACATTGCTGTGCAAGTATTATCTGCTCTGCAATGTCCTGTGCACCATCACTCAGTGGTATACATACCATTGCTGCATGTGTTATCTGTGTTACACATAGATTGCCGTGTCTGCTTACAGTGCCTGTGTCCATAGCGAATAATAGTGGGCACAGGTGTAGCAAATGCATGCAATGTACAGACATGGGATGAGTGCTGCATGTAGATGTGAAGGAATCCCAATGCTTGCCATGGCCATTGTACAGTGGCTATGGTGAGTGTGGGACATATTGCAGATATGTCGATGCCAGCCATGACATGGCATGCTACATGACTGCAACATTAAACACCACACATACCCAATGTGTGTGTCATGTGAACTATACACGCAATAGCATTCCAGGACATATATGTGACTCTTTGTACAGATGGTGACAGCTGTGCATATTGTGTATACTGGCATATGTAAGCACACACAACATGCTATGCATATTGTGTATAGGTGCATATGTTTGCACACACACAACAACAATAAGGTGCAAAGCAAAGACCGCTATGTGTAGTACTGTGGTCACTGTAACTGGATGGGGTGTACTAACATGTGCCATCATCATCATCATCAAGCATCTTGTGGTCACTCATGGCTACTACTGTGTGACAGACCACTGCCTAGCATGCTGTACCTGAACTGCAGTGCCGTGGCTACTTCACTATTACACAGCCACTTTGTATATGGGTGAATGAGGTGCCCAATAGGGAGCATTGCCTAACATGACTGTGTTATGTGTTGAAGAGTGTTGCACAGCCCCATGATAGGCCTCTACCCCTGAGGTACATCATGTGTGTGTAGATGACATGCAGGATACTGAGGTGTGACCTTACAGTGGGTGTGTGGTTACGCCATATGTAGCATGTCTTTGTGTATTGCGTATGATAAACATGTTATGTTGTGTACAGGTGTTGCAACTATGCCTATCCAATGTGCAGTACGGGCTTGCCACAACTGTGTCTTATGCTCTGTGTATTGCATGTCAGTGAGGCAGCTACTGACATTACTGAGCTGTACAACATCTTACAGCAAACAAGCACAGCATGCATTATGTGTAAGTGTGTTACATGTACATGGCCTACACCTCACCTATGACATGCATATTTCATTACCAACATTGCAGTTATAACACACTCACCAGCATTGATTGGCTGCCCTGCTGTCACACCAGAGGGACCTACAAGAAAATGAGAGAGTTAGTCAGTGGCCACAACTGTGGCATTGCTACAGTGGGTATGCCAAACTGCAGTATAACAACAGTCAACAGTCACAGGTGTAGAGATATTATTTGAAATATCAGTATTGCACAACACTAGACCACAGAACTGCTAAACACACAGTACACATCTCACATAGACATAATCTAACAATACAGTTAACTGTCGTCTACAGATAGGGCATGTTACCTGCTTGCTCTGGGTGGACGTGCTGGGTGGCTCCGGCCTCCATGACAACACATGTCAGAGGTTGATGTTGCTGTTGTCCAGGAGCCATCACGCTTAGGAGCAGCCCTCCACTCTGGTGAGGGGGGGATGAATGGCCACCCCACCACCTGTGGCATGCTGTTGTCTTTGGATATCAGACGCATGCCGCCAGACATGTCTAATTAAATCAATGCAGTGATGGCATACCTGCTCATATGTCTGGTTATGCATGCCTATGTCATTTACCCGACGAACAAGTTCCTGCCACAGTACAGTCCACTCCTGCTGGTGCTGGCTGCTTCTGGAGAACAGCATCGTGTACTGTTGCAATAGGCTTTGTAGTATCACCTCCTCCTCATCTGCTGTGTATGATGGATTGCGTTGGTGGGCCATTTGGCTGAAAAAGATATGAACAATATGTGTGAGCGAGTCCTGTGGCACACTTTACACCTTTAACCACAGATATCACTTTACTGACATATATACCATCCTATTGTGTGTCAGAGGTTACACACATTCAATACCACTTATTGGTTCTCAGGCCACAAGTAACTAACAGTGCCTGGCACTCTCTATATATCACACCACTATACAACAGTACCCAACACACTGTTTGTGACATATTGCACAACCTCAAGACAGGGGTGTATATTACACCAATGCACGAAGAGAGATGTCATCCATTGCAATGGATGTAAAGTACAGGTACAGTAGTACCATTCAACCATCCTAGTCATTGATGCCATAGCCCTGCCTAACAGATGTGTACAGTTGTTACTATAGGTGGCATACTGCTGTAATAGAGTATATATGTTGCTGGATACACACGTATACCCTGTAACACACATATGATTGCAGCCATTGTACAGGCATGATTACACACACATCAGACAAACATGCAACACACCACTGTATGCCAACACAGATGAGCATTACCTGTGTACCATACAGTACTGTGTGCCACTACTTACACACCCTTATGCCTGAGTTTTGTCTTCTGTGCAGACTACAGGAAACACAGATGACAGTGTTTCCAAGCAATGTGAACACACACCATACTGTGCTGTTTAGGCCTACAGCTTCTGCTAGTACTACAGTTCATATGGGAGTTGGATTCACCAGCAGTACCACTCACTAAGCATACATGTACTGCTTTAGCCTACAATGAGACACCACATTTGTCAACAAGGAACTACGTCACATCATATGCTGCACTACTATGTCTGCCTAACAGTACATTACAGATCATTTCCTGTACTCACAGCTAGGATAGACACTACCATGTCAGATACAACTTCACACTAAGCTATCACACCTTTACAGACCTTGCACACATTCAGCGTTACACATATTCAACCTCACATAACAGGTATTGCATTGAGTACATGTGTGAGTGCATAGTGTCATAGGTAGGTAATATGCTATTGGCCCTAGGGCCTACGGCAGCCTAGCCATATGCTACCCTGGCCTTTGACACACATGTACTTTGATTTCACTTGCCCCTGCCAACCAGAACCACAGAGGTGTTTCCTGGGGTGTATTAACAATCTCCCACACACTCATCAGGGGTATTTATAACAACTGCTAATGAGGAGCCTTGTTTGCTATTGCTAGGTGGTCTATTCCGGTGTATGGCATATCTCTGAGATGGGAACCTATCCCTTCAGTATGTGCTGTTTAGTGAGCTGACAAGGTTTAGGGCACTAGAGCGTTTATCCTGGAGGGATTGTGATATGTTGCCATGGTGGTTGTCACCCAGCTATGGGTGTGACATACCTCTGTATGTCCGGCAGAAGTCACCACTGTGTGGCCAGTATGCAATACAGTGTAGATGTGGTTTTGTGAGTCAGTCTGCATAGGGCATCTGTTTGCAGTCAGTATTACCCTTTGGGAGGTATGTCTGTGGCCTTTTCACCTGGTGTAGTTGTCATGTGAGGTACATACCACACAGGGCATTGTGATGGGTAGAGGGAAACACTGCCCTATCTTTCTATAGATGACACACCTGTTGTCATGACACATAACACACAGACTGATTACAGGTGTAGTGTGGCACTGTCTTCATCAAAGTGGAGGCTACTGTCCACCTGTGTCCCATGTTCCCTTATCACACCTTCACTGTTAGGTAGATCTCTACATATGTGGTAGTTAATGGGTACAGTGTTTTGGAAAGGAGGAATGGCACTGCAGTATCAACACTTGTCTACAGTCCATGCCTTGGTCACCACACACCTGTTGCAGTACATATGACCCCATGTCACTCTGTCTCTACCTCTCTCTCTATACGGCTATATATATCTATCTCTCTCTCTCTCTATATATATATATATATATATATATATATATATATATATATATATAGATAGATAGATATTATATATATGCATATCTATACACATACATGTACACATCCTTTGCTGTACAGATGGATGTACATATAGGCACATGTACAGTCCACCTTTCGTGGTGGAGATATCACTTATGCAACAGTTGAGGGATGTACAGTTATGTGATTATATTGCACAGTGTTGTGCAGAATGCATGTGGGTATCCTCAGCTCATGTAGCATTAGCAGGCCTCACTGGCTGTAACACAGCAGATCTGACAAATCAGTCCCACAGCATTTAACCACCACATGACATATATCAGCACTGCATGCTGTTTTCTAGGCCACATACTATGACCTACATAGATATATGCACATATCAACCTTCAATGACAGATATCTGTCCACCCTTCACTAACAGTTGCAGTATGTCCCTTGCCCTATGCACAAGTGCGGATACAGATAGATACATACTGCTGCCACACATGGATGATTTGCAGTGTGTAGAGTACTCTTCAGGAACATCTCCTACATACCAACACATACATGTGAGTTACATACCTTACCTTTGTATTTCCCTGCTCCGTGTGTTACAGTTTTGTATGTTTTTTTTTTTTTTGGTTGTTTGTTTTGGGTTTTCCCCCACTATTTCGGTTTATGTCTCCATTTCTCTCTCTCTGTTGTGTCTCTGTCTCTCTCTGTGTCTGTGTCCGTGTCTCTCTCTCTGTCTCTCTCTCTCTATCTCCCAGCACCTGCAATGATAGAATTGCATGTGTGGACTGCAGGTACAGCCTGCTTTTCTAGGTATCTGCACTTGTGCATGTGACAGCCTCTGCACCAATTGCTGCCCACCATTCAGTAATTACATGCAGCCTGCTGTGTGGTGATTGCATTACTCACTGTGATTGCAGCCCACTGCTATAAAAGGCTAGGTTAGGTAGGTGTATCCCTTTCAGCTGTCCAAGGTGCGGCCCATGCTTGTTTGCTCTGGACACCGTTGAGTCAGGCAGAAGGTTGGTATATGTCTCTTATCTGAAGCTGGGGTTGTAGCCAGTTATATGTATGTTGTACTCAAACCTGAATGTTGATGCTTCCAGTACACACTTCTCAGTGTAGACATGTACTCACCTCTCCAAATGCTAACATAGGACACATGAGAGTATGTACTTTATTTCTGACTTACACAATTAACTGCCATACAAATGTGGTTATTGCACTGTATTCCTGTGGCCAGTATTTATCGTGGTCTGATACTGTGTGGTGTTTGTAAGGTGCTACTGTAACATTATTCCCTGCTAGGATGGCTTGTTCTCCTTTCACAGTCATGTCATGCAATTCCACAACAACTGCTGGTAAAGACCCACAGAATAGGATTTGTGTTATACCATTCCTGATTTCCATTTACATTCCCTCATTGTAATGCATGATATATTTATTTCAGAACCAAGCTATTTATATATCTGCTATGGCTTAGTGGTAATTCATGAAGTCTATTGTGTCAATGGTCTGGGGCTTGAGACTGGCAGAGGCTTTTTCTTTTGCTGCTCAGCAGAACAAGGGCCCTGCCATAGAGTGACTAAGGCATTTTTAAGCAGTTGTAAGCTGGTTTGCATGGGTTTGCGTGATGCTTTGCGATGCTTAGCTAAGTGCACACATGCACACACTCGCTTAAACCCGCTTACTACTGCTTAAAAGTGCTTAATCCCGCTAACCCCCGCACTGATTTCTTTGAAAGAAAAGAAAATGGAGAGATAGGAAAGTGATGAAAAAGGAGGCACAAAGAGAGACAGACAGTAGGTAAACAAGCTTGGGATGTGCAGGACGGGTGCAGGGAAGGTCTATAGCTGCCCATTTCTTTACCAGCAACAGCTGTGCATATGCAATACATTTGGAGTGATATTTGAAACCTTCCACCCCTGGGAGAGGGGTGAGGACAACAAAGTATGTTGTAGTGCCAAATATAATTATCAGTTTACATGTCCAATGGACATGTGTGCGAAATGGGCAGCTATGTATGGGGCATAATTTTTTTGTGGGTACAGATTGCCCATTTTTTTTTTTCAGGTGAGAGTGGGAAGTGAGGTAGAGGAAGTAGGTATGTCCGGGGAGGCAGGTTGGGGAGGTAAACAGACAAGACAGACAAGACGCATGCAGGGGCGGTGTATGACACATGGGGTGGGTGAACACAATTGATGGGGTCGGATGTTTGGAAATCGTAAGTCCATGAGCCCACAGATGGTAACAGTGGAACTGAAATCCCCACCCATGGGCAGTCACCACTGCACCTTCACAGCCCCGAGGGTGGCTGGGCTGGGGGCTGCATAGGACGGGCAGGCTCACCCTAGAGATGCGCCACTCTCACCTCGAGCTGGCGTAGGGGATCAGCGACTGAATGCTGGATCTCCCTACGCACCACAACCCGGACCCTTCGAAGGGTGACAGGTGGCCCTTTTTCCGCCCAAGCTTGCATGGGGGGGTGAGCCCCATCCTCTGCAGCACTTCCACCCAAAGTTGGCACAGGACCAATGGAGGAGGGGAGCCTAGGCTGGGCACCGGACCTGCTGGTGCCAGGTGCACTCGCCAACTGAGGAGGGACAGGTGGGTCCGCTGGGACCGGCCTTCCAATACGTTCTGTGATTAGGTGTGTTTAATTACAACATAAACAACAGCATTCCAGATTAGTTGTAACAGCATGCAGTAATATTCCCATTAACACAACACACCAAGGTTCCAACAGTTGAACAGCAAGCATAACACATGCATATATTGAACCACAGTGGATATTCCAACAGCATGCAGGGATGTTTGGTAGCAACAGGTCACCATGATTGTGGTGTTTAAACAGGGCACATGCATCAACATGAATGCAAATATTTATAGAACAATAGGACATATGTCCCAACAAATTTTAAGATTACACATACCCATTGAGGTGTGGAATTGCATGGTTTATGCACATACAGTAGGGTGTAGAAAAAAACCTCGGTTAACATCTTATCATTACCTTTTAGTCTACACTACATTCCTAGTGACTGCAGGTGTCTATCCCCTACATGTATTATTACACTTGCCACCATACATTAGGTTGTGTAATGGGTTTGGCTAGTCCAATATATGCCTGACCTATATCTGACATACTAACTGTCCAGGATGCAGATGTTACTGCTACATATTTCTTGATTGCATTTCTATTTCTTTATCTACATATCTGAGATGTTTTCACATGACATTTTCACTTAGATTTGTACAGAACCCAGCATTTCTTGACACACACGCACATTTCTGGGGATAAACTAACATGCTACACGTATGTCAGATTTACTTATGCATGCCAGCCAGTAACTGACTGTTGCAGACTGTATATATGCTTCACAGCTACTAGCACTTCCATCACCCACTTTATATGGGACTCTGGGTTGCCAGCACTTTTTCAAACAGTACTATTTGTATAATGCAAGAGTACAACAATATTTCAAACTCTGTGACACAGACACACTCCGGGTTTTAAACCTTTATTAATGGCATTACACACTTTTCCACAAGCTCACTCCTTTATTTGTTTTAACGGTGCATATGGCAGACATGTTCAAGACATATTATACCTTTATTAATAGGTTAGAACACACTTTTTTCAGGATCACTCACTTATTTTATATGACAGTGCCTGCAGAGATAGTATTCCAGACATATGTTACCTTTCTTAATGGGTTACTACACTCTTTTTCTGCCTCTCTGACGTTTTTATCTGACAGTACATGCAGAGGACTTATACAGGCAATTTTATGGCTGTATTATTGGACTACAACACTTTCGTTCATGCTCTCTCCCATATTTTATATAACAATACATGCAGAATGATCACTAACCTGCCTGGTGGCGCAGTCTTAGCAGCCTATCAGCATAGGCTTGCTGATTCGCAGCACGGTCACCTGCAGCTGTAAAGTAAATGAAGGGATACTGAGACATACCTATCTGTTATACATACTCAGTTATCAATTCTTACATATTGCATTCCATGGCTACATATTCAGTTGTGGGACATTCTGCATCCCACGGGCCTCCTGTATCCATTGGTTCAGGTGGTCCTGCTTCCGTCTCTTCAGGTCTGCATGGTGGTGATGGACCTGCTCACCAGTCTGAGGAACGCCTGTGGCACTTGTGAGGTCATGAGCTAACCGGTTCCAAGCCTCTGCCTTGTACTCCGTCCTTTGGAACTGGCCCTGCAGGAGTCTTGACTCATCATGGTGGACAAGGAGTCAAACCATGTATTTCAACTCCTCGATGCCCCAACGTTGCGCTCGGCAGCATGTTCCCTCTCCGACACCAGCCATTCTAACTGCAGATGTGAGCTACAATCAGTTATGGAGTGTATTCCCGCCTATGGGGCTTAAATATGCCTCATTTCCCACACTTTTTTGTGATTGGCCATTTTTTTTAAATTCTCGGCTGACTGGAGACTTGCTTAGTAATGGTTAAACTACCATTAGTAAGTATATGTCTGTTAACAGTGGCTGTTTCTTCTTAGTTATCATGGCTTAGTGGTTCTGTACTTTGCTTGTGATGCATAAAGTCCTGATTCAAACCTTGTCATTCATTTTATTTTCATACTGTTCAGACAGGCTAGGGGGTGTGGCTGCATTTAAGCAACTTTGCTCTACATTGCTCCTTGGTGCCCTATGGTGCCCTGGTTGGTGCAGCGCGCATGTCAGTGCAAACAGATTGCACTGGTTAAAGCGTTATTTCACCAAGGCCACCTGTATTGCACTGGGTTAACCATTATTAAACTATGGGCAACTCTATTGCGCTGGGTGAAGCACTGCTTAGCTGCAGGCAATTATATATCAGGATCATTTAAAATATTTATTTTGTTCACTGATACATTGACCATTTCACTGCGTTTTACTACTATTTACACATATTTTTGTCTGGTATTATTTCATATACTGATTTAAAAATAAATACAAAGGGGAGTGGTGGGACTCGAACGAAGAATGTCTCTTCTTTGTGCAAACGCTCTACCATTACACTATTGCTATTTGGTGTGGTTTGCATAAACATTCTTTCTTATGCTCTTCCATGTCAGAATTGCTAACTCTAGCTAAGCAATGGGCACACCCATGCACACAAGCGCAAATACGGGCAGCTATTTCGGGTATTTAAAAAAATAAAATTAACTTTTTACTTTTTTATAACTGTGATTGGGGTTTACAATGTCAGGGAGTGTGGTGTTAGGTGCAAGGACATTTGAGCGGACTCACTGTTGTGTATTTGCTTTTACTTTTCATTCACTTGCAGGGGTGTGGACATTTAGACTGTTTGGCAATCGGACACGCCCCCTGCTTTCTTACATGGTCCATGTACGAATTACGGTTGGGGTCAGCGTGCCCTCATGCATATTCATGGCATGCTGATGTCATACCTTTCAACTGCAGCCTCCGAGTAAGACTTATTAAGTCTTACATGGAGGATTCATTAATCCGGGGGATAGACAATTATAGCATTACTTGTCCCAGCATTTATCTCATTTGTTATATTTATTATTTGGACCACACCCTAAGACAGTTGCAGGCATGGAATTTCCAAATGGAAAGCAGATTATGCACTTCCATTTTCATTATGAATACAGGAGTTTTTCATTGGTACTGTATTTACTAGTTAAACAGTGAGTTTCTACCAGCCATCTTTTTCCAGAATACTGACAAAGGCTGTCAACTGCCTACTAGAGTATATAGGTAAATTCTTAGCATTACCAGATATACTGCAGAAGTGTTGTATCTTCATGCAGACTTGTCAGAAGCTGGTCAGAAAGCTGAATAGCAGGCAGTGTAGCATAAGGAAATACTTCAGCTACTTAGATATCAAGTCTACCTCCTAACAAGGCCTGACAGGATAGCACCTTTGTGTAGAAAGATATACCATTCAGTCATTTGCCAGCTTGTCTGTAATAGATATCAAGGGACTGTGCATAATACACACAGCTGACAAATGAGTTATACTTTCATAGGGTCGACTGCCAAAGGGAGGTCTTTTTAGTAAGTATCAGGAAAGCATGCTCAGCCTGTGATGCAAAGGAATGGAGCCACAACTGCAATGCAGGAGACCTGGGTTCACTTAGTGAGCCTAATCTCTGAGGAACCATCTCGTGGCTAGAATGGCAATGAGTGATATTTTGGCAGCTTGACTATTCAAGAGAAAAGAAGGAGAATGATGACAACCTGGGGCTTCGACCTTGACCTAGATAAGGGGAAGCAATGCTGGCATTTTACTCATGGACATAAATCTATGTTGTCAGCACTGTAGTTCTGATATCAGCTGGGAGAAAAGGCAAGGTATAAAACAAAATATCCAGTCTAGCAGAGAATGGCAGCTTATCATGGACTGGCTATCACTATTTGTAGTGCCCAAATGACCAGATTTTGTGCTGCAGGTTTTAGGTGCAAGGAGTGGTTTGATGGTCTGCGTGGGTTGAAGAAAAAATGAACACTAAAGTAATATATGTGCATATGTGCACACACAAGAGTGTGTGTGTGTGTGTGTGTGTGTGTGTGTGTGTGTGTGTGTGTGTGTGTGTGTGTGTGTGTGTGTGTGTGTATGTATGCATCTGTTTGCACATGCACACACATGTGTGTGCATACATGACAGTGTGTGAACACAGGTGTGTGTGTGTGTGTGTGTGTGTGTGTGTGTGTGTGTGTGTGTGTGTGTGTGTGTGTGTGTGTGTGTGTGTGTGTGTACATACATGAGTGTGTGTGTGCAAACATATGTGTGTGTTTTTATGGATATGTGTGAAAATTTGTGTGTGTTTTTATGCATGTGTGTGCACATGTATATGCATGTGTGTGTGTGTGCATGCAAGCATTTATACAAACTGCATCAGCAGCAATGTAGTTGATATGTTTGAGGCCATTTAGAGAATGCTTGTATTAATAGCACCATGTGTATGAAATGGTTGTATAACAAGGGGTTTCATGCTCTTTATTGTGCTGCCTAATATTGCACTGTGATATGCAATGTCTGACTATTGTCACAGAAATGTGTTCATACTCATTTACCAAGGTAACTACATAATGCAAAGAGCAGCATTTAGTATTAAATATTGATAAATGGCATCTACTGTGTTTAGGTGTATGCAAAAAATGTAGTTGCACATCAACACAGGAAGTGTAAAAGCATCCATCTATGTGCTCTAGTTACAAGCACAATTCTCTGTCATCTGCAAAACAGAAGAAAATAAACTGCTGATGCCTGAACTAACTGGAATACAAAGCATTCAAAAAGCAGTACATTTTAACTGTGTTCACCATACAGGGATGGTGCTATGACAATTGAAACAATAATTGGCAGCTATATAAATAGGCATAGCAAATCAGAGTGCAAACTTTGGAAACCTTCATGGAATGATGCTTTTCCAGGTAATTTCAGCTATCATTATAGCAATGGATTAGGACCCTTATCTGCTACCTGCACACTTAAAGTGAGACAGGACACATGTAACAGGGTGCAGAACTAAATAACAAGAATAGTAATTGAGGTGCTTATCTAACTGAAGAGATAATACAGGTATTAGCTATCCCTAGCAGGTAAGCACTTGTGGGATATTTCAGATAAGGCTAGTAGAACAATTACCCCTTGTGTAGTGGTACGCTGCTTGTTCATATATAAGTGTGGATGGAATATCCATTAGTTCTAGCACCAGCATTCCTAGGTTGGCAATGTGCCTATCAGGATGGTGCTGAGCTTGACAAGCAGGATGCATCACCCAAAAGGCACATGACATCCACTGAAGATGGCCTTTATGGGCAGAGAGATAGGTGAAAGGGAAAGAGATGGGTATACTAGCCTCCCAATGCCTGGCAAGCCCCAGATATGGCAGTTGTAATATACCAAATATGCAATATGTAGAAAAGATAAGCTAATATGCAACTCCACAGCTTTTCTAACACCTGAAAACAATAATTTATACTGACTGAGGCACAGCCATTGAATGTTGTACCTCAGGCTGTGTACCATATCTCACAAGATAAGCTTTGCAATAGTCATTATTTGTATGTTAAACATAAAAAACACACAATAGCGGAAACACATTCATACCGCCATCCATGAATGAGATATTTTGTAAGGAAGACCTACATTTCTACTACTTTTAGTGTTTATCCTGAGCCCTATGCCATGTTATTTCATATCTCCTGCTCTTTTGTTATTCTTAATCAATTTGTTGAATTTGTGAGATACTCTTATATCTTATGGAAAAGGTCCACTTGTAAATAGTATATCATTGCATTATTTATGGCGGTATTGTGCATCACACTTAAGCACAGACATTTGTGCCATGATATAATATAGTGCAAACTTTGCTCTGCTAGAAGAAACTATGTACCATTTCCATTTTTCCTGTTATTACAGTAGAGCCAGGGTAGGACGTGCATAATCTCTGTTTACATTTGGCTGTCACATTGTCAGTTGGAATTGTGTTTTTAATATTTCCCACCATTTTGTGCTATTTCCTGAACCTGGCACTCTGATTCTCTCTGGGCACTTTCAGTTTGCCTCTCTGTGATATCCTGCAGTAGTCTAACTTTCCATTCATTTAGAATTTGTGCAGGTTGGCATCAGCACCATCCAATGCAGGACATTTATGTGCAAGTATCACATGACTTCTAGCACTTACTGATACTCACTGTAACATACCTGAACACTTCCATGTTACCCAAAAGGAACTATGGATATTTGTAATGAACTGCCTGTCAGCACAACGGTGTTGAAAGACAATCCAGCCCCTATACCTGCAATAATGGGTATATCAATGATCTAAAGACTTTGCCAGTTAGGTGTCATAAGCATCAGATTCACCACCATGTCCAGTGAACATGCACAATTGTTCACTGTTTGGATCCACTATCCAAGTGAGATAAAGCTTAGCTAAATGATGTTCATGTGTGCTGTAACCCTCACTTGGGGTGTCATTTCAGCACAGTGAAAATTAATCAGTAAGATGACAAAGCTTTAAAAAGAAACGTGAGAACAGCAAAAAAGAGCTTCCATGAAAAAAGCAATTTTTACCAAAAATCAGGAAACACGTTTTTGTAGAAAGAAACAACCAATGCTCTAATAGAGGACCAAAGCCTCCATAAATAAATAAATAAATGCATAAATGTTCACCTAAGTTCACATAATCAGGCTTCAACACCTCTGGGGGCAGGGCTTGGATGAACAATACTCCTGTGCTGCAGCCAGTGATTAAAAGACACTTCCCCATATTTATAAACATATAAAAACATATCCCGCCCCCACATTTACATATAACTAAATTACACAACATCCATCTTCAAATATGTACCATAATGTGTTCAGCGAACTGTGTCAGAACCACTGTTACTGTAAATTATGCCTTTGAGCTCTGTGGGATTCAGTAACATAACACCTATGACACCTCTCATTTCAAGTACAAAACTGACTTCTAAATATTCAATATCCACCATTCTGCAAATGGTCTGTGATGTCTTGATATTTCACATGTGTATAACCATAACAGCATATCCATTCTAGACACAAGCACACTGCTCTGTATTATATGTTTATACTAGCATTTCCTGCAGACTGATAAGCCTTGTTCACCCCTTTCTCTGAGAATGACCAGTCAAGAACAAACTGAGAAGCTCTGACAGTCAAGACTAAAATGAAAAAAATGAAAAGGAAATCTGAGCAATGCAGAAGAAAGCTCCATAGTGTTAAGCTAGAGGGACATTAAATCACTGAACAGGGAAGAGCTGAAACTAGCACCCTTAACTAATATCAAAGACTAAAACAATACTGTTTTTTTGTACCTTGAAAAGTGTTTTTACAGAATACTGGAACTGTACATTCAAATAAATTATTTAAGTGATTTTAGAAACTTTTGGTTCGAGTTGTCTGTTTCAAATACGAATTGGAGTTTTACTGTGTTGTTCGCTTTCCAATACATACGCTCATTTTTGCTTTTTTAATATCAAAGACTAAAACAATACTAATTTCATGAAATCTAATCATACCCTGACTTAGGAATGAAGTTGTTTCCCATTGTGGCATCAGAAACCCAAAAGACCTAGAGAAATTAAACAGAGAAAAGAGACATATATGGACTTGGTGTATGCTGTGAATAGTGCATATTACAGAAATGAGTGAATGGGGTCTGTCTAACAAAGGGTTTAAGAAGTTGCTAGAAGTACCTACTACAAGTGAAAGACTTGAAGCTGCCTTCTATGGCAACATTATCAAGAAGGTTACTAGAGAGCTGAGGAGTGATACTGTGAACAATGCAGAGACAACCTTATAACTTCTTTCCTGCATTAATATACTGGCCATAGGTAACCTAGATGAACAGGATATAGACAATATAAAGTAATATATTAGGAGAGAAATCCTCATGATCAGATGGTAATCTCACAACTGCTTTGGCCTAGATTTGTTAAAATAGTAGCAAAGAAAAAAAATGAATGCCTATTCAGCACAGAACATGTTGGTACTTGTATTGTAAGTACATTAAAGCATTGGATAGACTGATGCATTTCTGTTTACTTTTGGAGCCTTTGGGTATGGCTGCAAGGCAAGCAAACCTATTAGCCATATGGTATTTCTTTTGATACTTAAACTGATGCAATTGATTGTGTAACAGAAATCAACATAATTAAATATATCATGTCTTACAAGGATTATGTTCCGCATGATTTTGTAATTGTGAGAAGGCAAGATACATTGCATTTTGTATTAACATACATTTGTATGTTGTACTATGCAGGTGAGCCGAAGAAGTATTATTTTTCTGGAAAAGGGAGATGGATGTTTTCTGTCTGTCCAAAATTAAGATGTGAAAGATGGGTAACATTTTCACATGAAAAATGCTTGTAATAAACTACGTATAAACTGTAATTCTACAGAATATTTTTTGGAAAGATTGTCCTGTGGATAAGGAGAATGTTGCTGATACAATTTAGAAATGTATACAGAGTTGAATATACTGTAGATATCAAAATAAAAAATTGTATTTCAGTGAATAGGAAGATATGGAGGAGTTCAACTCAGAAGGAGAATCTGAGAATCAGAGAAGTATGAAACATCTAGAACGGTTGCAACTAAGTAGGGCAGAGGACTGACCTAGGTAGAAGGATCTACACAGGAAGAAGAGAGGGTATAGATCTGTTAAAATGAAGGGGCAGATGAAGACAAATGTAGAATTAGGAAGCAATGGAAGATTAAAAGCTTTCATCCATGCATGTTTACAGTTTCATGAATAAAGTCCAAAAAATATTTTCTTTTGGAATGAGTTCAACTATATGAACCTCATTGTTTACAGAACATTAGGTTTATTTCACGTGAGGAATTGGAACAATTTAAAATTAAATGGGAGGCTGAAGTGTAATCTTTTTGGGAAGCTGAGTACTCAGGAGTGAAAACTGATGTTGCATAAATGGTCAGAAAGAGAATTAGATTAATTTATATTAGAAATGTGGATGGTTTTAGTGAAGTATATAAGACTCATTCATATATATCTATATGTATATGTATATATATATATATATATATATATATATATATATATATATATATATACACACACACACACACACACACACACACACATATATATATATATATATATATATATATATATATATATATATATATATATATATATATAGGTTCACTTTATAATTTTGAAAAACTGAAATACCAAATTTCAATATTTCAAAATCATAAAGTCAAAGACTCAAAATCGCTAAAGTGCATAATCGCAAATTCGAATATCTGGAATTCACAGTTATGGCTTATGGCATGTGGCATGCGGTGTTGGGAGTGTATCGTGGTTCGTGTCATGTATGGATGTAGGTGCAATTGAAGGTAAGTGTTTTGTAAGGGTTTTGTGTGGGAGTCTGAGTGTGTCTGAATGTGTGTAAGTGTTGGATGTGTTGATGCATGTATATGTGTGATGTTTGTGTGTGTGCAAGGGACTGTGAAATGTGTGAGTGTCTGTTTCCTTTTTGTGTCTGTTTGTGTGATCTCGGAGTTAGTATATATTAGTAGGGGGTGTAGGGGGCACAGCCTCCTACATGGTGGGTGCAGGGGGCTTGCTCCCCTGCTTACATACAGTGTAGGTTTGTTTGTGTTTTTGTGTTTATGTGTGTTTTGTCTGTTGTAGTGTGGGTTGGACGATGTATGTGTTGTGTGGTGTATGGTGTGTTTGTGTTCATGATTGTGTGCTTTTGGGATTATGGACGTTCGACTTTATGATTTCGAAATACTGAAATTCGGTATTTCAGTATTTCGAAATTATAAAGTGAATATGTATATATATATATGGGTTCATATGAATCCATCGACAGCCGAAACATCGACGCTTACCTCATCGACACCAAAGTATCGACCGTTCAGAACATCGACAATCCAGGTAAGCGATTTTCCCCCTTACAGGACCCATGGTAGCACTTAGGACCCATGGTAGCGACTGTTGAGAATTTGCGTTGTCCATAGCGTCGCACTAGCGAAACAAGTGCTACCATGGGTCCTGTAAGGGGGAAAATCGCTTACCTGGATTGTCGATGTTCTGAACGGTCGATGCTTTGGTGTCGATGAGGTAAGCGTCGATGTTTCGGCTGTCGACGGATTCATATGAACCCATATATATATATATATATATATATATATATATATATATATATATATATATATATATACACTAGTTAAGAATAGGTTCATTACAGGCCTTCAACACAATCTCACCCCACCCACAGTTTCTCTAGCTTTTCAAGTACTTGTGATCTTCAGGAAATCCTATTTAACGGTATCATAATCAGTAAAAGAATGCCTTACCAGTGGACTGTCTACATATATCAGCTTAAGTATTTTGACATCAGATTCAAATTTTCCATTCACTATTCATTCTCACACCCTGTACCAGTAACCTCTCTTTATATATAAATGGTCCAGTAATTTTTTCATGTCTGATCTGTTTCTTCATATACGTGATTTGTAAGTAGTAATTATTCTTCATTTACTACCCTCATATATAAATTTTCTCAAAAAAATGCATCCATCACCATATTTCCTATTAACATTGCACCATTCTTTAATCCAGTCAAAACGTACATATAGGTTTGTTTTATACTGAACCTTTCCTTACCTTATAATTTATGCAGCAACACACTTTAATCAAGTCCAAACACACACATTTGTGGGAAAAAATGTTTGTCTTTAGTTCATTTGTGTTAGGCACATTACATAAACCAGTTCTTATATTACATATATGCTGATAAGAGCAAAGTAAAAAAGAACAATTTCTGATCACTGTACTGACCTGCAATGATGCATACATACCTATGAACATATCAGTACAGCGATCTGAAATTATTCTCTCGCACTTTGCTCTTATGAGCATTCAACATTTGATGAGACACTCATATACACACACACACGCACACACACACACACACACACACACACACACACACACACACACACACACACACACACACACACACACACACACACACACACACACACACACACACACACACACACACACACACACACACACACACACACACACAATAATAAGTATTATTATTTTCTTGCTGCAAACTGCATTTTGACTGTAAAGCACAGTTATTGTGTGTCTTACATAGAAGAGTTTTGACCATAAACATACTCATTACTTATTATGAACACTGAAGCTTCTTCACCCCACCTCACCTTCCTTTTTTGTTGTCTGGTTTACTTTGTTCCCCTCATGTTTATTTAACACTGTCAGTTCCATAGCTTTTCTCCTTGTATGAAGATTTTAAATGTTCTGAAGAAATGTGGTTAGCTTAATCACCTGTGGCTACTGAATTTTTATTTACTTCAGCAAATTTGCATTTCTTATGCACAGTATCCATGTTGCTTGACAACTCACATATTTTAATATCAGATTTTTTCTTATGGTTTGCATGTCCATGCACTACACATCAGAAAGACAACCTGTCCTACTCTGCATGGCCTACTAGCCATCCAATTCCCATTAAAATAAGGTTTGGGTTAGCTAGCATTAAAATAAACTCTGATCCTGTAGCCCTCAAATCTCTCACACACAAGCATGCACATACAGACATGCACAAACAAATACACACATATGTATAACATATAACACAACATTTTAACACTTTGTACTTATAACTGCAAGTCTCATATCCCATTTCATAAAAATTGTGAACCATTATGTCCAGTAAAAATGTCTGTGACCAGACAAAATTGTATTATTGCACTGGCATTATTATAGTATGAAAATGTAACTTTTAATATCTTTAGTACTGGTCACACAATTCACAGAACATGAGCACAGCTGCATATTTATATGACAAATAATTTAATTTCTTCTACTCATTAAGTTAAACTTTAAATTAATAAGCAAACAGTACTGTCCCCCTATTAAAAAATATTCTCGTGGCTCAAAATGCAAACTATGATCTAAGAAGGCATGATGTCACACAGTTTGTAAGACCTTACTTTATTTTAGCCTGCGGAGAAAGAGCTTTATGTAGAACAGTCCCTGCCTCATGTAATGAAATACCTAAGTAACTAAAAACTCTCAATAACCTCTTACTATTTAGAAGGCTGGAGCTTCCCTGAACTTTTGCCAGGTGGAGGGATGAGGTGATGGACACGTCAGTAGCCATTATTATGGTAGTTTGGACAGTGTGAGAAAGAAGGGGAGGGTTTTGGTGGGTAGTTGTGACTTGTAGGGTGATGGGTTCATGGACATTGAAAGGATTTTCAGCAGGTTGCAATAAAATCTGGTCACACTATGTATACCATTGTTCTTGTTTTCTTGTGCACAGGGATCAGAGGGAAAAAGCTAATATTTATCTTTCAAATTCAATAGTGTTATACATAGCAGCCTCTATAGCAAATTGGCCAGTTCATTAAATTAATGTAAATATGTACCTATATTAATATCAAACATTTTTAACATGCTAGTTCTAAATGTTAAAATTCTATTCAATCCCAGCTAAATTGAGTGTTGTTCTACACATGAACTGACACACTTCTGTTGTAAAGTTTCTAACAGCTATTTTTTTCAGTGATGTGGTCACAAATACTGTTGGCATATTACACTCCCCACTATAAATGCTGCTCTTTTACTTGAATTTTTATTGATTGTTTTACCTACACAACTGACCAACAACATCTGTATGATTAATATGTCAAAGTATCCTTGTAATTGCTATTCATGTGGAATTTTTTTTCTTTGCATGTATTTTATGCATATTCTATTGTACTATATAAAATCATCTACTACAGTCAAGTCAAATGAAATGCCATTTTTAGATAGTATCAGCTACTTTGTATTTGCAATGTGACCAGGGTAATAGCTGGCTAAAAGCTAACTATTCTTGATTATCGTACCAATTATATCATTGAATTTCTGAGTCCTTTATTTTTTACCAATGTTTCAAAATATAACACAAATAAATAATAATTAAACTTGTCTATAACTAACATAACATTCTGTGGAAAAAATTGTCTTATGTAGTTTGCACAAATCCAGTATGACAAGCAAAAATGAATGACAGCAATTGGTTAGCATACTCACTTTGGATATACTACAGGGGGTTAAGTTCCATGTGGTTGTATGTCATCGTCTTAATGCCAGGGACTCTGTCATCGGGTAAGGGAAGGCAGCCATAGAGAGAGACAGTGGAGCTGGAAGACTTCACAATAATACAATATCAGAGCTTGAGTGAAGTAACTGAGGTAGGCAGCCTCAGGGAGGGAGTGAACAGATAGGTTGGAGTGTGGCTTAAGTTTCAAGCAGTGATCTGGAGTGGGACTTAGGTTTTTGGAGGGGGTGACTGAGAGTTAGGGAGATAAAAGGAGTTTAGAGACAGGGAGTGACTGGGCACTTTTAAGTTTAGGGAGCTCAGAGGGAGTTTCAGGTTTAAAGAGTGGGAGGGGAGTTTAGGGTTAGGAAGTAGGAGGGTGTTTAAGATAGAGAATGTGAGTGAGGTTTGCTTTTAAGGAATGATTGTGGACTTTAGGTTTAGGGGTGATCAATGACTTTAAGTTTTGCAAAGGGGAACAGAGTTTTGGGTTTCTGGAGCAATCATGGACTTTAGGTTTGTGGAGGAGTATTGGAGTATTAGGTTTAGGAGGTGATTGAGGCCTTTAGAATTAAGGAGGAGAGAATGGACTTTTAAGTTTAGGGAATGATTGGGGCCTTTTGGGTAAAGGGGGTGGAGTTTTAAGTTTAAGGAATGATTGAGGCCTTTAGCGTTAGGGGGGGTGGAGTTTTAAATTTAGAAAATGCTAGGGGGACTTTAGAGGTGAGGTGGTGGAGTTTTAAGTTTAGGGAATGATTGGGGACTTTAGGGTTAAAGAGAGAGGTGGAGTTTAAAGATTCGGGAGTGAATGAGGCCTTTACGGTTAAGGAGGGGGGATGGAGTCTTATGCTTAGGGAATGGTTGGAGACTTTAGGTTAAAAGAAGGGTGTGTGTGGAGTTTTAGGTTTAGGGAGCAATTAGGAACTTTAAGACTAGGGAGCAGGAGAGAAGTGCTGCAGTCAGGGTTAGAGACTGGGTGGAACATTTTAGGGTTAGAGTCAGGGCTCTGGTACTGCTACTCAGGTCATCAGGGTTTGTGATGGCGTGGTTAAGAAACTGAGTAGGATCAGGCTTGTGAGATCTAAGCATTAGCCATTTAGATCAAGTGATAATGAGTAAGTGTGTCTTGATCTATTTGCATATCTTACTGAATTATGTTTCTAATACCGTTAAGGTGCATGTCTCCCTCATTTTCCAATACTGGTTCCACTTCATTGGCATCACATTATTTAAAAGTACACATATTTGATCACTATGGTACAGAGATGACTGTGTGTGTGTGTGTGTGTGTGTGTGTGTGTGTGTGTGTGTGTGTGTGTGTGTGTGTGTGTGTGTGTGTGTGTGTGTGGAAAAAGGCCCTTTTGTCTGCATTGTTTCCTTAGTCTATATAATATATTAGCTGGTAGGAACTCCAAGCTGTTAAAAGCTGAGGCATGAATCTAAAATATGTTTTTAGACATTACAAAATTAGGTCTTTGCAGTTCTTATTCCACACTTTTAATGGCTAGAGAATAACACCATTTGTGAGGATAGAGCATGAGTAATGAAGACAGTTATGATGATATGGCATCCGTGGTAATTTTGTTATTTAGCCGAAAGGTCAAAATGCCAGGTACATGTAACTTCATTTTTAGAGAGGGAACATGCCAGAAATAAGTGAGGAGGGAAGACAAGTTCTCCATGAGTACTGGGTGATGTGGCTAACTTCTTGATGGCATCGTTTGGCTGTGGGCTTAGTAAGAACCTATAAACATATGACAGACAGGGCTCTGCCTCTGAAATGAATAATGTTTGCAAATATGAAACAGAAAAGCACATGTAAAGACACACATCTGAGTTCTAGTTTCAATCTTACTGATCAGAGACAGTGCTTGACCAAGGGACAAACAAGACAATGAGCATAGTAGAATAAAGCAGTTTGGCTTTCAATGCATTTTTGAAAAAGTTAGTAACTGGAATGTTTTAATACAATGTATTCCAGCCCACTAATTTGCTTTCTGTAATATTTTTGATACCACATAAAGAAAAATATATTCATCTCTTAAAATGAGTTTCTTTGATATGATGCAACATATATTTTGCTAAATGTGGACTGCCAGGCCTACGTCATGATTTGAATGTGTTCCAAAAAGCTTTACATTTAAGGAGTATCAGTTCCATGATTGTCTGCAGATGCCTAAGGTTTCCATTTCCTTCATTTAAAAACACCTAGTGAATGTCATTCAAGCCAACGGATCTGTGTAGCTAAGTTAAGAAATGCTGTTTTTTAGAAAGAGAAACAAAGAAACAACCAAAAGATGGCATCTTTGAATTACTAGTCTGAAGCTTCATTATCTTTTGTGTTCTGATTAGGTTCATTAGGGCATGTTTAGTGTCAGTATTACATGATTATTATTTATTGTTATCTGATAACCAGGTGGACAGGCTGGTAAGCTAACTATTTTCAGCCATGATCCTGTCATGCAGGGGTATTATAAAAGCAAAGCATACATAGCAGCAAGATTATTTGCATTTACAATAAAGGAGAATATATAACGTTTATATAAACACTAAAAATCAGTATGGTAAATGTTTTGGTAAAATAGGCTTCAGAGGACATAGTGCATTTGAACAGGTGCTATATCCAGCACTTTGAAAGCATAAATATTTGAACCATCTTTTCCTGAAAGGAATATTATAATATGGTGTTTCAGAATACATGCATTTGGTTGAAGTAACTACCTCCAAAAGTCATTTTTTCTGAACCTGAATGTCGAATTTGTAATTGGCGAATGGTCGGAATGTCGTACGAAACATCGGATTCGACATTTCTGACCGCTCTACCACCTAAACAAGCGCTACCATGGGTCAAAAAGGGGGGGATATTTTGTGTTTCGACTATCTTCGGTTCAAACATTTGAGAACCTGCCGCACTGCTTTCGACATTTAGCACGTCGACAAGGTAACGGTTGGCTAAATGCGTGCATACTGATGTTTCGACAGGGAAGTATGACATTTCACTCCTACTGGTAAACAGTGTGCATTGCCTTACTTTTTCAGCAGTCCTACTGTTTTATTCCAGTGATCTGCTTAGTGTAATAACTTTGAAGTCTTTCTGGCTTCCTCATTAGTACAGTGGTGAATATCATCACTGTCACGTGGGAGAGCAGGGTTCGAGTAGATGAATGCATTAGCCTGCTAGCCTAGTGAGTTAAGGCTGTGAACTATTATCAAGCTGGTTTCTGTTGGACTGGGTTTGATGATCTCAGTGTTCATTTGCCTGCTGTGTGACATGCAGCAAGTCACTTAACCAGACAGTGCTTTATGCGATTGGGAATTTTGGCTTGGCTCAATAGTGGTCTATTACCAATTCATGTGAAACAGAGCTGTTTCCTAAGCCTGTGCAAATGCAGTTTGGACCAATGGCTGGGAAATCACAAATTCACACCTCACTTGTCACCTACGGCCCTTATAGATAGGGACAGTTTGTAGATGCCCTAAGGCACAGGCATGTACAAAAGCCATTTAACTCATGTGTATTGGTAATTGGAAAAATTGGGGCATGAGTGGCTAGGCTTAAAACATCTCTAGAGCTGTTAGCCTAGTGACTTGCTATGATCCTATGATCTGTGCAGCTGAGAACAATTATAAACACAAGCAGCACCACAGTATTCTATATCACATATCAACACCTCCTCATATAGAGGGATAAGTACTCTTACATCCTTACCACAAATGCTGCATAGAATGACATTTATTACAACTCATCACTCTCTGAGGGCTAATAATACACTGTACTACAATGAGCTCTGGGATTATGGGCAAAACTGGAAAAAGATAAACCTGTTACATGCTGCTGCACTAGAAGAACCAATCATAAGACAGCTTCCCGAAGTCTGTGCCTTCAACTCCTCATCTGATGAACTATACAGTTTTAAATCAGCCACAAAAAGTAGATAAATAGTGTTTACACTTGGTTGTTTTCTGGGAGACAAGTAGTAACCATGACAATTTGTTACGTAGACAGCTTAATGGGTTAAGGGCAAGACAAAAGAGCAGCAGTGACAAAGAGTCACCCTAGGCTAATAATTTGTCCTTTATCATAGCTTTGCTGCAAAGTGGTTTGCCACTGTTTCGTAGTCACTTTAATGTAATCAATATATATGGTGTATCTTATACATCTGTAAACACACCTTAATCCATAAATGTAGGATGCTATCAAATGTTTTCTTTTATAACTATCCATGCCATACCTAGATTTTCCCCTTTTTACAATTCTCTGTTATGGCTTTATTTAACAACAAATTATCTTTTTTTCCATATGACTTTCGTTGCCCTTTTGTTATATTGCCATAATTATTTTTTTAATCAGTATAAACTCTGACTGCATCAATTCCAGTATACAGTTTCTACATTGATGAAGATCATGATATTGATCTATAGATTTTAGGATGACTAGTAGGTTCAATCTTAAGGTGGAGAATATTTTTTTTCTGTTATTAACTAGGCTGGTATCTGTTTGGGATATGCATATAAGAAATCCTTAGCACTAGGATAGCATTAAACTGATACAAGCCTTCTATCTTAGGAGAGAGACTTTTGAGTGATTAAGTATCAGTTTTCTGTACTTTCTTGCTGTACTTAACTGTTTTCTGCCTAAATGCAGATTTTCCAGCATTTATTGTGATTTAAAAGCTTGTTTTTTTTCACATATTGCACTTATTTGACTGCCTGCACTTTTAAAAAGTTCTTTTTTATTTAAATAATTTACAACAGAAAAGAAAAGTTCACTTCCACAGTACCTTCAAAAATGCCTCCGGTTACCACCAATAAGTGCCAACGACTGCCAAATAATCTGATATTCCACAGTTTATTGAATCAAAGCACTGACTGATACGACAAACAGAAAGAATCAAACAAGATACAACAAAACGAAACAGAGTTAAGCGCTTTCAACCATAATAACTGGTCTTCATCAGAACTGTAGTGTTTAGTTTAAATTATTTGTTTAACTGTTGTAGGCTACACACTAAAATGTGATAGTGTTTTCTGATCATTTGTAGTCGTTTAAAGCTGTTTTAAGTGTATTTTTTACTGTTTTTGCTTTATCTTTAAAAAAAAAAAAAATAATAATTGTTTCCCGCCTTTCTAAGCTAGTATAGTCCACTTTTCAAGCTAGTGCTGAATTTAGGGCTGTGTTACTAGTTTTTGAGTTGCTCATACCTTACGTGGATAGAAGGAAGTTTTTCTGTTCACCTTTGAGAGAGGGGAGCTTTGAGCAACCTATCTGTCCCTGGAGGAGTGGTTCCAGCCCAGAAGTTAATAGTGTATTGGCCATTTTGGGCTAATTTCTCTCTCTTTCATTTCCCTACTAAAAAAAACATGTTTGCACGGTTTTGCACACCGAGCAGTGCCGGTTAGCTATGGTTAAATTATTCCTGGCTCTACTAAGTCTCTCCTTCAGTTTTCCCCTTGAAACTAGTCTAACTCTCAACCTCAAAAATCATCTTACAGCCCAGCACTTGCTCAGACCTAATAGCAAGCAGTAAGATACCCTGACACTGATTGCCCAGCAGGGCAAAGCTCTTTATTCACCCCTCACCAACCGAGCGACTAAGTAGCTCACCCTACTATTCAGGCATGACCAAAGAGCAACTTCAGGTGCACACTCCAGTCCAGCTGGTGAATCTGGGTATCCTGAGGCAATGTTACAACTGCCTCATGTACACAGACAACCCTCTCCTCCTACCGCAAAACACTAACATATGTGAGAGATGCAATTATACAGCCAGACTAGAAGCTAAGCTGTCTCCACCCAAGACTGGAACAGACAGTCAAGAGGAGAAGGTTAACACTTGCACCACAACTCCAGCCGCACACAGACCTACTAAAACAGCACTCTAGCAAAAAATACACATAAATACAAAAAAAAAATCATACTTGGAGGCTCTAACTAAAAACCTGCAAAAGCATCAGAGACCTCCAAAGCAGACATCCAAATAACCTGCACTTCCCGTCACAAACCAGCCAACACATAAAAGACAAAATTGGTGTGCCGCACAATCACAGCCCTTAAGGCAAAATAACATACCTAACACACTAGTAATATGTGACTATAGCAGACACACTGACGTCCCACTAACTAGGCTGGACAAGCAGAAGGTTACTGTTAGCTGCCTGCCAGGAGCCAGAATCCACCACATAACATAAGCATTCAGGTTACTCCAGAACAAGTACAAATATGACTCGGTCATTGCTCATGTTGGTGTGAATGACCTGAGACGTACCTCCCTGGACTACATGAAAAGAGACATGGAAGAGCTCTCTGATCATGTAGCCCAGGCTGGTATGACCCTGACCCTGAGTAGCATCCTGCCCTCACCAAGAATGATAGCTCAGTATAAAGAAAAAAATGATCAATTTCAACAATTGACTAGGCTTCTGGTGTCATTCAAAGGGGGTCCAGTGTTTGTCAGCCTGGGACGACTTGCTCGACAAGCCGCGTTGCTTCGCAAGAGACGGCTTGCACCTGTCACCCCTAGACTTTCAAATACTGGCCAAGGCTCTTGCTGCTCCCATAGTGCCTTTTTTAGGCAAGGCTCAAAAGTCAAACCCACCTCTGTAAACAGCACAATTAAAAAAAAACTGAGGGTTATGCTACTCAATGCCAGGAGTTTAAATCTCAAAATGCACACGCTCAAAGCCCTCCTCAGTATGGAAAACGTCGACATCTTTGCAGTAACTGAAACCTGGTTCAAGGCTCCACAGAGCACCCCAGCACTACCAGGCTACAACTCATACCACACGTTTCAGCCACAGAACACAGACCAAAACACAAAAGGTGGGGATGTATCCATATTCATCAAGGATACCTACACCTTCAGTTTAGTGGTGCAGCATGATACCTCTGAGATCATCCATGTGCAACTAACGTTGGGAAAATCTGCAATGCAAATTGTGGCCTGCTACAGATCACCCTCCATGACCAGGACTCCACCTTTCTGGAGACACTGGAAAACATGAAGGTCCTACCAAACACCCTGATACTGGGTGATTTCAATTACCCTACCATTCACTGGGAAAACTACTCAAGTACAAATTCTCAGGCCCAGCGCTTCCTGGAATTCATCAACTCAAATGCCCTGGATCAGCTGGCAAACTCCCCTACCAGAGGTGAAAACATATTGGACCTAGTCATCACCAACATGGGTGACAGGTATTTCACACCGGAGGTCAACTCGTCACTGGATAGAGCAGACCATAAACTAATCACTCTGGATGTCCACACTCAACCACCACCCCCAGCTAAGGAAACCACAGTAAAAAACTTTTCCAAAGCAAACTTCACCTTACTTAAGACAGAGGTGGTAAGTTTCACAGCTCCCACGCTAAAGGATAACGCTGCCCAAGATGCAGAAACCTTTACAAATGCACTCTATGAGCACCTACAAGGATGCATGGATCGTGCCGTGCCATCCATCACAAAACCAAGACTCAATCCTCTAAGAGAAGGAAACCTGTTTGGTGGACCCCTGCAATAAACAGGCTATACAACAGAAGGATGAACTAGTTAAAAAAAAAGCAAATCACAAGAAAGAAAGATATCCCTGATCAGTATCAGTAAGAAACTGAGGTCCCTCATAAAATCATCCAAGACTAACTTCAAAAGAAAAATAGCCAAGGATTCAAAAGATAACCACATATAGCTCCTTTGTTTTGAATGGTGATGTCACTGTGAATATATACATAGTAATTTCTTGTTTTTTTATTTATTATATTTATAATTAAACCTTTCATTGTGGCTGATCTTTGTAAAGATATTTAAGTTTTGAGAGTATTTGCATATTTATTTGATGACATTGTATGGGCCACACCTAATACCTTTGCTCTTGGTCAAACTACAGTTTGTATTATTATTAATTTCACTTAGTATATTAGGTACCCTTGTAAGGGCCTTAAGGTAGCTGGCAGCAGTGTCTGGTGGCAGTCATAACTACCTTATAGACTGGATAGAAGGGGAATAGCTATTAAATCTGTGCCAGCCTTTCCCAGGTATGTCTGTGTGTGTGTGTGTGTGTGTGTGTGTGTGTGTGTGTGTGTGCATACAAGTGTGTGTGTGTGTGTGTGTGTGTGTGTGTGAGTGTGCGTGTGTGTGTGTGTGTGTGTGTGTGTGTGTGTGTGTGTGTGTGTGTGTGTGTGTGTGTGTGTGTGTGTGTGTGTGTGTGTGTGTGTGTGTGTGTGTGTGCAAATCAAACCTCCTAGAGTGTTTGTGTCAGCTACTTGGCCAGGGACACAAAGCACTGGCGGGACAGAGAGTGTGCTGGAGGTCTTGGCTTGGACACTCAGCTGAGATCATAACTCTATAGCTGTGTCAATGGTGAGTCTCACTGGAGATATGAAGAAAGAGGGAGAAACCAGCCCCAGAATGACTGTGGTCTCTGTGTGCTCTTAAGGGAAATTGCACTTGATGCAGAGAGCTGCATCTGGAAATTATGTGTGTGTACCTGTTATCCTCCCAGTGAACATCCCCCACAGGTGCTAATGGTCAGGATTGAGTCTCCTTGATTACTGGCTCAGAGGAGGTGGGTTGTCACATATTTATTGGCTGACAGTGGTGGGATATCCATATCACATATTGGTTGGCAGTGGTTGGATATCCACATCATACCATAAATTATTTAAATAAACTTGCAGATGCAAAATAACACCTTGGTCTGTTACACTTAATTAGTTCGTGTGAACCTGCATAGAATATGATGTCTAATCCATTACAGTTAAAATATCTCACACCAGCACAGTAAAAGCAGATAGGTCTCTTGTAGGCCACCTTCCCAGAGTCAGTAACAAACTACCTTTTCATATAAGACTACTTAATAAGTTATTTGCATTTATGAGGAACCTCCAATGACCTGGTGCAGTTAATGTGTGATAATGTAACCTGAAAGTTTAGTATGATATCTGCTACCTGGCTAGTTGTAATTTAAAACCAGCACATATTACACTATTTTCTGCCTTGTCAATTCACCCTAAGTCAATCAAACTTTTACACTTTATTTATATCACATAATATGGGAAAACACTTAATATATTATCATTTACATACATGGTGCTTATTGCTGTATATAGATCTCAACATACATTATTCCCTGGAGAATGAGCACAGTGGCATTAAACAAACTTTACTAAAATCCACTGTTGCTTTATTTGCAAAGTCCACTGAAAAAGTAAGAGAAACAGACAAATGCAGGTTCTCTAAAACAGGACTGGAAACAATCACACATTCTGTTCCTGGGTGTGATATACTCATGACAGTATGCTGAAAGGCATAATAATGTGGCAAGACTGTTACACTGGGAATTGTGCAAACTACAGCACAGAAGTAACTGAGAAGCACTGGAAACACGAACCATAAAGCATTACAGAGAATGATGACATTTACTTCACATAGGATCACCCATTAGCAACAGTTATCAAAACAGATGTGAGAAAACTACATATAGCAGTCCATGAAAAAAAAGACAAAAGTTGCATTTATTGCTGAAATTGTTCCACCAAGGTATTATAGTATCTTACATAGAGAAAGACATACAGCTATAAAATACCAGGATTTGCAAAGAAAAATGAGAGAACTGTGGATGAAACCACAACCAGATAGTTTCAATTCTAGGAGTGGCAGGTCTAATAAAAAATAAATTACAATGTGCTATCAATACATGTAAACCTATATGAATTACAGAAGGGGACAATTCAGAGCACATTGTGGGTGCTGAGGGAACACTCTAGGCTAACATCAAAGACTGAAACAATACTAATTTCATGAACTTTAATCATACTCTGATATAGGAATAGGGTCCAGCCTAATCATAGTATTAGAAACCCAAAAGGCTTGCAGAAATTAGAAGAAATTCAGTTGCTCTCTACTTGTTGTGATATATATTCCTAGTTAACTATATTTCTAGGGTCATATATTGGTCTTCGTGTGTATTCGTGCTACAAAATATCATACTCTTTTGTATCACATGTGGATGGAAGTGATTATATCTCTTTAACAAAATAATTGCATGATGTGCGTACTATTTAGAAGTGAATGACTTTAATCTTTTGGTTGGATGCCCACTCTCTACAGCTTAACTGTAACATATATTTTACTTTAAAAATAAAAGTTATATCATGTCTAAACAAATCAGTATCATGAATCTTTTCTACTTGATTGCCATCTGAAAATGGATTTTTGCCCAGAAAAAAAAAAAAAATAGTTATCAAAATAGGAAGTTCATAAAATAAATACTGTATGCATGTCTGTATGTAGACATCACTGCTTAGATATCTGTCTCTATGAATGATTTCAACAAAAAAAAAACAAAAAGTAATAGTATGAAGTCCTATATAAAAAGACCTTGGCAGTGAATTGTATTTGTATCAATTTCATTCAAATCAAATAAGCTTTATGCAGGTTAAGCCTGTAACTTTACCAAGTATGTAATGTCAGTCACTGGTGTTTCGGTATATTGGTTAATAACATGAGTGCTTGCTAAGCGCTGGTTTTATATTGTGCTTATCAATGTCATGCTATGTTATGATAACTTGCTCTGTACATCTCTCTCTCTCTCTTTCTATAGACATATATATAGTTATTTATTTATTGACACTGGTTTACCAGGAAAGTCCTCTGGGTCAGAAACCCATTTTCAGTGGAGGTCTGGGGAGGAAAGCTCCACAAGTGTTACAAGTAAAATGAATATAAGATAAGTAAATCAAATATTACATGTACAAAAGGAAACATATACATTATTATAATACAGCTCAGAGTTTACATTATTAAGCTTTAGGAGTCACTAAGTACAGGTGGAGAAGTTAGATATATACAACAGTATAGATATGCAACAGTACCATCTGTAGTGTGTGTTAATGTAAAAAATTAATAGCTAGGCAACACAACTGAAGTT
Source organism: Protopterus annectens (assembly GCF_019279795.1). Classification (NCBI taxonomy): domain Eukaryota; kingdom Metazoa; phylum Chordata; order Ceratodontiformes; family Protopteridae; genus Protopterus; species Protopterus annectens. The sequence continues at coordinate 1,457,316,603 of NC_056741.1, forward strand.
ATAGAAATGGTTATACATTGCACAATACAAGAATTAGTTAAAGGACTGTTTTAAGGTGGTGTGTTTGTTTGGCAGGGGCAGGAAGGATTGATTAGGTTAGGTAGTATGATCTTAGTACTGACTTAAAGGTTTTTATGCAGTCAATTTGAGTTACTTGGGAGGGTAAGGTATTCCATAGCTTGGCAATGCTATGGGAGTACAGACATTGTCCAGCTCTTTTGTTGGGTTTTGTTATGGTTAGCAACTGTTTTCTTGAAAATGTTAGTCCTCATGTAGGAGTATACGTTTCTTTATTGCATTGCGAATATGTGGCTCAAAAGTGAGTTTTTCATCAATTGTTATGCCTAGCAATTTAGCTGTTTTCACTATTTCAATTTCTGTACCATCCTTAGAAAAGATTTTGAAGTCTATATATGGTGATTTTGCAGAGAAAAGCAAACATTTATTTGGGGGGGGGGTTAACAGGAAATGAGCATTATTAAGCCAGGATTTGATGTAAAAACCTTTTGAATAACTGTAAGGAGAAATTGTTGGAGGTGGATATCAATGAAGAATCATCAGCATATTGGATGAGATTTTGTATTGGGGGGGGGCTTTGTGAAGATCATTGATAAATATATTAAAGAGGAGTGGCCCTAAAATAAATCCTTGTGGGACTCCTATGTTGTTTGCTTGATAATCAGATTGTACATTATGCCATCTTACTGATTGTTCCCTGTTGTTTAGGTAGGAGGTAAACCAGTTAAGAGATTCAGGGGACCATCCTAGTTTTGAAAGTTGGATTAATAGCTTAGTATGTGATACTGTGTCGAAGGTCTTAGATAGACCCAGTAAGATTACTGAAGTAGGGTGACCAGCATCTATGGCCTTGTTAGAAGTATCAGAAAATGAGAGCAAGGCTATGAGAGTGCTCTTCCTGGTTGGAACCCATACTGGGTGGGGACCAGAAGAACATTTTCAGAGAGGTGTTTAAGTTATTGTGTATGAACACATTTTTCAAAGATTTTTTGATAGTGGAGAAAGTATAGAGCTAGAGCAATAGTTAGAGAGATCATAAGAGTTTCCACATTTGTGTAATGGTGTAATAATGGATTTTTTTCCACAATTGGGGGACATACGATTCTGAGATAGAGTGATTTATAAGAATGCTAATAGGATACGTGATTGCGCTTGTTGCTAGTTGTAGATATTCTGAGGACAATTACCTGCAGAAAGTGAGCAAAGTTTGACTTTGTTTAGGTGCTTGAAAATCAGAGAGGTGGGTACAGGCCGAATAGTAAAAGAATAGACTGAATGAGTACTTCTAGCTTTGTCTACAGAAAAGGGTCTGTTGTTTTCAAGAAAGGAATTAGCGATATATAGTTGGCTTGAGTTTGAGTCTGGTGAAGAGTCTTTGAGTGTTTTTGAATGGTGGAAATGAAATGGGTATTGAAGTCATTGGAAATTTGTTGTGGAGTTTTATCAGGTGCAGTGGATGGGTTTTGTGTGGTACCAGGATTTAGCAGGGTGGAGACAGACCACCAAAACATTTTGGGATTATTATATGAGGTAGATAGCTTAGAAGAAAAGTAGTACTTTTTATCTTGTATCACTAACTTTTTAGCTTTGTTACGGAGTTGTTTGTAGTTATGTTCATTCTGTTTAGTTTTATTTTTTAGCCATACTTTCCATACTCTGTCTCTGAGAAAGAGATTTTGTTCTTTCTATTTTGTTAATCAAGGGGCATGATTAATTTTTGTTCGCTTGGTATGTACTGGAGCTAGGCTGCTGAGAGTATTCAGAAAGAGTTTATTGAAGTACTTGACATCCTCATCTAAGGGGAGTGTTTTTAGTAGGTCCCAGTTTTGAGCTTTTAAAATGCTTATGAATTTATTTTGGTTGAAGTGGGTGAGATTCCTGGATGTTCTGTAAGAGTGTGTTTTAACTGTTTGTGGGTGAGTCCTATAGGCATGTGCTGGTAGGTAGTCACTTAGAATGGTAGGTAGGGTGCCTGAGTTGGGGTAATTATGAGGGTGGGATACTAGTATCCAATCTAAAGTTGACTCAGATACTGTAAATAGATCATGGGTAGGGTATTGATGAGTTGTGTGAAGCTATGCAGGTTTATACTATTGGCAGGAGAGGGGGGAAATTAGGTTTAGCCAATTAATGTTGGTATCTCCTAAGATTATGGTTTCATATGAAACATTTTGGTGTATCCAGGATAGAATATCCACTAATATGGGGATATTGTGACCTAGGGGAATGTAAACTACTACAATGCATAGATTGTTGTTACTATTAATATGAAGTGATGTCAGTAAAAGTTCTAAGACTTTAGAAAGCGTCACAATTGTAATAACAGGCAAATAAATGAAGACAAAAATCATACTATAATAATTTTCAGAATAACATTAGACTCAACTCTAAAAGATTATGTACAGCCATTAAAGAAATCTTGCATCTTGGCCAACAATTCTACCCTAACCCCTCTCACAATAACTCACCACTCAAAACCACAATACATTTCAACTCTCATTTCATACATAGTGTAGCATGATCTCTAACCAAGGATTCCCTAGCAGCTAATCCTTGCCCTGCTCAACAGCAATATTTCACCATATCCACTTTCACCTTCAAGCCTGTGCCCACATCCTATACAAAACTACTCTTAAACAAACTCAAACCATGCTCTACATCAGCTGATGACCTTACGTGAGTATCTTAAAATAGCAGCCAGTAGCATTGTCTTCCCTGTCTCAATCCTTATAAATAGGCCAGTCCAGGAATCCTACATTATCTCTCTCTTTCTATCTCTCTGGAAAAAGGTCACATACTATCCTTATGTACAAAGGAAGAAATTCAACAGAAGTTGCTAATTTTAAACCTATAACAAACTTATCTTCCATCTCCAAAATACTTGAAAAATGTATTCAAAAACAACTGCTAAACTATCCCCTACAGTTAGAACTCCTATCCCTCACACAACATGGCGTACATCCTTCCAATAGTACTGACACTGCACTTCTAAACTATATAGATATTGCCAATAAAGCTAGAGATAATGGCAAACTAGTCTCCTCCATATTTATAAACGTGTCTAAAACCTTTATGACAGTTTGTCAAAACAAACTTCTACTTCAAATGTTCTCATTAGGTCTCTCTCAACCCTTCAGTGGTTCAAAAGATACCTATGCAATAGGTAAAAGTCAAAAATGGGACTGCATCATCTTTCCATACCTCCCAGTCACCACCAGTGTAACACAAGGCTCTATACTTGATTGCCAACTGTTTAACATTCTCACCAACACCCTTTGCACATTTATACAACAGGCCGCACTAATACATTATGCAGATGACTCCACATTAATTTGCATATCCGAAAACATGTCACACCATCAAAAAATTACTCAGGAAGCTTTAACACCCACTGAAATGTGGCTTTGTAACTCACAACTCATACTCACCACTAAAAAAAACACTACTACAGTTTTTCCCCAAATCCATCTCTCATGAAAAAACAACATCTAAAGTCCTCTGCTTTGATAATACAACTATTGGAGTCACTTCTCATAGTAAATTATTAGGGATGATAGCGGATGATAATCCTAAATTCAGGCTGCATATACCAAATAGCATAAAAACTCATCAAAAACTAGTGAAGCTTTACTGAGCCAAAAACTTTCTCACAGAGTCAACTAAAACTACACTTGCCACTACTAATCTCCTTCCCACAGTTCTTTATGATGCTCCCATCCATACTAACCCTCAGGCATCACACAAATCAAAACCTGAACAATGCTAGAACAAAGATGCTAAACTTGCAGCAAATACCCCTTTTCAGGAACCACCACTGTATAGCACTAAAAAGCCTAAATCGGTTAGACCTACCCCATTAACTTATATATAAACAGCTTCTTACTACCTATAAAATTATCCAGCATCCATCTGCTTGTCCAGCACTAAATAACATTCTATGCAACTATGTTCCCAGTCAGTCATTGCAATTCAGTGACCAAAATTACCTGTCCCTCCAGAAACCTATTATGTCTGCTGAACATTATCCATACTCATATGATGTTTGCAAGGCCTGGAACTCCTTACCTGCATCCACCAGGTGAATATCCTCACTCCGATCCACCAAAGCCATTTTGAAAGGTCTCATAGACAAAAGCTGTCTCTGTTATTGTTCAGCATTGGGAAAAACTATACCCCTAAATGTGTACAAGTGCCTATTCATACCATGCACTCTCCATACTCTCCCTTCTTCACTCCCTCCCTTACTTCTATCAGTTTCTCTCCCCTGGCTTTTTCTCTAAATATACCATAAGCCTGCTTTTCTCTCACTTTATATTGCAATTTTTGTTTATGTTATACTAACTTGCCTTAAATTTCTCTATAAATGGGATAAAATTCCTCTAAATATTAAATTATTGTCATATAACTTGCATTTATTCTTAAGCAATGTTTTCATATTATGCCTAATTTGGTATAATTATTTCAACTGATGTTTTTTGTATTATTTTTGAAGATTGTAAAAATTATTGTTTTTAAAATGTTCTATATTACTTTGGAACTTTTATCCCTGTAACTCTGCTGAAAATGGGCTACTATCCAATTTGACTTTGCCAGTAATCAAATGTCAATAAATAAATAAACGCATACATACATAAATACATACACAAAAGGGATTTATTTTAAGAGAGATAAAGAAAAAAAAAATCTCTCACCAGCAAACTATCCACCAAAAGGGATTATCAATTCACCACCTAGTACTGAAGATGAATTTAGCTGTGGCCAGTGGAATTTGTACACTGTGACTTTATACTTATGAAGAAACTGTGCTGGTAGTGGGCGGATCTAGTTTCTTCACTGACATGGAGGTAAAAGTAAGTATAATAACTGTTGCATGATAAAGTAACAGCATAACCATTTTTGTCTAGTGATTTTTCTACACCTCTAGCATTGTATTTGGGCAATAAAATATGCCTGGTCATTGTTATAACTTGGAAGAAAAAAGTCTAGGACACCTTAAAAGATATAGTAGCTTTAATTAGTAATTAAAATTCCAAGAAAATTGCACCAGTAGCTGAAGCAGTGTACAAATTAGAGTCTCTGAGAATGTTTTAGCTGTACATTAGAGACACCAATGTTTGGTGAGAGATCAGAATCAACTTGAACTTCCTGTCATGACTGCAGATATATACATACACACACACATATGCACACAGACACACACACACACACACACACACACACACACACACACATGTGTGTGTGTGTGTGTGTGTGTGTGTGTGTGTGTGTGTGTGTGTGTGTATATACACATACACATATATCACATTGGACCAACTTAAGTTAATCACTTAATACCCAGGATTATGTCGGAAAGAAAACATGCAATATTTAATAATTGAATGTAACTGAATATACTCTTTGCATACAATAAACCATAAAACTAAAGTGATGATCTTATGTAGACATCAAACCATTAAACTGTTGCATCCACACCAGAGATTGTAAAGACGTTCCACATGTGTGGTGGCAATACATTTTGCTTTAAATTTATGCAATGAAGACTAATGCATAGCAAGTGTGTAAATGAGGATTCAATGAAAAGACACATGAATCTTAAAACACTGTGGCTATATTACTGGATCCAAAGAAAGTTATTCAGGCTGTATGCTGTACGCTGTTGTGTTATTCTGATTTTGCAGACTATTAATGAATCCCCAGCTGCTTAGCTAGAAGTAAATATAATACGTGCTCCACATCACCTAAATGCAATAGAAAATAATATAGTCATTTGCATTCCGCAATTTATTAAGTAATGTTAAATCAGAAAATTATTTTCTGTAAACTATTTATACCAGTCAGATAATTCTACACCTTATCTATAACTTTCTGAGTGTACATATGTCTGTAATATCAGGTGCAGCACACTGCCAGGAGGTGAAACATTACCCCTTTTTAGGAATAACCTCCATATCAGCCCCTGTACCAAAAACACCACACCAAGTGATTATGGTGTAAACTGGCAAGCCACATAGCTTTCAACCTCAACAAATCTGCACAAAACAAATGAGGAACAGATTTTAAATGCTGCATATATAAAGTTGCAAGAAGAACAGCTTTTGTGTTGCTATTCATTTTTGGATGGATATCAAGTCTGAAACTCAAACATATACCATTGTTAGCAACTTCAGTCCTCAATGATTTGTCAGGGAAAAAACTAATTATGAGGAGCAGACCAAAAATGCAATGCCAAAATCTGGACAGTCTGTGAAAATCTGTTCAGCTAGGAGGTATGTCAAGCCATATCCATTCCCTTGAAATGCTGAGGCATATTCACTGTAATGGCTGCATCCTCAACCATTCGGAATAAATTTAAATCACTGTAAAGTAATATTCCCTAGTGCTTCAAAAGTTACAGTGCTATATTAAATATGGGGATGTTCAACAATATCCTTCTGATTCCACCAAACACTGACATTATTTAAATGCTTTTTAGACATTAGTTACTGGAACATTAAAAGATGCTACCAAATCAAATTTTATAGGATAAACTATACCTTACCAGACCCTATAATAGACAGTAGCCCAGCAATCATATCAAAGTCTTTATCCTTCCTCAATTCATTACTGATGAGTATCCAAGCACATTCTCTCTAAAATTGGCTACCAACAACCCTTCTCCCCAAACTATAACTTTCTATGCATAAGATAAGGGGCCAGATTCAGGAAGCCTCCATGTAAGAGTTATAACTCTTACACGGAGGCTGCAGTTAAACGGTGTGATGTCAGCATGTCATGCATATGCATGAGGTGCATGAGGCATGCTGAATCACACCGTAACTCTTACACGGTCCGTGTAAAACAGTAGGGGGTGTGTCCGTAGGCTAAGCCCTGAAAGCGGACACGCCCCCGGAAGTCTAGAATGGCTGAAAGTAAACAGCCACGTGAGAGGCCATGGAAATGTGAATAAACACACTACACAACACATGCCCCCACAGACCAGCAATGTAAAAAGTGAACAGATGTTATAAAATGAAAATAAAAACTGTTTTTTTTTTTAAACCCCGTAAATGTTTGCTACTGAGTGCGCTCGTGTGTGCGGGTGTGCTACTAGCGCAACTGCAGTTAGCAATCAGTGGAGAAGGATATAAGAACTAAATATGCAAAGTAAGCCAAGAAGTAATAGCATAGCGGTAGAGTTGTCGGCTTAAGAGCAGGCAGGCAAGGTTCGAGCCCACACAACAACCTTTTTTTTTTTTTGTAAATAAGCACTAAAAAGGCCCCTGACAGTATTGTACAAATGTAAAAGTATTTCCTTTTGTAAAATGGAATGAAATGGAGCATATATTTTCAAGTAATACAATAATAAAATTATTTAGAAATGTAGTGATAGCTAAGCTGCTGTGAGACAGTGTGCCTGTAGCTGAGTAGTGTTTCAAAGGCTGCAAATTGCTTGCCCGTAGCTAAGCACCGGTTTAACAGGCTCAAACTGTGTGCAACTAGCTGTGCTTAGCTCAACATGCGTGTTACTAGCCAATTAAGGTTTATCCCAGCGCACACCGTTTGCGCAAAGGTGCGCGTCGCTCCCACAAGCTAACCGTCGGTGCGCATGCGTTAGCTCCGCGCAAACAAGCGCAGACCTGGTTTTAAGTGCTTAAAAGTGCTTTTGGCATGTCTGATTGACAGGTCCTCAACTCATTTCTAGACAGTCATGAAAATTAAAAACCAGTGGTCAGATTCGAACCCAGGATACCATGCACTATAGTCAAGGTACTAAACCACTAAGCCATGACAGCAGTACTTAAAAATGCAGAAATAGCATATATATAGGATATAATCCAAAATGGAGCATGATAAAGCAGTTTCTGTGAAGTAGATACAATTCCAAAACGGCCAATCATAGAAATGTGTGGGAAAATCGGCATATATAAGCCCCATAGGCGGGAATACACAGCAGAAACGATTGTAGAATAGACCTGCAGGCAGAATGAGTGGAGCAGGGGAAGGACGTTGCTTTCGAGTACAGCGGTGGGGCATTGAGGAGTCCAGATACATGGTCTGGCTCCTAGTTCACCATCATGAGGCCCAACTTATGCAGGGCCAGGTCTCATGGGGAGCATACAGGGTGGAGGCATGGGACCAGTTGGCTCATGATCTCACTAGTGCTACTGGGATTCCACGTACTGGTGAGCAGGTCCGTCACCACCATGCGGACCTGAAGCGACGTAAAGAAGACCAGTTGACCCAATGGATCCAGGAGGTCCGGGATATTCCCAACGCCCCACTACTGAGTAAGTTACATTTTACTTATGTATGTAAGGAATTCAACTAGCTGATACCATGGAGATGTGTATTCCAATATTACTTGTTTTGTATTACAGCTGCAGGTGTCCGCTCTATGAATCGAAGGGCGCATGACCGCAGGCTGGTGCGGCTGCGCCACCATGCAGGTTAGTAACCCCACCTAGTACTTGTAAATAAATATTATAGTGTAGCACGTAGTAGAACACTGCAGTGTATTGATTAAAAGTAATAGAATGTGCAAGCAACAAGTGAAAGTCTGCAGGTATGGCTGCAACAAGTTCATCAATATGCAAGTGAAACTGGAAATATAATTGATAGAAATAAATAGTTCTGTAATACAGATGTCCCACCATTAATTAAATGTAGTATAACCTGCAGTAGTCTCAAGAGTACAGCCTCAGAAGCTGAGTTAATCACATGTGAGATATATCCCCTGTTGAAATGCTGAATCATGACAGAAGTGAGGCTGCTGGAAAGTATTTGAATCACCACAGGTCTAATATGTGAAAAAAGCCTAGAAGTACCAACCCGAGCTGTGAAATAGCAGGATGTGTGAGAGTGACTGAAAGGATCATGTATCAATAAATAACGTAGTAATAACCCCTGAACATATAAGCCTCAGTGTGGTTCTACAGAACTACATGCATGTGGGAATTAAAAAGTAACATCCCAAACTGATTGCAGTGTGTTTGAATCTTGAATGTTTAAGCCAAAATCTGTATATGGTGATGACAGTCAACAATTTTCAGATAGAATGAATGATTGTCTGACATACTAAATAGCCATAGTTGCCCCCTGCCCTGTCATCAAAGTGTAGCAGGAGGATGTATCTGATCAAAGTCACAATAACTAGGATAGTGCTATATCTGTAACAGGTCTAGCATGACAGTCAAAAAAGAATCATTTTGAAACTATCACCCACAAGTTAATTGTGTTTCTATTACAAATGTATATTAATGTATAATGTATGAATGTGTCATCATTTTCTTTCCCCACCCCACCCTATAATTGCAAATTAAAAAACTCACTAAATATTGGTATGTGAACATTTCATTAACCATGGACATTTGTCCTGTTTCAAAAATATATGCATGTCTGTTGTTGCATGTGCCCTGTTCATACCTGCAAACCTGATGGCATGTTGCCATTAATCAACCCTGCATGTTGTTTGATTGTGTATTTCCATTCAAATAATGCATGTGATATTAATATGCCCGTTGTTCAATGGTGTTAATATCTGGGTGTTTGTTTAATGGGAATACCAATGCATGCTGTTACAACTAATTTGAATGGAATAATATGCTGCTAACCCAAACTAACATAACATACTCACAAACCTAGAACGCTTGGGAAGGCAGGTCCCAGCGGACCCACCTCTCCCACCTCAGCTGGTGACTGCACCTGGCACTAGTGCCCAGGCTGGACCCTCCTCCGGTGGCCCTGTGCCACCTTCGGGTGGAAGCGCTGCAGGGGATGGGGCCCATCCCCCCTCTGCAAGCGTGGCCGGAGGAGCCTGTCTACTCACCCTCCAAGGTGTCCGGTCTGTGGTGCGAAGGGAGATCCACGACTCTGTTCTTGGGCCCCTACGCCAGCTTGAGGCCCGGGTGGCACAGCTAATGGGCATGCCCGTTGTCCCGCCTGCACAGCCCCCAGCACAGCCCCATCCTGGGCTGTGAAGGAACAGTGGCAACTGCCTATGGGTGGGGATATCAGTTCCACTGTTGCCATCTGTGGGCTCATGTGCCCTGGATATCCCAACCTCCGTCCCCGTCAATTGTGTAACCCCCCCACATGTGTCATACACCGCCCCTGTATGCGTCTTGTCTGTCTTGTCTGTTAACCTACCCAACCTACCTCCCCAGCTATACTGACTACCTCACCTGACATACCACTCTCACCTGATAAAAAAAAAAAAGGGCACTCTGTACCCACAAAAAAATTACGCCCCATACATAGCTGTCCATGTTGCACACATGTCCACTGGACATTGAAACTGTTAATTACAATTGGCTGTACAACAGGTATCAATGTTGTTCTGACACCTCTCTCAGGGGTGGAAGGTTCCAAATGTCACACCAAATTGCATACAAATGCACAGCTGTTGCTGTGAAAGACATGGGCAGCTATGGGCCTCACCTACATCCTTCCTGCAAATTCCAAGCTTGTTTCCCTACTGTTTTACCCTCTTTGTGACCACTTTTTCACCACTTTCCTGTCACCCCTTTTTCTTTTCTTTCAAAGAAAATAGCGCGGGTGTGCACTTGTGTGCGTGGAGCTCACCGCCAGTGCGCATGCGTGAGCTCTGCGCAAACGAGCGCAGACCTGGTTTTAAGTGCTTAAAAGTGCCTTAGGCACGTTTGATTGACAGATCCTGTACTCAGTTTGAAAGAAAAATAAATTCCCACTGTCAGTCTCGAACCCAGGACCTCAGTAACACTAGTCTGCATGATCTACCACTAAGCCATGACTTTCATACAAGAATATAGTGCTAAAATAAATATAACATGTAATAGTAGGAATCAATATAAAGGCAATATAGGATGTGTACTACCCAAAGCATGTCAGGTAGAATTGTAATGCCTGAATTACTGGATTCCCATACTAGTTTAGTGTTAACAGAAACAGCCCTGCTAATTGGTAGCTTGTGCATAATAATGTAAGGTAATGTACATATATGAAAGTATGTATATGTACACATACATATACATATACATATATATATATATATATATATATATATATATATATATATATATATTAATACATATGAAATATAGTGGTAGGTGTCAGTATTCATACACACTCACTACAGGAAACAGTGAAGATAAATGCAGCAACCAGAATCTGCAACACAGCCTGACTCCTGTGACTTACTAACCCTTTTAACTGCTTAAAGGTGGCTTCAGCACTTTGATTGACAGGTCCTGTACTCATCCTGAAAGAAAAAAAAGTCCCACTGTCAGTCTCAAACAAAGGACCCTGGGAACACTAGTCTGTGTGACCTACTACTAAGCCATGACTTTCATACAAGAATGTAGTGCTAAAATAAATATAACATGTAATAGTGGGAATCAATATAAAGGCAATATAGGATGTGTACTACCCAAAGCATGTCAGGTGGGTTTTTAATGCCTGAATTACTGGATTCCCATACTAGTTTAGTGTTAACAGAAACAGCCCTGCTAATTGTTAGCTTGTACATAATAATGTAAGGTAATGTACATATATGAAAGTATGTATATGTACACATACATATATATATATATATATATATATATATATATATATATATATATATATATATATATATATATATATATACATATGAAATATAGTGGTAGGTGTCAGTATCCATACACACTCACTACAGGAAACAGGGAAGATAAATGCAGCAACCAGAATCTGCAACACAGCCTGACTCCTGTGAGACCTACTAACCCTTTTAACTGCTTAAAGGTGCCTCCAGCACTCTGATTGATAGGCCCTGTACTCAAAGTGAAAGCAAAATAAAAGCATACTATTAGGCCCTACCACAAGACCAGTGTAACACTAGCCTGTATGAGCTACCAGTAAGCCATGACTCTCATACAGGAATATAGTGCTAAAGTAAGTAGAACATGTAATAGTAGGAATGAAGATAAAGGCAATATAGGATGTGTACTACCCAAAGCATGTCAGGTAGACTTATACTGTCCCAATTACTGGATTCCCATACTAGTTTAGTGTTAACAGAAACAGCCCTGCTAATTGTTAGCTTGTACTTAATAATGTCAGCTAATGTACATATATGAAAGTATGTATATGTACACACACACATATATATATATATATATATATATATATATATATATATATATATATTTATATATTAATACATATGAAATATAGTTGTAGGTGTCAGTATGCATACACACTCACTACAGGGAACAGGTGAGAGGAATGCAGCAACCTGAATTTACAACACAGCATGAAGCATGAGAGACTTACTAACCTTCACACTCACAGAACACTGTCGACAGCATACCAGCATGGTCCACGCCCTTACAATCTGAAAGGGCAACGCCTATCTCACATACCCTTTTATAGCACTGTCCTGAAATCACAGTGAGACATGCAATCAGTACACAACTGGCTGCATGCAATTAGCAAATGCTGCCTTACAATTGGTGCAGAGGCCATCACATGGACCTATGCAGATACCTACAAAAGCATCCAGTACTAACACTCCACACATGCAATACATTCATTGCACAAAACCGACGGAGAAAGAGAGAGAGAGAGAGAGAGAGAGACAGAGAGAGAAAAAAAAAGAAAGAGCCAGCAACAAAACCAGCAGCAGCAGCAGCAGCAAACAGCAAGTAGCACCACTGACATAGCAACAGCTGACACAAACACAGGTAATGCAAAGTAGCAGGTTAATACTGTGTTTACTGTGAAACCTTCAAATGTATCATAGTTCACTGTCTATAGGTATGTCCATGAGATAGGTTGTGTGTACATAGTCCTGATATATATACATATGTAATATTGCTGTACATGTCGTCCATACTTAAAACTTCCATAGCTTAGAACACAAGGCCAGTTATGCATATGATGCAGTAGTTCACAGGGTCAGTAGAGGTTCCTCCTCATTGGTGTGGGACCAGTGTGTATGTATGGCACTGTTCAGGTACATATCCTGTAGTATGGCCAGGGTTTACTATCAGTCTGTAATGTGGTGCTATGTCCTCTAGGGGTGAACGTATCACACATCCAGGGATACCATTTTGTAACAGTGATGCTGTGTGTTCTGCAATGTTGAGGGTGGCCCTCACCTGGACATGTGAGATGATAGGGAGGTTACATTCATCTGTGATAACTAATTCCACTTGTGTAGGAGAATGGGGGGATACCTGCACCTAAGCTGTCTGCAACAATGTTGCCAATATTTGTGCATTTGGTGAATGTGAAGCATCTTACCACTGCTGACCACAGATGGCTTGCCTTCATGTGAATCTGCCCTGTGCTGCAGTAGCCTCCTGATATTGTTATACAATGTGCCTGTATCTGTAGTCCACTGGACAGGATAAATAAGTGGTGTGCATACGGTCTGGGTTAGATATGTGTGTGCATATTACATGCACTATGTGGGATGTCTGTGGTAAGCTTTTGCAAAGGGGCCAGCAGTGTGTGTTGTGGCTTCCACTGGCCCAGTGGGCTGCATGGATAGCATCACAGTCCTAACTAGTGAATAACTGTGTAATTACATACATACATAGCAAGGTAGTGTACTGTGCTTGTGGTGTTGTTGGGATATGTATATCCAGGCTGAGTAATCTGTGTCCACATCACAGTGTTGGGTGGCAACACACATACAGTATGTTGGGATGAACATCCAGAGTGTTCCAGAAGTGTTGCCTGTGCAGAAATATCTGGCCATTATCTGCGCATCCCCACACACACACACATGCAACATATGGCAGAAGCAGTATAGCAGTACACATAGGTTCATAGGTTCATACTAGGCTATTTGCCCTAGGGCATTGATAAGCCTAGCCAGAATGTGTTTGTCTTTTGCCACCCAATTAAAATTTATTTTGCTATGCCCTTTTCCGAGGTTACTATACTGTGCCTCTGTCTAACAGTGACTTAGAAGTGATACCCGGGGTACAACTATGATCTCCCATCCACTCATCCAGATTCCTATGGAAGACAGTCAATGAGGCACTCTGCCTAACCTGTACTGTGAGTTCATTACAGAGTGAAGGGAGCCTCTGGGTTATGAATCTGTCCCTCCAGCATGTCCCATTTATTTCAGTGCTAAGGTTCAGGTCTCTTGAGCGTGTGGCCGCATGGGATTCTGATTTCTTGAGGTGCAGCATGTCCATTACTTCTGGGTTGGACATGGCTGTATATGTCAGGCACAGATTGCCTCTGAACAGGCAGTATGCCACTGAGTCCAGCTGGACTTTTTTTAACCGGGCAGCATATGGCATCTGTTTGAGCCCTTTGATCCTCTTGATGAGGTACTGTTGGGGTTTTCCCAATTGCTGTAGGTGTCTGGTTATGCAGACAGTCGCCCATGGGTTCTCGTGGGGGCATCCATGGCCGTACTGCCTCTGGCCGATGTGCCCAAGGAGGTATGTCAACCTCCACTATGTTTTGGACTGTTATGCAGGCACAGGTGCGTATGGAAAGGTACACCAGATAGGGTCTGAGGGAGCTGGCAGCATGTTGCGCAGCCATGACAGATGGCATGCGTGACATTGCGAATGCTATTCATAATTTCACAGATGTCGTTGACAGATGTTGTGGGGACATACAACAGCTGCTCCACAACCAGATGTCCATGGGCCGGGGCAATGGTGTGCGTTTGCGGCGTCGACGTGGCCGTATGCCGGCAACAGCAGCAGCTGGCAGTCGCCAACGATGACAACAGGCCCACTCACGCACCTCAAGTGCCAGCAGCCCCAGCAATGCTGGGTTAGTGCTGTCATCAGGACGCCCCAGGAGACCACGTGCACGTGGCTCTGGACAGTCCCAACAGGGAACTGTGTCCAGTCAACACACACCCGCTTCCGATGACAGTACCCAGTCTGGGTTAGTACTGGATACGGTCCATAGCACCCCTGCCAGGCACAGGTACCGTGTCCATGCCCACAGACACTGATCTGGATGACCTGACAGGTGCAGTCTGTGGCTGGCCACAAAACCCTGTACATGGCAGCCATTATGTGGGACTGTGTGCGTGCTTACACACGTGCAGAAATTTAACACCTAGGGCAAACACATACACACACACACACTGCACCAACACTGGTCCACCCTGTACTGCTGCCCCTCACAAACACACATACACACACATGTCAATTGGCGGTAGCAGTGGCTGGCTTGGGCATACCTAACCCACACCCTGTGCATATGATGACACTGTGCCACCTCCTGCATACTACAACATCAGTGCAGGAAAGGGTAAACACGTTGCTGATGCACAGGGTGACTACATAGATGTGTATAAGTAGTAACATGTTGGTAACTGTTCACTGTTCCACTATGATTGTGTGTATATCCCAGCATTCCTGCTGCAGTAACTGTATGAATGTCCTGAATTGTTATCTGCACCCATACTACTTACCAAAGTGTACCAGCTGCACACCATCACATGCTACCATTGACTATGGGAATGTGCATCATGTGCTGTGTTGTAGATTCAGCTATATGTATCTGTTCTGTCACACATGCATTTACACACACCCTACTACCCCCACACATGCACACGCTCACCTGCCATTTCCATTATTTATTACCCTACATGAGTAGCTGTAGACACATGACAGGTACACATTTGAAAAGTGCACTATTCGGATTACTACCGATTTCCTCTTCTCTACCTGTACTCACAGGGTGCAGGCAACCTCATTAGTTTAAAAGTGTAATGTGCATCAGGTACTGTGGTTCCCTGATTGCCACATCCAACATGTTTTCCATATGGAAATGCACACACAGAAACATCCCACATCCACACACTTGCCACATTCAGGTTTCAAAACACTATCTAGGTATATTCTGGTACATGTGCGTGTTACAGTAGCATGTAGCACTATACTGAGTACTGGCAGTTGTCTGTTGTCATGTTGTTTGTATAGGGTGCTGTCAACATCACTGTTTGTTGAAGGAAATGTACACCCTGCAGTCCATAGCCCCATTTGGCAAAAGCCACATCCCACCCCCAGCATTGTGCACACACACTAACCCCACTCACACTAAAACACATACTTTCCATTTGCAAGATTCAACCCCCTACCTAAGTGTGTTATGACACTACAGACAGACACTTTAGCAGAGTGTGCTATTTGCATTAGTGGGAGAAATTCTTTCTAATGCTGCACTTAGAGGGTGCTGACATCATCTGTGTTTAGGAAGAGGGATGTGCACCCTGTAGTGTGTTCTCCCAGTTGGGAGAAGGCACTTTTCCCTCACAGCATTATGCACACACACAAACCCCGCTCATACTAACTCACATGCATTTCCTTTGCAGGATTCAAACCCCTATTTAACTAAGCTATGACATTGGAGAAAGACGCATTAGCAGAGCATGTTATTCGCATTACTGGGAGATTTCTTTTCTCCTGATATACTTATAGGGTGCTGACATCATCGGTGTTTAGGAGGGGAATGGGCATCCTGTGGTGTGTTTTCACAGTTGCCAAAAGGGATGTTCCTTTCATACACACTTACTAACCCCCCTTCACACACACTTGCCACATTCAAACCCCTACCTAACTGTTATGACACTAGAGATGGACACATTAGCAGAGCGCGCTATTCGCATTACTGGGAGATTTCTTTTCTCCTGATATACTTATAGGGTGCTGACATCATCAGTGTTTAGAAAGGGGAATGGGCATCCTGTGGTGTGTTTACACAGTTGCCAAAAGGAATGTTTTTTTCATACACACTAACACCCCTTCACACACACTTGCTGGATTCAAACCCCTACCTAACTATGTTATGACACTAGAGACAGACACATTAGCAGAATGCATTATTCGGATTAGTGGGAGATTTCCTTTCTCTTGATATACTTATAGGGTGCTGACATCATCAGTGTTTAGAAAGGGGATTGGGCATCCTGTGGTGTGTTTACACAATTGCCAAAAGGGATGTTTTTTTCATACACACTAACCCCCCCTTCACACACACTTACCACTTGTTGGATTTAAATCCTTACCTAGCTATGTTATGACACTAGAAACGGACGCATTAGTGGAGCGCACTATTCAGATTACTGGGAAAGTTCCTTTCTCCTGATATACTTATAGGGTGCTGACATCATCAGTGTTTAGAAAGGGGAATGGGCATCCTGTGGTGTGTTTACACAGTTGCCAAAAGGGGCATTCCTTTCATACACACTTACCCCCCTTCACACACACTTATCATTTGCTGGATTCAAACTCTTACCTAACTATGTTATGACACAAAAGACGGATGCATTAACAGAGCACGCTATTCGGATTACTGGGAGATTTCCTTTCTACTGATATACTTGTAGGGTGCTGACATCATCATTGTTTAGAAAGGGGAATGAGCATCCTGTGGTGTGCTTTCCCAGTTGCTAAGAGGAACATTACCCTCACACAGACTTGCACACAGACCAACCACAATCACCCACACACACACACACACTCTGGATAAGCTGTCATTCCCTAGGGCAAACAGCCTAGTATGGACCTCTACACCCATATGTTTAACTGTCAGATGCACATTATTTGGTGCTGATAGCAGTGTTTGCAGGTCTTTATTGCCATAACATTACCTGTTTGTATGAACAACTTGTGTATCTGTGGACGATGTTTGCATATGGGGGACATCCACTATATCATGTATGTCTCTGTAGTCATTTAAGTGTGAGCACTGGTCAGATTGCTATAATGTTGTTGGTTACTGGAATAGCACGTACATATACCAGATATATGTGGCAAAATGCTAAACTGATATTTGGACTAAGTGTGTGAGCATGCCCAGTTCAGCCTTCCCATGACATGTTGTGTGAAAGATGTCTCATTTATCAAAGTGTGTGAGCATGCCCAGTGTGAGCTTTCCATATGTTGAACTCTGCAGCCCATCACATTTGTGGATGAGTGTGAACTTCAACAAATATCCCCTGTTTATGGTTGTGTGTTCTGTGTCATGTTGTGTAGTTACTGTCCAAATGCTTTTTGTGTGAACACAACAGGGATTATACTGCGTCTGCAGGTTTTGCATGGGATACTTTGCATACAGTTGTCAACATCTGTTCATACTGACCTAACACTGTAGTACTGTATAGTGTAGTGGTTCAGTACTTTCACTGTGGTGGACAGTATCCTGGGCTTTAGTCCTATCACTGCTTTACATTTCCATAGTGAGCACAACAGCCTGGTTAGGGTCAAGTTGTGCACCTCTGCACAAAGGCGGTGCCTCTACAGACCCTGGTAATTACCGCCCCATAAGCTTAACAAGTCTAGTCTGCAAAGCTATGCAGAGGATCATAATGGAGCTCATAAACAAAGATATAGGGGACATGCAGACATTGGACCCGTCCCAGTTTGGCTTTGTCAAGGGCAGATCATGCCTTTTGAACTTGGTCGACTTCTTCAAAACAGTCACTAAGGCCATTGATGAGGGAAAGGCAGTCCATACAGCCTACCTTGACCTTGCAAAGGCTTTCGACACAATACCCCACTCGGGTATTGTAGAAAAACCTACCAACTTAAATGTAAACCCATATGTCACAAGATGGGTTGCAAACTGGCTTAAGGACAGGACCCACAGGGTTAGGGTTGCTGGCGCTATGTCAGAATCCAAGCCGGTCACAAGTGATGTCCCACAGGGCTCGGTCCTTGGCCCCCTATTGTTCGGCATCTACTTCTCAGAAGTACAGGCCAACATAGAAGGACTTTGGCTGACAAAGTTTGCAGATGACTGCAAACTGGGCGCCATAGTGGAAAGTGCATCAGACATGGATATCCTTCAGAAGGGACTCACGGAAACTGATAGCTGGTGCCAGAGCCATGGCCTGAAGTTAAATGCCAAAACATGTATAGTCATACCCTTCAGGAAAAGTAAGGTAACCCCAAGCTACCATATAGGTGGCAATCCTCTAAGCACAGAAGAGGTTATCAGGGACCTGGGGACCCAGGTTACAGTGGCCTTTCTTTTGAAACTCACATTGCTAAAGTGGTTAGAAAGACCTTCTACATTGCCCACCTGATCATGAAGGGATTCACATCCAGATCTAGTGAGGTCATTGTTCCCCTGTACTCTTCACTTATAAGACCAATGATCGGGTACAATGCCCCATTCGGAATGTATCTCACCCGACATCTGCAGCAATTGGAGAGACCCTAAAAGTCCCTCAACAAAAGGATAAAGGGACTCCAACATCTGTCATATGCTGCCAGATTGAAGAAACTCCAGCTCTATTCAGTCCCATACCGTCTGCTCAGAGGTGACATGTGCCTGACATACAAGGCCATGTCCAACCAGGAATTAATGGACATGCTCCACCTCACAAACTCCAAATCCACCAGAACCACTAGGGCAAGTGACTTAAACCTTAGCAGGGATATAAGTAGGACATGCTGGAGGGATAGATTTATCACTCAGAGACTCCTTATGCTGTGGAATAGAATCCCGGTCCATGTGAGGCAGAGCACCTTGCTGGCTCTGTTCAAGAGGAATCTTGACCTGTGGATGGGAGACCATAGGTTTACCCCGGGAATCATCTCTGTGTCACTGCTGGACAGAGGCACAACAAACTAATGGGCACAGTATTGTTTCCATATAAGGGGTGGCGTAAGCCACAAAACTCTGGGCTAGGCTTATAAATGCCTTAGGGCAGATAGCCTAGTATAAACCTATGAACCTATCTGACCGTGTTGCATTATGTTCAGATATTAACTACTTAAAACAGCCTCATCCAACATCAGTAGTGTATTCCACAACATAGGCGTACATTGGCAAACACTACCGATGTGCCCTAGGCCATTTCTAATGCTAGTCAGAGAGTGTGTTTGTCCTTCGACACATTGTAAGTGTAGTTTGCCATGACATATGTCATGTTTAGTATACTGTGCCTCTGTCTACCCGTGACATAACAGTGATACCCAGGGTAAACCTACCATCTCCCATCCACTCATTAAGATTCCTGTCGAGGAGAATCAATGAGTGACTCTATGGATAACCTGTACTGGTAGTTTACTCATGCGTGAGGGTGGCTTCTGTGTTATGGATAATGCAGTACAGCTTGTCCTATGTATGTCAGTGCTGGGGTTCAGGTCCTTCATGTGCATAGCTCACTGCCATTCAGATTGTACAAGGTGCAGCATGTTCATTGATTCCAGCTTGGACATGGCTTTCTACATCAGGTACAGCTTGTGTCTGGGTGGCCAGCATGGCAGTGTGTGGAGTTGCACTCTGTTTAATCAGGCAACACATTACATCTGTTCAAGCTCTTTGATACTCCTGGCGGTGTACTGTTGTGGACTTTACAGTTGATGGAGGTGTCTGCTGAGGTACACCCCACAGGGGCTGTTGTAGTCAATTGTAACGCTGATGAAGGATGACTGCAGAACCACAATGACCTCCCCTTATCTAAATGTCATAACCTTCATGATTAGGTTGGTATATGGATTGTTTCTGTTAACACTACAGCCACATGTTTGTCCAATGCAGGATATCTATCACCCTATGTGCCCAGGTCTGTCATTACATGTTAAGTATGTAATGGGTTAACACCTATGTGGTAATTGGTGGTCACTTACTGTATATCCACAGAGGTTGACTATACAGTTTTCTCCATTTAACATGTTGACATGGCTATGGCACCAGTTGTCTGTTTCTATGTGGCCCTTTTGTGGGATGCTTGTGTCAGCTGGAGTGTCTGATATGTTGGGTGGTTTGTAGTCCTCTGCAAACATGTTCAGGGACAGTCCTTACATGTTGGCCTGTACCTATGGGGCATATATACCAGACAGGGAAGGTCCCAGGACCAAGCTTTGTGGGATACCTGTTATATGTGGTTTGTAGTCTGACATGGCTGCAGCATGTCTGACCATGTGAGTTCTGTCGTTGGTCTGGTTTGCAACCCCTCTAGTGACATAGGGGTGTATATATAAGCTGGTGAGCATATCTATATTGAACATGTAGGGTATTGTATGGGAGGCTTTGCAAAGTCCAGCTACACTGTGTGGACCACATTGCCCTCATCAGTGACCTCAATTACTGTTTCAACTGAGTGAAACATGTTTAGGGGCAGGGTCTGCACTTAATAAACCCACATTGGGTAGGGTTGGGTGTCAATAGATCCCCAATATCTGTATGTCTGTGGTACATGCTGATCCTTTCCATAGCTGTGCAGACCAAGCTTCTCAGGATTCTGTGGTGGTTGATTTTAGTATCCATTCAGGCGACACCTTTCTTGAGAATGACCACTGTTGTTGTACACTCCTCTTTGGGCACCTATCCTGTGGTAAGGCTGACATAATGTCAGGGAGGCAGCAGTCTGCTGGGAAAGATATTTTCCATTATGGGGGGGGGGGGTTTGCACTGCACCTGTCAGGATGTATGTTGGCAATACGTGTGTGTGTTTGGTATGTTGTTTGTAATATTTGTGTGATCCAGAGCATATCTGGGAATTCACAACACACTCTCTACCATCAGTTGCAGCAGCCTTGGGGTTATCCTTAGTGTCCTGTACAATTTGTATCATAATAAGTTCATAGGTTCATACTAGGCTATCCACCCTAGGGTCTAGGGCATTTGTAAGCTTAGCCACAGTGTGTGTGGCTTTTGCCACCCCTTGCTATGTGAATATTATGGCCATTTATGATTTACTTAGCTGTGCCTCTGTCTGGACATGACACAGTAAAGACCCCTAGTGTACATCTACAATTATCCATCCATTTTGCAAACTTCCTGTTGAAGAGTGTCAGTGAGGGGCTTTGCCTAACATGTAGTGGTATTCTGTTCCAGGGTGTGGAGAGACTCAGGGTTAGGTATCTGTCCCTCCAGCACATCCTATTTGATTATGTGTTAAGGTTGACATCTCTGACTCACACAGCTCCGATGGCTTTGAGTTTTCTGGGGTGGAGCATGTCCATTACTTCTGTGTTGGACATGGACTTGTACAACAGACATACAATGCCTCTGTGTAGGCAGTATGTGACTGCATTCAGCTGTGGTGTCTACAGCCAGGCAGCATATGAGATATATCTGAGACCCTTTCTGACTCTTGGTGAGGTACCTTTGAGGTCTTTCTAACTGCTGCAGGTGCCAGGTAATGTACATCCGAAATGAGGCATTGTACTGCAATATGGTCTGATAAGGGAACAGTATAGGGGCACATTGACCTTTGATGACGTAGATGTGAATCCTTTCATGATACAGTGTCCAATATAGACAGTCTTCCTAGCCAAATTGGCGATGTGACTGTCACATAACAGGTTACTGTCCACTTGTGTCACTAGGTCCCTGATTACTCTTTCCACACATAATGGTTTACCACCTATGTGGTAATTTGTGTGTACCTTGTTTTGTATTTGGTGGTACATTCATACTGTCCACTGTCTTCAGGACAGTGGGGTGGGGTTCCTGTGTGTGAGAGTGTGGTCTGTAGCATGCTACAGACTGTACAGCAGTCTTGCCTACGGTTAGTTGCACATGGGTGGACTGCAATGACATAAGCATTGTCAGTTAACTGGATGTATAGGTGTCTGTGCTGAATATGGATACTCACCCTCCTTTTATGTTTTGTTCCAGGTTTTGTGGCCATAACACATGATACGTGGTATTACCTGGTAGTGCTGGTGTGCTGTCACGAGGCTTGCAGCAGGTTTTTATCACTGGACAGACATCGATGTTCTCCATACTGGGGGGGCCTCAGGAGCATACATATTGAGGTTTACACATCTGGCATTGATCAGCATTACCCTTCTGTTTCTTTCCAGCTTTGTTTTCTATGGTGGTGGGTTAGTCTTTTCAGCCTTGCCTATGAAAGGATCTCTGTAGGTTGCAAAAGCCTTAGGCAATATCCAGACACTCATGGGTAACAGGTGCAAGCCATCCCTGGAACAGCGGCATGTCTCACTATGGAGTTACCTATTACACCTGTATCAGGCATGTTGTTTCTCCTTCTGTCCTGTGACTGTTTGGCACACCAGCTTTGTGTACTATGTGTTACATGTGCTATGTCTGGAGGTTGTTTTATTGGGTGTCTGCTTTGGAGGCTTGTGTTGGTGTTGTGTGTTTGTAATTAGGGCCTCTGGGAATGTTATTGTGTTTATGTGTTTGGTTTACAGTCGTTGTAGGTCTATGTGGGACTGGGTTTGTGGTGTATGTGGTTACCTTGTCCTCCTGACTAGTTTTGACAGTAGTGATTTGGGGGTGCTCAGGCTCCGGTTTGGCTACCTGGTTGCGTCTATCACATATATTGGTATTTATTGGGGTGAGTTGTTGTTGTGTGTGTACTTGGGACAGGTGTCACATTGCCACTGGATTCACAGATTCTACTTGTTTTGCCTGGCCTTAGTGGATTGTATGCGTGGACACATTTTATTGCCATACTAGTGATCACTGATTACTTCACTTGTTATGTTTGATCTATCATGTGGTAGCTTCCTCATTCTCTTCAATGGTTTAGTAATTGCTGGAGTCCAGCATGCCAGATGCCTGGGTGTATGGCATTGTGTCTTGTTGTTATTTGTGATTGCAGACTCCAAGCACTCTTGGCTGTGTTCATGGTATGCCTGTATGACATGTTCTGCAGTGTGTCCCATATTCTGGACTTGCACAGGGCCTTTCATGGATTCCACATTGGTTTGTAGGGGTGCAAGCTATGCTTTATACATGTGTTTCACTGTGGTATTCTGGCCAGGGACTGGGGTCGGGATGTGTAACTACAGTGTGATTACTCTATGGTCTGGTCTTACCAGTGAGGGATACACTTCTCATCTTGACATCCAGTACACATATTTCTGATTATCACATCCAGTATGCTTACCCCTCTTGTGGAAGTGTTACATTTTGCATGTCCATTTTTTTGATGGATTCTGGGAAATTGTCTACAAATGTGTCGGTGCTAGTATAATACAAAGAGTATAGTGACAAACGTCTCAAAAGCTGACTTCACACTTCTTCAGACTGAGATGGTATCCTTTAAGCCCACTGGGCCAGTGGAAACCACAACACACAATAGTGACTCCTTCACAGACGCTTTCTACGGACATCTCCAAGAAAGCATGGACCATGCAATCAC
Organism: Protopterus annectens; assembly: GCF_019279795.1. Classification (NCBI taxonomy): domain Eukaryota; kingdom Metazoa; phylum Chordata; order Ceratodontiformes; family Protopteridae; genus Protopterus; species Protopterus annectens. Next base: position 1,457,340,676 of record NC_056741.1, read on the forward strand.
AAATAAAACCAAAACCTTCTCCACCAAGGGAAAGTGGCCTGTCTGGTGGACCCCAGCCATAAACAAACTGTATAACAACTGAAGGATACTAATGCAAGACAGAGCTACATCTCCTAAAGGGAAGGCAGCTGTGATCAGCACTAGTAAAAAGCTACATTCTCTCATAAGGACATCCAAGGTCAACTTTGAGACAAAAATCACCAAAGACAGTTAAGATAACCACAATGCCTTCTTCAGTTATGTCAGAAACCAGGGTGGGAACCCTCAGATATGCTCAGAGTTGGTACACAACAACATATATTTCAGTGACCTGACAGATATTGGCAACATTCTGGCAGACAGGTTCAGTGCAATTTTCCCCCTCCCTCACCCCCAAAAGAAGATAGTTATCACAGCTGAATGTAACCTCACTGTCATCTCAGATGTCCATGTGAGAGCCGCACTCAGCAAAGACAAGAACACAGCATCAATGGGACCTGATGGTATCCCCAGCTGCGTGCTATGTGAACTCCAGAAGGAGCTAAACCCGTATATACAAATGCTATTTAACCTTAGCCTTGCTATAGGATATGTACCTGAACACTGGCGTACAGCAACAGTGGTCCCACTCCACAAAGGAGATGCCTCCACAGACCCTGGGAACTACAACCACACAAGCTTAACCAGCCTTGTCTGCAAAGCTATGGAAAGAGTCATTATGGAGCTCTTAATCAGAGACATTGGTGACCTACAGACCCTTGATCCCACCCAGTTCAGCTTTGTACAGGGCAGATCCTGCCTTTTGCACCTAGTTGACTATTTTGAAACTGTCACTAGGGCCATTGATGAGGGCTAGGCAGTCCACACAGCCTACCTGCACTTGGCTAAGGCCTTTGACACAATACCCCACTCAGGCATCATAGAGAAGCTCAACAGCTGAAATATAACACCATATGTCACAGGATAGGTTGCAAAATGGCTAAGAAACAGAACCCATAAAGTCGACATTGCAGGTGCCTTGTCAGATTCAAAGCCAGTCACAGGTGGTGTCCCACAAGGATCTGTCCTGGGAGCCCTCTTATTTGGCATTTACTTTTCAGATGTGAAAGCAAACATAGGAGGGTTGTGGCTGACAAAGTTTGCAGATGACTGCAACCTAGGCACCATAGTGAATACATCAGCTGGCACACACATCCTACAGAATGCCCTCACAAAGACAGATAGCTGGTGCCGGAATCGTGGCCTGAAACTGAATGCAACTGATGTGTAGTCATCCCCTTTGGGAGGAACAAAGTACCCACAAATCAATACATAGACAGCAACCCACTGAGTACAGAAAACAAATCAGACACCTGGGGACCCATGTAGATAGTGACCTCTCGTTTGACACCCATGTTGCCAAAGTGGTTAGAAAGACTTTCTATCTTGCCCACCTTATCATGAAGGGTTTTCCATCCAGATCAAAGGATGTCATTGTACCCCTATACTTCTCCCTTATCAGGCCCATGATTGAATACAAAGCCCCATTTGGTATGTACCTCACCCAGCACTTGCAACAGCTGGAGAGACCCCAAAAGTACCTTACCAAGAGGATCAAGGGTCTACAACACATGTCATATGCTTCCAGGCTAATGGAAATCCAGCTTTATTCAGTAGCATACCGCCTATTTACAGGTGACCTATGCCTGACATACAAGACCATGTCCAATCAGGATTTGGTGGACATGCTCCACTGCAAGCAATCCAAATCCACCAGAACCATGAGAGCTACAGATTTGAACCTCAGCACATACATGTATAGGACATGCTGGAGGGACAGAGTCATAACTCAGAGGCTTCTCACACTCTAGCAAAGAATCCAAGTTCATGTTAGACAGAGTCCCTCACCGACTCTCTTCAAGAGAAATCTGGACAAGTGGATGTGAGATTGTAGGTTTACCCCAGGGGTCCTCCCTGTGTCACTACTACACAGAGGCACAGTCAAGTTATTCGATTAAGTAAGGGGGTCATAATGTGTCACTACTAAGTCAGAGGCACAATATTCGGAATCTGTTCTGTACACTTATTACCACTATAAGGGGTGTCAATAGCCACATCACTATGGCTAGGCTTATAAATGCACTAGGGCAGATAGCCTAGTAGTAAACTATGAAACTGTGAAACTATGGTGTATGTGTAGGTATTGTCAGTCAAGCAATATAATGTGGTTTGGGGGGCTTGATATCTTCCTGTATTCCAGCATTTTTTGTCTATTCCTTCTAGCATGTCGAGGGATCAGTTGCTAGTGTCCTCTCCTGCTCAGCTGGTGAAACTGGGAATATTGAGGCAATGTTACACTTGCCTCATGTACACAGACAACCCTCTCCTTCTCCCACAAAACACAAATACATGCGAGAGATGCAACTATATAGCCAAACTGGAGGCTGAGCTCTCTCAACATAGGACTGACAAGACCAGAGAGGAGGAGAAGGTAACCACACACACCACAAACCCAGTCTCACATAGCACTATCACAACTTCAAATCATACACATAAACACACAAAGACATACTCGGAGGCTCTGATCAAAAATCTACCAAAACAGCAGAGTCCACCAAAGCAGACACCCAAACAACTGCCTCCACAGGGCACAGCACATGCAACACATAGACCACAGAGTCAGTGTGCCAAACAGTCACAGCCCTTAAGGCCAAACATAATGCCAGACACACTCGTCATAGGTGACTCCATAGTCAGACACACTGACGTCCTGCTCACCAGATTGAGTAAGGAGAAGGTCACAGTAAGCTTCCTATCGGGTGCTGGAATCTGCCACATAACGCAAGCACTCAGGTTACTCAACTGCAAGTACAAGTATGACTCAGTCATTGTCCATGCTGGTGTGAACGACCTGAGACGTACCTCCCTAGACTACATGAAAAGAGACATAGAGGAGCTCTCTGATTATGTAGCCCAGGCAGGTATGACCCTGACCTTGAGCAGTATCCTACCTTCACCAAGAATGATGCCACAATACAGAGACAAGATGATCAGCTTTAATAATTGGCTTAAACTATGGTGTCATTCAAAGGGGATCCAATGTCTGTCTGCCTGGGATGACATGCTGGACAAGCCACACTGCTTCGCAAGGGACGGCTTGCAACTGTCACCCCTGGGCTTCCGGATTTTGGCTAAGGCTCTTGCCACCCCCATTGTGCCTTTTTTAGGCAAGGCTAAAATTCTAAACCTACCACCCTAGAACACAAAATAGGAAAAAAACTAAGGGTAATGCTACTCAGTGCCAGAAGTCTCAACCTCAAGATGCATGCACTCGAAGCCCTTCTCAGTATGGAGAACATTGATGTCTGTGCTGTGACTGAAACCTGGTTCAAGGCTCCTGAGAGCACCCCGGCACTATCAGGTTTTACCTCATGTCATGCGTTCCAGCCCCAAAATCCGGACAACACCAAGAAAGGAGGGGAGGGTGTCCATATTCATCAAGGACACGCTCACCTCAAGGTTGGTGGCAACGCACGATGCATCGGAGTCCATCCAGGTGCAATTAACCATAGGCAAGACTGCTCTGCAGTTTGTAGCATATTACAGGCCACCCTCTCAAACTCTGGAACCTCACACAGCTTTCCTGAAAACACTGGAGGGGATAAATGTATCTCCAAACACCATCATACTGGGTGATTTCAACTATCCAAATATAGACTGGGATCACTACTCAAGCCCCAACACTCTAGCCCAAAGGTTCCTAGAGTTCATTAACTCAAATGCCATGGAACAACTAGTCACCATCCCCACAAGAGGAGAAAACATACAAGATCTCATCATCATGAACATGGGGTCACAATGTTCAACACCAGAAGTATACCCATCATTGGTGAGATCAGATCATAAACTAATCTCACTGGAAGTCCACATCCCGCCCCCACCCCAGATAAAAAAGACCACAGTGAAGAAATTCTCAAAAGCCGACTTCACACTTCTAAAGACTGGTGTGGTCTCTTTCAAGGCCCCCAAGCCAGCGGAAACCATTACCCAAACCGCTGAATCACTTACAAATGCCTTCTACCAGCACCTCCAGGACTGCATGGATCAGGTAATCCCAAACAAAACAAAGATTCTTTGTACCAAAGGCAAGTGTCCAGTCTGGTGGACCCCAGCCATAAACAAGCTCTACAACAAAAGGAAGAAGCTACTACAAGATAGAGCAAAATCCGTAGAAGGGAAGACACCCCTGATCATTATAAGTAAAAACCTGAGATGTCTCATAAAATCATCCAAGGCAAATTTTGAGGAAAAAATCGCTAAGGACTCAAAGACAATCATAAGGCCTTTTTTAGCTATGTTAGAAACCTGGGAGGAAACTCCCAGATATGCTCAGAATTAGTTCAAAATGATGTAAAAATCACTGAACCTACAGACATTGCCAACATACTGGCTGACAGGTTCAGTGCAGATTTCTCCCAAAAGGAGAGATATCTATACCAGAGGATTGTAGCCCCCCAAACATCTCAAATGCTCAGGTGAGAACTGCTCTATCCAAGGCGAAAAACACAGCATCCATGGGACCAGATGGTGTCCCCGGTTGTGTGCTCCACGAACTCAATGAGGAATTAAACCCGCAGTTAGGGCAGCTGTTTAATCTTAGCCTCACCTCAGGATACATACCCAAGGAGTGGCGTACAGCAACAATGGTCCCACTTCACAAAGGAGGTGCCTCCACCGACCCCGGAAACCACCGTCCCATCAGCTTGACAAGCCTGGTCTGCAAAGCTATGGAGAGGATCATAATGGAACTCATAAATAAAGACATAGGGGACTTGCAGACTTTGGATCCAACCCAGTTTGGCTTTGTCAAGGGCAGATCATGCCTTTTAAACTTGGTTGACTTTTTCGAAACAGTCACCAAGGCCATTGACGAGGGCAAGGCAGTCCACACAGCCTACCTTGACCTGGCAAAGGTTTTCGACACAATACCCCACTCGGGTATCATTGAAAACTCACCAGCTTAAATGTAAACCCATACGTCACAAGATGGGTTGCAAACTGGCTAAGTGACAGAACCCACAGGGTCAGAGTTGCTGGCGCCATGTCAGACTCCACACCTGTCACAAGTGGTGTCCCACAGGGCTCAGTCCTGGGCCCACTTTTGTTCGGCATCTACTTTTTAGAAGTACAAGCAAACACAGGAGGATTATGGCTGACAAAGTTTGCAGATGACTGCAAACTGGGCACCATAGTTGAAAACCCATCTGACACAGACATCCTTCAGAAGGGTCTCATAGAAATGGATAACTGGTGCCAGAGCCATGGCCTAAAGTTAAACGCTACAAAATGCATAGTCATACCCTTCGGGACAAACAAGGTTACCCCTAGTTACCATATAGGTGGCAATCCTCTAAGCACAGAAGAGGTTATCAGGGATCTGGGGACCCAGGTTGACAGTAACCTTTCGTTTGACACTAACATTGCCAAAGTAGTTAGGAAGACCTTCTACATTGCCCACCTGATCATGAAGGGATTCACATCTAGATCAAGAGAGGTCATTGTTCCCCTGTACTCATCACTCATCAGACCAATGATTGAGTACAATGCCCCATTCGGAATGTATCTGACCCGACACCTGCAGCAATTGGAAAGGCCCCAAAAATTCCTCACCAAAAGGATAAAGGGTCTCAAACATATGTCTTATGCTGCCCGACTGAAGGAACTCCAGCTGTATTCAGTCGCTTACCATCTGCTCAGAGGTGACCTGTGCCTGACATATAAGGCCATGTCCAACCCGGAATTAATGAACATGCTTCACCTCAAAAACTCTAAATCCATCAGAACTACAAGGGCAAGAGACTTAAACCTCAACACGGCTATTAAGAGGACGTGCTGGAGGGACAGATTCATCACCCAGAGACTCCCTATGCTGTGGAACAACATCCCAGTACATGTGAGGCAGAGCACCTCGCTGGCTTTGTTCAAGAGAAATCTTGACCAATGGATGGGGGATCGCAGATATACCCCAGGGATAACCTCAGTGTCACTGCTTGACAGAGGCACAGCAAAATAATGGGCATATTATCCTTCAAACTAAAGGGGTGGTGGAAGCCACAAAACTCTGGGCTAGGCTTATAAATGCCCTAGGGCAGATAGCCTAGTATGAACCTATGAACCTATGAAAATAGGCCTGGTGCGGTTCCTGCTATTAGGACAGTGGTCTGCAGCAAGCTATATAGTAGAAGGCAGTTTTAGCCATTGGTATTTGACCATGGCTAATCCATGTTGCTTCTTGTTGTGGTACCAACATGGGGGTGTGGTTATCCATGACATTTATTGCTAGTCACCCTTGTTTTGTAGCTTGTTCCATGTGTTTGCAGATGTACATCACTGTATGGGGTGTGACCTGGTAGTGTTAGGGTGCTGATGTGGGCTTTGACCCAGTTTTCTATTACAGCACTGATATCTACATTCTCTATACTGTGTGCGTTTACACTGCACGCATCTTGCTGTTTATACTTCTGGCATTGGGTAGCATTACATCTAGGTTCCTATCCCTTGTGGTACCTATGAAGGTGGGTTTGTGTTTTTGTGGTTTATGATTGGTGAGGGTGGATGTTAGTCAGGGTCCTCGGGTGTGCATATGGTACATGGTGTTACATTACTTAACACATGGCATTCATGCCTCAGGTGGTGCTGCAGGGCTGCCTCTGTCAGATGCACATACTACACTCCCTGTACATGTTTGGAAGCAGGTTGTGTCACGTTAGGCGTCCCTGTTACTATATGAGTGAGTCGGAGGGGGTATCAGTCCCAGTGTTCCTACTGAGCCAGTGCATGTGCTATGAGTTGCCTCTTTGCCAAGGCCAGGGCATACTGGGCACGCCTCCTTCTGCCTACTGGGGCAAGGTCAGGTTGTTCCTCCTCCGAGTCACCCTCTGCCTGTGGTGGCCTTGGCAATGATGGGGGTATGTTTGGCCCAGCCCTATGCTGGTCCTGCTGCAGCTGTTTCCGCAGGATCATATTATGTAGCATAGCACATATCATGATCATTTGGGTACATGTAGTTGGTGTGTACTGCAAGGCTCCACCAGATGTGTCCAGACACCGGAACCGTGACTTGAGCAGTCCAAACACACGCTCTATGGCATTACGTGTTTGTGCGTGTGCCTCATTATGGCGTTCCTGTTCGTGTGTGTGTGCATTTCTGATGGATGTCATCAGCCACGGCTCAAGTGCATAACCTACATCCCCCACTAGGTGTCCATGTGGGAAGTCCCCACTGGCAAATGATTGGTACAGCTGCGTCAGATGACAGATGTGGGAATCATGGTAGCTCCCAGGGCAGCCAGCACACACATTCATTATTATGCCCTGTGCATCACACACGACCTGGCAGTTGATGGAGGGGAATCCCTTGCGGTTAATATAGGCTCTACCCTGCTCACCGGCTGGTGCTTTGATGCATATGTGCATGCAGTCTATTGCACCCAGTACCTCAGGGTATCCCGCTATTTGCTGGAAGAGATGCATATTGCTGGCCAATACCTCACGGGCATTGGGGAAATATACATGATCACCGACATATGCTGACATGACATCCAGGAACTGGTGCAGTACCCTGGAGGCTGATGCCTGTGATATCCCCATCATATCACCAGTTGGTCTCTGGAAGGTACCTGTTGCTAGTATTCTTAGGCCAACACATACCTTGGTTTCCACTGGGATGGGTTCCCCTCTGTTGGTTCTGTGTGTGAGACGTGGCCTGCACAGCTCAACAATTTGCTGCAGAAGGTCTCTGTCCACTTTGTAGTGCTCTACTATCTCCAGCTCATGTAACCCATGGTAGGTGACTCTGGGCCTGTATACTCTCCTCCTTCTCCTCACTCTGTGTTGTCTGTCAGTGTCTGCATTGTCACCACCCTCAGCAATTCGCCTATGCCTGATTATAACAGCTATGGCAGCCCCTAGCATTTCTGCTCTGAGTTCAGCTTTTTCAGTTTTCAATTCTGAAAGCTTACTCCTTTCTTGCAGTATCTCTTGAGAGAAACACCCTGCACTGCTGTTTGCAGTGTTTTAAATGCTGGGTTGGGCTTCTAGTCTGCCTGTGTAATTGCCTGCTTCTAATTGTTATCACCAATTAACTCCAGCAGTATCCTCTGGCAGCTTCCTTGTAATCTGGTTGTTTCCTTTTTCCTCTCTGTTTCCTCAAGGGGAGCACTGTGCACACCAGCATAAGCATGCTCACAGTGACTTAAACGCGCGCACACATCCTTACACGCTTTGAACTGGGCTGATTCATGGTAAAACGCGCACACACAGCCTTATACATCAGGCAACAGGCTTCCTGCTGTTTACATTGCCTTCCACACGTGCACGCCAGCGCAAACCATTGTAAACGGTTTGCAACACGCTCCCACATGTTGAACCTGCCTTACACGTGCGCACACGCGCGCATGCACATATATCAAGAAAGTTTGAGTGTAGGGATAGTGTGCACCCTCTATTTCTTGACTTTCCTAGTGTTCTGTTGGGACACACCTCTCTCCCTGATGTCTGTCTGTCATCTGTCACGTTACACTGCCCTCCAATGTGATACATTTATTTCTATTATTCCTCCCCCCGTTATGTCACCTACCTCTTACTCTATTCCTCCCCCTTCTATAACTCTTACACTACTCAGAAAGTGCTCATTACCTATGTGGCAGTGTGATTCAGTATTGTAACCCTCATTTACATAGGATTGCCTAGTAATGCTTAGTTACATGTCTTACACGGAGCTCCCCCCCACCCCTTGACAACCACTACACGGAGGCCATATTGTTTTTGGTCTGCTAGTCCCTGCATTGTCATTCCATGTAATACATAAATCCCACAATTGTGGGCTTATAAGCTTCGGTTTTCATTTTTGAGCAGCGCACCCCGTTTGCGCGGGTGTGCGTTGCAGTTAAACATCAAAATCCCCCGAAAAAAAAAAAGTTAGTTTAAATAATTTTGCAACACTTTTTAATGCCAATGGCCACATACTTGGCCATTAGCATGCTAGATGAAACATATGCACCCTTTATTTGGAGCTGACATAACTCCGTTGTCAATTTTGCAGAAATGTACTCAGTTGTCAGCTGAGTACATTTCTGCAGCTAAAACGTCCGTTACATGGACTGCTTTTGGCTTCCTGGATCGCTCAAATACTTCATTTGCATATCTTTCAGCTGCAAATGAGGTATTGAGCATTTCCACACCCAGTCCGTGTAAGAGACGTTTTAGCTGTCTCTTACACGGAGGTTTGGGCTGTTCCTGGATCGGGAGGCTTACACGGAGGCTTACACTACTCTTAAACTCCATGTAAGCCTTCGTGAATCCGGCCAAAGGTCTTTGAAATTAACTCTCTAAGACAAACTGGGAGCACTTGTTATCAGAATAACACCTTCTAAATTAACTACATTCTTTAGTGTTCCTCTGCTCAATCTGCAAAATAAATAATTTCTTTTAGCATACTAACTTCTAAAGCCAAATACACCCAAATAGCTTACCAAGTAACTTGAAGCCATAAACAAGCCGAGAATTGCTGCCCGGTTTTCCTGGAAGAAAATCCTCCTCCGCAGTAAGCAAAGAATGCTTTTTATTACTATGATATTTAGCCACACTAGATAATCAAAAGAAAAAAAAAAACAAAAGAAAAAAGAAATCAGCAGTACCCCAATCAAAGGACACTCAAAAAGTAAAGACAATTTATAATACTTCAAAATTGTTAATACTTCTCAGTTTTCACCAAGGATTCTTTGCCCTTCCTACAACTGAAATGATATTTTGTAGTAATCAGCTCAGCCCTCTAGAACCAACTTTAAATGTCCTTTTATTCTTCTTAGGATATTTTAAGACTAAAGGCATAGAATTTCTGTTAGAAAAAATAGATGCTGATTTCCTCTTGGTTTACAAGAGTTACACGCATGGTTTACAGGGAGTATGGCTTACGGTCAGTAATACACTACTGTGACATCTGCGTAATGATAAACTTCATGCCTGATGAATACTAATTAAAAGTAATTAAGCCAGTTCCAGAAAAATTTAATCCTGTCAAATAAATTGATTTCCACTTTGTTTCCATACTACCTACCCTTGGAAAAAGAAAACAGAAAAAATGTACTGAGTACATGTAAAATTTTGTTATTCTGTTTCCATTGCAGCATGCTGTTGAAAAAGAGTAAAGCACATTACATTGATATCCACATTCACAAATGATTTCCTACTTAACACGAATGAATATATAATGGCCGGCAGCCTCTTCATATGCCTTATACAGGCCTTTGATATGGTGGATCGCACATTCCTAATAGATTCCCTAGTGACAGCAGAAATTACCTCACAATCAATTAACTTGTTTAAACCCTTCCACATGCCTTGCAAGGTGCACATATGCCCCATCTAAGGGTGTGCTACAAAGATCACTACTTTCCACAATCCTATGCTCTTCACATCCCAACCTTACTCTATTCAAGCACGTCAAATGCATCTATGGCAAATATCCAAAACAATACAAAGAATGAGCTTGCCATACACTCTGTATGGCTTCTAAAACACAGTGTCATAATTAACACTAAAAAGCGAAGGCCGCATAAACAACAAAAATGTGCTGAATACCTAAACAACTTGACAATCAGATGGTGAAACTTACAATACATTGAAAAAGTCCAACAAAACAAATAGCTATGAATTTGGCTTGACCTAAGTTCTTATCTTGTAATATCATATCCATCTAAAAAAATAAAAATCGGTTCAATAAATTCCTATACTGGACCAAAATAGTCTCCCACTTGTTAATCCTAGCTGCAACAGAAAAATGTTTCCTTCTTTCGTAATTAGAATATTAATATAGTTGTTTATAAGTAACATCTGAAAAACATCTGATATCTCTCCAAATCATCTGAAACAATATATACAGATTCAAAACCTTGTTTCTCTTCAAAAGCAACATCATTGGTCAATATTTGCAAAAACAAAATGGTTCCTCATCAAAAAGATTATCCACATTGCTACCAGTCTTCCTAGTACTTAAGCTGATGAACCTAAGCACTTTCTCCTTATTTTTCCTCTTCCTCTTCTTTTCGGGTAGACTCTCAGAAAGATCAACTCCTTACAATCTGAGATAGCTTTTCCCTTCTACACACAACGTACAAAACTTCTCAGTAAACTACAGTCCAGAGACCATGTCTTCTCAGTTCTAGCCCCCAAAACATGGGAATCAGTCCCCCAAGTTATCAAATCCAACCTGTCCTACATAACATTTTGACTCAAACTCAAAGTATTCCTACTCAGAGATGCACAGTGCAAATGCTTCTTAAACTTAATTATCACATAAAGGTCTTCCTTACACAATCCCTTTCTTCTTTGGTCTCGTTATTCACTTCTTAACTAACCAACAAATGACACATACCAACTACAGTTTCCACACAAAGCCTCACTCTCCCATACTTGCTAACATTATTTTTTTTTCTTCCCTCTCTTCTGTCCTCACTGCCTTTCTCAGATTGTTCTTATCCTCATTTTCTGTGTATATATTTCATATAATTGGTGGACCTTATAATTTGGGTGATACGAATTTACTTGACAATCTGAGATTCCCATTATATTATTGAAAAGATGTCCAGTGAATGGCATTTTCGGTGCTCTTACATTGAACATGCCATTTACCAAACTGTTAATAGTGAGATCGTGATACAGGGAGGATCGGAAAATTTGCCCTTTCTTCAATGTAGTGTGATCTTGGAGTTGGTATATATAATAAGCGGGGGTGTGGGGGGTGCAGCCCCCCCCACAAGACCAGAAATCGATTAACAGTGTTTTTCGATGAAATGACATTCATTCACGGGAGCTTTTGATAATTTAATATACACTCGACAATCTGTAGTATTTCTTTGTAAAAGCTATTTTCTGTTAAACTGCATTGGACCTATGTACATTTTGTGTAATGTATCCACGCTTTTTTCTTGGGGGGGGGCATTACAAATCCATTTGCTATATACCTTTTTGTCATAAGTTTGTTGTTAAACTTCACATTATGTATTTTGTTATTGTATAAATGTTTTTTTGTAAAGAGGATCTGATACTACTTTGCATGTTCAATATTTTTAATCCTCGTCTGAACCTGAAAAGATCCCCATGGATCAGTGCTCTACTCTGGTTAAACAATACATGAGCATAAGTAAATGACATGAAATAAATAACAATCACAAGGATTCACAAAGCCTCCGTGTAAGAGTTATAACTCTTACACAGAGGCTGCAGTTAAACGGAGTGATGTCAGCATGCTTTGCATATTCATGAGAGAATGCTGAATCACACCTAAGTCTAACACGGTCCGTGTAAGACAGTAGGGGCGTGTCCGTAGGCCGAGCCCTGCAAGCGGACACGCCCCCAGAAGTGTAAAAGTGCCCAAAGTAAACACCCACAACAGAGTCCACGGAAATGTGAATAAACACAACACAACACATGCCCCCACAGACTATGAACATAAAATATATAAATAAACATGTTATATATTTTTTTTAAATTGTAAAGATGTTTAACCGTGAGTGCGCTCGTTTGCGCGGGTGTGCCCGTAGCGCAGCTACAGTTAGCAGTCAGTGGGAAAGCATATAAGAACTAAATATGCAAAATAAACCAGGAAGCAATAGTGTAGTGGTAGAGATATTGGCTGAAGAGCAGGCATTCATGGTTCGAGCCCCCACAACACCAATTTTTTTTTTTTGCAAAATAAGCAGGAAATAAGTCCCTGACAAATATGTACACATAAAACCACAATTTATGTAAAATGTAATGAAATAGCTCATTTATATTGAAGAAATGTGAAGTAACAAAAGAATAAAAAAATGCCAGATGTGCTCATAGCTGTGCTACAGTTTAACAGAGTGAGTGCATCTGCCCGTAGATGAGCAGTGGTTTAACTGGTGCAAAATGAGTTCCCGTAGCTGAACAGTGGTCTAACACACTAAATCTATGTGCCCCTAACTGAGCTGAGCGTAATATGCATGTCGATAGCCAAATGAGGCTTAAAGCAGCGTACCCCATTTGCGCGGAGCTGCGCACTGTGCAAACAAGCTAACCGACGGGCAACGTTGAGCAAGCCGTATCAAAACTGCCATTACACAGACACACCCCTCAGCATGTCTAGACAGTCATGAAAAATAAAAAGCAGTGGCCAGGTTCGAACCCAGGATACTATACACTATAGCCAAGGTACAGAACCACTAAGTCATGACAGCAGTACCTTTAAATGCAATAATAGCTAATATATAGGAATGAATACAAACTAGAGCATGACAATGCAGGTTTACTGAAGTTGATACAATTCCAAAATGGCCAATCACAGATATGTGCGGGAAAAACGGACTATATAAGCCCCATAGGCGGGAATACACAACATAAACAATTGTAGAACTGACCTGCAGGCAGAATGACAGGAGTAGGAGAGGGTAGTTGCTTTCGAGCACAGAGGTGGGGTGTTGAGGAGTCCAGGTACATGGTCTGGCTCCTAGTCCATAATCATGAGGTCCAACTCATGCAGGGCCAGGTCCTCTGGGGAGCATACAGGGCCGAGGCGTGGGACCGGTTGGCTCATGATCTCACCAGTGCCACAGGGATTCCAAGGGCTGGTGAGCAGGTCCATCACCACCATGCGGACCTGAAGAGACGCAAGCAGGACCAACTGAACCTTTGGATCCAGGAGGCCTGGCAAACACCCAACACCCCACTACTGAGTAAGTAACATTTAATTATGTATGTAAGAAATTAAACTAGCTGATATTATGGAGATGTGTATTCCAATATTACTTCATTTATATTACAGCTGCAGGTGTCCGTTCTGCGAACTGCAGAGCCTATGGCGATAGGCTGGTGCGGTTCCGCCACCAGGCAGGTTAGTAATCCACTACCAGTAACTGTAAAGAAATATAAAAGTATGACAGTCAGCAAAAGAGTGCAGTGTAGTCATTAAGGAATAAAATGTGCAAGTAACAGTGTGAAAGTGTCTGCAAGTATTGCTTGATTACAAAAGTGTGTTTCAGCCTGTAAGTTAAACCGAAAAATGAAACTGTCTGACATATATTCTGAAATAAAAATGCCCTACCTGTAAGAAAATAGTACACAACCTGCATCAGGCTGAAAAGTATAGCTGCAGAAGATGATGAAATCACATGTGTGAAATATATCCCTGTGGAAATACTGAAACATGACAGAAGTGAGACTGCTGGAAAGAATTATAATAACTACAGGTAAAACATGTCAATAAAGCCTAGAAGTAAGTACCATCCTGAATAGTAAAATGAAAGCAAGTGAGAGAGTGTGAGAAAGTGTCATGAATCCAGCAATACAGTAGTAATAACCCATGAATAAAGTATACTGCAGTCAAGACAGAATGAAATGCATGTGAGATTCAAAACCAAACAGTGAAATCTGTTCAAAGTGTTGCTGCATCTGGAATGTTTTACCCAAAATCTGGATATGTTGCTCTCAGTCTGCAATATGCAGATAGGATGATTGTCTGATATACCAAACATCCACACTTGTCTACAGCTATATAAAGCAAATGTAGCAGGATGATGTAGCTGAACAAAGCTAGATATGAATGTGTATGAAGAACAATAAAATGTATATTGATGTTGCAGTAACAGTCCTATCACCAAGTTGAAATAGTTATCACATAGGAAACTGTAGTTAGAACAGTAGTATGTATATAACTGTAGCTATTAGAAATGTACAGCATATGTATTGTTATTCGAAGGTGTTAATATTACTTTCTTTACCCCACCCTATAACCACATATAACCCATTCCACGTGAAAATGGTATGTGCAATCACAATTAACACCCCTGGACATTTGTCCTGTTGGGTCATATATATTTGCATGTCCGTTGATGCATCTGCCCTGTTCATACATCCACACCTGATGGCCTGTTGCCATCAATTAACCCTGCATGTTGTTGGACTGTGTATTTCTTTTCAAATTATGCATGTGTTATGCACGCTGTTCAATGGTGTGACTATCTGGGTGTTTGGTTAATGGGAATACTAATGCATGCTGTTACAACTAACTGTGAATGGTATTATATGTCACTAACCCAAACTGTCATGACATAATGCAAAACATAGGACGACAGGGAAGGTGGGTTCCAGTGGACCCACCTCTCCCACCTCAGCTGGTGAATGCACCTGGCACTAGTGTTGAGTCCGGACCCTCCTCCGGTGGCCCTGTGCCACCTGCGGGTGGAAGTGCTGCAGGGGATGGGGCTCACCCCCCCCTCTGCAAGTGTGGCTGGAGGAGAACCACCACTCTCCCTCCGTAGCATCCGGACTGTGGTGCGTAGGGAGATTCGGGACTCTGTTCTCGAGCCCCTACGCCAGCTCGAGGCATGGGTGGCACAACTAATGGGCATGCCTGTTGCCCGGCCTACACAGCCCCCAGCTCAGCCCCGTCCTGGGCAGTGAAGGAACAGTGGCAACTGCCTATGGGTGGGGATATCAGTTCCACTGTTGCCATCTGTGGGCTCATGGGCTCTGGATATCCAAACCTCCATCCCGTCAATTGTGTAACCCCCCCACACATGTCATACACCGCCCCTGTATGCGTCTTGTTTGTCTTGTCTGTTTACCTACCCAACCTACCTCCCCAGCTGTACTGACTTCCTTCACCTGACATACCACTCTCACCTGAAAAAAAAAAAAGGGGGCACTCTGTACCCACAAAAAATTATGCCCCATACATAGCTGCCCATTCCTCACACATGTCTGCTGGACATGGAACCTATCAATTACAATTGGCTGTACAACAAGTATTATTGTTGTCCTGACACCTCTCTAAGGGGTGGAAGGTTTCAAATGTCACACCAAATTACATACATATGCACAGCTGTTGCTGATGAAGAAATGGGCAGTTATGGGCCTTACCTACATCCCTCCTGCAAAACCCAAGCTTGTTTCCCTACTGTCTTACCCTCTTTGTGACCCCTTTTTCACCACTTTTCTGTCTCCCCATTTTCATTTCTTTCAAAGAAAATAGCGCAGGTGTGTGCAAGAGTAAGCACGTTTAAGCGGTTGTAAGCGGGTGTGCGCGAAGCTAAACACCAGTGTGCATGCGTGAGCTCCGCGCAAACCAGCGCTAACCCCGTTACAACTGCTTAAAAGTGCCTTAGTCACTTTGATTGACAGGTCTTGTAGTCAGTTCAGAAGCAAAATACAATCCCACTGGCAGTTCCGAACCCAGGACATTGGAAACAGTAGTCTGCGTGACTTACCACTAAGCCATTACTCTTATACAAGAGCATTGTGCTAAAATAAATATATCATGTAATAGTAGGAATGAATGTAAAGGGAATATAGATGTGTAGTACACAAAGCATGCCATTTAGAATTACTATCAAAACTAGTGGATTTCCATAATAGTAGTGTGAGAACAGAAACAGCCATGCTAGTTGGTAGCTAGTAGGTAATAATGTCACTATAGCACCTTGCAAGCCACACACATACTCACAGGAGGATAATCACTGCCCATACCCCACAACCTCTTACAGGAACACATCTGGACCAAGTAATAAAATATGTGGAGCAAAGGCCCAAAACCAGGGACACATTACAAATAATGTTACAACAAATGCAGACAGTTCAGAGAGTAACAGGGTCTGCATTTTGTGGGAAGTTTGGAAGGGTATGAATTCTGAAACTTGAATGTTTGTCACCATATTCTGACTTGAGCCCAGAGTGATTTGCCAGAAAAAGGTGTGCATGAGATATTGACCAAAATGTGAGGCAGAAATGTGGACAACCTGCAAATATCTGTACACATAACGGGTCTGACACCACCATATTTGAATAGCTAAGAGCCTAGACATAGCAACAGTGAATGACTTACAGGGATGCCCCACAGACTCCATGTGAAATGTACAAACAGTAGGCAGAAAGGTGTAACACATGCAATGGTAACTATGGAGTCCTGAAAGTATTCACCACTTGCATGGCAGAAAAAGTGTAGTAATACATATGCTCATGCTAACCCACAGTCACAACTGTAGCATACCAGACATTTTAATGGATGTACCCCACTGATATGTACCATTCCATGAGGCAGATAACAGATGAACCTGAAAGTCTTTGGGGCCTGCTCAGCAGCATACTCAAATACCCTAATAGATGACAAGGTCCACACCATGGCCAGACCACACTGCATGCTGTAACACCCTGGCAGATATAGCAAGCATTCCAAGGTGTGAATGTACATGGAAAATAGGAAAGCTACAGCAGCACACTACAGTCAGAACACCTAGCAGGCATACAAGTAGTGACTGTAAAGGGCAAATATTGAAGCCTTAGCAACAAAGTGCAAGCAAAAGTGAAAGGAAAGCACACACACACACATTAACAGTAGTAGTAGTTGTAGGTGTCAGTGTACATACACAGTTAGTACAGGAAACTGGAGAAATGAATGGAGGAATGTTAATCGACAACACAGCTGGAAATATGAGAGAGATACCAACCTTTACACTCACAGAACATTGTCCACAGCATAACAGCATGGTCCCTGCCCTTAAAATCTGAAAGGGCTACGCCTATCTCACATACCTTTTTATAGCACTGTTCTGAAATCACAGTGAGAACTGCAATCAGTACACAACTGGCTGCATGCAATTAGCAAATGCTGGCTAACAATTGGTGCAGAGGCCATCACATGGGCATATGCAGATACCTACAAAAGTATGCTGTACTCCCAGTCCACACATGCAATACTTTCATTGCACCCTGAGAAGGATGTGAGAGACAGACAGACAGACAGAGAGAGAGAGAGACAGAGACAGAGAAAATTGCAATTAAGCAGACACAAACAAATTGTTCAGCAACAGCCATCTGAAAGCTGACAACTGGGAAGTGGAGCAGCAGGACAGAGAACCAGACGGCAACACAAGCAGCTGTGACAAACACAGGTAATGTAAAGTAATACTATAAAGGTCTACATACTGTGAACCCTCCATATGTGTCATTGGTCTGTATCCATATGTATATGAAGATGTGTAAAGGGCAGGGGACATACAGCAACTATCAGTGAAGGTTGTACATACATTTGTATGTGAGAGCATCTATGTGCACATATCAATGTTGGTTGATTGTAGGTTGTAGTGCCATGTACAAAGTAGGTTTCACAGTTATGTATGTTTAGCAGTATGTTAGTGTGTGTATACATTATGGTAGACAAACATGTTGATATACCTGTCTATCATATGGATACGTATGTATGTCAACATATGTATGTGTATATATATATATATATATATATATATATATATATATATATATATATATATATATGATATGCATATATGTATACATACATAGAGAGAGAGATGTAGGAATACATAGACAGATGTAGATAGAATATTGTACAAACATATATATGTAATGCACACATACAGATATAGATATATGTAGATACATATACATAGACAGACTGATCTGACTACCTACAGGTATGACTGTATATGACAACCTTCAACACACCCTGTCCCACCCCCTCTGTCACTCTCATCCCCTCTGTGCCCCCCCTCCACATCTATAGCAATATATGTACATCAATATATATATATATATATATATACATATATATATATATATATATATATATATATATATATATATATATATATATATATATATATATATATATATATATATATATATATATATATATATATATATCTATATACACACACACACACACACATATATATATATATATATATATATATATATATATATATAGAGAGAGAGAGAGAGAGAGAGATGTATATAAATTCTGAGTGAGGCACATGTGTACAGATGTATTGCAACAGGTGCCTGGTGACAAAGGCATGGAGTGAACACCAGTGTCAAAACCGGAGTACCATACCACATTTCAAATCACCTACACCAGTAACCACCAGATATGTGATTGGCTGCCCACCACTACATGTGTCAGGGGTGAACAGGGTCATAAATGTGTACAATAGTGGCCGCAATGATATTCACAGTGGCACATGATCCCTGGAATACCTGCACATGGTATGTGTCAGCGAACATGGTGTGTCAGCTATGGACATGTAGGTCGGTGTACCCCTCCACACCACATAATGGATGCCATGGTATGGACCTCACATGACAGCTACAGATATGGAGAAGGACACAGTGACATGTACAACACTGTGACAGTGCACTCAAACACATTACCAATGCACAGTGACTGACAACACCACAGAGTACACATATACTACCCACATAGAGGTTACCACTCCCGGATTTACATATGTAAGTCACACCCATGACAGATGTCCAACAACCATAGTAACACCTCACACCATCCACAACCTAAATGACTGCTGTGTGTCATCCGTGCCACTGCAATAGAGTGCACATGTGGAGGTAAAGTTCCTACCCACAGATAAGACATACCCTGCAATAAACCACACAGTGTTAAGAAGCAAGACTCCCCATGAGTACATGTCACACATACCCCTGCTGAATGTTAGTCAGATAGGTAATATGCCATATGAGTCACCCTGTGTAACTGTGTGACAGCAGCAGGTACCATCACACCACATATGTCACAATGGTCAGGGTAGCAGAACAGTACGCTGCTGTAGTCCCAGGGGCAATAGCATATTGTATAGTATTGTATTGTAATGTAATGTATTGTGTTGTATTGTATTGGTATGTTGAGGTGCCTCCTTCGTGGAGTGGAGCCACTGCTGCTGTGCGCCAGTGTACAGGTACATATCCTGTAGTCAGGCTAGTGTTTCATAGCACTTCTATATGTGTGTTTAGCTCCTGTCAGAGTTTATGTAGCATGCAACTGGGGATACCATCAGGTCCCATTCATGTTGTGTATTCTGCTGTCCTGAGGGTGGCTCTCACCTGGACATCTGTGATGACAGGGAGGTTACAGTCAGCTGGGATAACTATGTCTTATTTTGGGGAGAGGGCGGGGTGACACCTGCACTGAACCTGTCTGCCACAATGTTGTCAATATCTGTGGTGTCAGTGAAATATCTGTTGTTGTGTACTAACTATGGGCATAGAGGATGGATCCTGACCAGGTTGCTAACATAACTGAAGAAGGCCTTCTGGTTATCTGTAGTGTCCCTCTGGATTTCCCTCTCAAAGTTGCCCATGGATGTTTGTATGATGGAAAATAGATCCTTACTAGTGCTGCTCAGACATGCCCTCCTTTTATTGAATTATGCTCTGTCTTGCAGTAGCTTCCATCTTCTGTAATACAATCTGTCTATGGCTGGGGTCCACCAGACAGAATGCTGTCCCTTTGTGGAGAGTGTCTTGGTCATATATGGGATTGCATGATCCATGCATTCTCGGAGATGTCTGTAGAAAGCAATTGTGTAGGGGTCAGCATTGTGGGTTGTATCTGCCACTGGCCCAGTGGGCTGAAAGGATACCATGTCACTGTTACAAAGTGTAAAGTTTGCATCTGTAATGTTATTCACTATAGTCGTTTGTGCTGGTGGTGGAGGTGGGATATGTATATCCAGGGCAATCAGTGTGTAGTCAGCTCACAGTAGTTGATGATGTAGGCCATACAGTACCTAGATACAAACCCCCAGAGTGAGGAGGTGCCCTTGACCTGAATCAGTGTTCTGACTGCTGGGGTTTGGTAGTATGTTGTATGGAGTGTGCCAGGTACTGTTGCACAGTTGCTGGCCGAGCACTGACACCTGGCTATTTACATGTGTATCCACCAATAGACAGACAGATGCTATAGATGTGAGATATGTTGCATCATAGCAGTCGAGTAGCATGTGTAGTATGTGTGCCATATACTGCTGACATATATTGCTGATATCAAGTTATTTTCTTTCTCAGGTACATGGCCCACCTGCGGAATCCCACTTACTCCACAGCTGAGGATGAGGAGATACACCAGAGCCTGGTGCGGGATTATGCAATACTCTTTTCCCGCACCAGCCAGAATCAGCAGGAGAGGGCTGCACTGTGGCAAGACCTTGTCCGTCGGGTAAATGACATAGGCATGCATAATAGGACATATGAGCAGGTACGACATCACTGCAGTGATTTAATCAGACATGTCCGTCAGCATGTGTCAGATATCCACAGGCAACAGGTCGCCACAGGTGGTGGGGTGGCTACACATCCCCCACTCACCAGACTGGAGGGACTACTCATGAGTGTAGTGGCTCCAGTCCGCCAGCAACAACGACAGCAGCAGACATGCATTATGACGGAGGCTGGAGCCACGCAGCAGCAAGACAGTGAACGTGCAGGTAATATGCCATATGTATAGTTGACTGTTGTGTACACTGGTAGTTAATGCATGTGTGAGGTATGTCCTTGGTTTGTAGCTGTCACCATAGTATTTAATGTGCAAGTGTGATATTCTCAATATTAGCAGCTGACCTGTGAAAGGCGACTGTTGTACTACTGACCTGTATCATACTCAGTAACAATGGCACAGCTGTGCCCACTGACATTAGTTTCTTCATGTCTGCAGGTCCCTCTGGTATAACAGCAATGCAGCCTATCCATGCTGGTGAGTGTGTATTAACAATTCCTGTAATAGTCTTGATAGTAATAGTACTATTTGGCTCAATTAGTAGTGCTCTTTGTATGCATGTAGGTGTGTCTGTGTCTGTGTGTTGATATCACGCATACTGAGTACTGTACAATTGTGTGAAACTGTGCATGTGTTCATGTGTGCATGTGTGCATGTGTGCACGTGTGCATGTGTGCACCTGTGCATGTGTGCATGTGTTCATGTGTGCACCTGTGCATGGGTGCATGGGTGCATGTGTGCACCTGTGCATGTGTGCATGTGTGCATGTGTGCACCTGTGCATGTGTGCATGTGTGCATGTGTACATGTGTGCACCTGTGCATGTGTGCATGTGTACATGTGTGCACCTGTGCATGTGTACGTGTGCACCTGTGCATGTGTGCATGTGTGCATGTGTACATGTGTGCACCTGTGCATGTGTGCACCTGTGCATGTGTGCATGTGTGCACCTGTGCATGTGTGCACCTGTGCATGTGTGCATGTGTGCATGTGTGCACCTGTGCATGTGTGCATGTGTGCATGTGTGCATGTGTGCATCACTGGTAATGTGTAGACATTGTAAACTGTGTTTCCTGTTTCCCTCCCACAGGTTCTGGTGCTGCTCTGGTATCATGTAGCAGGGAACCTGAATCAGGTGCCGTGGGTACTGATAATGATGACATCTGTGTAATGGCACAGGAAGGTATGCCAGGGTCCGCCATTGGTCAGCCGATTGACAGTACACAGCTGTTGACCTCATCAATGCGCACAGTTATCCTGCCAATACACCCTTTGTCACCAATGTCCCTAGGTGATGGACAGCATAAAGTGGGCATTGACCAGTGTAATGTGGTATCTGTGGCACATGCCTCCCCACACAGCAGCCATGGGCATGGCCCAGAGATGGTACCACACAGACAGATGTCCAGAGGTTCTCGTGGGAGCATCCGTGGGCATACTGCCCCTGTCAGACGTGCCCACAGAGGTCTTACAACCTCAGCTATGTTTCAGGCTATCATGCAGGCACAGTCACGTATGGAACGGTACACCAGACAGGGTCTTAGGGAGCTGACAGCATGTCGCACAGCCATGGCTGACAGTGTGCGTGACATTGCAGCTGCCATCCGTGACTTCACCAATGTCATAGACAGACGTTGTGGGGACATATTAGACCGGTTCCACAACTACATGTCCATGAGCCAGGGCGATGGTGGGCGGTTGAGGTGTCGATGTGGCCATATGCCAGCAACAGCAGCAGCTGGCAGTCATCGTGGATGACAACAGGGCCGCGCCGCCCCCGTAGTGCCAGCAGCAGCCCCAGCAATGCTGGGTCTGTGCTGTCATCAGACCGCCCCAGGAGACCACGTGCACGTGGCTCTGGCCAGGCCCAACAGGGATCTGTGTCCAGTCAATGAACACCTGCTTCTGATGACAGTACCCAGTCTGGGTTGGTACCGGATACAGTCCGTAGCACCCCTGCAAGGCACAGGTACCGTGTTCATGGCCAGAGACACTGATCTGTATGACCTGGCAGGTACAGTCTGTGGCTCTCCACAAACACCAGTATATGGCAACCATGAGGTGGAACTGTGTGCATCCATACACACATGCAAATTGACAACACCTAGGGCTACCGCATACATGCACACACTGCATCAACATTGCCCCACCTTCTACTGCTGTCCCTCACCAACACACATACACATACATGTCAATCGGTGGTATCGGTGGCTGACTCAGGCATACCAAGTTCACACCCTGTGCATATGATGAAACTGTGCCACCTCCTGCAATCTGTAACAACTGTGCAGGTACAGGTTAACATGTTGCTGATGCACAGGGTGACCACATAGATGTGTAGTAATAGTATCATGTTGTTAACAGTACTGTGTGCTGAATTAATTGTGGGTATATCACAGCATGCCTGATGCAGTAAGTGTGTGATTGTCATGTGCTGTTGTCTACACCCATGGTAAGTACCATAGTGTATCATCTGCACATGTTGGCATACTGGTGGTAATGATGTCAACAGAAGGCTACATACATAGGTAGTACAGGGGATAAGGTAATGAATGTAGTAATATGCAATGATGGACATGTAAATTGCAAGTGGCATGTTGCCCACACTGGACTCTGCAATGCAGATGTTTGAGGATGTTGATATGTGTGCAGTACTACACGACTGGTACAGGACACACAGGAACACCCTAGCACTGCATGCTCACATCTCATACCATGCTATACAGCCCCAACACACAAAACTAACTGTCACAGGAGGGAGAGTCCCCATATATGTCAGGGATACTGTGGTGGCAGGCCAGGTAGCATACATCCTACTAAGTATGGAACCACTGGGTGAAGGCTCAGTGTCTGTTATTTGACATGTGTATTACTGCAGGTATGAGCACATGGGTTTCCATCCAGTTATTGTACATCCTGACAGTACATGGTCTGTACACTTGTGTGCGCTGAGACTGGACCCTAGCCATCTGACCCGTGTATTTCCATGTACATGTGCATAGTGCCTGCATATTTGCAGTGTTACCTACTGGAAGTTGTACAGCTTGTTTGTTGTACAATGGACTACATGCAGCCCTGTTTACTGTAGCTTTGTTTGCATGCATGTTTGCTTGTAATTACCCTGGAATACTGATCACACCTGCAATGCATAGTTATAGCACTTCTGTGGACTCCTAGTGCCATCTGCATAGCTTACTATATGCATGTCCATGTCCCACTTGACAGGATGTCACTGTTTGTCCTGTTCACATGTACATTGCCTGTGACACAGTGCATATGATTTACCTGGCATGTGTCCACGTGAGCAGTCATATATGCTACTGCTAACTAATCACAGGCACTACACCTTCACATATTCATCTTCTGTTGAACTACCTGCTTCGCTAGGGACGGCCTGCACCTGTCACCCCTGGGCTTTCAGATATTGGCAAAGGCTCTTGCTACCCCCATAGTGCCTATGTTAGGCAAGGCTCAAATGACAAACCCACCTTCATAGGTATCACAAGGGATAAGAAACTAAGAGTAATGCTACCCAACACCAGAAGTCTAAACCTCCAGATGCATGCACCCGAAACTCTCCTTGGCATGGAGAACATCAATATCTGTGCAGTAACAGATGTCAGTTTCAGGGCTACTGAGAGCACATTAGCACTACCAGGTTTAACCTGGTTGATTTCTTTGAAACAGTCACCAAGGCCATTGACGAGGGGAAGGTGGTTCACACAGCCTACCTGGACCTCGCAAAAGCCTTCACAACAATACCCCACTTGGTCATTCTAGAGAAGCTCACCAGCTTAAATATAAGCCCCTATGTCACTAGATGGATTGCACACTGGCTCAAGTACAGAACCCACATGGTTAGAATTGCTGGAGCCATGCCAGACTCCAAACCAGTTAAGAGTTGTGTCCCACAAGGCTCAGTCCTGGGACCTCTCTTGTTTGGTATATATTTATTGGAGGTACAGGCCAACATGGACGGACTGTGGCTGACCAAATATGCAGATGACTGTGAACTGGCCACCATAATCGACTCTCCAGCCGACACAAGCATCTTCCAAAGGGGCATCATAGAAACAGACAACTCGTGCCAGAGCCATGGCCTTCAGCTGAACAGTGTTTAGAAAGGGAAATGTGCATCCTGTAGTCTGTTCACCTAGTTGCCAAAAGGGACATTTCTCTCACACACAATTGCACACACACTAACCTCCCTCAGACAAACACACACACTTGCCATTTGCACAGGATTCTAACCCCTACCTAACTATGTTATGACACTTGAGATGGACGCATTAGCAGAGCACGCTATTCGCATTACTAGGAGGTTTCTCTTCTCCTGCTATACTTATAGAGTGCTGACATCATCGATGTTTAGAAAGGGGAATGTGCATCCTGTAGTCTGTTCACCTAGTTGCCAAAAGGGACATTTTCCTCACACACACTAACCCCCCTCAGCCAAAAACGCACACTTGCCATTTGCAGGATTCAAACCCCTATCTGACTATGTCATGACACTCGAGACAGACAAATTAGCAGAGTGTGCTATTCACATTGCTGGGAGGTTTTTCTTCTCCTGCTTTACTTATAGAGTGCTGACATCATTGGTGTTTAGAAAGGGGAATGTGCATCCTGTAGTCTGTTCACCTAGTTGCCAAAAGGGACATTTTCCTCACACACACACTAACCCCCCTCAGCCAAAAACACACACTTGCCATTTGCTGGATTCAAACCCCTATCGGACTATGTCATGACACTCGAGACAGACAAGTTAACAGAGTGTGCTATTTGCATTGCTGGGAGGTTTGTCTTCTCCTGCTATACTTATAGAGTGCTGACATCATCGGTGTTTAGAAAGGGGAATGTGCATCCTGTAGTCTGTTCACCTAGTTGCCAAAAGGGACATTTTTCTCACACACACTAAGCCCCCCCAGCCAAAAACACACACCATTTGCAGGATTCAAACCCCTAGCTAACCACTCAAGATGGACACATTAGCAGAGTGTGCTATTTGTATTACTGGGAGGTTTTCCTTCTCTTGCTGTACTTATAGGGTGCTGACATCATCAGTGTTTAGAAAGGGAAATGTGCATCCTGTAGTCTGTTCTCCTAGTTGCCAAAAGGGACATTTCCCTCACACACAGTTAGCCCCCTCAGCCAAGCACACACACTTGCCATTTGCAGGATTTAAACCCCTATCTAACTATGTTATGACACTTGAGATGGATGCATTAACAGAGCATGCTATTCGCATTACTGGGAAGCATCCCTTCTTCTGCTATACTTACAGAGTGCTGACATCATTGGTGTTTAGAAAGGGGAATGTGCATCCTGTAGTCTGTTCTCCTAGTTGCCAAAAGGGACATTTTCCTCACACACTAACCCCCCTCAGACAAACTTGCCATTTGCAGGATTCAAACCCCTACTTAACTATGTTATGACACTTGAGACAGATGCAGTAGCAGAGCACGCTATTTGCATTATTGGGAGGTTTTCCTTCTCCTGCTATACTTATAGAGTGCTGACATAATCGGTGTTTAGAAAGGGGAATGTGCATCCTGTAGTCTGTTCTCCTAGTTGCCAAAAGGGACATTTTCCTCATACACATGAATCTCCCTTTGACAAACACACACACTTGCTATTTACAGGATTCAAACCCCTACCTAACTATGTCATGATATTTGAGATTGATGCATTAGCAGAGCGCACTATTTGCAGGTTTCTCTTCTCCTGCTATACTTATAGAGTGCTGACATCATCTGTGTTTAGAAAGGGGAATTTGCATCCTGTAGTGTGTTTTCCCAGTTGCCAAAAGGGACATTTCTCTCCCACAGACTTACACCAACACCCCTCATGCACACGGAGCATTTGCAGGATTCAAACCCCTACCTAACTATGTTATGACGGATGCATTAGCAGAGCACGCTATTTGCATCACTGGGAAGTTTCTTTTCTCCTGCTGTACTTATAGGGTGCTGACATTATCGGTGATTAGAAAGGGGAATGTGCATCCTGTGGGGAGGCAGATGCCAAGCACACTCTGGCTAAGCTGTCATTCCCTAGGGCAAACAGCCTAGTTTTGACCTCTACACCCATATGTTTAATTGTCAAATGCACATTATTTGTTGCTGATAGACTGTTTGCACATCTTTATTGCCATAGCATTCCCTGTTTGTATGAACAACTTGTGCATCTGTGGAAGATGTTTGCATATGGGAGGGATCCACTATATCACATATGCCTCTGTAGTCATTTAACTGTGTGCACTGGGCAGACTGCTGTAATGTGGTTGGTTCCTGGAATAACACGTAAAAATACCAGATATGTGTGTCCAACTGCTAAACTGAGATTTGGCCTAAGTGTGTGAGCATGCCCAGTTCAGCCTTCCCATGGCATGTTGTCTGACATATGTCTCATTTATCAAAGTGTGTGAGCATGCCCAGTGTGAGCATTCCATATGTTGAACTCTGCAGCCCACCACATTTGTGGATGGTGTGAACTTCAACAAATATCACCCGTCTATGGTTGTGTGTTGTGTGTCATGTTGTGTAGTTACTGTACAACTGCTTTGTGTGTGAACACAACAGGATTATACTGTGCCTGCAGTGTTTGCATGGAATACTTTGCATACAGTTGTCAACATCTTTTCACACTGACCTAACACTGTAGTACTGTATAGTGTACTGGTAGTACTTTGACTGTGGTGGACAGTATCCTGGGCTTTAGTGCTATCACTGCTTTACATTTCAATAGTGAGCACAACAGCCTGGTTAGGGGCCAGTTGTGTACATCTGACCATGTTGCATTCTGTTCAGATATGAACTACTTAAACCAGGCTTGTCCAACATTGGTAGTGTATTCCACAACATAGGTGTACATTTGCAAACACTAGCAATGTGCCCTAGTCCATGTCTAATGCTAGTTGGAGAGTGTGTTTGTCCTTCAACACACATTGTAAGTGGAGTTTGCCATGACATATGTCATGGTTAGTATACTGTGCCTCTGTCTACCTGTGACATGACAGTGATACCCAGGATAAAGCTATCATCTCCCATCCACTCATCAAGATTCCTATTGAGGAAAATTGATTAGTGACTCTATGGGTAGCCTGTACTGGGAGTTCACTCATGGGTGGGGGTGGCTTCTGTGTTATGGATGATGCAGTACAGCTTGTCCTATGTAAGTCAGTGCTGGGGTTCAGGTCTCTCATGTGCATAGCTCACTGCCATTCAGATTGTACAAGGTGCAGCATGTTTATTGATACCAGCAACACAGGCAACACATGGCATCTGTGCAAGCTCTTTGATACTCCTGGTGAGGTACTGTTGGGGACTTTACGGTTGATGGAGGTGTCTGCTGAGGTACATCCCACAGGGGCTATTGTAGTCAATTGTACCGCTGATGAAGGATGACTGCAGAGCCACAATGACCTCCCCTTATCTAGATCTGACAACCTTCATGATTAGGTGGGTATATGGTATGTTTCTGTAAACACTACAGCACATGTTTGTCCAATGCAGGATATCTATCACCTTGTGTCCCCAGGTCTCTCATTACATGTTAACTACGTAATGGGTTAACACCTATGTGGTAATTGGTGGGCACTTACCGTATATCCACGGGGGTTGACTATACACTTTTCTGCAATTAGCTTGCTGACATGGCTATGGCACCAGTTGTCTGTTTCTATGTGGCCCTTTTGTGGGATGCTTGTGTCAGCTGGTGGATCATATATGGTGAGCAGTTTGTAGTCCTCTGCAAACATGTTCAGACACAGTCCTTCCATGTTTGCCTGTACCTATGGGACCTATATACCAGACGGGGGAGATCCCAGGACCAAGCCTTGTGGGATTCCAGTTATATCTGGTTTGTAGACTGACATGGCTGCAGCATGTCTGACCATGTGTGTTCTGTCCTTGGTCTGGTTTGCAACCCCTGTACTGACATAGGGGTTTATATTTAAGCTGGTGAGCTTATCTATAATGAACACATAGGGTATTGTATAGAAGCCTTTGCAAGGTCCAGCATTGCTGTGTGGACCACATTGCCCTCATCAATGACCTTAATGACTGTTTCAATTGAGTCAAACATGTTTAGGGGCAGGATCTGCACTTCTGAAAGCCACACTGGGTAGGGTCCGGTGTCAGTAGGTCCCCAATATCTTTATGTCTGTGGTACATGCTGATCCTTTCCATAGCTGTGCAGACCGAGCTTCTCAGGATTCTGGGGTAGTAGTTTTCAGTATCCATTCAGGCAACACCTTTGTTGAGAAGGACCACTGTTGTTGTACACTGCTCTTTGGGTACATATTCTGGGGTAAGGCTGACATTGAGCAGTAGTGTGATTTGGCATTCCATTCATCTTGGAGTCCATGTTGCACTCAGCCCAGGACACCATCTCATACCATTGCTGCTGTGTGTTTTGCTTTGTAGATGCTGGCTGTTACCTCAGCATCTGCAATGTCAGGGGGCCAGCAGTCTGTGGGATAGATATTCTGCATTCTGGGGGGGGGGGGGTTGCACTGCACCTGTCAGGATGTATGTTGGCAATATGTGTGTGTTTGTGATATTTGTTTGATTCAGAGCATATCTGTGAATTCCCAACATGGTTCCTACCATCAGTTGTGAAAGCCTTGGAATTATCCTTAGTGTCCTGTACAATTTGTATCTTCATAGGTTCATAGGTTCATACTAGGCTATCCACCCTAGGGCATTTGTTAGCCTAGCCAGAGTGTGTGTGGCTTTTGCCACCCCTTGCTATGTGAATATTATGGCCATTTATGAATTGCTTTGATGTGCCTCTGTCTGGACATGACACAGTGAAGACCCCCAGTGTAACTCTACAATCATCCATCCACTTGGCAGGATTCCTGTTGAAGAGTGTCAGTGAGGGGCTCTGCCTAACATGGAGTGGGATTCTGGTCCAGGGTGTGGGAGCCTCTGGACTATGTATCTGTCCCACCAGCACATCCTATTTCATTATTTGTTGAGGTTGACATCTCTCACTCTCACAGCTCCGATGGCTTTGAGTTTTCTGGGGTGGAGCATGTCCATTACTCCTGTGTTGGGCATGGCCTTCTACAACAGGCATGCAATGCCTCTGTGTAGGCAGTATGTGACTGCATTCAGCTGGGGTGTCTACAGCCAGGCAGCATATGACATATATTTGAGACCCTTTATCCTCTTGGTAAGGTACCTTTGCGGTCTTTCTAACTGCTGCAGGTGTCAGGTAAGGTACATCCCATATGAGGCATTGTACTAGATTATGGGTGTGATAAGAGAACAGTATAGGGGCACAATGACCTCTGTTGACATAGATGTGAATCCTTTCCTGATACGGTGTCAAATGTAGACAGTCTTCCTAGCCACATTGGCAATGTGAGTGTCACATAACAGGTTACTGTCCACTTGTGTCCCTAGGTCCCTGATTACTCCTTCCATACATAATGGTTTACCACCTATGTGGTAATTTGTGGTACCTTGTTTGGTATTTGGTGGGACATTCATACTGTCCAGTGTCTTCAGGATGGCTGGGTGGGGTTCCTGTGTGTGAGAGTGTGGTCTGTAGCATGCTACAGACTGTACAGCAGTCTTGCCTACAGTTAGTTGCACATGGTTGGACTCCAATGCCTTGTGCATTGTCAGTTACCTGGACGTATGGGTGTCTGTGCTGAATATGGATACTCACCCTCCTTTTATGTTTTTTTCCAGGTTTTGGGGCCATGACACATGATATGTGGTATAACCTGGTAGTGCTGGTGTGCTGTCAGGAGGCTTGCAGCAGGTTTCTGTCACTGTACAGACATCGATGTTCTCCATACTGGGAATGGCCTTGGGAGCATGCATATTGGGGTTTACACATCTGGCATTGATCAGCATTACCCTTATGTTTCTTTCCACTTATGTTTTCTAGGGTGGTGGGTTAGTCTTTTCAGCCTTGCCTACAAAAGGCTCTATGGAGGTGGCAAAGGCCTTATCCAATATCCAGACGCCCAGGGGTAACAGGTGCAAGCCATCCCAAGAACAGCTGTGTGGCTTGTCAAGCATGACATCCCAAGCAGACAGACATTGGATCCCCTTGGAATGACACCAGTAAGTGTGCCACTTGCTATGACTGATCATTCCGTGTTTGTACTGTGGCATTATTCTTGGTAAGGGTAGGATGCTGCAAACGGTGAGTGTCATACCGGCCTGGACTACATAATCAGAGAGCTCATCTATGTCTCTTTTCATGTAGTCTAGGGAGGTACATTCCAGGTCATTCACACCAGCATGGACTATGACTGCATCATATTTCTACTTGCTTTGGAGTGACCTGCATACTTCTGTTATGTGGCGTATTGTGGCAGCCTACAGGCAGCTAACTGTACCCTTTCCCTTGTTCAGTTTGGTGTGCGGGACAGCAGTGTGTCTGACTATGGAGTCACCTATTACAACTGTATCAGGCATGTTGTTTCTCCTTCTGGCCTGTGACTGTTTGGCACACCAGCTTTGTGTACTATGTGTTGCATGTGCTATGTTTGGAGGTTGTTTGATTGGATGTCTGCTTTAGAGGCCTCTGTTGGTGTGCTGTGTTTGTAATTTGTGCCTCCGGGAATGTTTTTTTGTGTTTATGTCTTTGGTGTGCAGTTGTGATAGGTCTATGTGGGACTGTGTTTGTGGTGTGTGTGGTTACCTTCTCCTCCTGACTAGTTTTGGGAGTACTGAGTTGAGGGAGCTCAGCCTCCAGTTTGGATAGATGGTTGCATCTCTCACATATATTTGTATTTCTTGGGTGGAGTTGGGGGTTGTCTGTGTACTTGGGGCAGGTGTAACATTGCCTCAGGATTCACAGATTCAACTTGTTGTGGCTGGCCTTAGTGGATTGTATGTGTGGACATATTTTATTGCCATACTACTGATCAGTGACTACTTCATTGTTTATGTTTGCTCTATCATGTAGTAGCTTCCTCATTCTCTTGCATGGTTTGGTTATGGCTGGTGTCCACCATGCCAGATGCCTGCGTGTATGGCATTGTGTCTTGTTTTAATTTAGGATTGCATAATCCAAGCATTCCTGGTAGTGTTCATGGAATGGCTGTATTACAGGTTGTGAGGTGTGGCCCATATTTTGCACCTGCACAGGACCTTTAATGGATTCCACATCAGTTTGGAGGAGTGCAAATATTGCTTTACACATGTTTTCCACTGTGGTTTTCTGGCCAGGGACTGTGGTCAGGATTTGTATATCCAGTGTGATTACTCTATGGTCTGGTTTTACCAGTGAGGGATACACTTCTCGTATTGCCATCCAGTACCCATGTTGCTGATTATCACATCCAGTATGCTTACCCCTCTTGTGGGAGTGGTACATTGTTCCTGGGCCTTTTGGTTTATGGATTCTATGAACTTTTGTCCTACACTGTTGGAGCTAGTATAATGCTCCCAGTCTATGTCTGGGTATTTTCAGTCTCCCAATATAATGTGGTATGGAGGACATGATATATTCATGTATTCCAGCATAGGCCAGGTGCAGTTCCTGGTGTTGGGACAGTAGTCTGTAGCAGGCTATAAACTGGGGGGGCAGTTTTAGCCACTGTTACTTGACCATGGCCAGTCCATGCTGCTTCTTGTTGTGGTACCAACATGGGGGTGTGGTTATCCTTGACAATTCTTGCTAGTCACCCTCCTTTTGTAGCTTGTTCCATGTTTTGAGGCTGTACAGCACAGTATGAGGTGTAACCTGGTAGTGTTAGGGTGTTGTTGTGAGCCTTGACTCAGTTTTCTGTTACAGCACAGATATCAACATTCTCTATACTGGGTGAGTTTAGACTGCATGCATCTTGCTGTTTCGACTTATCCCTTATCTTATTCTTATCCCTTCTGATACCTATGGAGATAGGTTTGTGTTTTGAGCCTTACCTATTCAGGGCACACTGTGGGTAACAACAGCCTTTGCCAGTATCCATATGGCCTGCACTGATAGGTGCACGCCAGTCCTAGCAGGTGGAGCATCATGTCATGCTCAGCATGTCATCCCAGACTGGCACACATTGGATCCCCTTTGACTAACTGCAATACTTCAGTCAATTATTGCACTTGATCAACTCATTGTCATATTGTGGCATGATGCTTGGTGAGGGTAGGATGTTAGTCAGGGTCCTCAGGTGTGCATATAGTACATGGTGTTACATTACTTAACACATGGCATTCATGCCTCAGGTGGTGCTGCAGGGCTGCCTCTGTCGGATGCGCATATTACACTTCCCTGTACATGTTTGTGAGCAGGTCATGTCATTGTAGGCATCCATGTTATTATTTGAGTGAGTCGGAGGGGGTATCATTCCCAGGGTTCCTACTGAGCCAGTGTATGTGCTATGCGTTGCCTCTTTGCCAAGGCCAGGGCATACTGGGCACACCTCCTTCTGCCTACTGGGGCAGGCTCAAGTTGTTCCTCCTCTGAGTCACGCTCTGCCTGTGATGGCCTTGGCAATGGTGGGGGGCTGTTTGGCCCGGCCCTATGCTGGTCCTGCTGCAGCTGTTTTCACAAGATCATATTATGTAGCATAGCACATATCATGACAATTTGGGTACATGTAGTTGGTGTGTACTGCGAGGCTCCACCAGATGTGTCCAGACACTGGAACCGTGACTTGAGCAGCCCAAACACATGCTCTATTACATTACGTGTTTGTGCGTGTGCCTCTCTATGGCGTTCCTGTTCAGGTGTGTGTGCGTTTCTGATGGGTGTCATCAGCCACGGCTCCAGTGCATAACGTGCATCCCCCACTAGGTGTCTGTGCAGGATGTACCCATTGGCAAATGTCTGGTACAGCTGCGTCAAATGCCATATGTGGGAATCATGGTAACTCCCAGGACAGCCAGCACACACATTCATTATTATGCCCTGGGCATCACACACGACCTGGCAGTTGATGGAGGGGAAGCCCTTGCGGTTGATGTATGCCCTACCCCGCTCACTGGCTAGTGCTTTGATGCGTATGTACGTGCAGTCTATTGCACCCACTACCTCAGGGTATTCCGCTATTTGCTGGAAGAGACGCATATTGCTGGCCAATACCTCACAGGCATTGGGGAAATATACATGATCACCGACATGTGCTGACATGGCATCCAGGAACTGGTGCAGTACCCTGGAGGCTGATGCCTGTGATATCCCCATCATATCATCAGTTGGTCTCTGGAAGGTACCTGTTGCTAGTATTCTTAGGCCAACACATACCTTGGTTTCCACTGGGATGGGTTCCCCTCTGTTGGTTCTGTGTGTGAGGCGTGGCCTGCACAGCTCCACTATTTGCTGCAGGAGGTCTCTGTCCACTCTATAGCACTCTACTATCTCCAGCTCATGTAACCCATGGTAGGTTACCCTGGGCCTGTACACTCTTCTCCGTCTCCTCACTGTGGGTTGTCTGGCACCATCTGCATTGTCACCACCCTCAGCAAGTCGCCTATGTCTCATTATGACAGCTATGGCAGCCCCTAACATTTCTGCTCTGAGTGAAGCTTTTTCAGTTTTCACTTCTAATAACTTACTCCTGTCTTGCAGTGTCTCTTGAGAGAAACATCCTGCACTGCTGTTTGCAGAGTTTTAAGTGCTGGGCTGGGCTACTATTCTGCCTGTGTAATTGCCTGCTTCTAATTGTTTTCACCTGCTAGCTCCAGCAGTATTCCCTGCTAGCTTCCTACTAAATCTGTTGCTTCCTTTTTCCTCTCTGTTTCCTCAGGGAGGAGCCATGTGCAAACCAGCAGAAACATGCTCACAGTGGCTTGCATGCGTGCACACATGCTTACACGGTTCAGAATCTGCCTATTCGGATTAAAACGCGTGCACACCCGCGCAAACAGTGTTAAACATCTCCCAACACGCTCCCACATGCTCAGTCTGCCTTACACGCCCGCACACTGCCTTATTCGTGCTTCATGGCACACACACGTGCGCATGCACACCCAACAAGAAACTTTGGTGTAGGCAACAGTGTACACCTTCCATTTCTTGACTTTCTCATGCTTATCTAGTGGCACACCTCTCTCCATGATATCTGTCTGGCATCTGTCATGTAACTCTGACCTCCAATGAACTGCATTTCTTTCTACCATTCCCCCCTGTGATGTCACCTATCTCCTACTCTGTTCCTCCCCCTTCTGTAACTCTTACACTACTCAGACGGTGCTCATTTGCTATGTGACAGTGGAATTCAGTATCCTAACACTCATTTGCATCAGATTGCCTACTAATGCTTAGTTACATCTCTTAGACTCAGCTTCCCCCATTAGCAACCACTACACGGTGGCCATGTTGGTTTTGGTCTGCTGGTCCCTGCATTGACATTCCATGTATTGCATAAAACCCACATTTGTGGGTTTATAACCTTCATTTTTATGTTTTATACAGCGCAGCCCATTTGTGCGGGGCTGCGCTGAGTTTAAACATCGGCGATCGCCGAAAAAAAAAAAATTATATTTTTAATATATTTGCATCAGGTTACCTTGCCAATAGCCACATATTTGGCCATTGGCATGCTGCCTGACACATATGCATCCTTTATTTGGAGCTGACATGGCTCCATTACGGTTTTTGCAGAAACGTACTCAGTTGTCAACTGAGTACATTTCTGCAGCTAAAACGGCTCTTACACGGGCTGTTCTGGGCTTCCTGGATCGCTAATCATCCTCATTTGCATGCTATTCGGCTGCAAGTGAGGTGATTAGCTTATCCACGCCCACTCCGTGTAAGAGACGTTTTAGCTTGTCTCTTACACGGACTTTGGGCTGTTCCTGGATCGCGAAGGCTGCATGGAGTCTTACACTACTCTTAGACTCCGTGCAAGCCTTTGTGAATCCTGCATCATTTTTCAGTAAAGTTATCTTTATAGTTTGAAGGATGTGCATTTAATGTATGTACAGATTGAGCAAATACAATTATTTATTATAAACTTTAAGGAAAAATGTCATCAGTGTTATAAGTTTATGTGGAGGGGATGATAGATGCTTAGATGCTTAGTTGGTTATTATAAATTCATTATGGTACATCAGGATATTTTGCCAATACTTTGTGTATTTATTTGGTGTAGAGTGCTGATCAAACCTGACCAATTTAAGTCACAGTCTGCACAGTTATCTTTGTTTATTTTGATATTTTACATTTGGGATAGCATTTTAGTTTACTTCTTGAAAATAAAAAAAATGGTTTGCCTGATACAGTACTTTTTTAGGGGAACATCTATTTTCATTCACCTTAGGGCTTGTCCGTTAATTCCCTTTCCTTTTCCCTATCTATTTATTCATCCTTCCATGGATGAGAACTAGGCATGCCCTAAACAAAACTTCTTCTTCTCCTTTCAGCTTTTCCCAGTTAGGGGTCGCCACAGCGGATCACCTGTCTACTCATGATTGGGAGTGGAGTTTTACAGTGTCAAGTTACCAGCCCGGCGCCCAACCTTCCACAGAAGGCATACACACATGCACACATGCACACACTCACACCTAGGGCCAATTTAGAGTGTCCAATCCACATACAGCATGTCTTTGGGATGTGGGAGGAAACCGGAGCACCCGGAGGAAACCCATGCGACTACAGGGAGGACAGATTCCGCACAGAAGGAACCCCAGCCAAGGATCAAACTGGAAAACCTCTTGCTGTGAGGCAACAACGCTAACTGCTGCACATGCCCTAAACAAAACTATAGACCATTTATTCCCATCCAGAGAATTCCTATCAGCTCATCTGTTGCACTTTATGGTGCAAGTTAGGCACTAAAGATTAGGCTAGATACTAGTCCTACCGATGTTCCTGACTAATCCTCCCCCCACTCCATCCCATATGTGGTTTAAAGTCTTGCGATAACTACCTTGTCCAGGACAGTGACATATGTGCCCCTAGACACCCAAGTCTCTGATTCAGGAGTGCTGACAATACTTCTGCAGCATGGACCACTGGTTAGCATCTACCCTCCAAAAGGAATGCAGGAGCACAGGACCAACATTAGGCAAGTGATTACAGGGGCCATAACTGGCCTAGCCACATACACCTTTAAGCAGACACAGACACACTTAAAAGGTCTTGCCTCCCTTTATGAGTATTAATAGTGTCTGCCTTAAAAATCAAGAAGGACTGCACATTATAAACCTTATATAAATTATTTCAACCTATCCAATTATCAAGACTAGTGCTGAAGGTTGATAAGCAAGCATTTTAGTTGACCTGTTGTATTAACTTATTTTACAGACTGAGTACATTGAGTTAGGGACATATCCTTCCAGCAGTTTAGATCCCTACCTAGTATAGGTGTTTGTAGAGTTACTCATTTTGTGAAGAAGTAAGAAGTCATATAGGCTCATGCCTCGAAAAGCAAAACACAGGTCACCTCAGAGCAACTGGTATGCTACTGAGTATAAGGTTTGTGTTAATCTACAGGGATAGTTGAAGTATTTAAGGCCTTTAATGTTTTTTGTTGCAAAATCACTGGGGGCTTCCCTGTTGAGTGATTTGATTGAATTTCTACATACAAAGGGGGGCAATGTATTCAATGATGGGTCTAATAAAGGAGGAATACAGTGGAAAGATGACTTCTTTGAAAAATTAACTGGGCCATATAGAACTATTTCTTCACTATGTGGAGAAACAAATGAGACAGAGTTTTCCATATACATACCCAAGCTTCTCATAATTGTAACTGTTTGTAGAGGAGAACTAGAACATAGGAACTGGAAACATTGCCTTTTTTTTTTCTTTTTTGCCAAAAACTACTATGCTTTACTTTTCTGCTTTTAGCTTGGGATTGTTTTTAGTACACCACATTCCAGCCATTTTGGAGCAGTTTTGTATCATGGGAGTTTAAAGAGTCAGTATATTGCCTCAGTAGTGATGCAACTTCCGTTATTCCTGCTTCTCTGTTCTTCCATATTTAACACAATTATATCACATTCTCCTGATTATCGAATCTATAACCAAGAAATGGCACACTGCCCAGCACACCTTTCTGTATCCATCTTGCAGAGATCATCAAAGAAGCATAACATTGTGAGAGCTCCTCCACAGCCTGACCAACTAGCTGAACTAGGGTTGTCTGATAATGTGCCAAAAATAATTTCAAACAATACTACTACTTCTGTATTTTTTTTTTTTTTACTGAAGATAAATGAAGACCTAGAATTACCTTTTGTGACCAGGTTTTTCTAACTGAATATAAATGCATGTTTGAATTTAGCTTTGGTTTATTTATTTACTATTTGTCACCAAACAAGTGGACTGGTTTATTGACCCCATTCAGCCATGTCCCAAGTTCAATGAGCAGAAAATACATCACAGTCTTTCAATTAGCAATATTATGTGTATGCAGCAAAATGCAGATGCAGTTCAGCTAGGGTAAGATTAAAAGATCCAGTCGAAGTGCATAAATATATATATATATATATATATATATATATATATATATATATATATGTATATAATGCAAGTACACATAAAATAAAATGCAATCATACATGTAATACATTAACTCCTACATGCATGTAAAATCGATTTGTTTAAGATGATGCCCAAGAGCTTCCTTAAATCTGAGGAAGTGCTCGGAGTAAAAGCTAACCCTAGGGTATGTTTTGTGTGAAAATAGAAAAATAATAATAAAAAAAGCTTTAGCTACATGGTAGGCCTTTTTAACAGCTATTTGAATGCTGACTGTACTCTGCCTTCTAGAGACCTATTATGTCACTGACATTCCATGTTATTGGACACAGTCATCCCATTCAAATGAGAGCCAAAAAGGCCTCTAGTGCACATCTAACCTATTGGAAATGTTTTTCTTTTACGTTGTTACAGTTATAATTATTGCACAGGACAACAAAAAAAGATTTCATGAGCCGAGTGACTGTTTTTTTTTCCAGAGCGGACAACAAAAGTGAGTAGCAGATTATCACCTGACAGCCTTTCTTTCATATAGATGGACATACAGTCAGTAATGGGGGTAAAGTGATTTCTGATGACTGGTTCTATCAAAGATATCCCAGATATCCCAAATTTAATGATCAATTCTAATTTTTTTTGTATGGAAGAAAGCCAGTGGTGGTAATATCTTAAGTCCTATATTTATAATCAGACAACCGGAAATAATACTGAGGAACTGTGGTTTTCTAGCTGAAAGGATAGTCTGTACTTTTCTTAACTAAGTACAAAGCAAGAAAAGGGAAAATTAGTTGTACAGGAATGATATCTTCATACAAATTACTAAAACAGACTATTGTCATAACTTCTTATGTCAGATCTGTGTCACGGATCATTTTAGTTTGTATTAAAAATAACAGGACTCAAGCTAGTCCTATATTTATATGTATTAATGCAGTTCAATTAGTGTCTCTGCATCAGCAGAAAACTATAATGGTCTCTGCAGGGAAGCGAATCCATGTCCCAAATGTCTGTGGCACATTGGTGCAGTAGCAGTGGTTATCTGAGCATGATCTAGTGATAAACCAACTGGTTTCCTTGCAAAACATTTGAAATTTTACCAAAAACTCAATAATACAGGATGTCCTTACTTGTTTAGTCAGCAATACAAGCCACATAATTATACTGATGCTAGGCCTTACTAGGCAGATTAGGCATGTGGTAGCATTGTACAGAAATGTTAGAGGTGATAGACTGCATGTGAGGACAAATATGATATTTCTGGTTTCTGTTATGAAGTGAGGAAAGTGTAAAGAGGGAAATGTTTTGACTAAGAATAAGAAAAACATGCACAAATTACACATCAGACTCAAGCTATCTTGCAGCAGGAAACGTTAAAAGAAAATATAACTGTCTGATGGTAAATGCCTTTCACATCTGCAAAGGTATAAGATGTACAGAAAGGACGTTTCAATGTTTGAAAGGTAAACATCCCTAATACTGCCCACTCAATGTGTCCATTGATCCATAATAGCTCATTAAGCTTAGTCATGTAAATGACACAGACAGGTACATGGATAACATGTGTGCCAAAGGTGACCTACTGTTGGATAAAGGCTGAATGCTTGAGCTTCATTTATCTGAGGTTCAGCCCACTGACAAGTGATGTTCTTCCACAGAAAATCATTATGCCAGAAATTATTGCTTTTTTGGGAGAAGTTCCCCTTTCTTTGAGTTGATATATATATATATATATATATATATATATATATATATATATATATATATATATATATATGTTTGTGGGGTGTCAGCTGCTTGCCCCCAGCCCACCACAAAAAAAAAAAAAAAAACACTTAAAAATGTGTTTTTGGCAGTTTTCTTTCTTTTTTTTTTTTTTTTGGCAAATACAGTTTGGTGATTCCAGTCCATAGCACATTTGCTTTCCTCCACTTATAGTGGAAGCATCAACCAATAAGAAGCAAGTAAGAAGTAAAGTGTACTTTGGCTTCTTTTAAATCATGGTATGAGTTTGTAAAATCAAATTAATATTTATAGTTAAATGTTTAGAAACAAGCTTACACTTAAAGCCTCTGCTGTGAACTGGGCTTGCTCTATAGAAACAAAAAATTCCTCATAAATAAATCTATACTGTCTCTTGCACAAGCCTATCTACTACCTACCCTATTATATGCCACCCCAGTCCTAAGTAACCTACAATTTAATCTTATGTCTAACCTTGAACTCACAATAAAATTTCTAGATTTGCTGCAAATCAACCCTATCGTGCACCCAACTGCCTATCTCTAATACACCTACAGTGGCTAGAATTCTGCCAACAACTCCTTCTGTCTCAGCTACACCTGACTTACTCCATCCTAAACAAGCACATTTCTCATCCTGCTCTCACAACTCTCATCTCTCTCTAGGGTCTATATTAAATTAGCGAACGCTAATTCATCGACCCCTTTTAAGCGAATGCTTACAATCCCGAACACCCAGAATTTCGATTTTTTTTCACAGGGCAAAAAATCGCTGGGCCGGTTTTGGGAGTTTGCCATTTCCTCCACTGTGGTGCGATCTCGGAGCTGGTATATTTAAGCAGGGGGGTGGGGGGTTCAACCCCCCCCCCACATTATATAATGTTTTAAGTGGTTTTTTTTTTTTTTTTTGTGGACCAGCAATTTTTTCCCTGGAAAAAAAATCGTTGTTCCGGGTGTTCGAGATTTTAAGCTTTCGCTTAAAAATGGTTGATAAATTAGCGTTTGCTTTTCTAAGTGTTCGCTAATTCACTATAGACCCTCTCTCTACACTCCTAATCATACACTCCATAGCTCTGACCAACACCTCTTCGAAATTTACAAGCTTAAAAAAACATTGGCAAACTACAATTACTCAGTTGCCAGTGCATGGAATAAACTGCCTTCTATATTTAATAACAATTTCTAACACAAACTTTTTCAAAAAAACTTTAAAAGACAACCTATTAAACTCTTGGACTTGCTCTTACCCTGACCCATCTTAATTCTACCTCTACTCTCTCCTATAACTAACCCCTCATTCCTCTTATGCTTTTCATCTCCATCTGTTACGTAACTTTATTTTAATCCTGTGCTTATTCCAAAAAAAAAAAAATAGGCTATACTTCAAACTATCTGCCCTGAAGAGATGATATATTGTATGTAATTGTACTGTGATTATGTATGTGATGTAATTGCATGGGATTATGGTTATTCTTAATTTCTTTTGTCATATTATATCATATATGTATCTTTTGGAGTTCTCTCCTCAGGACTCCACTGAAAAAGGGCATCTGCCAAGTCAAACTAACCAGGTCAACAAATGTCAAAATAAATAAATAAATTAATTAATTAATTAATCAATTAATTAATCAATTAATTAAATAAATAAATTACAGCACCACGAAAGATTGTCAGTGCCAATGCTTCCAGCCAAAGCTTGTCACAACCAAGCAAAAATACAAAAAGACACTGGAAAGGCAAACAAGATGAAAAAAAACTGTAGAGCAACCCAGGAATCGAAGGAATGTTTTAATAGTATAAAATACAAATACATTCACAAACCACACAAAAAAGAAATAGAGCTCTTAGCAAGATCACCCCGATTTTCCTCCTCCCTTCAAATGTCTTCAGGAAAAAAAAGTTCATCTACCTCTACCTTTTTATATAA
Organism: Protopterus annectens; assembly: GCF_019279795.1. Classification (NCBI taxonomy): domain Eukaryota; kingdom Metazoa; phylum Chordata; order Ceratodontiformes; family Protopteridae; genus Protopterus; species Protopterus annectens. The sequence goes on from NC_056741.1 coordinate 1,457,382,796, forward strand.
TTTTTGTTACAACAGTTAATTAATTAAATAATAAACCAAACAGCTATATAAAATAATCAATTATTTCAAATATAGGGAGCAGCTAAATAAAAATTCTTCTGTAAATGATAAATGATAAAAATGAATGAATAAATAAGTCATTCAATTTAAAACCTTTATTACACATAGAATATTCATGTTATACTTGCATTGTAGTGTTAAACAATTTAATACTAATATCTAAAAATATATGTAAAACATATTAATATCAGTTGAATTGTTAAAAGTCTACCTACCCGGTGGAAGGACCCCCAGCAAACAAATTCTCCTAACTCATCTATAACAAAGAACTTGCCATCCTACTTAGTAACCCTGTTCTCCAGGAGGCAAGCAAGTTTGAAACTACTACCTCTCAGTTGAATTGTTAAAAGTCTACCTACCCGGTGGAAGGACCCCCAGCAAACAAATTCTCCGAACTCATCTATAACAAAGAACTTGCCATCCTATTTAGTAACCCTGTTCTCCAGGAGGCAAGCAAGTACGTGTTTGTATTAATTAGCAGTAAAACTATACACTTACTTATCCCTACTGTTTGTATGTAACTACACGACAGGGCCAAACCACCTAGCAGCCTTACTCCCTTAGACACCACTTTCTAGTCTTACTCCTTCCCTCTCCTTGGATTGTCTCTTGCTTCTAGTTACTCTGTTTCCTTTTTTTGTCTAGTCTCCTGCACCTTCCTACCTCCAGGATCCTTCGCAAATCCTGTTATCTCCTATATCTACTTGCTCACTACTACTGCATTATCCCTCTTTGCCCACTAGATGGCGCCCTAAACTAGGACATCTCCTTATACTTTCTTCTTCGTTCTCTCTTTATTAGACCTAGATACAGTGTTGCCCCGAGCACCTTTAAGTAGACCTTGCTCCCTCCTTTGGTCCTCCTTGTTCTCCTCATATTTTTTACTTCTACTTCTCACTGCTACTACACTTCTACTTAGACTTTCATTCCCTTCCCTGCTTTTCCTCCCACTTACCTATTCTTCATACCTGCAGCTCTCAGCAGCTCTCTGATTGTTTTTTGCTGCCTTTAATCGCTTTCTTGTTCTACCTGCTTTGTTCGCCCTACAGGCTCACTCTGCTCCCCTACGCTACCCCCAATTCCCACCCACCCCCAGTGCTCCTACCCTTATACTTCTATAGCCACACCCCTTACCTTCCTCAACCAATCACTACCTACTTTTACTCATACCCCCTCCCTCACCTCACCTCAGTTACACCTTAATTAGTTAATTACCTTAACTTAAGACAAACCCTAACTTCTTTCTAAGCTTACCCAATACTACTAACATTATCAGCTATTCTATTAAATCCATCTTACTTCAATTAACAGTACCCTTATCCTTCCACCTACTCTACCCCACACTACTCTTTCTCCTTCTCCCTCGTTTTCCCTTACGTACTTCACTCCTCTAACCTTCTTATTCAAACTATATATCTATACCTCTAAATGGACCCAACACATAAATCTTTCTACCCATATATACTACTCTTAACTGCAATTCTTGCTTCTCTTACAATACCTTGCTCATTAACCTCCTTTGAACATTTTTCCCTTCATGAACATCTACACTCCCTCCATGGAACTCTTTCAATCTCTCTTAATAACTCTCTCAACCATAGTAACATAACCTCCACCTCCATCTATGTACTTCCAAAGTTCCATAGATCTACTCATATTACTTACATCCTTATAAAAAAAAAACACAAATTATTACTACAAAATCCAAAAGTTTATATACTATCCTCTACCACACCCACTACTATTTGGTGACATTCATCCCAATCCAGGCCCCAATACTGACACTACCATAAAGCCTCTCAACCTACCTACTTCACATATCTCTATACCACATAGACCATCTAATTCCCTCCTGATAGCTCACCTAAACATCTGTAGCATTAACAATAACATTTCCCACCTACATGCACTGTTAGATGTTCACTCATTTGATATTTTCTGTATTTCAGAAACATGGCTAAAGCCCTCTACTCTTGACCAGGAAATTACCCCTCCAGGATATAACATCCTGAGATGTGACTGCAAAGCCAAAAAGGGTGGTGGAGTAGCCATTTTGAATAAATCTGAACTCCAACTTTCACCCTTCAATTTGCTACTTCCCTCAGCTCCCAACTCCGAAACCCTCACTGCAAAACTACAAATCAATAACTCCAAATCTATCTATCTAATTTGCACTTATCTCCCCCCTGGAAATAACATCAATACTCTTGAAAACATACTTAGTTACCTCTCTTCACACCTACCCCAAGAAACTATTGTCTTAGGTGACTTTAACATAGACTGGACAACCTGTAATTCTCCCAATCCTACCAACCATATAAATCTATATGGATTCACACAAATAATGACCACTCCTACTAGAATCCATAAACCAAACAACAAAGAAACCATCCTAGACTGGGTCCTTCTAAATAGTCATCTTGATTCTTATAAACCAGGAACTTTCCCAAATGATATCAGTGACCACATGCTAACTTATTTAATCAAACAAAATACTTATAGCCCCAACATAAATACTTTTAAAACTTCCCACTCCAAAAAATACTTTAACCCAGAGAGCTTCCAAAACAAACTGAAAGCATGTGACTGGTCACCTATGCTTCATCTTGAACTTGATGAAGCAGTAATCTACTTTAATACTAGATTTCTCCAAATACTAGACTACCATGCCTCCTATCGCTCTTCCCGCATAAGAACCAAAACTGCCCCCTGGCTCACAAAGGCAACTAGGCAAAAGATCCTTCTCAGATATAAATTTTGGGCTAAATGGCGAACCTCCAGAAATCCAACAGATCACCTCTACTTTAAACAATTAAGAAATGCCACCAAGAAGAACATTCTTAAAGACAAAAAAGACTATTACCTCCACCTACAACAAACTCACCAACAACATCCTCAAAAATTCTGGTCTGGCATTAACAAACTTCTTCAACCAGGACACTCTAAAACTCCTGACTCTATAGGTTTCAACCATAATAACTCTAACCAGATTCCTGATGCCTTTAACAACTATTTTACAGAAGCTATTCTATCCCTATCTAACACATTACCATCCACTTCCACTCTCCCATTAATAACACGTAATACCCCCTCACCTACCTTCCATATACATCCTGTACCTACATCCCTCATTTGCAACCTCCTTCAAAAGCTCAAGCCATGCACCCCTTCTGCTGACTGTCTTCCAGCTGAATACCTGCAAATTGCAGCTAAAGCCATTGCCTACCCTATCTCCATACTTATAAACAGAACAATTTCAGAAAGCAAAATCCCCTCTCTATGGAAGGTCTCCCATATAATCCCTTTACACAAAGGTGGCTCATCAACTGAGCTCTCCAACTATCGGCCTATTGCCTTACTCTCTCCATTAGCTAAAATAATGGAGAAATGTATACACAGACAACTGCTTGACCACCTACTACAAAATAATCTACTTGCAGATTGCCAACTTGGCTTTAGGCCTTACCATAGTACAACTGCCCTGCTATCCTTCTCTGATTCTATAAACAAAAACCGTAACAATAACACCTTTTCCTCTGCTCTATTTATTGATCTTTCTAAAGCTTTTGATATGGTGAACCATCCCATACTTATTGACACTCTAAAAGCCCATTCACTAGACCCACAAGCATTACAATGGTTTAAATCCTATTTAGAAAATAGACAGCAAGCAGTTCTCTGGAATAAGAATATTTCTTCATCCCTCCCTGTAAACATTGGAGTACCACAAGGTTCTATCTTAGGGCCACTTCTATTTTCCTTATTTATTAATGACCTACATACTAGTATTTCCCAAGCCACCTGCATACAGTATGCAGATGACTCCACATTAATTTGCTCAGCCAAGTCCATAACCTCTCTCCAGTGCCTCACCCAAACAGTATTTAACAGTGTTGAAAACTGGTTTACAAAACACTGCCTTATTCTCAATCCCAAGAAAACTAAATTATTGCTTTTTTTCTCCTACTCACAAGACACCTCAACTGCACTTCACAGTAACCTCTAACAATGGAACCATCATATCCCCTGATACTACAACCCGTCTTCTAGGTGTTACAATAGACAACAACCTTAGCTACAATGACCATATTAGTTCCACTATAAAGACTGTAAACAAAAAACTAGGGACCTTATACAGAATCAAATCCTTCCTTACCCCTGCAGCCAGAAACACGATAGCCCTAACCCACCTAATCTCCACCCTGTTCTATACTTCTGCTATCTATACTAATCTTTCTAAAACCAACCTTACCAAACTCTCCACCTGTTATAATAACATAATCAGATTTGCTTCGGGTACCCCATTTAGAACGCATCATTGTCACAACCTCAGACAGCTGGGATGGTTAGAACTACAGAACCAATTACTTTTTCAACAACTTGTTATCACCCAAAAGATCCTCTACGACCCAAAAAATACCCCAATCCTCACTAATCTCATCTCCCCTTACAAAAATCTTGCAACTCTACGCTCAGCAAATAAACTTCAAATCTCTTCCATTAAATCCAACAACAAAGCTGGGGACTCACTCTTCTCAAACACCAAAGGAAAGAGCTGGAATCATCTTCCTTCTGAACTTTCTAACCTTACTTCTACTCTACTTTTTAAGAAGAATCTTAAAGAATATCTTAAATCCCACTGGCTTTGTCCCTGCTCCAACCCTGACTGAAATCTCTTGCCCCCTCCTTCTCTTTCTCAAAAAAAAAAAAACAAACAAAAAAAAAAAAAAAATGAAATTTTTTACTTTATCTATCTTCTGTTTTAATTTTTGTTTTTACTCATAGTATTTGATTCTAGCCTAAATTTGCTAAATAACTCTGTATAACTCTACATTTTAATGTTAATTTTGTAACAAATTTTATTTTATTTTAATTATAGTTTATTGTATTTCCTTGTCATTGTTGCTGCTCGGAGCTTTTCTCCCCGGGCCTCTACTGAAAATGGACATGTATTCAGTTAGACTAGCCCGGTCAACAAATGTAAAATAAAAAAAAAAATAAAAAATAATGCTGTCTATCTATGATGAGAAAACTAACCACATGGTGTCCTCCAGTGACCCAAGCATGCCATTATTTTTATACAATAAAAGAATTAGAATATGGGGAGATTTAATGGCAGTTAATCTTGGAAGCCAATAAATCCCCAAGTTTAAATGAAAACATGTCCCTAGTCCCGGTTTTAAAACTTAGGGCAGCTAGGCTTTAGATTAAGAATTTTTAGGAATTTTTTAGAAGTCTTTACCAAACTTGTTTTTATAATGAATTCTGAACAGGGGTTAAGTGTTTTAATAATTTTTTGATATGTTAATGTGCACTTTTGGGTTAGTGATTTGTGAAAAGGAAGATGTAAATCAAAAAAAAAAAAATATTGCATGGAAGTAATGGCATGTTTGGGTCACTAGAGGGCAGCATTTAGTTAGTTTTCTCCTCATAGCATTAACATAGTATGTTTTTCATATATTTTTTAGATATTAATATTAGCAAAATGTTTAACACTATAATCAAGTGTTACATGAGTATTTTATATGTAACAAAGGTTTTAAATTGAATGAATTATTTACTCAATTTATTTTTATCATTTATCATTTCTAGAAGAATTTTTATTTAGTGGCTCCTTTTATTTTAAATAGTGGATTGGTTTATTGTTTAATTAATTAATTGTTGTAACAAAAATGATATAAAAGGCTAGGGGTAGATTACCTTTTTTTTATATGAAGAAGTCCTAAGGGAGGACAAAAAAATCTCAGTGATCCTGTTAGGCATTTTATTTCTTTTTCATGTGGTTTGTGCATGTATTTGTATTTTATACTATTAAACTATTCCTTCAATTCCTGGGCTTCTCCATAGTTTTGTCATTATGTTTGCCTCTGCAGTGCCTTTTTATATTGTGCTTGGTTAAAATCATGTTTATACCTTTTCTGTAGCAATGTTAAAGCAAGAAGAGGTGTATATAAGTTACTGTGTATATACTGTACTTTGGTGTTACTGTGCTAATGTGCAGCTTCGTACACAAATAATTCCAACCTCTCAGATTTACATTCATGTGTCTTTGTAGAATAATTTCTGTCTTTAGACAAGTGCTATTGTTACATAGGTATAAAGGAGTCTATATTACTGTATTAAGCTTTTTCTCTGAACAGTATAGTGCATCTGGTTACTTTCTGATTTGAGAAATAATGAACAGAAAGTGCTTAGTAGCAGGAAAGAAAGAGATCTGAAAATGAAAGAAATCATATTTTCTACATTCTTCCATAGAATTTTCTGCTGACATTGCCAGCAGAATAGTGAACTGATGTTTGGTAAAACAAAGATCTGTAAAACAATGTCATAGGCTCTAAATCACCTGTAAATGTGGTCTGTTCCCTAAATATTTGTTAGTTGTTGTTTTTCTTTCAGCTTTTCCCAGTTAGGGGTTCGCTAATGACTGGTAGTCGATTTTTATGGTGCCGAGGTGCTAGCCTGACAACCAACCTTCAACGTAGGCACGCCAATTCACGCATGTCTTTCGAACGTCACTCCACACAGAAGGCTCTCCAGCTGAGAATTGAACGGGAGAACCTCTTGCTGTGAGGCGACAACGCTAACTGCTGCACCACCGCGGCTGTTATTTGTAATTTTTGCTAGTAGTGTACATAAATGTGGTTCTTCTGCAAAACTGCCCCATAAGTGCAATGATTGATGTGACACTGTCAGGCTCATTCATTGGACAAAATACTGTTGGTAGTAAGAATGTACAAGGAGGTGATAGCTGGCCACTGGCTATTCTGTTCAGCCCAGCACTGTGAGGAACACCACTTTTCCTTTCATGATATTGCTGGATCTGGTAATTTAGTTGTACAAGCAGTGCTTTGTGATGCTGACAATTGTGTCCCAAGCCTAGTGTTTTATTTAATTTGTAGTATGATGTGGTCTCTTAATTGTTGGCTGCACATCCTGTAATGTTAGGTGTTTGTTCATGCATAATAGGTTTGTATGTATATACCAAGCTAAGAAACACAAGGGCCCTTACAAGTCTGGGCACGTTTCCCAAATGTATTGTGCCAGTGTTTTTTTTTTTTTTTTGTGCCCCAGAGATTATTTTTGGGGGTATATTTTACTGCTTATATGTAAACTAGAGTATAGTTGGTAAAGCATTCACAGACTGCCTCTGCCCATTAGAGACATAGGTGCCAAACCATTTCCAATGTCCCATCCTCTGATCCAGTTTAATCTTAAATATGGTTAGGGAAGAGCTCTGTTTCACCTGGATGAGAAGTCTGTTCCATAGAAGGGATATTCTTTGCAGCAAATACCTGTTCTCCCAACAAGGTCTAGTTATGTCACAGGCAAGGTTTATTTCTTTGGTTCAGGATATGCAAAAGTTCTATCAGAGCAGGATGCAAGGATGCCTTGTATGCCAGGAATAATATCTGGTTCCTATGCATATTCAGTTCTCTGTATTTATCCAGTGTATTTTATAGATACACAATTATGATAATTTGTCTTTTTTCCCCTGAGGTTTCTGCTTCTGTGTAGTGAGCTAAGACCTTCCACTTTCAGCAAACTTGAAGCCGATCTTCACTGCGTACTCTCAGCAATTTGTAACGTGAGCTTATCTCTGATCCCTTCCACATGAGATGCAGTACATTTCTGGTAAAAGCAATGTGTGTTGTTTCAAATCCTGACAAGTGACTGAATAAATATGTTAACTGTGCATTGTTCTCTGTTATCTGAAGTTATGACTGTGTAGGGACATTCAGTAATGAAACACAGACTGTTGCAAAGGTTACATGTCAAGGAAAGAAAGTTGCAAAATACTTTTGAAAGCCAGTGATCAAAATACTAGACACTTCTTTTTCTTATAGTATGGTTAAAAAGCTGCTGTCAAAAAGTTACCAAAAGAGTGAAGCAAAAGAGATTAAAAAAAGCACCTGGGTAAGCAGTAGCTGGAAAATCCATTGGAAGAGCACCAGATTAACTGTTTCTGTCACATTTGTTTCATCAGTGTAACTATACCAACCAGGTAACTGCATTTACTCAATGTGGTGGCAAATGGTCTATACCCAGAGAAGGTTACAGCCAGAATACATATCTTTGACAATGTCACCATGACTTAACAATGCCAAGTAGTTCTTAGAAAATGACAGTCCTAGAAAACTGTGCATCTTCTTCTTTTAGCTTTTAGGGGTCACCACAGCAGATCACATGTCCGCTCATGATTGGCAGTGGAGTTTTACGGTGTCGAGTTGCCAGCCTGGCACCCAACCTTCCACAGAAGGCACTCCTAGAAAACTGTTTATATTTATGTTAATTTAGATTAAGCTATAATTCACAGTATGCAGTATATTGTATATGTAGTGCCAGGAGTGTCTGCATCATTTAATAGCCTCACAGATTTAAATATTTAAGACCAAAGAACATTTGTTAAAAGAAGTTTAGTTAATATGGGCTTCATTCTAATAATAGGTTCATAGGTTCATAGGTTCATACTAGGCTATCTGCCCTAGGGCATTTATAAGCTTAGCCAGAGTGTGTTTGGCTTTCACCACCTATTTTAAATTAATTTTGCTATGACCTTTTTCAAGGTTAGTATACTATGCCTCTGTCTAACAGTGACACAGAAGTGATACCCGGGGTAAACCTACGATCTCCCATCCACTCATCAAGATTCCTCTTGAAGAGAGTCAATGAGGGTCTCTGCCTAACCTGGACTGGGATTTTATTCCAGAGTGAAGGGAGCCTCTGGGTTATGAATCTGTCCCTCCAGCATGTCCTATTTATTTCAGTGCTGAGGTTCAAGTCTCTCGAGCGTGTAGCTCGATGGGATTTGGATTTTCTGAGGAGCAGCATGTCCATTAATTCCGGGTTGGACATGGCTTTATACGTCAGGCACAGATCACCTCTGTGCAGGTGGTATGCCACTGAGTAGAGCTGGAGTTTCTTTAACCGGGCAGCATATGGCATCTGTTTGAGCCCTTTGATCCTCTTGATGAGGTACTTTTGGGGTCTTTCCAGTTTCTGCAGGTGTCTGGAAAGGTACATCCCAAAAGGGGCATTGTACTCAATTATGGGCCTAATGAGGGATGAGTAAAGAGGCACGATAACCTCCCCTGATCTAGATGTGAATCCCTTCATGATTAGGTGGGCTATATAAAATGTTTTTCTAACCACTTTGGCCACGTGGTTTTCAAATGAGAGATTGCTATCAACTTGGGTCCCCAGGTCCCTAATTACTTCTTCCATACTTAATGGATTACCACCTATGTGGTAATTTGTGGGCACTTTGTTTTTGCCAAAGGGGATGACTATACACTTTTTGGTGTTTAGCTTGAGGCCATGGCTCTGGCACCAGTTGTCTGTTTCTATGAGGCCCTTTTGTAGGATGCTTGTGTCGGCTGGAAAGTCGATTATGGTGCCTAGTTTGCAGTCATCTGCAAACTTGGTCAGCCACAGTCCTTCCATGTTGGCCTGTACCTCCGAGAAATATATACCGAACAAGAGAGGTCCCAGGACTGAGCCTTGTGGGATGCCACTTGTAACTGGTTTGGAGTCTGACATGGCTCCAGCAATTCTAACCATGTAGGTTCTGTCCTTGAGCCAGTTTTCAACCCATCTAGTGACATAGGGGTTTATATTTAAGCTGGTGAGCTTATCTATAATGCCAGAGTGGGGTATTGTATCGAAGGCTTTTGCGAGGTCCAGGTAGGCTGTGTGGACCACCTTCCCCTCGTCAATGGCCTTTGTGACTGTTTCAAAGAAGTCAACCAGGTTTAAGAGGCAGGATCTGCCCTTAACAAAGCTGAACTGGGTAGGATCCAGTGTCTGTAGGTCCCCAATATCCTTATTTATGAGGTCCATGATGATCCTTTCCATAGCTTTGCAGACCAAGCTAGTCAGGCTTATAGGGCGATAGTTTCCAGGATCCGTTGAGGCACCACCTTTGTGGAGAGGGACCACTGTTGCTGTACGCCACTCTTTGGGTACATATCCTGTAGTAAGGCTGAGATTGAACAGTAGTTTTATGTTTGGGTTTAGCTCTTCTTGGAGTTCATGTAGGACGCAGCCCGGGACACCATCTGGTCCCATTGATGCTGTGTTTTTTGCTTTGGAGAAGGTGGCTCTTACCTGAGCATCTGAAATGTCAGGGGGGTAGCACTCTGCTGGGATAGATATTTGCCCTTTTGGTGGGGGGGGGGGTTGCGCTGAACCTGTCAGCTAGGATGTTGGCAATGTCTGTGGGTTCAGTGTATTTTTTGTCATTTTGGACTAATTCTGAGCATATCTGGGAATTCCCACCCAGGTTCCTAACATAACTAAAGAAAGCCTTGTGATTATCCTTAGTGTCCTGTGCAATTTTTCTCTCGAAGCTGGCCTTAGACGATTTTATGAGTGCCCATAGTTTTTTGCTAATACTGATCAGAGATGCCTTCGCTTTTTGGGATTTTGCTCTATCATGTAGTAGCTTCTTCTTTCTATTGTATAGTTTGCTTATGGCTGGGTTCCACCAGACAGGGTGCCTGCCTTTGGAGGATTGGGTCTTGGTTTTATTTGGGATTGCATAATCCATGCATTCCTGAAGGTGTTCATAGAATGCGTTTATAAAGGATTCTGTGGTCTGAGCTGCATTTTTCACAGGCCCAGGGGCTTTGAAGGATTCCACCTCTGTTTTGAGGAGTGTGAAATTTGCTTTAGAGAAGTCTTTCACTGTGGTTTTCTGGGAAGGGGGTGGGGTCGAGATGTGAATATCCAGTGGGATTAGTTTATGGTCTGATCTTACCAGTGAGGGATACACTTCTGGTCTGGAGCATAGAGCCCCCATGTTGGTGATGATCAGGTCCAGTATGTTTTCCCCTCTTGTGGGAGTGGTAACAAGTTGTTCCATAGCATTTGAGTTTATAAATTCTAGGAACCTTTGGGCTAGGGTGTTGGAGCTAGAGTAATGCTCCCAGTCTATGTTTGGGTAGTTGAAGTGCCGAATATAATGGTGTTTGGAGAGACCTTCATATTTTCCAGTGTTCTCAGGAAGGCCGAGTGGGTTTCCTGGGTTTGGGAGGGTGGTCTGTAGCAGGCTATAAACTGGAAGGCAGTTTTACTTACTTTAGTTGCACATGGATAGTCTCTGATGCTTCGTGCTGTGCCATCAACCTGGAGGTGTGGGTATCTTTGACGAATATTGATACTCCCCCTCCTTTTGTGGTTCGGTCCAAGTTTTGGGGCCGAAAAGCATGGTATGAGGTATAACCTGGTAGTGCTGGGGTGCTCTCGGGAGCCTTGAACCAAATTTCTGTTACTGCACAGATATCAATGTTCTCCATGCTAAGGAGAGTTTCGAGTGTGTGCATCTTGAGGTTTAGACTTCTGGCATTGAGTAGCATTACTCTTAGTTTCTTATCCCTTGTGATACCTATGGAGGTGGGTTTGTCTTTTGAGCCTTGCCTAAAAAAGGCACTATGGGGGTGGCAAGAGCCTTTGCCAATATCCGAAAGCCCAGGGGTGACAGGTGCAAGCTGTCCCTAGCGAAGCATCGTGCCTTGTCGAGCAAGTCATCCCAGGCTGACAGGCATTGGATCCCCTTTGAATGACACCAACACTTAAGCCAATTGTTGAAATTGATCATCTTGTCTTCATATTGTGGCATCATTCTTGGTGAGGGTAAGATGCTACTCAAGGTCAGGGTCATACTGGCCTGGGCTACATGCTCAGAGAGCTCCTCTATGTCTCTTTTCATGTAGTCCAGGGAGGTACGTCTCAGGTCATTCACACCAGCATGGACAATGACTGAGTCATATTTGTACTTGCCTTGGAGTGACCTGAGTGCTTGTGTTATGTGGCGGATCCTAGCGCCCGACAGGCAGCTCACCATGACTTTCTCCTTGTTCAGCCTGGTGAGTGGGGCGTCAGTGTGCCTGACGATAGAGTCACCTATTACAAGTGTATCAGGTGTGTTTTTTAGCCTTAAGGGCTGTGACTGTTCGGCACTCTGGCTTTGTGAGCTATGTGTTGCATGTGTTTTGTTTTGAGGTAGCGGTTGCTTGGGTGTCTGCGTTCCTTTTTTTATGAGTGATTACTGATATTAGTCACAGGAGTATTAGTACTAGTATTAGTATTGGTATTAATATTAGTATTAGTATTAGTATTAATATTAGTATTAGCATTAATATTAGTATTAGTATTAGTATTAGTATTAGTATTGGTATTAATATTAGTATTAGTATTAATATTAGTATTAGTATTAGTATTAGTATTAGAATTATGGCCCTGAAAAGACTGATGAAGACAGCCTTTTTGAGGTTGTCTAGAATATTTACAATGATTATGTCCATCTGCAATATCTATGCTGTGAAGCTAGCCATGATTTGCATCATTGCTGGTCTGTTTGGTGCAGAATCATGTTGTTTCTTCCCAGTAATTTTGTTTGTGTGTTAATACAGAATTATTGAAAACTACCATTCATGATTATCTCTATTTTAACTTGTTTTTTAGATTTTGTTTTTCATCTTTATGCTTGATTTGATTTTATTCTGAAATGGATTTACTGAAAAGAAGTAGGAATTGTTGCATTTTGTTTTATGTTTTGAACTGCAGAAGCATTTTAATGGGAAGCAGAATACATTGCCTTCCCAAAATGTTTGCTATTTTTTATCATAGTGCAACTAAGAATTTATTATATTTAAGTACTTGGGGTATATTGGACAGGTCCACCTAACAAAACGCGTTTTAACTTGTTTTTATTTATTCATGGGTTCATAGATTAGTACTAGGCTAACTGCCCTTGTAGACCATTTTAAGCCTAGTCAATTAGCACACATGAGAATCAAACCTTGCGTCTGAAAGGTAAACACCTCAACCATTATGTCAATCTCCCAACCCTTTTGATTTATTTATTTATTTTTGTTACAGTCATTTGCTTTGCATTTGATTGCAAACAGCATTACGACTACACTGTTGATGGTTATGATTTTGGCTGGCTGTGTTGTGTTATCACAGATCTAACAGCATAGGTATTACTGTTCTGGATGGTGTTTGATAGACACTAGATATTTTTTCTTGCTTACAGGCAGAAGAATGAATATCCTTCTGTTCATTGAACTTAATCTGTATGTCTTTGTGGAAAGGTGATCTCTGATGAGGAGTATGATTACTAGAAAAATAGAGTTTTACCCTAGTTTTATGGGTGTCTAATCAAAAATTCCAGAGACTGTTCCAACTTAAGCATGCAACAAGTTTGAGATTTTATGTTTTTGAACAGCAGTTAAGTGTCAGAAGTGCATGTCAAAATTTTTGTACAATGATGGTACAGAAGCCATTTAATTCTTTTAGAGTGATGGGTGCAGAAGGCATTTTAAATTCTTTTTGAGTGATGGGTGCAGAAGCCATATTAAGTATATTGAAAAACATGTTCACGCCTCAATATCTTTCCATATGAGTGTTAAATGTTTATTTTATTGTGTGTTATCTCTACAGACCTGTTTCCCTGAAGTTACATTTCCCCTAAGATTTGTGTTCTCCTGCCACTGTGGTTATGGGACTGTAGAGTAAATTTTAAATATGGGGTATAGGGCAAAAATTCCACCATGGAAAAAACAGAGGCAGTTGCCACTCCACAAAATATATTGGCTTACTGTTGTGTAGCACACTGTCTGAGGATTTGTGGCTCCATCAGTTGTACTGTCAAACATTTGTGAGTCACTCATTCATAAGGGGTGTGACCTTGATGATATTTCCCCTTTCTTAAGATATTTACTAATGTGATAAATGACATAAAGCACTGGTACTAAAGTACTAATTCAGTCATTGACCCAGACTGAAATATGAGTGTACACAACTGTGAAATAATTAGTTCCAGAAAGCAGTAATATCCTTTTTTCTAATGAAATGTATGCAAAAATAACACAAGATTAACACAGCAAATACAGGAAGAAATGGCAGCACAGTTACATATTTGGAAATCTAATTCAGGAGTCTACCTATATAGTCTATGAATCAGAGAAACGTAAATAAGCAGTAGTCGTCCAATGGTGGCAGTCTGAAGCAGTGATTAGATCTGAACTCAGTAAAATACTGTACAGCTGAAACAGTGACATTTGGCTGTTCGTTGAGTTGTCTGAGTTAGGAAAGAGCTTTCTATAAATAGGCTCTCTCCTAATGACAAGACAAAGAGATTCCCACAGTTTATGTACTAAGATTTAAAAAAATATATATCATCATCTTCTTTTGGCTGTTCCCATTAGGGGTGGCCACAGCAGATCACCTGTTTCCATTTCTTCCTGTCCTCTGCATCTTGCTCTGTCACATGAACCACCTGCATGTCCTCTCTCACCACATCCATAAACCTTATCTTAGGCCTTCCTCTTTTCCTGTTACCTGGTAGCTTCATCCTTAGCATCTTTTTCCCAATATACTCAGCATCCCTCCTCAGCACATGTCCAAACCAACATAATCGTGCCTCTCTGGCTTTGTCTTCAAACCTTCCAACCTGGGCTGACCCTCTAATATACTTATTCCTAATCCTGTCCACCCTTGTCACACCCAGTTAACATCTTTAATTCTGCCACATCCAGCTCAAACTCCTGCCTTTTTGTCAATGCCACTGTCTCCAACCCATATAACATAGCTGGTCTCACTACCCTCTTGTAGACCTTCCCTTTCACTCTTACAGGTACTCGTCTGTCAAAAATCACTCCTGACACTCTTCTCCATCCACTCCACCCTGCCTGTACTCTCTTCTTCACCTCTCTTCCACAATCACAGTTACTATGAACTATTGACCCCAAGTATTTAAACTCATCCACCTTCGCCACCTCTACTCCTTGCATTCTCACCATTCCTCTATCCTCCCTCTCATTCACACACATATATTCTGTCTTAGTCCTGCTGACCTTCATTCCTCTTCTCTCTAGAGCATATCTCCATCTCTCCAGGGTCTCCTCCACCTGTTCCCGACTCTCACTACAGCTCACAATGTCATCTGCAGACATCATAGTCCACAGGGACTCCTGTCTGATCTTGTCTGTCAACCTGTCCATCACCTTTGCAAATAAGAAAGGGCTCAGAGCTGATCCTTAAAAAAAAAAAAAAAAAATATATATATATATATATATATATATATATATATATATATATATATATATATATATATATATATGTACACTGCTTGGAAAAGCTCAAATACTCAGTCCATCCACATTTCTTGTACAAATATTAAGTTTACCACTTCATCAGTAATTCTGGGAAGATGGTACAGAGCAATGCAGGTTAACATCTCTGTGGTGAGTAAGGCACTGCTTTCAAATGTATATCATGGCAGAGGAGACAGTATCATTTTATAATCTGACTTTTCTGAGCATTATGTCCTCGGCCTTCCCTCCCCATTTGTCTTTTTGTACTTTTTTTCACATCCCCATTGGTGTCTCAATTGCCTCTCTTTATTCTCTAGTTCTCATTTTGAGAGTCCATTCCACAGGTCCCCTACTGTCTTCTTAGGAAATGTAATTTCAGAGCTGTATGGGGGCAGTTCATTCCTAAACCCTGCGTGCTTTGTCCCTATCCTTTCTGTTTAGTATGATGTTTGTTTCTCTAACATGATTTTTGTGCACATTATGTCCACCTAGTCACTTCTGGCCTCTACTGAGATCAATTCTTCTTTATAGTGGCTTTAATCTAGACTTCATTTGGCAACCTAATATTGCTTGCATTGCCTCCAGAAGTACATGTAGCACTCAACATAAGGCATGACAAGAACCTGATAAAACAGGGACATATTTGCTTTAAAACTGTATCATTCTGCAAATACATTGGAACATTCTTTTTGTCCTATGTCTCTACTCTGGCATTTTAGTCCTTGTGACCCAACCCAGGTGTAATCAATACTCCAGTCCTTTTCCATCTCAGTTACTATTAGTTCCTGTCTTTGAAAGCTGATGCTTCTCAACAAGTTTGCTTTAATTCAATTAGTTATTTTGCATGTGTCTGTATCATAGCTCTCAACCTTCCATTGCCAAAATGAGGAACACTCATTTTCATAATGTGGAACAAATGGGCAAAATGTGGAATACATACTAATGGCTTACTAACAACTTCAACTAGGCTGGATATAGGATGGTTAAACTATGCTGGTTTTACTTATAAAGAAGATCCTTTAATGAATCAATACGATTAATTTCTATTTATCATGAATTTCACTTAAAAAAATTCCTAACAATGAATGTGTGACAGACTCTTTCAATGTGGAACTTTGAGGAACTTCGAGGAACATCAACTTTTTAAGACCCCAAATGAGGTATGCTCCTCATAATGAGGTGCACTTGAGAGGTATGGTCTGTATTAAAGCTTATCTTCAACTTTTTTATCCATTTGGGTAGCCTTTCTATTTCCTTCTTAGACACTTTTCCCATCCTTCACCTCCGTGCTAGTCTTTGTGTCATCAGCAAAGAAGTGGTAATTCACTCCTTGATTATAAATATGATTTATTCTTATACACTTCAAAAAATATACCAACAATTGAACTGACTCAAGTGCTCAACACATGGTGCAGGGGGGGATATGGCCTTGCTGCAACACAAATGACCCATGTTTGATTAACAAGAATGGGAAATGGCAGGAGAAAGGTGAGTAGCATGGGGGGGTGAAGCTGCTTGTTTCAACACCAGGACAACTCACAGTAGGAAATCTCATAATGGAATGCAGCCCATGCAGTCTGAGCTAGAATGGTGGGTTGTTTCTGCATAGTAGTGTAGATCCAAGGAAGTCATGCAGGGAACTTCACATACTCTTCCCCAAAAAGACCAGCAGTTCTAGTATCCTTCAAATTTGCTGCAGTGGGGTTAAGAGCTCCTGAGGCTGAGAAGAGAACCCCCAAAGTCCACAGGGATGATGTCTGTGACCAACCAATTCTCACCTCACAAACGGCACTGAAGCAAGTTAAGCTTGTACCTCTATGTAGGAACAAATAGGCTAATTGGTCTTTGAAATTATGACTGTTAGAATGGGGTATATATTAAAAAAAAGAAAAAACTGTACTAACTTTTCAAGTGCTTCAGTAATCACTTCCCATACTCCTTAAACTGTACCTCTTACCGAAGTCCTCTAAGTCCAGTCCTTTCCCCATGCGGTACTCTTGTTCTAGCTTCTGCAAAAATGTCTAGTTTTCTTTTCAGCTGGTTAAAAAGAACAGACACAAATACCGTTCTGACATCCAGGTGGATCTCATCTACTGATAATCCTGTCAGGCTCACTTGTAATCCAATTAAAAACAGATTTAAGTTTGAATGGCCACTCATTCTGGTCATGAATCCTTGTTGGTTTGCTTTTGAGAAGTCATACGTATGGTAAGTAATAGTTGCAATTATGGGCCATTTTAAGCCTAGCCAGTTTCCCTTTTTTGGGCTCAAAATAACTTATCCCATTTTGTTATAGACTGGATTTACCTTTCCCATAGTCGATAAGTTCATATTAACCCTAATGAGAATAATTAGGATCACACCACAGTGAGCAACCAATGCATGAGATAAAGCAATTAGGAGCTGCCACAGTCTATTAATAGTACAGGGGGCAGTCCTGCGATAAATGTTCTGTCTCACATCCATAGATCTAAGCTGCATGTGAAAATGGACAGGGAAGAAATTTGTTATATGTGGAGAGGGAGTCTGCTCCACAACAGTGGTATCCTCTGTGAGATATACCTATCCCTTAAAACTATTCTGTTGATGAAGTATTTCTTATGTCATTTGACTTACTGATGAGCATTAAATCCGTCAGTAATAGGTCAGAGGATGCCTTGTATGCCAAACACAGGTCACCTTTTAGGAGTCTGCAGGATGCCGAGTATAGTGACAACTCTCATAGCTTTTTGCTCTTGTTGTTATTATCTCACATGTATGGCTGCTGTTCATGCTCTGCCTGTTGCTTTAAACTTCTTGCAGGTTTTGTATTTACTATTATTTCTGCTATTACCTCTTGTTCTTATTATACTGTAAACATGAACACTTAAGATCCCCAGCACCTACTATCTGAACTAATAGCTATGTATTCAATGTCTCTTACCTCTTGTAAGACATAGACACACCTGACTGGCATGAAAAAACAAATAACTTCTATCCCTTCTGTTGCAAGACTCATTGCACTTGTTGTTCTCAGACATTGTAGGAACTGTCAAATCCTCACAGACAGTCATCTTTTACTTGCCATACAATCTGTGAGGTGTTATGTATCTAAACAACATGGAAGCCTGTTTCTCACCTAAATTGATGGTCTGAGAGCAACAGATATTACTATGCATGTCTCTACATGAATATGGCAAACAATAATATGCTGAGGCTGTAAAGACATAATTTCTAAGGCCTACTAGAAATAAGGAGGTAAAGTCTTAACATAACTGTCCCAACATGACAATCAGCACCTTCATACATAGTAAAGTGTAACCAAGTTACAGAATGTAAACCATCCTGTACAACTAAGTTCAAGGGTACAAAAGAAATGTCTTAGTAATTGTTGAATCCATTGTCAAACACCCTGAGTCCATACCATTGTGGGTGTAAAGTGACAGTGTGTCAGTTAATTGCTTGCTTGGCACATGGATCCATGATGATGGACTCTTCAGTCCTTCATGATGGACATATAGAAATATGACCTCATGGTAGACCATGAGGGTGTGAATAATTTGTTGTGTTTATCTCTAAAAGATGTAAAGAAAAGACATGCTAGATCTCACTGTCATATGTCACATACAAGTAAATCTCTGTTCCTAAATCGTACCATCACCCAGAGTTGTGTCTTTCGGCTTTTCCCGGTTAGGGATCGCCACAGCGGAACTCCAGTCCGCTAATGATTGGCAGTAGATTTTTACATGTGATTCCTAGATATAAAAAGAAGAAAATTATCTTCAATAATTGGTTAAGTAGCTGGTATCTTTTAATGAAGATCCAGAATTTTACAGCCTGGGATGATATAGTACAGAGGCAAACTGGCTTTAAGAGGGTTGTCCTGAACTTCTTTTTCCATAGTTTCTGCTTATTGGCCAAAGTCGTTGTTGACCCCATAGTGTCTTTTGAGGCAAAGTTCGGCTACTAAGCATTCCATCATGGCAGATACAATTACAGTAAATTCCGTTTCTAACTATATCAAGGTTGCTCTTGCCAATGACAGAAGTCTCAATTACAAATTGAATGATCTTGTGTCTCTCCAGCAATTCTGCAATTTGAACACAGCCATGTCTGTATTGTTACTGATATTTGGTTTCATTTTAAAAATAGTATTTTAATCTGGGTCTAACACTGTATTTAGAATAAGAAAAACTGAATGTAGTGTTTAAAATGTTATGACTTTATCCAAAGAATTGGTATTTGATGTTGTTCTTATATTTAATAAAGTTGGACATACTGTTAAAAAACTGTGAAGGTATATTTATATTTCTCAATAACAATAAAACTTCTAGGCAAATACCCTAAAACTCACAAACAAAGTTGTTTAAACTCCAGCTCACCCTAAGCAGTCCATGCTCTCTGAAGACACTGGAGCTTCCCACATGTACTCACTGAGCTCTCCATAATGAAAATACTTTTATGTTCGGTGATTTCAATTATCCTTTAATAAACCTGTGTATGAATACCTCAAAAGTTAGTTATGTCCAACAATTCTAATCGTAATAAAAATAGTTCCCAAAAAGAAATAGTAAACCAGCCCACTATTGTAAGGAGACTTATTTTACCCTTAATGTTAACAATATAACTTTTATATGAATCATTCCAATGGTGTTTCTCTCCCCAGTTAATTGTAACCACAAATCAGGAAACGTCTGTTTTAAAATAGCAAACACAACTCTGCAATGTAAAGTTCTGAACTTACAGAAAATAAAATGGATGAATCTACTCAAACTCTATGATGACCTCTTGAATTCAGCTGTAATATCATCAGTCCCCAAGCAGCTTCATCTACTATTTATGTAAAGGATGCTATTATCTTGGATTAGTTCCAAAATCTGTCGGTGGTGTTTCTTAATTTCTGAGTTGCAGGGGGGGGGGGCAGGGGCTGGAGGGACAAAATATAGAACATGACAGAGTGGCTGCATATACTAGAATAGTCACATATGATAGCAGGGGCTGTGAGATGCAAGGGCAAGATGATCATTCAAATGTGAGATGGAGGTGAAGATTGTGATGGAGAGCTCAAAAGACCATAAGAAGAGTAATTGGGTAAATGTGGTCAAGAATGTGGAGAAGGAACACATAATCAGGAATGTAGATATTGTTAGCCAGTTATATAGGTGAAAGTTTCCCTGAAATTTTTCCTCCAAACAAATTCCAGTTCTAGACTACTGTGGTCAAGCAACAAACATCTCCTCTCCTCACCATGTCCAAAATAAGTATCTCAGTTGAGGATTCTTGATACTTCCACCAAGTCAGTAAAAATTGGAGTCCTATTCCACTGCAAATACAACAGACAAGACACATACCTTCAATTTTTGCTCCAGCCCTGCATCTGGGTATAATAAAATTTGTGACCAGAACTGTTAGCTTTTACCTAAATTCTTATCTTTTCCATTTCCCCTTGTTTCTCCATCGGACCAGAAAGATACTCAGTGAACCACAAGGAATAACTTTGACTGTAAACTCAACATCCCTCCAATGCATTCTATCCTTCTCCTTCTATTTCTCCTTTCCACCTCACACATGAATTGCAACTGTAGTCACCTTTAGCCCCACTACCCTTATCCTTGCATTCTTCTCCAATATGCATTGTATCACCCCATTCATCTATTCCAGTGAATTATAATCCCTATTCTTCCCAGCATTTCATCTCTGCTTCTTAAACCTCTTACCTCTCCTTTCCATTTTTTTTAAGACATTAGCAAGGCCGGACAAGTTTTTTTCCCTAAAATATTTACTTGCCACTGTTGTCACTCCTTACCATACTTTTGTTTACTACTGGCTAATACCACTTCACTTTATCCCTTAAAACTGTAAAATGCTCCCTTCATGTATAATGAGCTCTTCGTGTACCAATCACATGTTCCTCCAAAATCCCTTCTTCCCTGCTTTCTGTGACTTCTAATGACATTTGACCTTACTGCATAACATATCCACTTATGGCCCCAGGACTAGTTTGAAATCTCTCCTTTACCACCCTTTCTTCTTCTCTAGAGGTCTCCCAACATATTAGCCCCAACAATATACCAATATCACAAAGCTTCCCCATCACATAATGAAGAACCTTCATCCAATCAAAATTAGCGCCAGTCATACTCATGTCAACAGCAGTGGAAGTTCTACTCCTTCTCCTCATTAAGACCTTAATTACTACGTACCCTTCAAAATAGTTATTTCTCCTTCAGCCTCCTCTCTTTTTCTTCGCATCTCTCACATTGCATGTTCACACACAGACACAGACACACACACACACACACACACACACACACACACACACACACACACACACACCTACACACCCTGTAGTACCCATTAAACAATTTAAAATATCAATTCAAATAATGTATGCATTTTCTAACAGGGTATACAATTTTAGATAAAGAAACATAGGATACGAATTTAAAGAAAAGAAGCAAGGACAGAGTTCGGCCTGCTGTTGATATAGATTGTGTGACTGCTTACAGATCTCACTTTCCTCATCCTACAAGTGATTGTCTATATGTGATATCTCACACATATCAGAAAAAAAGAATAAAAAAAGTTAGCTCTCCAGAACCACACACCAAATGTTTCCTAGCGTCACTGCAGGAATTACCTGTCCCACTAATCAATATTCATTCTGCAGACAACAGCATAAGACTAGACCAGCAGTATCAGAAATTTTCAATAATAGAAAACATTTCATGGTGTATTAAAAAACAAAGTAATTTGCTTTAGCAGTCATAGTAGTGCACCCTTAGTTTTCAGATGAGGAGACTCCAAAGCATATAAACAGCTTCCTGCCCACCCTTTTTGGAGCATATGTCTGCAGCATACATAGTAACATGGTACTGTACAGACTACCAAGCAAAATACAGGCTAGCATGCTGTTCATGTCCTCTGACTCTTACGCTCCCCAGTAAAACTGCTTCAGGTCATTCTTCAATAAGATCAGTAAGATACCCCTTTTATTTCTGTATTTTTCCAACAAATTTCACACCCAGACCCGTTCCTTTCATATGTCAGAAAATGCTGGATTTAGTCTTAAAATGATACAAGATGCCAGAAAAATCCCAGGCAAGTCCCATAAATCATAATTTCTTAGTATTTCCAGACTAGCTAGCCCGTGCATCATCAGCTTATGGCTCTGTGGCATAATCTACCACTAAAGCAGTGACTACAACTGACATGTGATTTCAATGCAAGGGGAATGATGGTTTAGTTAGTATTTCTTTTCCTGCTCATTTCTTGCTGGTGTTGGTAGTGGGGGACAGACGTATGTAGGAGGAACACAGCATGCTGATATCGGTCATCAATGTTTCAGTTGTGCCATGCTACCATTATGAAACCAGACAGATATGACTTTTTTTATGTTTTCTGTGCTGCATATTTTAATCCCACATTAGGCATTTGAATTGATCATAGTAAAGCTGTTAGCACTGTAAATTGTGTTGCATGCATGATTGCAGCCTGTAAATGAAAGCATGCAGAGCTGGCAGGCAGACTGGTAGCCAGACAGTTAAAGTTCTGTGTAACACTTTAATCTCAAGTGATTAAGACAGCTGTTGATGAATAAAAAGACAAATGCACACACAGCCAGGAAATGGAAAAGCTTGTTGTTAAGTTCACCAAGGCAGATTCAGTAAATCCAGGTAGGCACCAAACAAATTCAAATAATTCCTTTATTCAGAACCACAGAATAATAACACACAAGCGCTTTCGCTCAGAGGAATTCTGAGCTTTATCAAGTGACACCAAGCTGTTGAATCAGGTGTCTTATATACCTTGAAAATCCTAGGTTAATTAGAAAGCACTACCAATTAACATTTTAAAGAGACTGTGCACTATTCCACATGCTTAAAAATTCATTTAAAACAAAATATATAAAAAAATATAATAGATTGCTTAAAATAATGCATTAATGCATCAGTCACTACTAAAAATGCTAATAGCTTAAAAATAAACAAAACATTGTGCACTGTTTCCATAGTGTTTAACTTTGTAATAAAACTTGCTTTGTGCAAAAAGTTGCACTTCTTTTGAAAATTGGAATAAGATGGAGTGACTTGACGTACCAACTGTTGTTCGTGTAAGTATAATATAAGGCTAATGCCTAGTATGGGTATGACAATATTTTCCTTTTCTTGGTCTTGTTGACAACCCTGCTGGAAAAAGAACACTATATCTTAACCAAGTTAAACTATGCTGTACAATAGGTCTTTCCTTAACATAGACTTTGTATAGTGTAGCATTAAGTGAAAATCATGCCCATGTGTATGAGTACTTGCCATAAGTAATTGTGTGGGGAATGTCAAACTAAAGTCTTGCCCTTCTTAGTTTCAATAGCGGCTTGATACTGATCAAACCGTTAAGCCCAGGGGATCTCCCAGCATCTAACTTTAATTGCCAGAGGAGTTCTCGATATTCTAAAGTTGATTCCCAATCACCCCCCCTGGCATCAGGCTTAACTTGCTCCAGTACCATAAATTTCAGTTTTATGTTTGGACAGGTCAGGGAGTGCTTATAAAAAGCGTTGGTTTCCTTCTTTTTGTTTATATCATAAAAATGCTCGTATATCCGCTTGCGGAATTCCCTTTCCATTTTGCCTACATAGAAACTGCTGTATGTGGTGCAGAAGCCTAAATAGACCACCCCCTTGCTACCACATGTGACATGGCCTGCGGGGTAGATTTTAAACCTTCTGGATGGAATGGTGATACTTTTTTCTTCCAAGATGGCATGGCATTGGCTACATGCCCCACATTTAAATGTTCCCTTTCTTGCTGGGTTAGTTTTCCTTGTAATGTTCTGCTTTTTCTCAAACATTTCCTTGAGATTGGTACCCCTTCTCCTTACAAATGAAGGTTGGTCAGGCAATAGCCCCTTAAACTCTTCAAAGAGGGCAAGTACAGGCCAGTACTTTCTTACAGATTCCTCCATTTCCCTTGAGTGCAAAGAGTAGGTGTAGATAAAACTGTTCTTAAATTCATTGTTGATAACGGGAACGGAGCTGGCTGGTATGCCCGTTCCCTTACCCAGAAGGGGTGGATAGACAGTTCCTCTTTTGGAATTTACCTCCTCGACCAGGATTTTTAAGAGGTCCAGAGGATAGCCCCTTTCTAAGAACAGACTTTCCAAAAACCTGACCTCTGCCATGTAGTCGTCATGTCCACTGCAAATCCTGCTTGCCCTGATGAGTTGTCCTTTGACAATGCCTTTTTTCTGGAAAAAAGGATGTGCACTCTCAAAGTGCAGAACAGAGTTGGAAAAAGTAGGTTTTCGATACAGCTTAGATTGAAAACTGTTCTCCAAGTAATTTTTGTATATGGTGACATCCAAATAATGCAATTTGTCTGGATCGGTGGAGTAAGTGAACTGCAGAAAATTGGTACTTGCATTGATGTGAGCAAAAAAACTCAAAAGCTCATCCTCAGACCCTTGTCACAAGATGCAGATGTCATCAAGGTAATGTCTGTAGAGTAGTAGATGTTGCTCCCAACGGGGGATCAATACAAACTTGTGCTCCCATACGTGAAGCACCACGATGGTGTAAAAGTTGGCACAGGATGCCCCCATTGCTACTCCTTTACTTTGCTTGAAGATTTCTCCATTGAAAAAGATGAAATTGTTACGTAATACGATTTCCATGAATTCAATGACCAAGTTGCTTAGTCTGTTGTTCAAATCGGTTTCATTGGTGAGAAACTCACCAAACCAGTCCAGACCCTCATCATGTGGAATGCTAGAAAAGAGATCCTTGATGTCAATGGTCACCAGCAACAGGTCAGGAGAAAACTTGGTAGGTATATAAGACACCTGATTCAACAGCATGGTGTCACTAGATAAAGCTCAGAATTCCTCTGAGCGAAAGCGCTTGTGTGTTATTATTCTGTGGTTCTGAATAAAGGAATTATTTGAATTTGTTTGGTGCCTACCTGGATTTACTGAATCTGCCTTGGTGAACTTACAACAAGCTGTTCCATTTCCTGGCTGTGTGTGCATTTACTTCCTGGTTTGGTTCTCTGCTGTTTGTTTGAATAAAAAGACAACACAGAGTAAGAAACCTGTAAATTGTAAAAGAATAAAAGTATGGAGCATGGCTTAGTGTGTCGCACAGTAAATATTCAAAATCATGATTAAGTTAAGCATTTTTTTCCTACTGTTCCATTCCCGTTCCTTTTATTTCAGTCATTCCACATTTTTGAAAATGTAGCTCTTGATGGTTAACCACCTGAACTGCATAGCTGGACATTAACCCCTGACAGTACCATGTTGTATGTTCTGTGTCCCTGAGCCCTAATGACTATGAGGATGGAACAAGTCAATGACACATGTCCTGCTTGTAGCTTGATTTTAAAACTTGAAAAGCTATCTGCATTCCAAAAAGATTATAGAAGCTTACTTTTCAGCTATGTAAGATCAAAGAGCATTAGTGGATAAAGTTGCATTAAGAACTAAAAGGACAATGACTACTCTCTTCCTTTAAAATGCAAATGTACCCGTTGTTCATAAAGAAATTATATTTAGACTGTGACTACACAGGCTGCGCTCAGTCACATGGAATGACTGTCACTCATGAACTGGAATTTCATGCTGTTACTGAATGTCATTTAGTTCTGCTCTACATACACGGATGAAATAGTCCTAATCCTGTTTTTACCTTCTTTAATAATGGTGTTAGTAAGTTCTCTATTGCATGATGCACATAATTGTAATTAATAATTTTCTAACATCATTAATCCTGCTGGTAGGTACTCTTGACGTATTAATTTTGATGGAGGCTGTTGACTTCATTTTTCTTACTCTGATTCTGTTGACTGATTATAGTAATAATACCATCAACTTCCTGACCTGAATGATTGCTTTTGGACATCCATGACACTTAGTTACTGGGGCGTTTTTGATCCTCTTTAAACTTGCTGATAACCTTTTTGAGTTTTACTTCTGCTGCAGATCCTCATCCGTTAATTCCATGAGTAGCCCTTTCATCTTTAATCTTGCTATGGATTGACTGATTCCATTAATTATGTCCGGGCTACTTGAAAGTGTTAATTCTGTTGGGAAATCTTGAGTTTTTATGGAAGAATCCAAAAACTCTAAAGCCAGTTCCGTCATGCAAGGCTAGAATCGATGTCTTTTAGAGTGGCACTTTTTGTATTTAACTGTTCTAAACCGAATGCTACTGTGAAAGATTAAATTGGGGAAACCAGGCTTAGAAAGCTGGAAGCACCTGTTATTCTGACTTTTCTCTACTTGGAAGTGTGTTATTGTGATAACAGTGCAGGTTCACATTTCATTGGCTTGTTCCTGAATGCGGTGTATGCAACACTATAAACATGATTTGTGCTTTTGCATCTCGAATAAAAATTGAATGCTTGTGTGTTACTAGTTTCTTCCCAAGGGACATCATTAGTATTTCATGATTCCTTATAAAAAACGGAGGTCTTCAGCACCTTGCAGAAAAACAGAATCAACTCCTTCACATGTCTAAGTGACGTTATGATGTCACTGTCATTAGCTGACATTTGTTTTGGGCTAACAAATGGTTAGCAGCTACAAACGATACACGATAGGCAGCTGCTGACATTTTCTGCAAACTGAAAGTAAGAAGTAAAAGCAGTCGTGGTGCTTCAGTGTGGCAATGCGACCGATACCAAGAGACCCCCACTAACTGCATGTACTGCATATGCCTAGAACCAGCTATGGTCATTTCTCCTCAGCAAAAAAAAAAAAGAAAGAGGCTTACGCAGTATATGTATGTCACTTGCTTGTTAATTAAATGCTTACAGAGGCAATGATTGATTTTCAGTTTTGTTTTTCCCTCATGAATACTTGCTTGAAAAAATTATAAGTGAAGTAGTTATCCACCAGGTTCACAATAAAAGATTTATTGCACACATCTATGCAACGAGGAACTATTCATTGGCCCTGCGCCATAGTCTGCACTGAAAGCATGCATTAAACAACTTTTCATGCAGACAGGTTTATAGCTCTGTATATTAATTATTGCTTGTAAAGGTACAGTAAATCTCAATTCAGCAGAGAGAACATCCATTGTTAAGCAGTTGAAGGTCAGTGGTTTTATTCTTGTTTAAGTCCTATAATAGTTATTGCCTGTTAGCATTCTGTTTTATAAGCTGAGTATGAAAATTTTAGTTTTCAGTTGTGAATATTTTGATCTGCTCATGGATGGGTCTCAAGGCCAAGCAAGTTCTGTACTGTTGTGGACAGGGCCACAGTGAGACCAGATTAGACATGAGCATGTAATGGTACATACTTTTAAATTTTCTCGTAGTAGTACTTTAATTATAGAAAAATCACTTATCAAAGTACAGAACCTTTGTCCCAGCAGTGAGAAAAAAAATAGTATTTGCAGCAGGTTAGTTAAACTATTGTAAGCTGCAGCTGTTTCCCAAACCTTCAGAGAAACTGGGTGATGTTACTTTACTGAGGCTACACTGACTATATGAGGCATTGCTGCCTAGCAAAGCCATGTTTATTGGCTCTTGAGGTTCTTTCTGTGGTATTTTATTTGAAGATTATAGAGAATGCCTGCAATAGTGTAAAAGATCACAATAGTTAAAATATAACAATCAATGTGTAGAATTTCTACATTAAGCAGAATTAGGACTAGCATCTGAAAAAAATTCTATTTATTTATAAAAAATAGTATTTTATACCTGCTTACATTTTACTATCATAGTCAAAGCTTAATAAAACAATATTATTTTGTTTATATTTTGCCTAAGTTTGTCGTTCCTGTTTTTTAAACTTTTTAAATGTTATCTCTGAGTGGTGGTATCTCACCTTCCTATTGGAAGTTGGAAGAGTTATGATTTTGTTTATGCAATGGTAATGCCTATTAGCTTTCCAGATCTTTGGGCATTTTGCAATGGTAATGCCTATTAGCTGTCCAGATTTTTGGGCAGATGTGCATAGTTAAAAGAACCTGTTCTGCAATTTTCGATCTCTGCAGTTTGATAGATATGCAATGGATACAGCCACATTATTTCAACGAAGACCTTTATTAACCTTAACATAGAATGGTACAAATGATGCAATAGCAAAGTGTAATGGTGCCATACAGAAAACAGCAGCATTATGTGTTCATTTTATAGCTACAAGAGAGACATAATTGGAAAGTAGAGTGACATAATGTGATTTATGATCATG
Source organism: Protopterus annectens (assembly GCF_019279795.1). Lineage (NCBI taxonomy): Eukaryota > Metazoa > Chordata > Ceratodontiformes > Protopteridae > Protopterus > Protopterus annectens. The sequence continues at coordinate 1,457,411,130 of NC_056741.1, forward strand.
GCTCCCCAGATGCAACACATCTGGATTTAATCTGCGTATTATACTTAAATGTTTCTATACCATGGTAATAGCATTAGTTTAAACATGCTTTCCATATTATTACAATGCAAGCATTTTCTTCAAAGCTGTGTGAATTGGTTGCAAATTCCTGTATAGCATCAGTACTCAGAACTGCTGAATGTATATAATGAAACATTTTTTATTGGTTATCCCCAAAACATTTGCTTAGCCATTACACTACCATTACTAGATGAAGTAAATATTAAAAAAGAAATCCTAACTCTCATTACTCAAAATGAGGACAAAACTTTGCATAATTAGGAGCAAAGGTGCAGAAAAAGTGATGCTTATAATATATTGATAGTATTCCCTTTTAAAGTTTGTACAATAAAATGATTTATATTTATATATGCACTTTATAAATAACATGAATTCTACTATTCTAATGCATTATTTGACTGGTTACCTACATTTCATGAGGGACAGAATTACTTTTTCTTGCAAAATTAGTGAAATCCTAAAAATTAAGAATAATTGAAAGGCACATAATTTTATATACTTAACGAAGTATTTTGCAATTTTAAACTAATAAGTCACTGATCTTAGCATTTGTAAGTGTGGTCTAGAGATCTGGCATTCATTTGAAGGGGGATTGCAGAAATCATCACGCTTACTGTTGTTCAGCAATGATAGTTGAGCTAGTACAGCAGCAGTTCAATAAAAAAGTAAGCAGGTGTTTCAGTTTCAATATCACAATCGTTCTACACTTTAATTTCACAACTTTGCAAATTCTTGGCACAGTAAAGACATAATTTAACTTGCTATAACATGTTAAACAGCAATAACATTATCTGGATAACAAGGTAAAATACACAATTGAAATGTAGAGAATTCAACCCAGAAGCTAAACTTGAGGCTGAGGTGAAGATAGCTGGCTTGTCCTCTGCTGAAGCTGAGTGAGGAGGACCAGGTGCTTTGGTTGCAAGATGTGCTGTTGAAGTTGTATCTGCATTCTGGTTTGGCCCAACATTTTCCAGTAGTGGCTTATTTTTACTGACGTTGTTTACTTGTAAGACAGAATCATTTTCCCGAGTAGCAAAGTAAAGTGCTTTTTCAAGCCTGTATACAATGCTTTTCATCTCAAAGAAAGCTCTGTATTTAAACAAAAAAAAAAAAAAAAAAAAGAAAAGAAAAAAAAAACATGAAATAAAAAAAAAAAAAAAAAAAAGATGACTTCTGCATCGTTTTATTACATTAGTACAGTATTTTATATATGTGATTGCTTTAAATTGCATTTTATTACAGAGAAATCCTAATTAGTCATCTAATGCAAAATTATTTCATCTTTATTTACATATTTCTGGAGTGACGTTACTCATTACAACAAAGACTTATTTTCGGATCAGAGTTCATCATTTCAAACTGGGTTTTTGCAAATTGTTGAGGATGCAGATAAGAAAGATATCTCTTTTCAGAAAAAGAAAAATATAATCCCAAACTGCTTCTAATTCAAATTACTGCACTTCAGCAAAACTATTAAATGAGCCATTGAAACTGTATCAGGAGAAGGATATGGTAATTTTTTAAAAATTCTGATTGAATGTCAATAGTTGCATATGACATATAACAGTGATAACAGCTCTATAAAGCATGTGGCTACTCTTTGCATTAAAAAAGCTGCTAAAATATAAAATAAGAAAATCCCAAAAATTCATCAAATTGGGCTTCTCCCAACACATGCCCATTTGCAATTCAGGAAATATGTTGGCTACAATGAAATAAGACTTATTTATTAGTTAATTTGCATGTTTCTTGAATCACAATTATTACCACAATGTGCAGTTTATAGCTGATCTGCACATCACGGTACTAACCTGGTGCTCATACAGGCACGTGCATCCCTCCCAGTCATTCTCTCGCACTCACAAGTACACACACACACACACACACACACACACACACACACACACACACGCACGCACACACACACACACACACACACACACACACACACACACACACACACACACACACACACACACACACACACACACACAGATACACCACAGCTCCTATAGCTGCATTACCTCCCTTCATGTAGTTCCACCCATGAAACTTTAGTACAGTTAGGGCAAAAATCTACTAGGCCCTGGTGGTCTAATGTATTTCCCCTGCCCCTGATTCCTGTTACAATGTTGATGTCATTAAGGCAGTTTACAAAGTAATCCCTGGGGTCCAGCTATCTGCAAACATTGACCCCTGTTATGATTTTAGTTCTATAACAACACTTAAAGTATCCCTTGGCTTCTAGTGCATCCCCTTCCTCTTTATCCCCATAATACCATTGATAATAATAGCACTTAATCTAATTCCAGGTTATCTAGTGCATCCCTGACCTCCTTATCCCCATAATACCATTGATAATAATAGTACTTAATGTAACCCCAGGTTATCTAGTGCATCCCTGACCTCCTTATCCCCATAATACCATTGATAATAATAGCACTTAATGTAATCCCAGGTTATCTAGGGCATCCCTGACCTCCTTATCCCCATAATACCATTGATAATAATAGCACTTAATGTAATCCCAGGTTATCTAGTGCATCCCTGACCTCCTTATCCCCATAATACCATTGATAATAATAGTACTTAATGTAATCCCAGGTTATCTAGTGCAACCCTGACCTCCTTATCCCCATAATACCATTGATAATAATAGTACTTAATGTAATCCCAGGTTATCTAGTGCATCCCTGACCTCCTTATCCCCATAATACCATTGATAATAATAGTACTTAATGTAATCCCAGGTTATCTAGTGCATCCCTGACCTCCTTATCCCCATAATACCATTGATAATAATAGCACTTAATGTAATCCCAGGTTATCTAGTGCATCCCTGACCTCCTTATCCCCATAATACCATTGATAATAATAGTACTTAATGTAATCCCAGGTTATCTAGTGCATCCCTGACCTCCTTATCCCCATAATACCATTGATAATAATAGCACTTAATCTAATTCCAGGTTATCTAGTGCATCCCTGACCTCCTTATCCCCATAATACCATTGATAATAATAGTACTTAATGTAATCCCAGGTTATCTAGGGCATCCCTGACCTCCTTATCCACATAATACCATTGATAATAATAGTACTTAATGTAATCCCAGGTTATCTAGTGCATCCCTGACCCCCTTATTAACCATAATACCATTGATAATAGTAGCACTTAATGTAATCCCAGGTTATCTAGGGCATCCCTGACCTCCTTATCCCCATAATACTATTGATAATAATAGCACTTAATGTAATCCCAGGTTATCTAATGCATGCTCCACCTCCTTATTCCCATAATACAATTGGTGCCATAATAACCCTTAAAGTAATACCTGGTTATCTAATGTATCCCCCACTCTCCAATCTAGTGTATCCCTCACTCTCCAATCTCAGTAGTACCACAGATGCCACCAGAGTACTTTGAAGAATCAATCCTGATGTCTGTTGTACCCGTGAGCCTACAATCCCATACTGCTATTGCTCCCTATATGGTACTTTAAAAAATTCATCTCTGGTATCTAGTGTAACACCTCCTCACCTTCACCATCACCCCCCATGCTCCCATTACTGTTATGACGTCTGTGCCAGTATGGCACTTTAAAGAATCACCCCAATATCTAATTTGACCCCCCCAACTTGTGATCCCCAGTACAATGTCTGTGTAATAAGGCACTTTAAAGAATCACCCCTGGTTACTAGTGTAACCTGCCAACCCCCATTCCCTGTTATGATGTCTGTGCTGGTACTGTACCTTAAAGACTCATCCAAACTGTCTAGTGTAACTCCCCACTCTCTAATCCCTGTTATTATGGCTCTGCCATTAGGGTGTTTTAAAGAATCATCCCTGATTACTAGTATAACCTCCAAACCCCCATCCCCGTTATGATGTCTGTGCTGGTACAGTACCTAGTGGTCCATCCCTCCACCAGATTAGTGTTAGGCAGTTGAGCACAATGTTTTGACTGTGTTCAGTACTGTGATGCTGATCTACACAGTCAAGTCACGTTTTGAATCTCTCAACCATATAAATGCCTTCCTGGAAGTGTTATGGGGGCGAGACCACATATGCCTCTCCCCTCAGAATGCCTCATTAGCATTCAGCATGGCCATGGAGCCAATCCTTTGCATTGCTGAACTACGTAAGGATAGTTGCTGAATCAAGGACAGGTACTGAGAGATGTGCATCTCCATGCTCACACCACAGTACCAAAAGGAATTCAACCCAATGTTTGAAATGTATAACTTGTTTAATTTATCCTGGAGCTATACATACTATAGTTAAACTGTATTCAGATAAAATGCATACATTACTCCCTGCCAAAGCTGCCTTCCATTTTTTTGGAATTTAACTGTTTTCTATGTATTTTTGTTTAATAAAAGAACAAAAAAGAAAATCTTATTAGATTTGAAATGCTAAGTTTCAGATAAACTTGATCCAGGAATATTGAATGTTCTTTTAGTTGAACTATAGGCATTATGGAATTTGAGCAAATGGAAGCAATAAAGTATATTTACAAAGAAGGCTAAAAAATACACATTGCCTTTGCAAAGCCATTGACCTCAAATGCCATTTTTTTTTATGGGGGACTTTATGATAAGTGACATACTTGAGTATATAAGTATCTAGCTGAATGTCCAGCAACTTGTATCAGCTGAAGAGATGTATAAAAATGGTACAGCTGCCCACAAGAGGGGTTTACATAGCAATATATAAGATTATGTTCCACAGGTAAAGAAAAAGCTACCAGTTGCAATGCATGACAGGGCATTGGGGCTACTGTTTCTCAATGAAAGAAAGCAGGACGTCTATAGTCTGAATGTCCACCACAATAGCAGGTGGGGAAAAAGCCACGTAGGGAAGCCAAAAGAGGTATTAACATGGTAGTAGTGCAATGATTTTAACTGGAATTGCTACAGATTATCCCAACAGTCTGCACCTTATTTTATAGCAGGTAAAGAAACTATTGCTAAGAATCCTACTGCATCAGGCATATGTATGGTTAAAAAGAAACCACAAAGGGTTAAGCCTGCAGTTGTTCGAGGAGATAGTATTAGTTACCCTAGAAGTCTGCTGTCATTAGGGTTATGTACATCTTCCAACTACCACTGACCAGTATTCTCTTGGATTTGGAAGGGAAGCTTGTGGTTAATGATATCCTGGGAGCAGATCTGACTGGAAAATTACCTTGATGATGCATTATTTTTGTACAAGGAAGTACACAAAACAAGGCATCAAGATAAGCATATGGAGACGGCATTGCAGGGTGGCACAGGAAACAGACAAACCTCCTATAGGGGCTGCTGATGTGGCTACTTCAGTAAACATACTACTCAGCAGCAGGAAGCCTGAGTTTGAGCCACAAATGTCATAAATTACCAGACTGTTTCAAATTTGCTACTTTGGGAGAAGACATGGTTGGTAGCAGTAAGTTGCTGTCTGTTGCACAGTTTACATGAGACACTGGTATCATACATCTCAAATGACCAGATTTTAACAGATGTCCAGATTTTTGCTGCATATTTTTGTCCTGTACCTCATAAAATTTGTGGTTTTATAACAAATCATTGAGGATTGAAGTCATTAAGTAATAACAGACATTTGAGAGTCAGGATTCATATCCATCAGAAAATGCATGTTAATAAAAAAACATTTATTCTAGCAACTTTCTAAGTTTATAAGAGCAATATTTAAAATCTGTCTCTATCTTTGGCCTTTTGTCCTCCAATTATTTTTATCTCTCTCCAGATTTCTTGTTCTAAGAGGTTGAGAAGTTTGCCTGGTATTTCCTTTGGAAGACAAACTGAGGAGGACCAGGATGAGAGCTTAAACATGCAGATATGAGAGAATAGAAACAAACACAGCTCTATGAGCAGGGATGAGAGACTAGTAACAAGCACAGCTCTCTGAGCTTATACTGCAGGGATGAGAGAGTAGTAACAAACACAGCTCTCTGAACTTATACTGCAGGGATGGGAGACTAGTAACAAGCACAGCTCTCTGAGCTTATACTGCAGGGATGAGAGAGTAGTAACAAACACAGCTCTCTGAGCTTATACTGCAGGGATGAGAGAGTAGTAACAAGCACAGCTCTCTCAGCTTGTACTGCAGGTATGAGAGAGTAGTAATAAGCACAGCTGTCTGAGCTTATACTGCAGGGATGAGAGAGTAGTAACAAGCACAGCTCTCTGAGCTTATACTGCAGGGATGAGAGAGTAGTAACAAGCACAGCTCTCTGAACTTATACTGCAGGGATGAGAGAGTAGTAACAAGCACAGCTCTCTGAGCTTATACTGCAGGGATGAGAGAGTAGTAACAAGCACAGCTCTCTGAGCGTATACTGCAGGGATGAGAGAGTAGTAACAAGCACAGCTCTCTGAGCTTATACTGCAGGGATGAGAGAGTAGTAACAAGCACAGCTCTCTGAGCTTATACTGCAAGGGTGAGAGAGTAGTAACAAGCACAGCTCTCTGAGCTTATACTGCAGGGGTGAGAGAGTAGTAACAAGCACAGCTCTCTGAACTTATACTGCAGGGATGAGAGAGTAGTAACAAGCACAGCTCTCTGAGCTTATACTGCAGGGATGGGAGACTAGTAACAAGCACAGCTGTCTGAGCTTATACTGCACGGATGAGAGAGTAGTAACAAACACAGCTCTCTGAGCTTATACTGCAGGGATGGGAGACTAGTAACAAGCACAGCTGTCTGAGCTTATACTGCAGAGAAGGGAGACTAGTAACAAGCACAGCTGTCTGAGCTTATACTGCAGGGATGAGAGAGTAGTAACAAGCACAACTCTCTGTGCATATACTTCGGGGATGAGAGTAGTAACAAGCACAGCTCTCTGAGCTTATACTGCAGGGATGGGAGACTAGTAACAAGCACAGTTCTCTGAGCTTATACTGCAGGGATGAGAGAGCAGTAACAATCACAACTCTGTGTGTATACTTCAGGGATGAGAGTAGTAACAAGCACAGCTCTCTGAGCTTATACTGCAGGGATGAGAGAGCAATAACAATCACAACTCTCTGTGCATATACTTCGGGGATGAGAGAGTAGTAACAAGCACAGTTCTCTGAGCTTACACTGCAGGGATGAGAGAGTAGTAACAAGCACAGCTCTCTGAGCTTATACTGCGGGGATGAGAGAGTAGTAACATGCACAGCTCTCTGATCTTATACTGCAGGGATGAGAGAGTAGTAACAAGCACAGCTCTCTGAGCTTATACTGCAGGGATGAGAGAGTAGTAACAAGCACAGCTCTCTGAGCTTATACTGCAGGGATGAGAGAGTAGTAACAAGCACAGCTCTCTGAGCTTATACTGCAAGGGTGAGAGAGTAATAACAAGCACAGCTCTCTGAGCTTATACTGCAGGGGTGAGAGAGTAGTAACAAGCACAGCTCTCTGAACTTATACTGCAGGGATGAGAGAGTAGTAACAAGCACAGCTCTCTGAGCTTATACTGCAGGGATGGGAGACTAGTAACAAGCACAGCTGTCTGAGCTTATACTGCACGGATGAGAGAGTAGTAACAAACACAGCTCTCTGAGCTTATACTGCAGGGATGGGAGACTAGTAACAAGCACAGCTGTCTGAGCTTATACTGCAGAGATGGGAGACTAGTAACAAGCACAGCTGTCTGAGCTTATACTGCAGGGATGAGAGAGTAGTAACAAGCACAACTCTCTGTGCATATACTTCGGGGATGAGAGTAGTAACAAGCACAGCTCTCTGAGCTTATACTGCAGGGATGGGAGACTAGTAACAAGCACAGTTCTCTGAGCTTATACTGCAGGGATGAGAGAGCAGTAACAATCACAACTCTGTGTGTATACTTCAGGGATGAAAGTAGTAACAAGCACAGCTCTCTGAGCTTATACTGCAGGGATGAGAGAGCAATAACAATCACAACTCTCTGTGCATATACTTCGGGGATGAGAGAGTAGTAACAAGCACAGTTCTCTGAGCTTACACTGCAGGGATGAGAGAGTAGTAACAAGCACAGCTCTCTGAGCTTATACTGCGGGGATGAGAGAGTAGTAACATGCACAGCTCTCTGATCTTATACTGCAGGGATGAGAGAGTAGTAACAAGCACAGCTCTCTGAGCTTATACTGCAGAACATGACAGGGAGTAATGGATGCTTTTATTCTCAAGGCAGGGAAATCTTTGTAGAGCACAAGGGGTTACATTACAACAGATAACTGGAGGGTGAGAGTGGGAAAAATGAAGCAGCAGTTGATAACCTCAAGGAGGTGATAAAAGGCCCCTTTATTCATAACCCACGATGGCCCCTTATGGCCACATAGATATAGAGTGTACAGAAAGCAAGCATATGTAAAATTAGTAGTGATCAGATACAGGTAAAGATCTGAGTGGCTACACAATGATATGTCAGCAGTACCAAAACATTGGCAAGTCAGGAGACAAACTATGACTGTCAGGCCTTTGAGTGTTACTGCTGAAACATTTCATATTTTTTATATACATCTTGTGGATCCTCTTAACATCCCAAGAAAAACAGGTAAGACATATAGCTTGGCTATGGTAGATTTTACTACTCAGTACCCTAAGGTGGCGACTTTGAATCTACTCTGCAATAAAGGTAGTAAATGATCTTTTAGAAATTTTCAATAGGGTGTATTTTTCCAGAAAATCCTGATAGGTAGAGCAACCAACTTTTTCTGCTTGGCTGTCCATAGAAGTGCTACGAGTAAAAGTAGCTCAAAACTAATCCCCTACTACTCACAAACAAATGGTCTATTGGAGAGGATTAACACAACTTTTAAGTTTAAGGTGAGAGCATTCAGGGGCAAGTTTATGTCAGAGTCAAAAAAGTATGTGCTACATCTTCTCTTTTTCATACAGACAGGTACCCCAAAAATCTACACATATTCACCATTTGAACTACTTTATGGTCACAGGGTGAATGAGTTCCTTCACTTAATTTGTGATAAATAGGAATGTGAAAGTGAGACCCACAACAAATTTATTGTGGAGCGTATGATACATTTTGGGACTAGCCTTGCAGTCTCATGGGCTGACAAGCTTGTGGAGTGGCCAGCAGGTGCCAGAAACACAAACTCCATTATGCTAACATGATGAAGCTGTAGCATGACAGAGAGGTATAGATGCTCAGTATCTGTGCCCGGATGTGAAAAGACCCCTAGGGATACCTTCTGTAGATGTTGTTGGCAAGGTTTAAACTGAATCTTCAGTGGATGAGCTTGCATTATTACAACAGCTTTTTCCTGGCCAGGTTGAGGTAACCCAAGCGGTGCTACAAGGCCTTGGAGAAATGTCCACTGCTATGCCACAGTATATTCAACTAATGGGCCACTATCTAATCACATGAATTCAATGAACAGTCAAAAGGGTAGCATTATTTTTAAGCCTGAAAGATGCAAGTTGGAAATGGCAAAAGGGTTTTATCATGTTAGAAAACATGCCTACAATGATATAAAATGCAGAAAACATGTGTGAAATGTATAGTTATTCTTTTAGTAATGATGCATCTGCATATTCTAGAAAATAAATGTTTTCAGAGATGACATACACACACACACATGCAGACTTCCCTATATCTAAACCTGAATTATCTTATCTGACATGGAAGTCTGTGTGATCTAAGCAGCATTACTTAAAAAAAAAAATATATATATAATATATATATATATATATATATATATATATATATATATATATATATATATATATATATATATGTATGTGTGTATGTATATGTATATGTATATGTATATTAATTTGGTTTTCTGTTGTCTGGTTTTGTTTTATATTATTTGGTAAAACCCAACTAGGTGGGGGGCTAGCCCCAACCTCCCCCAATGTAGGGGCTGTGCCACTGCCCCCCACCCCCCCAACTATATATATACTAACACCAGGCTCACATTACAGTGGGGAAAAGGACATATAACTTTGACTTGCCTTAAATTTGTGTGTGTGTGTGTGTGTGTGTGTGTGTGTGTGTGTGTGTGTGTGTGTGTGTGTGTGTGTGTGTGTGTTTTAAATATGAAACTTATAACCTGCAGAAAATGTCAAAGCAGTGTAAGAGTACATTCCTCTTTGTTTACACTGTGAGTTTGAGGGACATTTAAACAAGCATGTAAATAATAATGGGTCTTTAAATGGACACTGGAGTAAAGGGAATACAGTTAGTAATGGAAGGCTTATTCAGGCATGGCAGATATTGGTTGATAACTTTAGAAAGCATTGCACATCTGCAGAATGGCCTTAATATAAATTGCCCTTCAGAGATCATTTGGTGGTCGGAGTTGCAGAGCAAGATGCAATAGCCATCAAGTATTTAGTAACTGGTGCCATGCATATCCAGAAACCATTGCATCTGACTGTTGTGTATTATTTATTGGTCAACAGTGTAGTTTGAGATCATAGCCTTTGACCATCAGAAGTTAAACTAAATCAAAGTTTGTATTTATTTATTTACTGTGCTGAGTTCAGACATGAAACTCTAATAAAGACGGTAAATAAGGAAAAGGCCTTAAATATTCTTCAGCATGCATTACTCTTACATTTTGGATCTCCTCTACACAACTATCAAGTATAATGATAATGTTAAAATGGCGGCACAAAACTCTTAATCTACAGTCATAGAATTGTTTGTTCTTTTTGCTCCTAAAAGTGCCATCTATGTTAATGGCATTTGCCCCTAGTCTATCAAGTACTTTGAAAAACATTGTATACATGTATTCATTTATGCAATGGTTTTATTCTGTTTTAGATGATGGGATATTATCATAAAAATAAGAGTTTGTTAGCATTTTATGGTGCTATTTGTAAAAAAGGTATAATTGTAAAAAAAAACTTGAGAATAAATTTGGGATTCCTGTCTTTTTTTTAAGTATGTTCATAGGTTTATAGGTTCATAGGTTCATACTAGGCTATCTGCCCTAGGGCATTTATAAGCCTAGCCAGAGTGTGTATGGCTTTCGCCACCCATTTTAAATTAATTTTGCTATGCCCTTTTTCGAGGTTAGTATACTGTGCCTCTGTCTAACAGTGACACAGAAGTGATACCCGGGGTAAACCTACGATCTCCCATCCACTCATCAAGATTCCTCTCGAAGAGAGTCAATGAGGGACTCTTCCTAACCTGGACTGGGATTTTATTCCAGAGTGAAGGGAGCCTCTGGGTTATGAATCTGTCCCTCCAGCATGTCCTATTTATTTCAGTGCTGAGGTTTAAGTCCCTCGAGCGCGTAGCTCGATGGGAGTTGGATTTTCTGAGGTGCAACATGTCCATTAATTGTGCTATCAAATCTTAGCAGGATAAAATTTTTAAATTATCACCAGAAAAAGGAAGATGGCTCCAATTCATAGATAACTACTCAAGACTAGAATTTTAATATGACACATTTTAAAGTCAATAATATGGAAATCTAATGATATTAAATACTGAAATGTATGAATAAAAACATTTGCTTGTTTAAAGCCTTCATTTTAATGTAAGCATTATGAGCACTGTACTACGAGACTTATAAGGTAGAATGTAAAACTATTATCCAAAAAATAAATTAAATAAGTATGGTGAACACTGTCATTACATGTAAAACAACAAGACAGTTTAAGAGACAAATATTCATAGTTTTTATGAAGAACATGGCTATGCCCTTACATCAGAGTTGCAGATCCATTATAAGTAACATTGACTATCCATGTTGCAGAAAAGGGTAGTAGATTAGATCCTTGGCTAGCAGGCTTGGTCCATTCATTAGGGCATCCTCCATTACTGTTCAACCACTGACCTACTGAACCAGTGGAGACATTCATCTGTAGCACTACCGCATCAGGCTGTTTTATGGTTGCATCAACAGTTACTGTATAACACAGAAAAGAATAAATTAGCTCTTTTACTATGATATCAGTAGTGAGTTTTTTTATAAAATTCTGCATACAATAAAGAGACTTGTACACTACTACTGTTAACATTTGTTTCTGAAAGCAGATTATTGATCTAAAAACCCTCAGTTACAAAGACAGAGTCATAGCTCACTCCCTGAACAGTGTCCTTGATATGCTTTCACAAGAAATCTATGTCTAGCACGTTGTACCATTAAAGACCCAACACTACTGCATATATCATACCTCCACAATGTAAAGAGGTCCACAAAAATTTAAAGTAAAAAGTTATAGCTCCACAAACACACATATAAAATACATTGGAGGGACAGCTATATTACCCAACAGTTGCCTAATCTTTGGAGCTACCTTTGCATGTTAGGCAAAGCATCACCCTTACTTCTTTCAAAAATAACCTAGATGATTAGATGGGAATTTGTGAATACATTTGGCCTAGTGAGATTTGCCATCCTTGAAACTGGAGTTAAATTGTGAGAGCAGATACTCTAAGACAAAGATGGTATCTTATTTGTCTTGTAACTTCTATGAGTCTAACCACAAATTTGCTATATGGAATAATTACAGATAATTTAGGAATATATAAATTCCGTCTAAGCAAATTATTTAAACTTAAAGGAAGTAATTACATTGTTGAGGCATTTTTTCATTGGTTCATTGGAGTGTACTAGGCTAACAACCTCTAGAGCCTTCTTAAGCCTAACCATATATCCCAAATCTCTGACCAAGTTCTGGTACAATTGAGAAGTGTAATCTTGGGAGATGAAACATTTACAAGCAGAGGACTGGGAGATAAATGATTTGCAGATTGCCTGTGTCCATTAGAGACAGAGGTGGCAAACCAGGGATGAATTTCCTGTTCCCCATCCAATTGTCCAAGTTATACTTGAATTGGGTTAGGTAGGAACCCTGCTTCACATGGATGGGGAGCCTGTTCCAGAGAAGGGATAGCCTGAGATACATACCTGTTTCTCCAGCAAGTCCTATTTATATCACACTTAAGGTTTAAGTCTTTAGAATGGGTAATTCTAGTGCTGTTTGTTTAATGGATATACAGGAGGTTCATCAGGGTGGGGTCTGACAATGCCTTGTATGCCAGACATAGATCTCTCCTGAAAAGCCTGTAGGATACATAATATAGGGATAGGGCTTTGAGGCCATCTGCAAAGGACATGTAACTTATGCTCTGTATTCTTTTAATGAGAAATATCTGCAAACATTCCAATTGTTTTGATATGCCTGGTTAAGTACATACCAAAGGGAGCATTGTATTCAATGACAGGTCTGATGAATTCTGAATATTGTGCATAAATGACCTTGGACCTAGATGCCATGCCTTTGTTTATAAGTTGTACAGCATAGAATGATATTCTCACTACTACAGACGTGATGGTCAAAAGCTAGATTACTGTCTAGGTGTATCCTCAAGCCCCTGACTAAAGGGTCGACCTTTAGGGGTGTGTTGTCAATATGATAATTACTAGAATTAAATGACTTCCTGAAGGATGCTATAATAAATTTCTTGGCATTTAGTTTTAATCAAGTTATTTGTCTGTATCAGCCCTTCCTGAAGAACATTAGTGTCCGTGGGGGATACAATGGCTGCTCTAATCTGTAATTGTCTGCAAATTTGATCAGCTAGAGGCCATTGACTTTGGCCTTGGCTTCAGAGAAGTCCTTTTGTAGTGTAGCATTTAGAAAGGGTACTTCTAGAAGAGAAGAACAAACTCAGTCCTGAAATTAATGACATGGTAAATTGCTTAAAAGTTATAAACAAACATATATGGTATAATATCTGATTTTATTCTTTATAAATATGCAAAGCTTTGTTTGAGTCTTACATATTTTGACAAAGCTATAAAATGCTATCTGTTATAAATATACATGTACACCATGAATCCAAAAATATTTCCGGATGTTGTAAGAAATCATGTTCATATGGATCTACTTTGGAAGCTCGAACTTTTAAAACTTCAAACTTCGTATGGTCAAGATCATAACTCTGAAGCTTTGAAAGTTTGAAACCTCAATAATAATAAATAAAAGCAATTTTTTTAATGTTTATGCAAGGGGAAGCCCACTCCATCCCCCACACCCCTGCTAATTAAATATATCAACTCTGAGATCTCACTACAGTGATGAGAATGGTAAATTCCGCATTCCATGCTGGATGGCGATCTCCATTTAAACCATTTGAAGTTTTAAAACTACAATCTTATGGTCTCGACCATAAGAAGTTCAAAGTTATGAAACTTTGAGCTTCCAAAGTATATCCATTCATACATATGTGATGAGTTTTATGTATTAAATCCATGACAATGTTTGCAGAAATATTTGTGATTAAAGTTATAGATCATAATACTAAGCATTTTTAAAAATAATGCGGATACATTTGCCAAAAAGTTTACTCCAGAAACATGTTTATAACAGTTTCAAATGAATACATATCATTTAATGTTTCTTCTCTGTATTCATAAGTGAAATAAGTGATGACCTTTCCCCTTATAACCTTTCTATGTACTCAGGTGAAGGTAGTGACAATAAATCTGACTTCAACAAAAAATACAAGCTTCCTTCACTGCACTATGCAATTGGATGTGTACTAATAGGGTCTATATTATAACCTCATATAATTAAAAGAGCGAACACACTTTAATCGACCCCTGAAAATCGAAAGAAAACACTAAATCCCAAACACACGGAACAGAGATTTTTTTCCCAGAGGGAAAAAAATCACTGCTCCGCAAAAAAAAAAAAAAATCCAAACACAAAATAAAGTGGAGGACGTTGCCCACCACATCCCCCAGGAATGCTATTTTCCATGTTTCAGAGCACAGATACCAAAACTTAAAGCTAGACCCCTTCCTAATTATAGGATAATAGGATCATAGTATCATAGGAACTTACTAGGCTAATGGCTCTAGGACCCTTACAAGCTTAGACAAGTCCTATCCTTATTGCCATGATCAGCACCTAATGCCTGTGTCCAAGAGGGACACGGGTGGAACCCCCAGGGTGAATTTACAGCTACCCATCCAGTCATCCAGATTGCTTTTGAAGAAGGACAATGAGGTGTTCTGTTTGACATGAAGTGGGAGTCTGTTCCAAAGTTGTGGTAACCTCTGTGAGACAAATCTGTCCCTCCAGCAGGTTCTTTTAAAGTCAAATACCAGGTTAAGGTCTTTAGAGTGAGTGACTCGTGAAACATTTGACTTGCAGATATGCAGCATTCCAATTAAGCAGGGTCAGGGATTGCCTTGCATGCAAGGCAGAGATTGCCTCTGAGTAGTCTGTATGAAACAGAATAAAGTGACAGTGACTTCAAATGATCTACATAGGACAGATGCTGAAGACCTTGAATTTTCCTTGTGAGGAACTTTTGTGGTTTCTCAAATTGCTGCAGGTGCTTGAAAAGGTACATACCAAAAGGGGCATTGTACTTAATTTTTGGCCTGATGTGGGAAGAGTGCGGGGAGGTTATAATTTCTTTTTTTTTTCTGGAGGCAATACCCTTACTTATGATATGAGCAATATAGAATGCCCTTCTTACCACTGTGGAGACATGGTCATCAAAGATAATGTTGCTGTCAACCAATGTGTCAAGGTCTCTCACCACTGAGTCCATACTTAGGGTGTTGCTATTAATGTGGTAGTTAGCAGAAACATCACAATTACTGAAAGGTATGATAATACATTTTTTGCATTGAGTTTAAGGCCATGATTTTGACACCAATCATTTGTTTGTGTAAGACCCTCTTGTAAGATGTTGACATCATTTGGAGAGTCTATGACCACTCCCAGTTGGCAGTCATCAGCAAACTTTGTCAGCCACAGATCTTTAGTTTTTGCATGTACTTCAGAGAAATAGATTCCAAACAGTAGAGATCCCAGGACTGATACCTGTGGAAGACCACTGGTTACTGGTATGCTGTTGGAAGTGGATTCCACTATTTTGACTATATGGGTTCTATCAGTGAGCCATTTAATGACCCATCTAATGATATATGGGTTGATACCTAGCTGAGTGAGTTTTTCAATGATGCCTGAGTGGGGGAGAGTATCAAAAGCAGGCTGTATGCACAGATTTCCCCCTCTTCCAACACCTTGGGGACTGTCTCAAAAAAGTGCACCAGGCTTAACAGGCATGGTCTCCCTTTGACAAATCCAAACTGAGTAGTGTTAAGTGCTTGGAGTTTACCTATATCTTTGCTGATAAGGTGCATGATGATTCGCTCCATGACTTTGCAGATAAGGCTAGTCAAACTAATAGGTTTATAAGTCTCAGGGTCAGTGGAAGCACTACCTTTGTGTCCATCATCAACATACCATTAAGGTTGTTAATAAAGCTATACAGCAGCTTAAACTCTGCTAAGGGATTACTCACCTTCTTTCACCAGTTGCACGACAATCCACAGGAACGCAATTCACATATTCCTGAAGAACATGACTTCCTTTTAATAGCTTTCCATTCTAGGCACAATACACATATTGTCCTGACTGCAATAAATATAATTTGCAGATTTACCGTGCCTGCTGATCTCGAGACCCACCACCGTGTTTTAACGTAACATGTGGATTCACTGCCCACTAATAGTACAGCCACTCTATTATTTACAAGACTCTTATTTAAAATAACCTCAAAAGGACTATGTTCCCATTAAAATCATAACTGAGATTTATGAATCCAAGCTACTCCCTGAGAGACAGTAAGGATGATGCCATTCTCTTTGGTAGACTTTGGTTTAAAATTACAGTAAGAGAAAGAGTCTTTGCTAATCTTCAATGAGCCATCTGGAATCACCTGTAACAGCAAAACACTTTTGAGCAAAAACTTAGTAAATACCTAATGAAGGAGCATACCTGCACATGCTTTTAAGACAAAAAATAAAAAAGCTACAAGTGCACACCCACCTATTTGATTAAGTTAAAATTTATCAATATTCAGAAAACTCATCTTTTTTCATTTATGTATATTTTGTATGTTTTGCATAACCATTTTTCTTTGTATATATTTTTTCCATCTATATATACTGAAAATATGTCATTCTTTTTTGTTCTAATACTGATCTACTCCAGAATAATATATATATATATATATATATATATATATATATATATATATATATATATATATATATATATACTCAATGTAATCTGCGCCTGCAAAAAGCACTTGATATTAATGCTTTTATTAAGTTTTGGAAACTGATCTGCTCTTAACTTAATCTGCCATGCTGATTCACAGTACTCCAAATGTGTTTTATAATCACAAAACGTATAAAACACATTTGGAGTGCCATGAATCAGCATGGCAGATTACGTTAAGAGCAGATAAGGCTCTGTGATTTAATGAGAACCTTAGTTCCTCATTTATTACTGCATTGTGATTTAATAAGTGTTACTGGTACATTTTTGCATAGTCTGCTACCTTAAACTGCAGTAGAATTTTAATAATGAAAGTTTTGTTTTTTTCTGCTCCAGTACTTGGACATTGATACTTTCACAGTGCTAATATTCTAATTTTGCTTCTACTGTTTAATATTCTGCTTAAAATTTACCTACTTAAAGTTGCATTCCAGTGCCTTCTTTTTTCCTGTTCTTTTCCCCATCCCCCACTGAGACATTAAGCTAACGCTTCTGAAAGAGCTACAATATTGCCTTCATTGGATTTGATCTTGCTCTAGCTAGCCTGCTTCTTCCTTGGAGAAGATTTCCCCAAAAAGTTATCTATTTGTATTTTTTAGTTTCTTCTGAAACCTTAGTCTTGCATCTTAATTTGCAGTGGTGGGAACACTGTGTTTCTACATTATACTAAACTTCTAACCACAAGTAGAATTATTTGTAAAAGCTAGTTGCTTATATTTTAAAACCCGCTGGCCCTTAGTCTTGCATTTTCATTCATAGATTTCTCAGAACTGTGAACTACTCCCAGAGTTGAGCCTCCTTTACTCATCTATTACTGTATTTTTTCAATAAACAGCATTACTGATACATTTCTGCATATTCTGGTGTGTTAAACTGTAGTAGAACTTCAATAGTGAGAGTATTGTTTTTGTCTCTTCCAGGATTTAGGCTTCAGTGCTTTTACAATATTGATATTCCAGTCTTTCTCCTACAGTTCCATATTCTGCTTATCATTTACCTGCTTAAAGTTGCATTTCACTGCCTTCTGTTCCCCTGTTTTTTCTGCTTTCCCCATCCTCCATTAAGACATTAAGGTAAAGTTTCTGAAAGATCTCCAATATTGACTTTATTTAATTGGATCCTTTTCTAGCATGCCTGTATCTGCCTTGAAGATTTTCCCCCAGAAATTATGTTTGCATTTTTCAGTTTGTTCTGTGACCATGCTCTTGTAACTAAACTTGCAGTTGTGGGAAGATTGTGTTTCTACATTATATTGCACTTATAAAACCGCAGTTAGAACTACTTGTAAAAGCAAGCTGTTTGTATTTTAAACCCTGCTGTGACTTAGTCTTGTGGTTTCATTCACAGTTGTGGCAGAACTGTGAAGTAGTGCTAGATTTGAGCCTTATTTACTCATGTATTACTGCATTTCTCCATAAACAGTGTTACTGGTAAACATCTACAAAGTCTCGTGTCTTGAACTGTTGTAAAATTTCAATAGTGAGAATATTGTTTTTTTCCTGCTCCAAAATTTGTGCTTCAGTGCTTTTACATTGTTGATATTCCAGATTTGCTCTAATAGTTTTATATTCTGTTTATGAACTTACCTGCTTAAAGTTGCATGTCCTTGTTGTCTGTTCTCTTGTTCTTTGCATCCTCCCCATCTCCCACTGAAACATTAAGCCAAAGTTTCTGAAAGAGCTCCAGTATTGTCTTTATTTGATTGGATCCCTCCCTAGCTAGCCTGCTTCTTCCTCCACTCTTTATCATAATCTGATTTCCAAAGTTCCTCACTCACCTCTTTCATTGATATTGTCTGTTGTATAAGCTGTTTATGTACTCTTTCTACCCATTGTTTTCCCTATATCCATGATCTGTGATACTGAGTGCCCACCTCTTGCTCATTTTCCCAGAGCTCAGTAAAGTTTGGTCTATTGAGGATTGATTTTAACAACTGGATGTCTTTTTGGTATCATTTTAAGGGGATTTAATATTTGTTACTGGCAAATTTCTGTATAGTCTCGTACCTTAAACTGTAGTAGAATTTCAATAGTGAGGCTATTGCTTTTTTCTGATCCATGATTTGTGATTCAGTGCATGGTTAACAGACCACATTGCTTTGCCAAGGATGTTCTAAACCTGTCCACTCTAGTTTTTCAAATACTGGCTAAGAATTTAGCCACCCCCATAGTGCATTTTTAGGCAGTGCCAAATTGAAAATCCTACCAACATAGCAAAATCAACTCAACTGAATGTCAAGGTGTTACTGGTCAATGCCAGGACACTAAATAAAAAAGTATTCTCCTTACAAGCCTTCCTCACAATATAGTTTATAGACATCTGTGCAGTTAATGAGACATGGTTTAAAGTGGCAGAGAGTACCCTTGCAGTACAAGGATTCAATGCTTTCCACACTTTTAGACCAGTAGCCACAAAGGCAAGGGCTAAAAATGGGGGCGTCTTGATATACATCAACAGCAAACATATCACTATGTTGGTCAAACAGTATGATACTTTGGAGTTCCTCCACATGCAGTTAACTATAGACAACATCCCATTTCATATTCTAGCCAATTATAGGTCAACCCCTAGGTCCCAAGAAGCTCACAATACATACCTGGACCTCTTGGAAACACTTACCATCCAATCTAACACCCTGTTCATGGGAGACTTTAAATACCTTTCTACAGACTTGGAATCTTACTCATCCTCAAAGCTACAAGCACAGAGATTGCTGGACCTCATAAATACAAACACCCTTGACCAAATAGTGAATACGTTCACTAGAGGCTCCAATATACTGAACCACGTACTGACAAATATCAGAGAAAGCTGTAACCCCCCAGGTCTCATTCTCCCTTGTAATGTCCAACCATAAAGCTGTCTCCTTTGAAATAAATCTCTGTAACCCCAGTAAAACCAGTTTGAGTTAGCAATTATTCCAAGGCAAACTACCTTTTAGCATGTAATACTTTGTCAAAATTCAATGGCCCTTCAAACTGCAGGAACACAGCAAACTACACTGAGTTGATCTCAGACACTTTGTACAACCATATTATTTGCTTCATAGATACTGCTGTACCTACCAGAAGTAAGCCCAAAACTAGCACCAGAAACAAACTGCCCTGTTGGCATGCCAAACTAAACAGGATGTAAAACAAAAGGAAAACAATTATGGCAGAAATCAAGAAGGTTAATTCTCATTAAGATAAACACTCTGTCATCAATCTAAATAGGCAACTAAGAGGTATGATTAGGTCAAACAAAGTCAACTTTGAAGTTAAGATAGCCTCCCTTGTGAAAGATAACCATAAGGATTTCCTCAGCTATCTCAGAAACCTCTAGGGCAGCACACAGAAATGTACTGAACTTGTGGTTAATGGTGCCACATTCACCAAGCTTGGCAATATAGCAAACTTGTGAGTGGACAAATTCAGTTCCACATTTACTCTCCTCTCAACCCCAGCCACCCCTCAAGAAATAGCCTTAAATATAACCCCTCCATTTATACCTAGGGAACATGTACTGGCTGCACTTTCAAAAGCTAAGAACATAGCCTCAATGAGCCCTGATAGCATCCCAGAATTCTGCTTGAACAGTCTAAAATATGACTTATCAGGACCTCTGGAGTAACTATTTAATTATAGTCTTAACACTAGCTTTGCGCCCTTAGAATAGAGGACTGCAACAGTCATCCTCCTTCATAAGGAAGGGCCTTCAACAAATCCTGAAAACTACAGAGCCATTAGTCTGACTGGTCTTATATGCAAAGTCATGTAAAGAATTTTCATTGAAATTATCATCAAGGACACAGGAGACCTCTGGGCATGGCACATCAAGGACATAGGAGACCTCCAGGCATGGCATATGTCCCTCTTTGGCTTTGTCAAGGGAAAGTCTAGTCATGCTTACTGAACATGGTAGACTTCTTTGAAAAGCCAATGGATGAGAAGAAAGTGGTGCCTGCTGCCTACCTAGATCTGGCTAAGGCTTTTGATACAATACCCCACTCGGGCATTCTCAACAAACATACAGAACTAGGCATAAATACCTTTATAACACACTGGTAGCTAGCTGACACACTGATAGGACCCAAGAGGTTATGATCAGTGAGGCCATCTCCACAAAGAGGCCAGTCACCAGTGGAGTGCCTTAAGGCTCTTAGCTGGGTCCACTCCACTTTGGCATCTACTTTTCACAGGTCAAAGCCAATGTAAAAGTCCTCTGGCTGGCCAAGTTCACAGACGATTGCAAACTGGGAGCAGTTATTGAACCTCCTGACGATGAGAACACCTTTCAGGAAGGTCTAACAGAGACAAATGCTCAGTGCCCAAGCCATGGCTTAACACTCAATAAAAAGAAGTACAATATAGTACCTTTTAGGAAATTGACCATCCCAGCTAACTATGTCATACATAAATAATCCTAAAAGCTGATTCACTAGTTAGGGATCTGGGAACGCATGTAGACAGCAACCTAGCCTTCAACCAACATGTCCCCAAGGTAGTAAGAAAATCATTCCGTGTTGCTCAGCTTATATATAAGATCCTGGCAGGTCATCATACTATTGCACTCAGCCCTCATCAAACCCATCATACAGTATAATGCCCCTTTCAGTATGTACATGACCAGACACATGCAGCAACTGGAACATCCACAAAGGTTCCTTACAAAAAATAATACAGGGAGTAAACACATTGCCCTATGCTGATAGCCACAAAGCCTATCTCTTTTTCTTGGCATCATACAGATTTCTAAGATGATCTTTGCCTAGAGTACAGGGCATCCCTGGAGCAAATTTTGATGAACCTTTTGCACTGCCACAAAACAAACAGCATCAGAACTACTAGATTAAAAGACCTACATTTTGTTTGCAAATAAATAGGACATTTTGGAGAGAAAGATATGTTTCTAATGGAATTCCTATTATCTGGAACAGCCTCCCTATTCATGTGAAGTAGAGGTCCTAATTAAACCTATTTAAGAGCAACTTAGACTAATGGATGGATAATTGGAAATTCGCCCCTTTTATGGTGCCCATGTCTCTGATGGATAATGGGAGTCAGTAAATAACGCTTATATACATCATATTTATGGGTCACACTTGGGTTGCATGGCTAGGCTTATAAGGCATTTGACTGTTTGCATTTAACTGTCTCTGCGTTTTACATGTTAACTTCCTACCTCTTGTTATCCGACTACTATTATTGCATTCAACTGTCATGCCTGCCTAAAATGTAAGTATTCTACATAATGTTAGTATTTAATCTTTAACAACCTATGTATTTCAGCTGTAACTTCTTGGAGCATTTCTCCCCAGGAGTCCGCTGAAAATGGGCACTAGCTTTCCAGTTGGACTATCCTGGTAAAACAAGTGTTAAATAAATAAATAGCACACCTCATCACAAAATGTTTCTCATCCAGGAAAAAAGAGGTAATTGTTCCCCTCTGCTCATAACTCATTAGACCCATTATAGAGTACAACACCCCTTTTGGTATGTACCTCACAAGATATCTACAACAACTGGAAAGGCCAAAGAAATACCTCACAACAAGGATTACTGGCCTCAAACAGATGTCCTATGCAGACCATCTGAAAAAACTACAAATTTACTCTGTTGCATATCGCCTAGAGCTGTTGGACATGCTCCACTTAAAGAAATCCCAATCACTCTGAGCTGCATGCTCTAGGGACCTAAACCTTGTCACCACAATAAACAGAACATGCTGGAGGGAAAGATTCCTGTCCCAGAGACTTCCCATATTCTGAAACAAACTACCGATCTATATCAAACAGAGCTCCTCATTAGCACTCTTCAAGAAAAATCTTGATGATTGGATGAGAAACAGGAAATTCACCCCGGGGATCACCTCTGTGGCTCTGCTTGATAGGGGCACAGGAAAATAATTTTCTTGGGTGGCGAAAGCCAGGGTACCTTTTTGGCAAGGCTTATATAGGCCCTAGAGCCAGTAGCCTAGTACGTACCTATGAACCTATGGTCACTAGCTTACCATAAACCTATGAACAAAGGGTAAGAAATTATAAGGAAAATGAAGGCGGGAAATTAAATCTTAAAACTTATAAATCGTGTAGTTTTAGTTGGTAGCTTATCATAAACCTATGAACAAAGGGTGAAAAATTATAAGGAAAATGAAGGGAGATAATTCAATTTAAAACACATAAACGGTGTAGTTCTAGGTGGTTAAGGGATATTGTGAGGAAGTGGTTGAATATATGAAAGTAAAAGAGAGGAAGCAATTGTTAAAGTTAATTTAAAAGTAAATAGATATTTGGCAAAATGAGATATAGAAGAAAAAAAGAACATAATACAATAATAGAGCATGGCAAAAACTAGATTAAGTATTCTGTTTCTAAAAATGATTAAGATGTTGTGGACAAGAAGGTTAGTAGTAATCAAATAAGGGACATATATAGACTAGGATGTTGCAGTAGGCATTTCCACTGTGTATTCTATCAGATGAATAATGTGAAAAATTCTATATATAACTGAATGGGGCTAGATTTAAGAGTATATGCCCAGATATAGCGATAATAAATTATGGTCTGTTTAAAGCCAGAATGGGGAGTAATGTGAAAGAGAAGCTAAGAGTTTATTTTATAGTGAGGTGCAAAATTCGGGTTGAGAAGTCCGACAAATCATGTGAGTATATAGTCCATAAAGACAACATACACTTGAAGCACTAGATATAAATAAAATATTAAAATAACCGGTTATTCTTTGTGAATCACCTGATGATTTTCATTTCTATTCTCACTGTTAGTTGTGTTGTATTTATTTTCACCTTGAAATGTGTGGCTTTATGTGTTTATTCATTGTCTCTTATTGTAATCAATAGGTTCTTCTTCTGTAGTATGGAGAAATCTATATGATACAGGAAGTAATTATGCAAAAAATTCATTACCTGATGAGATGATTTGGGATGGAGCTAGCAACATTTGTTACAGATTGTTCATATGAAATATTTGTGATGAACGGAGTAATGAGATAGTGCTGAATAAAGGACTGAGAGTACTGAATAAAGGAATAAGTAAACTCTATGAATTAGTGGGTGATCTCTCAAAGGAAATCGTCATCAGCTTATAGTTAGAAAATTTAATGTCTTTGATTGAAGTTCATATGAAAGAGTTTGCAGTGCAGGAATGTATGATATTTGACAGGAGGAAGGTGATCAGATAGTTTAAAGAGTTGCATAATCTTGGGAAACTACATGTTATAATATGAGGAAGAATTAAAAATATCAGTATTCTCTGTCATAAAATTTGGAGGAAAATGTCTAAATAGATTTACTTTAATATAATGAATGGCCTTGTACCAAAGTGTATAATGTGTTGGATTACAGTACAGAGATTTTAGTTTTGGAAAACATATGCATTTAAGGATTAATTAGATGGCGCTAATGTAATGATTTGGGAGGAGGATAGGAAGGGGATGGTAATATTGAAGAATAATTCACTCCACCTAACTTGGTCAGTCAACTGGAAGACATAAACTAACTTCAATGGGCAAACACACGCTCAAGCTAATGCCATATGATTCAGTTCTGCCTATGAGTTTTCATTACTTACATTATTTTGCATTCTTGATTTTAATGAAAAATAAGTAAGTCTAAGCAGTAAAACAGTTATGATGGTTATTGTCATTCCAAAAGCTATAGCTAATTTAATTATCACAGTCATTCTGATATTTCCCTCTAAATTGAAACCAACAGACATGCTTTGAGCCCAGTGACTATCTGAAGAAGATCTTACTCCTCTGCATTATCTTAAGCAGGTAAAGGAAAAATGGATGAATGAACAAATGAATTAAAGCAGCAGAAATATGTGGTGTTCTTAACACAGGATATTTACATTTACCTGACAGAGGATAATATTTTTTTCAAAAGATCTGGAACACAAGTTTTGTTCTAAAATGCCATACACGTAATACATCCCTTAAGTGTTGGGAAAGCCATAATTTGCCATAGTATATCTCATTAAGCCTAAAAAGTTCAGACTAAGCAGAAGCTATAACCTGTGGAGTAATAGCTGAATCCCTTCCTGGGACTAAAATGGACAGTCTGCTATAATACGTTTTCATAAAATCCTCAAGGACAGCACAGTCTTATACTAGTAGTATACTTTACTGTAATGCCATCATGTATTTTACTGTCGTGACATTTTCCTTCACTATGGGTATTGCTTTAAATTGCAGTTAAATGACTGCAGAGATGTATTTTGACAGTGAAGCAACTATGTAAAAAACTGTAATACATCTGGGCAAAAAGGGCCAATGATCTCAGCTTAGGAAAATGAAGAGAAGAACAGCAGGTTTGTAGCTTTGTAAGTAAGCACTAGGCTAGCTACCCTTTCAGGCCATTTTAAGCCTAGCCAATCTCCCTTTTGTGCTCAAAGCAACCTATCCCATTTGGCTACAGATTGGCATTAACCATACCATGGTCGATAATTATATATTTTCCTAATGAGAATAATTGGGATCATGCCATAGAAAGTTTTAGGGGACCCTTGCATGGGATAAAGCATTTAGGAGCTGCACCATCCACTAGTAGTACAGGAGGCAGTCCTGGGATAAAATCTTAAATTCCCATCCATTGATCTAAATTGGTCTTGAAAATAGACATGGGTGAGCTTTATTTTATGTGGATGGGGAGACTGGTCCATAGCAGTGGTATTCTCTGTGAAATGTACCTCTCCCTCAAGCCATTCTGTTGATGTTGCAGAACAAATTTATATCTCTTGCCTGTGTATTTCTAATGCCATTTGACATACTGATGTATGCCAGACAGAGGTCATCTCAGTCTGTAGGATACTGAGTATATTGACAGGCCTTTGAGTGGGTCCATGTAGGACATGTTGTTTAGTCCTTATATCCTTTTAGTAAGGTATCTCTGAGCATATTCCTGTTGTTGCATATATCTGGACAGATATATTCAAAAGGAGGCATTATATTCAATGACTGGCCTAATATAGGCTGACTAAAGGGGGACAATGACATCAACAGGTCTTGACACGATCCCTTTGTTTATAAGCTGTGCTATTTAGAAGGACTTTAATACAACAACAGACATACTTTTGGCCAAAAGTTAGATCACTTTCCACCTAAGTTCCAAAATCCCAAACAACTGGATCATTAGTGATATATTTTCAATGTGGTAATTCCCTCAGACATAATATTCCCAAAGGATACAATAATGCATTTTGGCATTTAGTTTCAGACCATGATTTTGACATCAGTTATTTATTTGAGACAAACCTTCCTTCAGGATGACTAAGTCATTTGGGGATTCAATGACTGCTCCTAGCTTGCAGTCATCTGCAAACGTAGTCAGTCAGTGCCCTTTGGTAATGGCTTTTACTTCAGAAAAGTAGATGCCAAATATGAGAAGTCCCAGCACAGAACCCTGAGGGACTCCACTGGTAACTGGTCTCTCTGTGGAGGCAATCTCCCCTATTTTGATTATCTGTATCCTATCTGTGAGCCAGCTGGCAATCCACTGGGTGACAAAGGGAGTTTTTTCCTCATTTTCTTTCAGCTTTTTTACTATGCCTGAGTGGGGAATTGTGTCAAAAACTTTGGCTAGATTGAGGAATGTGGTGTGTACCATTTTGCCTTCATCCATTGCTTTTGTGACTTTTCAAAAAAAATCCGCCAGGTTGAGTAATCATGACCTGTCCTTGACAAATCCAAATTGAAACGAGTCCAGAATTTGGAGGTTCCCTATGTCCTGATTGATTAATTCCATGATAATTCTTTGCATAGCTTTGTATTTGAGACTGTTCAGACTTATGTGTCTGCAGTTGCCTGGGTCTATGGACGGTCCTCCCTTATGCAGTGTAATGACTGTAGCTGCTCTCCATTTACTTGATACCAAACCTGTATGGAGGCTACCATTTTGCATTGTTGTTATGGGTGTGGCTAAATTGCACATCATACTGTTTAAGATGCATTCAGGGATACTATCAGGATCCATGGATGAAGTATTGTTAGCTTTTGATAGCACTTTTAGGACGTTTGGCTCAAATAAAAAGAGGAAAAGGAGTATCATTATTTCCTACAAAAGTGCAAGAAATGTCTTACCATTAAAAAGTTCTGTTGTAAAATTAAATAAGTATGAAGTCATGCAAATAAATAGTAGAGAAGAATTAAGCATCATGCATATAGGCATTACTAAAGCACTAATTAAACCACAACCTTATAGCTAAATAAACAGGACTAGTTAGCGTGTTCACATCAACTCATTCACATAGTAAGACACTGCAAAAGAAAAAGACTACAGCAAAAAGGAATCAAAATGCATAGTATAGTAATCAGATGTTAAATATTTATTTCAAGGAAGTATGAACTAACTTTACACATGCAACAAGCAGTTCACAGAAAAATAATGGCTACATTCTTAGCTACTGAGGGTTGAACTATAGTGTGGTATGCCTGTGTGATGCAGTGTGAGGGTCAGTAAGGATTAAAGCAGCTAATGAGTAGAAGATAACCTTTATAATCATCACACAAGGGGATGAACAACAGAAATAATGTGCATTCAGCCCTTCTGCAATCTGATTCAGAGTAATGCAGTAAGCAGTTATGCACTACCATTCAGAGATAACTGAACAGTAACCTAACACTGACTGGCCCAGTTTAGCAGATACTTTTTCTTTATTCCCAATGTTCTACAGGTGTGAATTTAATGTGCAGTAGGACAGAAAAGCTATAACACAATCATACAAATCACTGCCTTTTTGAAAACAGCAGCTTATTTAATTGCTGTTACCGCCCAGATATTTTTATTAAATCAAAGCACCTGAAATGTTTACTTACTCAATACAGTTGCTTAATCTGGCAACTCTTGACTGCTAAAGGGTTTATAAAAACATGGTATGCAATGTTCTGTTACAATGCAACATAAATATCCAAATTCTGGTTCATAGAAGGCTTGTGTCTTAAGAAACAGAACAAGGAATCACTTAACATGGCAATTTGTTAATAAACTCTTTAAAATCAGGCAAGCACTTGCATGCTCAATGTGTTTCATCTGGTTGTTAGCAAGAGGGGATCCTTATTACTTTTAAGCAACACACACACACACACACACACACACACACACACACACACACACACACACACACGTATATATATCTATATCTATATATATATATATATATATATATATATATATATATGTGTGTATGCAGAGAGAGAAGTGCATAGGTGTTTACTAGGCTAACAATCTCTAGGGCCTTTTTAACCCTAGCCATGTACACCAAATCTCTGACAAGTTCTCATACCCTTGATAGGCATAAGCAGGGGCTTTGGAGATGAAACATTTACAGGCTGCCTATGTCCATAACAGGCATAGGGACCAAATCAGGGATGACTTTCCTGTTCTCCATCCAATTGTCCAAGTTACACTTTTATTGGGTTAGGGAGGAAATCTGCTTCACATGGAGGTGGGGTGGCTGTTCCAGAGAAGGGGTAGTCTCTAAGATACATACCTGTCTTTCCAGCAGGTCCTATTTATATCACAGTCTTTAGAATGGGTAATTCCTATGCTGTTTTTTAGGGAGGAGGTCCATCAAAGTGGGTCTGACAAAGACTTGTATGCAAGGCATAGATCTCCCCTCAACAGCCTGTAGAAGCAGCATACAGGGATAGGGCACTGAGGTAGTCTGCATAGGACATGTTACTTACACCCTGTATTGTTTTAGTGAGAGTGTTTGTGGATGTTCCAGTTGTTGAATATGCCTGATTAGGTACACACCAATGTGGGGTGGCCACAGTGGTGCAGCAGTTAGTGTTGCCACCTCACAGCAAGAGGTTCTCTGGTTTGATCCTCGGCTGGGGTGCCTTCTGTGCGGAGTCTGCATGTCCTCCCTGTGGTCTCGTGGGTTTCCTCTGGGTGCTCTGTTTTCCTCCCACATCCCAAAGACATACTGTAGGTGGACTGGACACTCTGCATTGGCCCTAGGTTTGAGTGCATGCATGTGTGTGCCTTCTGTGGAAGGTTGGGTGCCGGGTTGGCAACTCAACACCATAAAATTCCACTGCCAATCATGAGCAGACGGGTGATCCACTGTGCTGACCCCTAACCGGGAAAAGCTGAAAGAAGATACATACCAAAAGGGGCACTGAACTCAATGATAGGTCTGATGAATGCTAAATACAGTGGAACAATGACTTCCTTGGACCTAGATGCCATACATTTGTTCATAAGTTGCACAACACTGCAGACCTGTGATGGTCAGAGGCTAGATTACTGTTTACATGTGTCCCAAAGTCCCTGACTACTGAGTCAACTATTAGGGGTGCATTGTCAATATTATATTTACCAGAGGTGGGTGACTTCCCAAAGGATATTATTATGCATTTCTTGGTATTTTATTTCGGCCCATGTCTATGACACCAGTTATTTGTCTGTGTCAGCCCTTCCTGGAGAATATTTGTGTCAGTGGGAGATTTAAAGACAGCTCCTAATTTACAATCATCTGCAAATTTAGTCAGCCAGAAATCATTATCATTGGCTTTGAATTCATAAAAGAAAATGTCTGAAAGGATAGGTGCAGGACCTATCTATAAGAGACTCTGCTTGTGAATGGCCTCTTTGTAGAGGTAGACTCTGCAATTCTAACTTTCTGGATCCTGTCTGTAAGCCAGCTAGCTATACATTTGGTGACAAAGGCTTGCAGATAACCTCCTGAGTTTTTTGACAATGTCTGAGTGGAGTATTGTATCAAATGCCTTGACTGGTTAAGGTAGGCAGTGTGAACTATTTTGCCATCATTCATTGCTTTGGTGACCTTCTCAAAAAAGTCCTCCAGGTTGGGTAGGCATGACCTGCTCTTGACAAAAACAAACCGTATTGGTTCCAGTGCCTGAAGGTTTCCTATGTGACTACTAATAATTTCCATGATAACTCTTTCCATGGCTTTGCATATGAGACTAGTGAGACTTATGGGTCTGTAGTTTCAGGGTCTGCAGTTTCAGGGTCTGCAGATGGCCCACCTTTGTGCAGAGAGATGCGTGTTGCAGTTCTCTCTTCATGAGACATAAAGCCTGTTTGGAGGCTACAGTTAAATTGCAAATCCAGAGGACCTCATAAGTTATGTTTCATGCTCTTTGAAAGGCATCCTTTATTTGGGTCCACTGATGCAATGTTCTTGGCCTTAGAGAAAGCATTAAGGAACTGTTCCCTAGTGATAGCAGGGGGAGTTATATTTGATGGTATTTCCTGAGAGAAGGTTGAGAGGAGAGAGGAGCAAAGTTGGAGCTGAATTTGTCGACAGTAAGTTTGCTATTTCTTCTGCATTGGTGACTCCATTAACAGTAAGCTCTGCACAGAACTGTGTAATGTCTTCAAGATTGTGGACGTAGCTAAAGAATGCCTTGTAAATACAAATTACCTGGGAGGGAAAATTTAGCTTTGTTAGACTTGATTTGTTCTCTGAGTTGCTGGTTTAGTTTGATGAGAGTGTTTATATCCTGCTGGGTGCTGCACCTCCTAATTTTTGCCATGATTTCCTTCCTTCTATTATACAGCCTGCTGATGTTGTGATTCCACCAGGGTGGCTTGTTTTTGAGTTAGTTCTGTACTTCTTCCTAGTGGGTACCGCTGCCTCTATGCAGTTATTAACATGCTGTATAAGATTTCTGTGAACAGTTCCATGCAGAGAGCAATGCTCTCAGGGTTTATGTTAACATTTGGAGTAGTTCTTGAATATTCCAGGGTTAGCTGGGGTTCCAGGTTTTATTTTGACTTTGAAGGAGAACATTCTGTGGTCTAACCTTACCAAAAAAGACATTACACTAGAGGGTGTGCAGCACTCACCCATATTAGTGAGGACCAGATTCACTATGGTTGCACCCCTGGTTGGTGTACTGACAATCTGGTCCAAGGAGTTTGTGTTTACAAAATCCAAGAATCTCTGTGCCTGTATCTGCGGTGTCATATATGATTCCCAGCTAATACTGGGGTAATTAAAATCACCCATGAAAATGGTATCGGGTTGGATGGTGTGTACTTCCAGTAAGTTTAACTACATGGTATGTGTTTCCTGGGTCATAGAGGGGGACCTACAGCTTGCAAGAAAGTGGTATGGGATATTGCCTATGGTGATTTGAATATGCAGAAGCTCAAGAATATTGCCCTGTTTGACCAGCCTTGAGGTATATTTAGTTTTGATGTAAATCGGAACACCTCTACCTTTAGTCTATGTCTGTGTATTAGTTGTTCTAAATGTGTGGAAGGCATTACAATTTTGCACTGTCAATGTGCTCTCCATGGCTTTAAGCTATGTCTCAGTGATTGCACAGATGTCAGCATTCTATAAGGTGAAGAGAGCTTCTAGGGCATGAAGTCTTTTGTTTAGACTCCTAGCAATGAGCAGTAACACCTTCAGATTTTTTGGTTTTAATTTGCTATGTTGGAAGTACTTTTAGTCTGATAGTGCCTAAAAAGATATTATGGGGGAGGACAATGTTTTAGCTAATATTCAAAATAAGCCTTGAGGGGAGAAGTACCATTCCTGGCAAAGCAGTGTGGTCTGTATATAATCTTTCCCATGCTTACAAATATTGCACACCCTAAAAATTACATCAGAAACTGCTTACAAATATTGAACTCCCTAAAAGTGACACCAGAAACTAAGTTAATTATTAAAGTCAGTCATCTTTTCTTTGTACTGTGGCATTATGCTTTGAGAAGGGAAAATTATGCTCAATGCTAGGTTCATACCAGCCTGGGACACATATTCTGAGAGCTCCATGATGTCTCTCTTCATATAGTCTAGGGAGGTAGATCACAGGTCATTTGCACCCACCTGGACTATATGACTGTGCCATACCAGTACTTGTGGTCCAATGACCTGAGTTTGTGTGCAATATAGCAGATCCTGTCCACTGAGAAGTAACTGACCATGACTTTCTCCTTAATAAGCCTGGTAAGAAGGACATCAGTGCTTCTCACAATGGAGTCTCCAATGACCAAAATGTTGAATTGTGTGGTGGCTTACCTTATGGGCTTAGAGGTAGAGGCTCCAGGAGATATGACTGTATGTGTTGATGTGGGTGTTGTTTTGAAAGAGTGCATTTGGGACTGCTGAGGGTATTTGTTATGTGTACTTCATTTAGGAGGTCTTTGGAATTTATGAAGGTTACATTTAAGCACCTCAGCATATGTAGGTCTATATGTGTGCATTGAATTGCATGTGATGGATACAGAGTGTGTACTACTGACTTACCTATTAACATTAGGAGTAATTTTATGCAAGGTCTTTGCCTCCAGTGACAGTGTGCAAATACATCTCTCACACACCATGTCAGATTGATAATTAACTGGTTGCCATGAAACATGAAGTAATTTGTACATTGTCTCAGGATGCCTATACTCACAAAGCTGGTAATGGAGATAATGGAATTGTTCATATCCATGGCAACAGATCCTATTTTTATTGATTAGATAGTTGAAGTGAGAATATAAAGTAATGTTAGGAGTATCTGGTTTGCCACTCTGTATGCAGTGTCTGTCACTGCAAACTAGTTGTGCTGTGTGCAACTAGATAATTTTCAAGGGTGCTTTTACAGGAAAATGTCAAGTCAAGGTGTCTCCATCTATACAGGGAACTGCCAAGCATGTGAGGGGAAACTAATAAGTAGATCCTGATGATTTATGGCTGAAGTATTTAGACAGATATTCTGAAGTCAGGTTAGACAGCAGGATATCAAGTAGTATTCACAGAAAATAAATTATTTTTTTATCAGGAATGATGAAAAAAGGGGAGTCACTTGAATGGCTACTGCCTGGCTACTGCTAGTGCTGGTCTCACCACACTTCACTCTGCCGGGATATAATGTCCCTTTCCTTCTTCTCCCACAAGAAGCAAAATGATAGCATCAAATCCAAGATGAGAAACAGGCTACATGCTCTTTGGTGATCCACAGTTTTGTCCCAGCTGATACAAGGGTCTGTAGGCTTATTGTAGCAGTTTCCTGGTAGTTGCCTTGCAAAGCAACCAGATCAATCAGGAAAGTCAAATACAGGCACTGACTGCCCAATCAGAAACCATCAGGAATCATTGCACTCTGCTTCTTCTCTCACTAGGAGAAAAAAATAAGCACAGATTTCAAGCTGGCACCTATGAAGCAATTAATTATTAGGCTTCTCCATAATCAGCAATATCCAGTAAATAATGTCCCTATGCTCCTTCTCTCACCAGGAGCAAAACAGATGCACCAATCCCAACACAACTACTGAGAGGCAGAATGTGGGCTCTCCAGTAGCTGCTGGGTTTGTAGTAGATGTTTCAGATTTTAAAATTAACATGGAAAAAATGTGTTACTATCCTAAGAGCTGCTGTATGCACTAAACAATTAGATATAAAAGGGGGAAAATTAAGCTTTAGCCACTAAATTTAAATGAGGAATATAGACTAGAAGGGGGTAGCACTTTACATTCCTGTTCTATAGAATACAGTGGGATGGCCAATAAATTTAAATAGCTGTAGGGACGTGATTTGACAAATAATTTTCTGCTTACTCACAATAGCCAATGAAAGAGGAGTGGGAAGAAGATATGTGGTTAAATTAAAATAAAGGGTAGTCAACTATAAAGTCCATTGAGTTTTAAAATGCAACAGCAATGGGGTGGAAGGGTGAGGAGAAACTTAATTTCTGTCTGACTCACAAGAGACACAGCTGTGGTCTCTTTCCTAGTTTAAATATTTGATTAAAAGCAGACTACAAGTAAAGCACAGTGTAAAGAAAATAAATAATAGTACACAAAACAGAAGGCAGTAAAGCAATAGAAAAGATAAGAAAGCAAACACAAACTAAACTTTCCCTCACAGCAAGTTGTGGAAGAGTTGGGATGAGCAAAAAGCCACAGTTTAATTCAGATGATATATGCATATACTGTATAAATATATATATATATATATCTATGGGTCTACTGTATTTGGTCGAAAATGATTTCAGGCAGCCCACTTCACTGAAAGCTCATTTGACTAAAAGCACATTTGGTCGAATTACATTTGGTCAAAAATGGAATTTAGCCCTTGCCCCACTGCAGTGCGACCCTGGAGTATTCAGAAAAAAATGTTACATTTACATTAAGGTCCTAAATATCCCCAGTAGTAGTATAATAAAACAAATCCAGGTTTACATTTAGAAATTATGGGATGGCAGCTGTGAGCATGATTTAAAATATTTGATAAAATTGCAGATTGCTCTAGGTGGATCATTTCAACTTGCTTTCAGGAGTACAAAAACAGTGATTATGGATATACGGTCATTCCCAACCACATTGAACATAGAAGTTGGAAATTAGGCAGCCATTACCAGTAAATAACAAAAGGAAATTGGTGGATGCATTGATCCATAACAAGGCAGCATTCATGCTTTGCTGATACAGAGCTCTCTATACAACAGGGCATTGAAAAGAAATGATCTTTGTGGATGCATGGTAGGATTAGCAAAACGTTCAGGTAACAGCTTGTAGTACAGGAATACGAGTCTCCACTGGTCCTTGCCAGTGATAATACTAAATACTAACTGTACTCTGACATTTCTTTTCTTTTCTTGTCAGATGTCCTACACAGAGTCTACAAGTTTTATGTGCAGCTCATTTTCTCTGTAATGCAGTTCAAGAAACTACTTATTTCATTATGATAAACAATGCTCACAATTTTCATGCTACTGATACTTTACTTTAGATTTCAAAGCAACAGCATTTTTGATCAGTGTAGCAACTATATGTCAAAATGTGATGCTTCCAGGATTAGAATTGCCGAAAGTCATGATGGAACCTTCTAGAAATGCTTTGCATTCTATTAACATAGTACTACACATTAATAACCATTTACTCAGTTGGAACCATCAATATAAAAGTAACAGATGAGCAGAAAAGTAGTCATATAAGGAATTATACCCTCTGTCCTCGAGAATCCCAAACTGTCCCTGCTGTCCCATTTATCACTGCTTAGTCCATCCCAATCGATCATTATGTTAAAAAGCACTGGGACTTTTTGCATATTCAGTAGTACTGTTCCTAACTTACTTTTATTTTCTGTTGTAACCACTGTGTCTTTTATACATTTTTGCTGTTCGAAGCACTAGTTACTATGCTGAAAGACATTTTGTATGCTACGTCAGTGGCTATATTTATTTTTGTATGTCCTCTCACATAAAACACTCATAGATGAAGTTAAATTACTGACAGCAGATCAGAATTTGCCTTCTTATAAATCATGCTATAATAGAAACCAGTCTTGCACAGAGTAGAACTTAACATAGCAAGCCACTTCTTGACAGAAAATACTAGACTAGATACTTTTAGAGTCTGTCTTCTACCCTGTTTAATATATTCATCTCACCTCCTAAATTAATTACCCTTTCCACTCCAGTACAAACTAGAATACTTTCATCATAGCGTAACAGATTTGGTGTACGTAACCACCACCTTGTATATCCCCACTAGACCATTACTGGCTCACATTTAAGCAATAATTTTACTTATCTTTACCTCTCTTGCAAATTATAATATAACCTAATATGGACAGCATTATTCAACATTCTCTACTTCAGTGATACAAAATGAGATCTTAGAAAATCTACATTCCTTTTACTGATATCATAAAATCTGCCAATACACTTGATGATTCAATTTATAATGTATTTACTACCAAATTCTGGAAGAACCTCCCACCAAATGTAGGAAGTGGACCCAGCATATGTGAATTTCAAAATCTCCTTTCTAAACATCTGCAATATCAATGGAAAACTGATGACAGTATTAAGCCCACTTTCCACATAATTTTGAATCAGGTTTGCCTGTGTTATTGCTAAAAGTATTTAATTTGTTCATCATCTTGATACTTCTACATTATGGTGCTTCTATTACTTCTACTGGTGGTGACATTAATATTAATCTACAGTGTTCAGTATCAATGCATTTACATTGTTGGTTATGTGATTTATGACTTGTATTGCTACATTAATTGTCGGACTGCCACTTTTATACTTCAGTTTAACAAATTAAAATAAATAAACTATTAAGCAAATAACAAACCATGGACCTACCCTTTTGTTCTCTTTTTAACCAGTATTATGTGCTGACTCTATATTCATGTTCATTTCCGCAACATCAGCCAAAGTACTAAAGCTTCTTTCCATTTCAGAAACTGTTTACTGTAATCAGCGTGGGATACGCATGGAACAATTATATGTTCATAGGTAAGTAGTAGGCTAGCTGCCCTTGCGGGCCATTTTAAGCCAAGACAACTTCCCTTTTTCTGCTTAAAATAAGCTATACCATTTGGTTAGAGATTGGCTTTACCCATACTAAGGTGGATAATTACATATTATCCCTATTGAATGGTATCATATCATAAATAATTTGAGGGGATCCATGCATGGGATAAAGCATACAGGAGCTGACTCTGTCCATTGGTTACAGGAGGCAGTCCTGGTGTACATTTTCTGTTTCCTATCCATAGATCCAAGTTGCACTTGAATTTAGACTGTGTTGAGCTTTGTTTTATGTGGATGGGGAGTCTGTTCCACATCAACGGTAGCCTTTGCAAGATATACCTGTCCCTTCAAACCATTCTGCTGATGTTGCAGAGGTTTCATTGATGTCATTTGACTTGCTGATGTG
This sequence comes from Protopterus annectens, assembly GCF_019279795.1. NCBI lineage: Eukaryota > Metazoa > Chordata > Ceratodontiformes > Protopteridae > Protopterus > Protopterus annectens. The sequence goes on from NC_056741.1 coordinate 1,457,447,871, forward strand.
CAGCAAGTCCATCAATAACAGATCAGTGGATGTCTTGTATACCAGACAAAGGTCACATCTTAGCAGTCATTAGGATACTGAGTATAATAACGACAGGCTTTGAATCAGTCCATTTTTATTAAATTGGTTTGTTTTCAAAACCTCCAAGTTTCAGTTTCACATTTCATATAACTGAGTAAACAAACCTTTCACCCCATTTTACTATCATAGCAATGGTAGTATTTAGAGAATTGGCACCTATCCTTAACAAATGCAAGATATTAAATTAAGAAAATGAAAAAAATATAATACATGTCCTTATCTATAACAATGCTATATAGGTTCATAGGTTCATAGTTAGGTAATAGGCTATCTGCCCGAAGGCATTCATAAGCCTAGCCAGAATGTATTGGCTTTGCCGCCCCCTTAGATTAGTTCCCTGTGCCTCTGTCCAGCAGAGCCATTGAAGTGAACCCCGGGGTAAGCTTTCTGTTTACCATCCACTCCTCAAGGTTTCTCTTGAAGAGGGTTAGCGAGGAGCTCTAATCATATGACCCTGTTGATCTTCATGTAATGGTAGCACATTTATATTCTTGCCTTTTGTAAACATCTACAACTGTATAAAGTAGGCAGATTTGTACACATAGAATATAATTTGAAATTAAATAAAATATGTCACTCTGGTATGGAGAATTTTTTCTTCTAAATTAAAATGTTCATAAACCAGTTAACAACAGCTGCACAACACATTTTTAACTTTTGTATTTTATTTTTCTAATCAGTATCAGATTAAATTACACAATTTTTCAATAAACTCATTTGGAGTTGAAGGGCTGGGGACATCATATAAGGGAATACAAAGAGTTCCTGCCTTGGTGGGAGGTGCTGATGAGGGCATCATCTCTGAAAATTTATAATGCTTTTTATAACAGTTCTCTGCATGGTCATGCCCTGGACATCTACATTTAGGTTCAAAGGAATGTAGGGGTATGATCTCAAGTTTCCATCACTCCATTAAACTGGAGTTTCTCTTCTCTGCCAAGCAAATCCAACCAAGCTAAGCCCCCAGTGGCAAAAAATAAATAAATAAATAAATAAATAAATAAATAAATAAATAAATAAATCCCACTGGGTGACAAATTTTTATCAGAAATGCACACACAAATTTCACAAAACCACTCGTCTTAGTTCATCCAGTATCCATTTGTGATACATTCCATTAACTAAAAATGTGATGAGTAAAATGCTCTGTCACACTACAGTTACATAGAATGGTACAAGTCTTCATTTAAAACCACAACTGCCACTTGGGCATGCTTTTCATTATATTTGTGGTAAATTTAGACATATCAGCACAAGCAGATGCTTTAGCCAGTCTAAAAATAAGATTAGTTGTTGTGTCTTTTGGCTTTTCCCAGTTAGGGGTCACCACAGTGGAACTCCGGCCCGCAAATGATTGGCAGTTGATTTTTACGTACCGAGTTGCCAGCCCTGACGCACAGCCTTCAACGAAGGAATGCCCATTAACGCATGTCTCCATGCAGAAGACGTTCTAGCTGAGAGTCAAACCGGACAGCGTCTTACTGTGAGGTGACAACGCTACCGCAGCACCACCACCGCACACTTACTAAATATTTATGTCTGTACAAGTATTGCTTGCTGATTAACTGAATTACATGTAGATGGGAATATAAAGTCAATGACTTGAAGACTTAACAAATGTTAATAACACTGATTGCTCGTTTGCAAACTTTTGAATAACTGTAAAATTTATCTTGCCCTCTAGAAGGTGTTAGCTGTATCTGAAGATTTTACTTACTGTGTTGTAGAATACATACATTCACACACATTTATGTGTGTGAACATTTTATATATACACATATGTCTTTAGGCTTTTCCCAGTTAGGGGTCGCCATAGCAGAACTCCGGTCCACTAATTATTGACAGTGGATTTTTACGATGCCGAGTTGCCAGCCTGATGCCCAACCTTCAAAGAATGCACATCCATTCATGCATGTACCTACCTGCATGTCTTTAGATGTCCCTTGACCACAGATAGGGCATGCAAACTCCACACAGAAGGCACTCCAGACGTGAATTGAACGGGAGAACCTCTTGCTGTGAGGCAACAACGCTAACTGCTGCACCACCATGGCTTCTCTAGACACACATATGTATGTATGTATGTATGTATGTATGTGTTTATATATATATGTGTGTGTGTGTGTGTGTGTGTGTGTGTGTGTGTGTGTGTGTGTGTGTAGTTCCATGCCTATTTTCTAGGGCTACTTCAACTGAAAAAGGATAGTTTATACATGTCTGAGTACTTTTTAAATATGGAATTTATACTTTGACATACTTTTTATCGATATTCTTCAGCTGTTGTATACATTACAAAATATTTCATAACCCCTTGAGCACCCAGCTGTTACACTTACCATTGAAGCATACAACTGTAAAACACTTAAAGTTACTGACTGTTAGATTATATTCAGATTGTGCAGGTTTTGTATTCCCTTGATATGGACAGTTAAGTGTTAAAAACACTGGATTGATTAAAAATCCTAAAAGGTACATGACAGAAGCCTTTGCAGGTGCCATTTTAAATATTCCCATGCTCCTTTTCATCAACAGCTTCAGAAAAGAGTGCACTGTCAAGAAAATAAAACAAATTTATATACTGTCACACAAGACTTCTGTTGATGTCAGCTCACACAGTCATAAATTTGCAACATACATGTGACTTCATACAAATAGACTACAAGACAGCTGTAAATATAAATGTAATGCAACAATTCAGCCACATTCTAATGCCCTGATGCAAATATTTTCTTGTTTGTTGTTCTGAGGTTCAGTGCACCTATTTGATTATGTAAAGAGAAAGCATTTAAAATGAACATCTATAGCTTAGTAACTATAGAAAGTGAACTTAAGGCAACACACTTTTTTATTTCTCTCTTTATATGTGTGTGTGTGTGTGTGTGTGTGTGTGTGTGTGTGTGTGTGTGTGTGTGTGTGTGTGTGTGTGTGTGTGTGTGTGTGTGTGTGCATGCGTGAGTGCGTGTGTGTGTGTGTGTGTGTGTGTGTGTGTGTGTGTGTGTGTGTGTGTGTGTGTGTGTGTGTATAGATAAAAAATACTGACATACTGGATAGCAAATAATGTAACTCAGGAAGGTGTGTTTAAGTTTAGCTGTTATTTCGACATAGTTGGAACATGCTTTTAACAGGGTGTGAACATTCTAGGAATTTCTGCAGGTGGTACGGTAAGATATTTGTGTCTTAGAAAACACTAATATTGCTAGACATTAGCTGTTTGAAGTATATCTATCAGTGGGATTTGACATCAGTTGTTTTGCATGCTGCAGTCTTATCCTGATTCCTGTTAAATGTATGTATTCTTTTGAAAAACAGGTGAGAACCAGAATAACTAGTTATTCACCATGGAAAAAATCTCTGAGAGAACTGTTTAACTGAAATATGAACTCAATTTCTTTCTAAGGAGAAATGTTATGACACTAAGATAAACAGGATTTTGTTTATTTGAATCACTTGACATCATTATGCACAACCTGTGTAACTGTTAAATAAAAAACTGCAGATATCCTATGCAAAGTGCAAAGTGTTCTATAGTCTGGTATACCTTTTCATGGTGTAAACTCACCTGCAGTCTACCAAGAGTGCCTCTGAAAGACAATAATTCCATGAAACTCAACAAAATGATTAGCACCATCTTCCATTTTGAAAAATGACATTGCTGATGTCAGCTTCAGTAGTGCACTGACAGAGCACCTAGTGAGTAAGTTAATACTGATGTATTTGAAATGCAGCCCCTATAATTTTCATTACAAGTACTATTGGTGAGAGTGGAGAGGACTCTCTCATCTTGAATGTGTTCAGTTTATACCTTTGCTGAACTAAGTAGAAAGACATACTTATTCAAAGAAAATTGTGCTACTTCAGATAGAAGTATGGCTCCCTCTTCGATATATTTTCCACCAGAGCTAAAACTTAGAGCACTGTTTATTTGATGCTAAATGTTACATTATTTTTAATTATGATTGATGGAGGTAATTGTTCTCTAGAAATCATTATACTGAAGACTATATTCTAGACAGTTGCATACTGTCTTCCTGTTTTATTTTAATTTCTTTACTTTTACAGACACATATTAAATTGCTCTGTCCTAAAATAATGGCTAGATATTGTTTTACTTTTCTACAGGACATAAACATTCACACTATCATTTTCTAAACTTTACTAAAGGAGATCATATAAGTACTTTTGAACAAGATTTATGGACCACAAAAATTATTTTTGCGCATGTAGCTTACAACTCATTAAAGGTAGCAAGGAGAAGAAAGCCAGACTATATGGATAGATGCAGGCAGCAGTAGCAAATGATGAAAGGTACTAAAGAGCATTTTGTATTCATTGATTAGAGAATGTTATGCAAAACAGGAATAAGTGCAGTGTTAGACTACAATGGCTTTGAAGGGCATACACTCAGTACTCCTATGTGTTTACGTTTGTTTCTGAACATCCCTCAGAAATGCTTTGCCTTATATAACCCACAAGAGGTATTTAATTCTCAAATGGTAGTGCCTACAGCAAAGATTCTGTATTCTTTCTAATTTGTTAATTTATTTGTTTTATCACACAACCCACCATCAAGACATCAGGTTTCCTCTACTGTGAGATCCCTGAAATGCACATAATTGGCAGGTCTCCTCACCAGAAGGGTCTCTTTTGCATGAGATCACCGTGAATTAATTCTCCAGTTCATCATGCATGAATTCTTCACAGAGTGATCAGACATGTACTGCTGAGTGGGGCAGAGACAATTGAGGAGTTGTCATACTGCAAAGCACAATGGACTTTTTAGCTTTAGGTCCTATGTGATGTGAGAAGAAGGATGTGCAATGGTAATTTGAAGGAAACGCCCCCACATATGTGGTCATATGTCCATCAAATACCTGCCCGTCTACACTGGAGCACCAAGTTAAAGGCATAACATTTGTATCACCACTAATGCCTGCAAGTTTTTCTCTAGTCCCCCTCATCTCCCCTCAGAAGAAGAGAGTAGACTCTGTCCTATTACTCTTCTTCCAGCAGAGGTCCAAGGCATTAGTTAAAGTTATAGTCGGTGTGTTATCCCCATGCCAAAACAGCTACCACTCCATCTAATTTTCAGCATGGGCGCCGGAACCATAGGGTGAGGGGGAGGGAATGTCCCCCCACTTTTACAACTGCAAGACCTGTAAATGCACGCAAGACCTGTAATGCATGCATACTAATGTGAATTTAAATTTAAACATAAAAGTGCGCAGTTCCTCCTTACCCGACTCAACACCATTTAAGGCTAATGACTGGAGGTCGACCACCACGTAAAACATTGATTTATGTGGCTACACAAAGAAATGAATAGCTTAGTCTTGCAACAATCTTTTTACAGAGCTGACTTTCAGTTTAAACTCAGCATCAATTAACTAATTAATCAACTAACTTTTTTATTGGATCTATTGATTGGAAGCAATTAAGAGTTTTATTTAAGTATATAAGTGAGCTTTTTGTCTTGTATTATTAATCTGAAGAAGATTCTAAATAAAGGATTGCTGTTTTACGTGGTGGTCGACCTCCAGTCATTTCTTCGTTATTCGTTTTGCCTCTACTCTGGAGTCACCTTTGAGGGTCAGGTCTACTGTTTTGCTACTACCACTTAAGGCTGCTGGTGGACTAAACCTCACAGTAAGCTTAAGGCTGCTGGTGCTCCGTTTTACTTTTATGAAGTTGTGTGTGTGGACTCAACCCCATGGTAAGCTTAAGGCTGCTGGTGCTCCGTTTTACTTTTGTAAAGCTGCTGGTGCTCCATTTTAGTATTATTTGTTTAATAAAGCGCTCCATACATGAAATGAAAAAAAAATCATACACAAAATTCATAATACAGCAAGACAAACACAACTGTAAATACTCCAGACACCGAGGAGAAAGTCACCCCACCAAGAACACACAACGTACACGGTAATCCTTTCAAGTAAAGTTATGTTGAAAAAAAGATACAGACTGACTTTGTTAAACTATGAACTAACTTAGCTGCACCTTTTCCAATTAAACCACCTGACTGAATTACCTTTTCTGCCATAACAAATGACTGATCTTTTGCTACCAGGTTAAAGACTGCAGTGCACCAGACTCACAAGAGATACACTTCTGACAAGAAAATCACACAATAGCAGAACACAAACTAGTAAAAGAAAAATTTGTCAAGTTATATTGTTGCATGAAAATCTGGCTGTCATCTTGGGAATGTTAGTACTTGAAAAGCATTTTGTATAAATTGTCCATGTGAGAGTTGATAGTGATACTAAAAAATGTTACTGTGTGGTACATTATAGTGTGGGTCAGAAATAAATAAGCAATATACAACTAAACCAAATTCAATTTATCAGGAAGTATTGCAGCATTGCTTGTGCTTAGCCAATATTCTTAGGTCTTGATGCCCTATTGAGGTTCCTTTCAACTTGTTTTGCTGCCGCTGTTCTGGTCATGCTGGTTAAGGAGAGTTTTGTTTGTGTTATGCTGCAGCTGTTTCGGTCATAACAGTAAGGAGCATTTTGTTTGTGTCATGCTGCTGCTGTTCCAGTCATGCCAGTAAGGAGCGTTTTGTTAGTGCTGATAGTTGCCCAGATCATTGCTGCCCAACTAGCTGTAGCTGTGTGTGTTATAGGAGTTATGCTGCCACTGTTCCAAGTTATGCTGCCCCACCAAGTGCTGATGGTTGCCTAGATCATTGCTGCCATGCCTGCACTATTGCTGCCAGAGAGTTTGTGTGTGTGCATCTGCCAGAGAGTGTGGGTGGGTGTGTGTCTGTATCTGCCAGTGAATGTGTGTGTCTGCATCTGCCGTGGTGTGTGTCAGTGTGGGTGTCTGCATCTGCCAGTATGTGTGTGTGTGTGTGTGTGTGTGTGTGTGTGTGTGTGTGTGTGCCTGCATCTGCCAGTGGGGTGTGTGAGTGTGAGTGTGTGTGTGTGTGTGTGTGTGTGTGTGTGTGTGTGTCTACATCTGCCAGCGGGGGGCGTGTCTGCATCTGCCAGTGGGAGTCTGTGAGTTGGTGGGTGTGTGAGTGGGTGGGTGGGTGTTTGCATCTGCCTGTGTGTGAGTGGATGCATGGGTGCCTGCATCTACCTGTGTGTAAGTGGGTGGGTGTCTGCATCTGTTTGTGTGTGAGTGGGTGGGTGTCTGCATCTGCTTGTGTGTGAGTGGGTGGGTGTCTGCATCTGCCTGTGGGTGGTTGGGTGTCTGCATCTGCTTGTGGGTAGGTGGCTATCTTTCAGGAAACACATGGTAACACAAAACAGTTTATCTTAGCAACTTTCTAAGATTATACAAGCAATATTTAAAATGTGTCCCTGGTTTTGGGCCTTTGCCCCCCAAATACATTTTGGCTTTTTCCAGATATCTTGTGCTGCAAACTTGAGAAATTTAGTTGAGTGTCAAGTGGATTTTACAAGGAGCTGAGAGCTTCAGGGGAAGAAAAGTTTAGTGCTGCTTATGCTAAGGTGTTTCCATTGTTAATAGCACAACAGGTAGTATACTTGCTTTTGATGCAGAAGGCTGTAGGTTCTACTTCCGCAATATACAGATGGATCGCTGATGTTGTACTTTAAAGGGAGTGGAGGCTGCAGTTCTGTAAATGTCATCCTTTGGAAGAGTTACCTAGTAACTATGAACCTGTTATCAGTTTGCCATCCATTTCCCATTGCAACATTACTAGCTTATCATTTTTTAGTGTAACATAGGCAATTTGTTCTTCAAGGGCAACAGGCGGCACTTTATTTGTCGATGAAACAGTGAAATATAAAGTTGTTTGCTACCAGCAACCTCTTCATTAGTTACACAAGTCCATAAAAAGCAGTTGCCAGTGAAGAAGTATTTAAAATATAAATCCATGGATTGTATTTACTGCTTTTATTTTTGTACTTGCTGTTTTGTATCAGTGATGAATAAATACTTCTTCATACGATGCCTTTAGTGAAGTTTTTCTGTTTGGACTTTATCTTCATTAGTTACAGATCCCCTTAATGTGGAATTATTTAGAAGACTTACTTCTGCAGAGATTTTGCATATTTACTGATATTGGTAGATTATAATGACAAAAGTTTGAGTGACCTTTTGTGGTTGAAATTTTCTGAAATGGGTAGTTTTGTCATTATTTTTGCATACATTTTGTTTCATTGTTTATTAGAAGACTGTTCAAAACTACAAATTTTAAACACATTCTAACAAGTGGTGCTGTATTATACTAGGAATATAATTTAATATAATCAGGAAGGTGGCAAAGCAGACAAGCAACGAAATATCAAACCAGTAAAGTAGGATATCCAACAGCTACAGGCAAGGTTCTTTAACGTAAAATAGTTTATTGTCAAAACTCCACACGTTGTTTACCCCACCAGGATAACTTCATCAGAAATTACAAAAAACTTGTTAAACAGTGAAAGTGTCAACAAACAATTAGAATATTTAAATTTAAAAAGCAAAATATCTAAGTAAAACTTAATATATGTAGTAAAAAATCACTAATAAATACAACTATGCACATATATAAACACCCACGGGACTGACTCATGCATAAAAAACATTGAATCAAGTGAGTACTCCTTAAAAAAATTAGTACGTATTTAATATAGATTTTGAACACAGTCTAGAATCAACAAAATATTGATGTAAATGGATAAATATTCCTGTAGTAATGTATGTGAACTAGCTATGTAATATTTTTTGAAACATATATTTTATTGATGTAAATTACGTCAACTCATGAGAACAGTTAAATCATCTCATGAGGCTTTTTCGTTTCAGTAAACAAGAGATGTTACAGTTGTCATTCAAGCCAGGATGAGTGAAGGCATCCAAGGCTAACTGCCATTCTAATTAATTAGGTCCACCCCTAATATCTGGCATTAGTTGGTCAATGGCTTGAAAACAAAATGTATGGCCATTGTTTAAAAGGATATGCTTAGCTAGGGCATTTTCACTTTTGTTTTTAGCTATTGCATATGAATGCTCATAAATTCTCTCGTGGAGCTTCCGGTCAGTTTTACCTATGTAAAATGCCGGGCAGTTGTTACAGCTTGCTAAATAAATAATGCCCTTAGATTCACAGTTCAATTTATGTTTGATGAAATGCCTGCAATTATTGCCTACCTCAAATGAGCTACCAGTCTTAATAAACTTACAAATCCTGCAAGCTCCACATGTGAAAGGACCATTAGAGCTCATACCAGGTTTAATATTTTTACTTTCAAGGAGGCTTTTCAAATTAGACCCCCTTCTGTAAACAACTTTAGGAAGCTGACCAATTCTTTCCAGTATTGTACTATCCTTGTATAAAAAGGACCAATTTTTATATAAAATCAATTTCACTTGTTCACGGTCATTATTGAAAGTAGTGATGAAGCACACATTGTAAGAAGACATTCATGTCTTTTTTTATACCATTAACTGACATATCATTGTTAGTCGTGGTTAACTGGTAGATGTTATCTTGAAATGAAACTAAAGAAGTACCAAGTTGTGAAACTTGACTGACATCTGTCAAAGGTAGTAATGGTGTAAAAACCCCTCTATGATGTTTACATTTTATTTCTTCAATTAGTTCATCTATTAAAGAAATGGGATAACCCCAGTTGTAAAACATATCCTTCAACAGGTGACATTCTGCTGAAAAATCACAATCCAATGAACACATTCTTGCTGCCCTGATAAGTTGACCTTTAACTATAGATTGCTTCAATGCAAGAAGGAGTTACAATAGGAAGGTTTCCTATAAATCCTGGAACAGAGTCTCATGTTAACTGAATCTTTAGTTTATTTAACATCCAAGTAATCTATACAAACAGGGCCAAATTTACAAGTGAACTTAAAAAATGTAGTGGTAGAATTGAAATAATCAACAAGTTGTGATACTTTATTTTCGTCACCCCTAAAGATGATGAAGATGTCGTCTAAAAATCTAGTGTAGTACAGTAAAGAAGCTTTAATATCAGGTTTATCAAATATGAATAACTTTTCCCAATATGCCATGAAAAGATTTGCCAAACTGACCTCACACGGAGAACCCATGGCTACCCCGTGTTTTTGTAGATAATATTCTCCATTAAACATAAAGAAGTTATAGGTAAGAGTGATGTCAATGAGTTCTGTTACTAAGTCAATGTCCCCTGATAGTGCATTTTTGTTTTCTAATGATAAGGCAATCCATTCTACTGCTTCCAAATGGGGGATAGAGGTGTATAAATCAATGACATCAATAGTTAAAAAATTATTTTCTTGGTTAAAATCTAAACCATTTAGCTTCTGTAGAAATGACCATGAGTCTTTGCATACTTGTAATTCAGATTTAAGGTACTTTTGGAGTATTGAACCAACCAGTTTTGCACAAGGATAGGTCAAAGAGGCTCTACCATCTATAAGTGGCCTCATAGGAGGATTAACCTTATCATTGTGTATTTTAGGCATGCCAAACATATTTGGCGTTTTGGGGTAGGGAATATTAATTTAATTAAATGTATCAAGATCTATTCTTGCTTCAATAAACAAGTCTCTAAAATAACTTCTGATTCTTGACTGTGCTGTATGAAATTCATTCAGTGAGGTCTTAGAATAAGCATCACTATTTAACACTAACTCCATTTTGTTATTGTAATCGATAATATCGAATATTACTAAACCACCTCCCTTATCTGGTTTAACAATACGTACTTGTAAAGATCTACGGAGTTTTAGTGCTTGCATTTGCTCATAACTAGTGTTGTTTTGCTTATGAGTACCAGTATGTGCCTGTACATATGGTATATGCCTAATGTCAAGTTCGCACACATTCTCAAATAAACTAAGGAGGGGATGTAGTGGAGGATTAAACGTACTTTTTGGTTTAAAAGTACAATTAGAGTAACCTGTGTTGCCTAAAAGGATGGTTAAATTCAATTTCCTTACAAAACATTTCAAGTGAATTAAAGTTTTAGCGATGTTAATGTTCTTACTCGGAACAAAGGTGTTGCCAATAAGTCAAGCAAAGAAGGCTCAATGGTAATGGAGGAGAAATTGTATATGTTAAAGTCTCCACGTGTGTTAGTAAGAATTTCCAGTTTAGTGGGATAAGGTAAACCCACTTCTGCTATCTCTTCTGTCGGTTGTTCCATGCTTTGTTCCTCTGATTCTGTGGACGACGTGGTCCCGATGATGACCTGGAATTCATATCCTTCTGAAAATTTGATACAGGTCGGATGCTATTGTGAACCTGGCCATTAGACTGAATGTTGTTAGATTGCAATCTTTCACTGCATCTAACAGTATCAGCTGTGTTTATGTTATTAACATCATTGTCAGTGTTAGCTGGAGAATGGTCAAGGTTATTGACTATACTAGTATCACTTTTAGAGTTCACTGTATTGTTAACCTGTCAGATTTGTGCCATCTGTGGTTTAGGATATGCTGCACAGTTACTATAAGCAAAACAATCCCGATTCATCTTTTTAATTTTGTTGTTCTTTAATCTATCTAATAGTTGTTCAATGCTGGTGAAAACTCTACTATAGTCATATCTGTACCTATCAAAGTCTAGGTCTGCTTTAATGTCTTTATCAATTTGCAACGAATAATGTTTGACCATTAGTTCCATTAATTGGAAACCTTGTTGGTCAAATAGTGTTATAAGTTCTTTATGGAACAAAGAATCTGGTATCAACCCATTAGGGAATTGATGGTATCAAAGCCCTTTAGGTACCAATTCCTCTACCAAACATTGCTTAAAATAGACTACTTCAAGCTGAAGTTTTTTTAGTTTAAGAATTTTAATGTCAAACAATTTCAATTTCTCGGAAATTGAATGCATACTCACTTGTGGAGAAATGGTATTCAGAGTCGGTCGTTCCTGATTATGAGTGAAACCCGAAAAAAGTTTCACTGTATCATTCATCCAGTCAAGAAATGAAGGAGCGCCAATAAACTCTGTAGTAACTAAATTGTTGTCAGCTCCTATTGCTGTAGAACTTGCATTCAAAAGAGGATGTTGGCCTGGTGGTATCGAAGCCACACTCGATTGCACTCTCTCGTCATGGGTTAAATTAGGTCCAGGAAGATTTTGAATACATAAATTTTGATGGTTCAAACCCCTTGAAGAGTTATTACCTGCTGACACTTCACACTGTCATTTGTCGACCAAATCAAGTCGAGAAGCAATATTGTCTATGCACTGAGTAAGCATACTTAGTAAGGCAGGTATATCCATTTTGACAATAAACTATTTTACGTTAAAGAACCTTGCCTGTAGCTGTTGGATATCCTACTTTACTGGTTTGTTTTTTGATAATCAGGAAGGTGAATCCAAGAATGCATGCATGTATGCATGGTCCTAAAAATGTGTAAGGAGCCTGTGGTTTGAAAAAAGCCCAGAAGTAAGTTTAGTCATTCACTGGCCAGATGCAAAATGAATGTGGGTTTTCATGCCATTTCAATGATTGTGAGTTTCAAGGGCAGAGATGTTTACTGCTCATGCTAAGTCTGTTTTCATTGTGAGGCAGTATTGTTTGTTTAGCAAATCACTCAGTGTTTTTCTGAAACTCAAGTGTCTATCATTAAGTTTTGCAATCTTCATAAATTTGCCAGAAAATCATACATATCAGGAAAAGACCAAAATCTGACACAAAATCAGGGACAATCAAACATATGCTCTGATCTGTGAACCTTTTAGGGCAAGAATCAGGAGAAAGTGTGAAAGGCTCAAAATCATGGGCAAAGTTTAAGCTTTACTCTTGTCACCAAAGCAATGGATGAAGGTAAAGCAGTTCATACCACATTACCTTGACCTAACCAAGCCTTTTGCCGCAATCCCCTACTCAGGTGTAGCACAAAAGATGAATAATGCAGGAGCAAACACTTACGTCACTAGCTGGATTGCCAACTTGCTTACAGGATGCAGGAGATCAAAATAGGAGAAGAGACCAGTCACCAATAGAGTCCCCCAGGGTTTGTTGCTGAGACCTTTTCTGTTTGGCATGTACATCTCAAAAGTAAAAGGAAATACCAAAGGGATTTGGCCAACTAAGTTTGAGATGACTGCAAGCTAGGAGTAGTTGATGAATCCCCAAATGATTTAACCATCATGCAGGAATGCTTGTCCCAAACAATAACTGGTGCCAGAATCATGAATTGAAACTAAACTCAAAGAAATACATTATCGTATCCTTTGGGAAGCCATATACTCCAGGGAACTGCCAAATTGACAGTTCCCCCTGAGAACAGACCCAGTTGTGTAGAATTTGGGAATGTGCGTGTACAGTGACCTAACTTTTGACCATTTGTCCAGAGTCATAAGAAAGTCTTTCTATATTGCACAGCTTGTAAACAAATTGATTGCGATTATATCTAGACATGTTATTGTCCCCCTTTACAAAGCCCTCATTAGGTCAATCATTTTGTATAATGCCCACTTTGGCATTTATCTGTCCAGATCCATGCAACAATTGGAATACCCATAGAGGTACCTTACTTAAAGTATATAAATCCTGAACAATAGGTCTTCCGTGGGCCACCTCAAAGATTTATCACTATACTCAGTATCCTACAGAGTGCTTAGAGGTGATGTGTCTGGCATTCAAGGCATCGTCCGACCTAATACAGATGGACCTACTGAACATCAGTAAGTCAGATGGCATCAGAAATACTCAATCCAGGTATCTAAACTGAATGTTATGGAAAGATGGATATATATTACAGAGGCTACCACTGTTACAGAACAGACTATCCATTCAAGTAAAACAAAGCTCATCCATGTCCATATTCAAATGCAACTTGCATCTAAGGATGGGTAATAGAAAATGTATTCTAGGATTGCTCATGCTCATGCCACTAATGGATAGAGGCATTTCCTAAATGCTGCATCACTTACATGGGTCCCCTCAAATTATCAATAGTAGGATCACAGTTATACTCACTAGGACTAATATATACTTATCAGCCATGGGATAGGTAAGACCAATCAGGAAATGTTAATTCAAGCACCAAAAGGGAAGTTAGCTAAGCTTAAAATGTCCTCCAAGTGAATCTATGTTGAGGTAGTAAATAGTTTTAAAAATTGCCCTTTTTAGATCACTAAGTGCCCCTCTCACCCTCCACCCTCCACCCCCCCCCAGTCTTCAACAGCTTCTGGCACCTCTGATTTTCAGATATAGTTAGTGAGCCACATGACATCAGGTTGTTGTGCGGTTATCAGCAGGTCATTCAATATGATGTGGTTTAGAGATGTATACTATGATTAATGTGTTAACAATATATTCATATAAAGTAGATATATTTAATTCATCTACCATTCACATAAATGTGTTGCCTAATAATAATGTAATATAACATAGGGAGATCCATTACTAGATTCTCACAGTTATTGAGTTAAATGTATGAAACAGTACTTCTAAAGTAAATCCAACATATTTGTTGAGATCAATGTCTTTCCTTGTTCCTTCTTAAAGGTCAATGACGTAGCACTTGCAGATATGTGACTGGGAACATTGTATGATTTTAAATATATGTAATAGTACACCACTGCCTGTTTTCCTTGTCTTGTATTTTGGAACTTTTGTATTTCTGTATTTTGATGAATATCATGACGGGACGCATGCAGATACAATTGCCAATGCCTGAGTGACTGACGACAGCAGTTTGCAGACTACATAAGTGCTGAATACTTTGGGTGTCTCCCTAGGAAATTATAAGCAGTGCAAAGGCTGGGAGTTTAACTGGGCTCTTTAAGGGAAGTGATAATAAGGCAGGAGGTTAGAGGGATACTGTTTTGATAACAGTGTGTGGTGAAGTTTGCAGGGTTGGGCAAGTTCTTAGAGGTAGATTAGCAGGGTCTATATTACAAGATCAAATGTTTAGGTTACCGAACACCTAAACATCGAACTTGTAATTTCGAACCTAAAAACAATGAACGGCACAGGGAAAGACTTCCGTTGGCCAGAAAAATAAGAAAATAACTTTACACCCAAATGAAGTGCCCCCCCCATACCCCCAACTAAATATACCAACTCTGAGATCGCTCTACAGTAGAAAAAATAGCAAAATCCAGCGAACTCCAAGGGAAATCTTTCCCTGCGTTAAATTGGCTGTTCTCTGTGTTTTGCTTTCGATATTACAAGTTCGATGTTTAGGTGTTCAATAACCTAAACATTCGATCTTGTAATATAGACCTCATTAGCAGTACTGAGCAATGCTAGCTGGTGGGACAGAAGAATTAGTTAGATCTTAAAATGAAGCTAGTTGCCCCGATTTACCCTTCTGCTCCTCCTCAAAAGTTCAGCATTTTAGCATACTGATGTTGAATCCCAAATGGAAGGAAGGCTTCCTCCACATTTTGAGGTACTGGTATGGTATACAAAAAGCAAAAAACTGTTCATGGATAAAGTACCTCACAAAAAATATATAGATAAATAATCCAAACAAAGTTGAGGCCGCATCAAGACTTGAGTGGAGGAAAACAAATTTTAATACTAAAAATTAGACATAAAAATATAAAAAAAACATATAAAACATATTAAGCAGTGCACAAAGTAAGCACTTTCGCGTTCAACATTAACGCTTCATCAGACTATAGTAAAGTACTGTAGAGCCCACCTAAATACCTGCTTCTACTAAAACCTGCTTCCTAATTGGGTAAAAAAGTCACACATTTAAAAACATGAGAATCATATAAACCCATTGAACTGGTCATCTTTTACAATCTTATTTCAACCATTCCTAAAAATATTTATAAAACTTCTAAACTATATAAACGGACATTCTGCACTTTAATAATGATACTATAGATTCATCAGGCATGCAGACATAACAAAACTCAATAGATGGCAGCACAACCTCATGCCTGACCTCCTAACAAAGTTTCTACACACAAAAACACCTACTCTAAATTCAAATTTATGACTACATACTATATAGATATATATATATATATATATATATATATATATAAAACGATACACACACACATATATACACACACACATGCACACACACACACACACACACACACACACACACACATATATATATATATATATATATATATATATATATATATATATATATATATATATATATATATATATATATATATATATATATATATATATATATATATATATATATATATATATATATATATATATATATATATATATATATATATATATATATATATATATATATATATATATATATATATATATATACATATATATATATATATATATATATATATATATATATATATATATATATATAGTGGGTCTATGTTAAATAAACAAATGCTTAAAATGTCGAGAATAACATACTCAAACACTTTTAAGTGACAGTTTATTTAACCGACCACTCAGAAGATCGAAAAATACAATCCTGAAAAGTTTCATTTGGCCACCTACCCCTCCCAACTGCTACAGTACACAAAACCAACTAATGCCATAGTACAGACACATAAAAAAAAAAAAAAAAAAAAAAAAAAAAAAAAAAGAGAAACGCACTTTAACGTTGCAAGCAGGAGGGCAAGCCCTCCTGCACTCCCCACTTCCCCCCTACTTAAATATACCAACTCCGAGACTGCACTTCAGTGCAGAAAGGGAAATTCTCCCATTCCGCACCATACGGCACCATTAGCACTAGCTTACATGACATATTACATCACATACGTCAGTGCTGGCCAAACAAAATGTTTCAGAACTGTTTTCTGAGGTTCTGAGCAGTCGATTAAGTAAACGTTGGCTTAAAAGTGTTTGAGTATGTTGTACTCAAGATTTTAAGTGTTTGTTTATTTAACATAGAGACTATAGTGTGTTAAAAACATGTAAATCATATACTGCACATAGAAATTCACATACACATCCTTATAAATACACACACAAATCTACCTAACAATGTGAGTGCATGTATACATAAATAAATACAAGTAAAACTGCAACTAAAACACCATATAGTGTACTTGCTAGAGATATAAAAAACATTGTAGGGTCAAGCAGATGTACAGTAACATTATTCACAATGGTATATGGTCAAAAAAACAACTGTTGAACTGAGCAATACTGCATAATTGGCTATATCAATGCTGCAGTGGTCTATCTCTCAGAAAGGGTTTCAAAGAAACCCTGTCACATATAGTTTATTGAATAATAAGCAAGTAAACAAAAGTATTAAGAGGATGCAAAGTGATTTATATGATTTTTTCATGAGTAATGTTATCAATAGTGAATTATATAAGTATTTTTAGTTGAGTTACCCTATATTCTCACATTCACAGGGCTACTGAAGATACATAAAGTTTTATACAACCCATCACTTAGACCTATTGTCTCTAGTCATGGGTGGATGATAGAACCCATGTCAATATATGTAGAAAAGATGTTAAGGATAATAGTGAATGAGACTAAAACAGTCATTAGAGACACACAGCATTTTTTAGAGGATTTTTCACAGTATGTTTCATCGGAAGAATATAATCATAATATAATTTTAGTGACTCTTGAGGCAGTGTCACTTTTTACTGTGATTCCAAATTATATTGGATTGGAATATGTTAGATTATTTCTAGTGAAAAAAGGGGTGTCTAATGATTTGATTATTAAGTGTACGATGTTGATAGAGCAAATATTAACCAACAATGTTTTTGCATATGGAGACAAATATTATCTGCAAACACTGGGGGTAGCCATGGTCACTCCCTGTGCTAATTTGTACGCCAATGTTGTAAAGGCTTACTGGGAGTACTGTCATGTAATGGAACACCCTGAGTATGTACGGTATATAAAATTTTATAGATGATTTGTTGATGATATTTTTTTTAGTGTGGTATGGGAAAATTGACTCCCTAGAGATTTTTATTAAATACATCAATGAAACCTCTGGATTTTTTACATTTAAAGGGAACTGGTCCAAGGTAAGCATATAATTCCTAGATTTTGTGATAGAGAAAGGACATAATCTACATAGGTGTATGTTTAGAAAAGATTGTAAAAAGAACAACCTATTACATAGGGGTAGTATGCACCCCCCACATATATACAAAAACATAGTTAAGAGTCAAGGCTTGAGAGCATCTAGACTAACCACACAGGATCATAAATTTCAACGTACCTTGAAAACATTAGAAAATGAGTTTATTGACAGGGGGTATAGCAAGGAAAAGTGTACGTTGTTATATGACCAAGAGATAATAGATAGGAATGGAAAAGGGAAGCCCTTTTTGAAGAGGACAGATAAGGTAAGCACGATGTCCAGGAATGCTCATTTGAATCAAAGGAATTACAATAGGATTGTTTTAAGTTTCTCAAATAATAATAAAACAATAAGGAGCATTATAGAAAAAAATTGGACTATATTAACTATTGATAAAGAGATTACTGAATTAGTAGGTAGTAAACCTAAATATTCATATAAGAATACTAAATCCTTCAAGCTGTTGTTATACTATCAAGATCAGAAAATTTTGGATAATAGAATTCAATTGAGAGGAAAGGGACATTTCCTTGTCGCAACTGTAATCATTGTGATTATATGTCCAAGACTAATTTTTTCATACATCCAGACACAGGTACGGAGTACAGTTTCAATCACTATACAGACTGTAAATCCAGGAATTTGGTATACTTAGCTAGATGTATAAAATGCACTGCCTTTTATACAGGCAAAATAAACTGAATGCAATGAAAAAGGGTTAGGGAGCACCTATATGCAGTGAATAAGGAAGATGAAAGTAATGCCCTAGCCAGACATGTTACTAATGATCTCACAGATAAATTTACGTTCTTGGTGTTAGACCTAGTGCACAGAAATTTAAGGTCAGATAATCTGAAGAACCATACTGTGCAACTTGAGATTAGATGGATTATTAGAATGCAAGCTGATAAAGGCAGTGGACTCATTGACAGGGTTTCTTTGAAACCCTTTCTGAGAGATAAACCACTGCAGCATTGATATAGCCAATTATGCAGTATTGCTCATTTCAATAATTGTTTTTATGACCATATACCATTGTGAATAATGTTGCTGTACATCTGCTTGACCCTACGATGTTTTTTATACATCTAGCAAGTATACTATGTGGTGTTTTAGTTGTATTTTACCTGTATTTATTTATGTATACATGCACTCACATTGTTAGATAGATTGGTGTGTGCTTTTATAAGGGTGTGTATGTGAATTTCTATGTGCAGTACATGATTTACATGTTTTTAACACACTATGCAGATATATATATATATATATATATATATATATATATATATATATATATATATATGTGTGTGTGTGTGTGTGTGTGTGTGTGTGCGCGTGTGTGCGTGCGTGTGTGTGTGTGTGTGTGTGTGTGTGTGTGTGTGTGTGTGTGTGTGTGTGTGTGTGTGTGGGTGTATCTTTATATATGTATGCGGTCATAAATTTAAATTTAGAGTAGGTGTTTTTGTGGGTAGAAACTTTGTTAGGTCAGGCTTGAGGTTATGCTGCCATCTATTGGGTCTTGTTATGTTTGTATGCCTGATGAATCTATAGTATCATTATTAAAGTGCAGAATGTTCATTTATATAGTTTAGAAGTTTTATAAATGTTTTAGGAATGGTCAAAATAATATTGTAAAAGATGACCAGTTCAGTGGGTTTATATGATTCTCAAATGATTAATGTTTTTAAATGTGTGATTTTTTAACCAATTAGGAAGCAGGTTTTAGTAGAAGCAGGTATTTAAATGGGTTCTGCGACACTTTGCTATAGTCTGATGAAGCGTTAATGTTGAATGGAAAAGTGCTTACTTTGTGCACTGCTTTATATGTTTTTAATGTCTAATCTTTAGTATTAAAAGTTGTTTTGCTCAGCTCAAGTCTTGGTGCTGCCTCAACTTTGTACTGGTATGGTATACCACTTTTCCTGTTCTCTTTGGAAAAAAAATAAAAATCCTACTTTGCAAATAAACTTAAGGTAAATAAATAGGAAAAAATATATAAATATATTAAAGACTTATTCCTAGCAGCACAATAGGTGGGCAATATGCTGTGATGCAGCATTGGTGGTACTGGAGGAATCAGACACATACTTGGGGTGAGGCTAGCACTGAGAGGGGGTTGTCAACTTCTTTTGGCAGGTAGAGCCGATTCTGGATATTAGTGATGGAATAAAGAGGGCATTCATGCTCTCAGTGTTTGCCATGGTCCTATTAATTCAGAAAAGCCTGGACAAATGCTGCATTGGTAAGTGACTTCAAAATGCTTGTGGGGGGGGGGGGGTTGAACCATTGTAGCTTTCGACCATAAGCATTTCATGTTGTGACAACCTCTACTTGAAAGAGAGCAGGAGATATTCAATCCCAGGAGTCACT
This sequence comes from Protopterus annectens, assembly GCF_019279795.1. NCBI lineage: Eukaryota > Metazoa > Chordata > Ceratodontiformes > Protopteridae > Protopterus > Protopterus annectens. The sequence continues at coordinate 1,457,468,256 of NC_056741.1, forward strand.
GTGATGAATGATAGCAAATACAATTTAAATAAATATACATATGTATCAACACGGTAACAGATGGACATGATAAAAGAAGGCTTGGGGAAGAGTAAGGAAATGGGCAAGTGGGAAGATGATGAGTCCTGCTTAAATGTAAAACAGATGGTCTTGTCTTCCAGGGAGTGGGCTGGACATATGTTGCAACATACTTCTGTACTGTCCTTGATTTTCAGGGGGCTTCACCTATGAGGTTTTCAATTTTGTTAACTTCCTGATGACCATTACTACAATGGGCAGTGTAAGAGGTATCTGGTAGATTACACTTAGAAAAAAAAGCAAACATATTTCAGTGGGGAAATTTCTGGTAGGGCAGTCAGGGAAAGCATTCACTGAAGCAATAGATATGGTGGTTGGGGAAAGAAGTAAGCTAAGGACAGTGAGTGGTAGGGAATTTGTTTGTGGTTATAAATAAAAAAATAATAAAGAAATGCAGAAACAGGGGAGAGTGGCATTTTTGTAGGTTAGGTTTATATATCCAGATATTCTGACAGGTAGGTTTCTCATGTTCAGCTATGGTGTACCATGTTGTTGTGTCTTTCGGCTTTTCCCATTTAGGGGTCACCACAGTGGAACGCCGGTCCGCTAATGATTGGCAGTTGATTTTTACGTGCTGAGTTGCTGGCCCTAATGCACAACCTTCAATGAAGGTACGCCCATTCACGCATGTCTCCACAGTAGACGCTCTAGCTGAGAATCAAATGGGACAACGTCTTGCTGTGAGGCGACAACGCTACCGCAGCACCACCACCACGGATCATATATAAGCAAAAAAAAACTACAGGAGGCAAGGAATTGTGAGGGCTAGGGGAAATGGGGGAGGTCAGTCTTAATACAGACATTAATTTGTGAGGGAGTTAATATAGTTAATTGCAGTAGTAGCAATGCAGTTTGAGTGACCCATTAGCAACTATGTTTTTTGTTCCAGGATATCAAATTTGGCAGAATTGCAGAAGGAGTGGAAATTCATTGTTTCAAAGGCAATAGCCTTCTTCCATGAAGTAGCAGAACAGTAGTGCTCTGAAGAACCAAAAGCACCAATGAAAAAGGCAAAGAGCAGGAATAAGCACTAACTGATAATTTTGAAGCAAAAAGGCCAAAGGAGCAGAGACAAAAGGCCAACAGGATGTCAGAGGAAGAGATAGTACCTCTGCTGATGGAATCACAGAATGCAGGTAATGAATTTGTGTCATGTAACTATTAGGGCGGGGGGTATTTTAGCCAGGAAACAAATGATCTGTTACGAGCTGTATGAGATTTTCTTGCAGATAGCAGACTGAGGTTTCATGAGTTTTTGCAAAGGACTGCTTGGAGTAAGGCCAAAGAGGAGAGGATGAGGTACACAGCAGGTGCTGAAAGAAACACTCAAGTGCAGTGGAGTCACCAGTAGGTAGGGCCAGTTTCCCCAGTTTCTCGCTGAATAAATAGGAGCAGGAAATGTGAGAGTGTTGTGGCCAGGTGAGGTGCCACCTTAGTCAGCAAGGTGCTCATTCCTTCCTAGAAGGTATACAGGGTATGTTCAATTTTCCTCACATACTAATAGTTGTGAAGGAAAAACATTGGGTAAGGGGATATTGTTGATGTTTTTGATCTTAATTACGTGCATAAAGCCGAGCAGATCACAGAGGCTTCTGGGTCTAAAGATGATATGGCAGCCTTAGCTGAACTGAGAAGATGGAGGCCAAATAGCTTCAGGATGAGGTTGTGAGGCAGTTGGGTGCTGGGCTATGTGTAATTCATGGCAGTTAACACTGAAAAGTACATTAACTAAGGTATTCCCTTGTTAGTGTATGTACTGACAATAAAGGAGGCATAAAGGTTAAGAGATGGAAATGCTAGGTTGTGGTATGACCAGCATTTTAGGAAGCTGAAGGCAGTTGACAGGTCTTGCCACTGGGAGTATAGACATGCTGACACATGGTTAAGTATGACGATAGATAAGATAGAGTGAATTGTAAACACAGATTAGGATGAGGGTTGAAGAAAGCTAAGTTTTGTTAGGCTTTTAATGCCAGAAGATGCAGTTTTATTGGTGCATGTCTGCTCATTTTGTGGTGGTATGCATAGTGGGGTTAGATGAAGTGTTAGATGAAGGAAGCAGGTCAAAGGGGGTGCATTCCCCCTGGAGCAACAGATAATAGACCAAGGATAGTAAGTGAGGCTAAAATTAGGGTAGAGACAGTTCTAGTGGGTGGAGGGGTCAACACCCTTTTTACTGGGAGGAGGATGGGCAAATGAACGTGACACTACCTTATTAGGACTGAGTTTTTTAAAGCTTGTTTCAGAGAATTATCCCAAAAAAAGTTGCTGAGAGATTAATAAATGGGTTCACAAGATAGTTTTCTATTGCATCACCAGTATGAGGTTGTGAGTAAGTCTGTAGTAAGTTAAAGTAGGTACATGTTAGAGAGGATGCTATTCAAGCATTATTAGATAAAGAGATGTGTGCAGGTAGGGTTTTAGGAGTTTTAGTTTCGATTCTCAGTTAGAGCGGCTTCTGTGTGTCGACATGCGTGAATGGGCGTTACTTTGTTGAAGGTTGCGCATTAGGCCCAGCAAGTCAGCACGTAAAAATCTACTGCCAATCATTAGCGGACCAGTGTTCCGCTGTGGTGACCCCTAACCGGGGAAAAGCCGAAATTACAGTTTCTTTGTTTTTTCTTCCATTTCTAAAATATAGGATTTCACCATTAGGTTTAGTCCCAAAGAAGAGGCTAGTGAATATAATTTGAGACACCTCCTTTCATTTCCAGAAGGCCTCTCAGTGAATAATCATATAGACAAATGTGAGTTAAGGGTGCTTTCAGGGGTCCTTGGTAAGTGAAGTTAGACTCTTTGTCAGCTTTTCATTTGCTGTCTATCAAAGAGGAGGATTGGCTGATGTTGGGCATATACTCAGGGATAGATTGTTGTTTGATTTTTTTCTGTACACTGTGCAACCTTCGAGAAGTTTTGTTCAGCCATGAAGTGAATTTGGGAGCAAAGAACCTCTGGTCTGAAGGCAGTATATTATCTAAATGATTTTATCCTAGTTGGAGAAGGTAAGCAAGGATTAAGAAAATTGGGGGATTTTTACAATTGTGTAAAACACTGTGGTGCCTTCTGCAAAGGAAAATAAAGGGGTGTGGAAAATTGTTGACCTTTTGAGGTTTATCTGGGGATGTTTCCTTGGGCCTTTTCTGGGTGCCGGAAGGCAAGCTACTCAAATTGCATGAAAGAATTGAAGGTATTCTATGCAAGTAAGAAACTAGGTAAAGGAGGTGATGACTCCAAAGGGTCTATTCAATTTTGGGTGTAGAGTGACAGGGCCAAGTAGGACCTCTGGTAGGTCTTTGGAAAATCTTTGAGGGGGTAAGAAAAAAGGATTGTAGGGTTAGTGTGTCTGCAAATGTTAAGAAGGATTTATTAATATAAAGCAAGTTTTTAGTGCATTTTAATGGTGTGGCCATGTGACAAGAGGAGTGGGTTTTGTCAGTTGATTTGCAGATCTATACTGATGTAGTAGGGGGCTTAGGCAAATGGGGCTTTTGTTTTAAATTGCAAGTGGCTTTCATTTGCAAAGCTTCATGATTAGTCAGGTACAAGGTAGAGAAACATTACTTTTTAGGAGTCGATGCCAATCTGGGCAGCAATGGCAATTTAGTAAGAGGCATTGCATAACAAAAAGGCAGTTTTTCATTCAGACAGTGAAGCAGTGGTACAGGTATCATTAAAAAAGTCTACAATGGCTGAAACGGTTTAACTGCTTTAGAGTAAATTGGTCTTAAATTCTCTTAACGTCAATTCTAAGTATGTCCTAGGGATATTAAATTCAACTGATGATAGTTTGTCCCAGTCTCAGTTCTACTATTTCTAGCCTTTAATCTTGAAGGTAGAAAAGCTTGCAGAGCACAATTCTTGACTGAAAAATTATAACACAGTGATTAATAAGGCAGTTTTTGTCAGTCTATCAATAATCATATACTGTTGCATTACTGCATTGCAGGAGTTTGACAAATAATCCACATGTGCACTATAGGAGGTGGTCAGTGAGCTTGGTAGCAAGGTATGTGGTGAATAGATGAGAGATTGGTATGTTGGTGAGGTCAGACATTTCCATTTGGCAGTGTTAAATGCAGTAGCCAAGTGGGAAGGCACATCTGACTTTAATAAGCCTTGGCTGGTTGGGAGAATTTTGAAAGTATAGGAGAGAATTAGGAGTGTATCATTAGATGGCAGGATGTCTATTCACAGACAGATGTTGAAGGTGGTTTTGAAGGGCATGTATATGGAGTTTGCTACTGCTGACTTGTATGTGTTGTGGAAGACTTTTCTGGTTTGTTTGTTTCAGGGTACCTTTTATGATTACTGATTTTTAGGGAGTTTAAAATGATCTAGTGTTTGTTTAACAGATAATTCAATTTTCATTTGGCTGTCAAAGTCTAGGACAGACCAGGCTGGCAAAAGGCAGCTTGTGGTGGTGGAGGGAAATCATGAGACTTCCTTATGTCCATTAAGATTAATTGGCTTATTGAGAAGGTAACTTTGGAAAGACAAACTGATTTAGTTTTTCATTTATCATATAGTAGATCTGTACTGTCAAGTCATTTTAATGTGGTTTTCAGAAGGCTTACACGGCATATATAAGACAGCTAGGTGTTGGTGTCAGAGGCATGTGAAATGATGATAGTGTTTTGTTTCTTTACAGGGTGTATGACAATTTTAATTGTAGGTCATTCTTACAAATTCTAAGTAGCCAAATAAGCTGCTAAAAGTCCAAGAGAACAGTTGGGCCTCAGTGCAACTGCATATGAAGTCATATGAAAAGAAAATCAAAGTATGCTGTGGAGGCACATTTTACCTTTATTAGAAAAGTTAAGGTGGACAACTTCTAGTTTTAAGGTTATTTTTGATCTTCTTGGGAAGTAATGGTTTGAGTATTATGTTGAAATGAAAATTACTTTCTTGGATAGTTTTAAAACCTATTGTTGTAGACATACACATAACAAATCAGGCTTGTTTATGAATAGGACAGCAGCATCATGAGAATCTCAAGAACATATCTAATCTAATCATAGCAGACTAATGACAACCTTTACATACATAAAGTACAAAAATCAGCAGTTTACAGTCCCTCAGTTTAGGTGATTCACCTGGAATATTCTCCACTGCAATTTACATTTCTTAGGTGAATTATATTATTCAATAAACATTCTTTTTTCATCTAAATGACAGCTACCATTTTGGAAGGTTTGTTATCTCTTGATAATGACATTTCACATGTCTCTATACATTAAAGTTTCTCATGCTTAAAACTTCTTTAACATAATATGGTCAAAGAGCAAGGTCATAGTATCATATATATTGATAACTGCTTCAACAGCCTAAGCTAAGTGTGTTATAGCACTGGCTGTAACTGCTGTCTAGCATCCAAAGCTTTGGGGCACCTTCCACACTCCCAAACTGTTAATCAGCTGGAGTTCCTTCTCTGGGATTTTGATGGGATCACTGGTTGGCTTGTGTTATTCTTTTGCTTGTCAGATAATATCTCTTTGGGGAAAACATTCCACATCTTGTTTTAATGTTTAAATTTCCTTTCCTATGTGGGAAAGTAATTTTTAAGCTGGGAAAATTTGTTTTTTTGAATATCATACGACTTTTCTCTACTTTTAAACTGGAGCACAGTTTTGTATTTGGTGGTTTAAAAGTTGTTTTAAACATTCAGACCTGTTTTTTTCTGTAGAGAAAATTTTTGAAGCTAGTAAAGTGTATTAGAATGCTTTTTACTCTGTTGTTATTAGGAACAGTAACTTTATACTACTTTTAAATTTTTACCAGCTTGTACGGATTAGTTCACCCTGAGAAAGAGACGCTGTTTTCAGTGTGACCATGAAACAAAATACCAGTGCTATGATTGTCCTTCTTCCAGGCACAATAAGATAAAAGTAAACTAAACAGACTTTGCCACTACAGCAGGCTAGCAATCTGCATGAGCCACAGGTGGGTGACTCTGCTATGGCCAAAGCCGATTCCTCATATCACTCATCTGTTTCCCCGGTTCACTTTGGTGCTGTCCATACAAATACCATGGACCAGTGGTTAGCCACAGCCTCTATAGTCTTTGGGGTTCCCTCAGTGGGCAAGAGAGAGACACTAGTGACAGTGTTGGGAGAAGGGGTAGGGTAGGTGCCCCCGTTTAATCAGAATGTTTTGTCTATCCCTGGGGAAGTTGTTGCTGCTATGACAAATTCTGGTTTCTGTAATTTTCCTGTCAAAAAGAACATGACAACTAAACACCTAGCTTCTCTTGCTCCAGTTTCACTGGCACAAGTAGTTTATTAAGTGTGGGTCTTGTACAGGCTATTCACCCTTCTTATCAGGTGGTTTCTGGTAAGAGAAAAAGGCATTAATCTTTCCTGAAGAGATTCAAGAAATTAAATCTAGAGAGAAATGTGATCAGTTTTTTTCTCCTCAGATTTCTGATTCACAACAGAGCATGCTATCTGACTCTCCCCATTTCCATAATGTGACAGCGTTTTCGGCAAGACAATACTGTGGTTTGTCACTCCTACAGAACATGCCTCTCAGCTGTAAAGATTTTTAGACTGTGCAGATTTTTGACTTAATTTTTTGGTGTGTTCCTCATAAGATTTTTGGTTTTCAGGCAACTTTTTCAGGATTGAAGGCAGTATATAATGTCAGACATTTGAGTTTCTGACTGTATATCTTTTAGAAAATGAATGCTAATACAAAATATATTATTCAAACAACTTCCTAAGTTTAGAAGAACAATTATTAAAATCAGTCCGTATTTTGAGCCTTTATCCCCCCTCCCCACATTATTTTTGGCTTTGTATAGATTTCTTATGTTAGGAGGTTGAGAAGTATGTCATAAAAAATACTATGAAATGACTGTGAAATGTTATGACTGGAGTTCTCAGAACTTCTACCCCACACTCCTTTGGGTTCCCTGGCTGATAGCCAACCTACTGCACCTACGAAAGTAGATAAAATGTACAAAGTTGCTCAGTCTTTCAAATTATTATACACTTACCTCAGACTTAGACCAGCAGCTATATCTTTATTCAGTTCAGCTGCTACCAAGCTTTTTGTTAATTCTGATTCTTTCCCTTCTTACAAGGATGGTAAAACAACTGATAAGTTTGTGGAGAAACATATGCTTCTGCAACTTCACCTTTTAGAATTTCCAGTTGTCAAGCTCATATGTTTATTCTAATTGCATGTGGAACATAGGAAAACCTGCCTTGTGTAGTACTTTTTTCTATTTCACAGCTTACTACTAATTGTTTAAAGCATGTTTTAGGTCTCTGTAGATATTACATCAAGGGCTGTTGCCACTGGTACTATGTTGAGAAGGTTTACCTGGCTTCATTCTCAGAATAAGATGAAAAAAAATGACATTTTTAATTCACCTTTGGGTAGACATTTTGTTTTTTGATCTTCTGCTGTGGAGTGGAGGAGGTTATTAAAAATGTGAAGAGAGGAGTAACCTGATATAGGGAATCTCTCATTTTTTTCATCTCTTCTTCTCTAAAAAGTGTTTTTCTGCTCCCTTTTCCAGTTTTGACAAGAAACAAAACAAACAACCTCAGGAAAATGCTGGTAAGCAGATGTTTAAAAACCATTAGCAGGTAGGTTACAAATAGAAAGCTCCCCCCCCCACCATATACACACAGTAAAAGGCAGTCAAATAAGTCAGAATGACTATGTAAGGGACTTTGACCCTCCCCAACACCCACTATGGTAGGCCTGTATCCCTTTCAGAAAGTCTGACTCTCCATTTGTCTCTCTGCAACAGATTGTTTCAGATAAATGGGTTCTGACACTGATTCAGTAGGGTTACAGATGGCAGTGGGAAGAAATCCACCTTTCCAGAGAATTATTTCACATCCACCAGATCAATCCCCTCTGTTCCCCCTTATCCAGCTGCACATGCTTTCTCAGGGGGCAATAGAAATAGTTTCCCAGCTGGGAAGGTTTTATTCAAAAATGTTGCCAGTGCCAAAGAAAGAAAGAAAGAAAGAAAGAAAGAAAGAAAGAAAGAAAGAAAGAAAGAAAGAAAATGTCTGGAGACCAGGTCTGGACTTTCTTTACTAAACTAGTTTGTGGTAGTGCCCAAGTTCAAAATACTTTCATTTCACAATCTCTTACCCCTTCTTCCTCATTTAAGTTTTCAGTAAACTTAAATGTAAAAGATGCTTATCATCACATTCGTATCCATCCAGACTTGAAACTTTTCTTGAGGTTTTATGTGTCTGGATCACATTATCAGTTCAGTGCCTTACCATTTGCACTATCCATTGCTCCAACTGTGTTTCCATAGTGTCTAGCTCCAGTTATAACACATTGCAGGCTACAGGATATCCATGTTTTTCCATAATGAGATGTCTTGTTTATCTTTGTAGAGTGTTTTCAAAGTATCAGGAGTATCCCACTCGAGTGAGAGACCTCCTATGCAGGCTGGGATTCCAAGAGAACATTCAAGACTCATTTTAGACTCCATCACACTGAATCGTGTTCCTGGGATAGCTGCTAAACATCTGTACACAAAGAGCTTTGCTTTCACAAGAAAAAATAGCTCTGTATTTAGATCCTAACCAGGAATTTTCAACTCAGACTTCAGTCACTTCAAGAGAATACCTCAGGCTTAAGGGCATCACGGCATCTATAATTCTCATGGTTCCTCTGGCAAGACTTCATATGAAAAACATACCATGTTATCCAAAGTCTCTTTTGTCTCAGCAGCAGCACCCATTATCTTTTTGTGGGATTTGTGAGAAGAGAAATCACTTGATGGAGACATCAAATATTGTTGAATCTAGGTCTCCCCTTCTCCCTTCCAGTTCTAGAGCAGTTGAGAAGCAGTGTCAAGGAAGATAAAATTTCAAGGTATCTGGGACAACAAAGACAGTCACAAGGACATAAATGTAAACTAAATGACTGCCTTTATAAAGGCAGTTAACTCTCTGAATCACCTTTGGTAACTAGAACCACTTGAAGTTTTTACAGATAATATTAAAGTGATGCAGTGCATAAAACAAGCAAGGGAGAACCAGGTCTTATTCCCTATGCAGATTAGCCATGTTAAAATGGGATATAGCTTTACAACACAACCTCACTCTACAAGCTTCCTACATGCTTGAAGAACAAAACTGTGTGGCAGACAAGCTGAGCAGGAGAAACGCAAATCTTCACAAATGGAAACTAGACTATGGGATCTTCAAAGATTTGATCCATCTGTGAAAATTTCCTCAAGCTGACTTTTTCCCCACCTCCCTGAACAATTAACTGGCAAAATCCTGCTCCAAGACTTCATGAAAGAGGGTCTGAGAGTCAGATGTGTTTTTTTTTTTTCCATTGGACCGCAATGGTTCCTATTTGCTTTTACACCATTTCAGCTGATATCCAGGGTGCTTTTGAAGACTCAGAAGGAATCTCCCATGATCATTGTGGTGACTCCCTTCTGGCCAAGGCAACAATGTTTTCCCCTTCATTTGAAACTGGTCAGGGGCAATCACCATGAGCTTCCACACAGACTGGATCTACTCACATAAGAACAGGAGTGTTTGATACATCTCAACCCCAAACAACTTCAACTGACTGCCTAGATGATAGGGTCTTAACATCTTTTTGATGGGTTTATTTCACATAATTGAACTTCCAAAAACATCGAACACCATAAGCTCGAACTTAGAAGTTCGGAATGTGATAACATCGAAAGCTTAGAACAGCAAATTTTTTTCCAGGGAAAAAATGTTGCTGTTCAGAGAAACACACACACAACACAAGCACACCAAAAACTATTTCTAATGTGGGGGGCTTTGCCCCCTACAGCCCCCGATGTGGGGGGCTGTGCCCCCCACACCCCCCTTACTTAAATATACCAACTCTGAGATCACACCACAGTGGAGGAAATAGCGAAGCCGCAGGAACTGTCGACCGAATTCTTGCCCTGGGAAAGAATTTGGTGTTCCGCGGCTTCGATATTATCAGAGTTCGAGGTTTCGGATTCGATGTAATCACGTTCGAGATTGTGAGGCTTCGACATTATGAAATAAACCCTTTTAGACACTTGTTTACTGAGGGCATACAGCGGGTATTAACAGAGGCAAGAAAACCTTATACTAGAAAATCATATATTAGCAAATGGAAAAGATTTGCTAGATGGTGCCAACAACATAAACAGCATCCATTCAGGGCTTGTGTTTTTTTGGCTTTACAATATTTGTGTGAGTTACTTTCCTACTGTCTGTCATATTCCACTATCAAGGCTCATTTGTCAGCCATTTCAGCATGTCTGCCCATGGATCCCCCTATTTCAAAACATTCCGATGTCAAAATGTTTTGAAAGGAGCTTTGCCTAAGAGACTTCCAAGAAAACTAGTAGCTCTCCCTTGGGATCTTAATTAATTTTGTGTGGGAGATCCTAATACTTTTTTCATTTGAGCCAGCACATCTGGCTGAATTGAGGTTCTTAACACGGAAAACAGTTTTTCAGGTGCTCTGACCTCTGCAAGAAAAGTGTCTGAGTTGCAAGCTCTTACAGTAGGTCAACCTTATCTTCATTTTTCACAGAGACAGGGTTTCTTTGAGAACTAATCTTTTCTGTAGCTAAAGTGGTATCCAAAGTTACTTTAGGCTAAACTACCCATTTTTCTGTGCTCTTCCCTGAACCCCTATACAGTATGTAACCAATATAGTTTAAGCTACTGCAGCAGTGGTCATTCAAACATCTACTATTATGGTAAGTTTATTTACACAACTGTACTTTGTTCATAGATTTGCATTTTACAAAGTTTGTATTCATGTGTCCCAGGCAATGCCTTTATTTACATCACAGCACAGAGTTAACAAAATATGGTTATGCTTTCCTTATCTTAACTAGGACATAAGTTGTAGCGTAATGTCTAAATTTCCAAGGGAGTTAGCAGCATGGTCTGCTATTATTGCTAGGCCTTTTTGACAACAGTCAGTCAATGGAACAGCGTTAGACACAACAAGGCAATTTATTAATCAGTGGGTGGCAAGGCCAGTACCTTCCCTGGGTTTATCATTGTTGGAGCACTGGACATTGTCAATGAGCTCCAGGTTTGCTTTCAACAGGATGATACTCATGTAAGTGACACTGGTTTGGACCTACTTAATGTTCGCATTTCATTATTTCTTTAGAACTTAGTTGGGTAAGTCATATATCTTTAGGATAGAAGAGTCAGCTATGCAGGGAGAATGAAGTACTGTACAGGATATACAATTAAGGTAGGGGTCAAAAGAGTAAATAGTAGAAAGAGGGTCATAGGCAGGCAAAAAAGCAAAAAAAATATATATATAGTTAGATTTACATAATCACACAGAATCATATAATTTCTGTGATATGTAACACTGTAGAATAACTGAAAATATTACAATCCCACATATACTTCTGTTGAGTACAGGGTAATTTTATGGTACAATAAATTCTGCAGCATGAAGTAGTGTGGGTATAGGAAATCTGACTTGGAACAACATTGTCTATATCCTTGCATATTAAATACGTAAAGGAGTGTATTACGTTTGTGATTTTATTGGCGCTTTTCAACTCTAGAATGATTCTTGCATAGAACTTTTCTATGAATAATGCAGGGAAATCAGGAAAATGTGTATTTGCCATTCTGCTGTGAGGCAAGACTCTCCATGACTTAATTTTGGCTTTTTTAATATTAATAAATTATTTTTGAAATACTATACTGAACAAACCCTCAGCTGGCTTGTACTAGGCTTACCTGAATACCAGCTTGTCAACATACAAAGGATTTTTTTTGCTGATAAAAATCCTTCTGATAAGCTGGACTGCATCACCCAATCTTTGCATACTTTCTGAAAAGACATTTCCCAGGAACAGATTATTCTAGGAAAGAGTCATGAGTGCCTCATGGATTTTTCCATTTAAGTAAATATATGCTATCATGTGCACAGGGTGTAGTGCCACAATAAATGTACTATATATTACATCGGTGATCCTTCCCACTAGTTTCCATGTTACATAAAAATGCTATTTTTTTTGCAGTAATCTGGACTAAGGTCAAGTGACTGATTTCCTTTTTAAGCAGGTCCATATGTAGAAAACCAGGCGTTGGATGTACAAGTTCTGTAAAAGAAATTCACCGTCCAATCCATTGTAAACCTTTTGTTGGACAGACATTCTGAAAACTGGCAAGATGAAAAACCTTTGCTCACAAGGTCTTCCATGTTATGTTTTCACTAGAATTAGCTCAGGTCATTTCTGTTTCTTGATCATTAAAGTCCAAAATTCTCTACTAGCAATGAACATCTCAAGTTAAAGTTCTCAGGATAACAGGAAGAGGCTCATATATAAGATGAAAAGGTTGAGACTGAAGTACATGCTACAAGGTATTAGGAAAGGAAGACAGCTCACATCTAAAGGTATGGTGCCCAGGTCCAGGGATCTCCACTGTACTTGGCTTTCATTTCACTGATCAATGAATATAATGTCATTCCAAACAGTTGTCTGAACTGGAAAAACCCAAATGCTTTCTTATTTTAAAAAAAAGAAATCATAAAAATCTATGCAGGCCATCTCAAAGCTTTTTCTTGGTATCAAATGGGCTCCTTAGAAGTGACCATTTCCTGTCATTCCTATTGCACACTTGATGGTTTAATGGTGGTATAAACACATATCTCGATTTCTTTTGCAACATAAACAGAACACGTTGGAAAGATAAATATGTATTGCAGCCAATACCATTTCTATGGAACCATCTTCTACTCCACATGAAGCAAAGCACCCCTCTTATTCTGCTCGAATATAATTTAGATGACTAGTTGGGAACCATAAATTCATCCCGGTTTAGCATTAATGACCATCATGCAAAGAGCAAACAAGTAAATGTCCCAATGTATTCCAATTCTGCCTGCAACTGTGTTATTCATTTACAAAATATAAAGACTAAAACAACTACCATGGGAATGTAAGGTTAGGCCTCCTAAGGACCTCACAGATCAATAGTCTAGTGAGTACCTATGGATGTTAGAGCATCTCTAGCTAAAGTGGTAAGGATACTATTAAAAAGCCCATATACAAGACAAAAAACTCAAGAGTGCAGTATGTGCTACACAGTGGAAGGAATGGAATGCTGGGGTATTGGAATCTATTTTAAAAAATACACCATCAGGGGAAATAACAGATGAAATTGTATTTATTTGCCAACTTGTAATCAGGGGCAATCTCATTATATGACAGGACTGCCCCCTGTATTACTAATGGACAGATATAGCTCCTAAATATTTTATCCCATACATGGGTCCCCTCAAATTATCTATGGTATGATCCCAGGTAACGTTCTACATAATGAGCACTGCTGCAGTAGCCTTAGTTATATGGGTTATACCCTGGCAAGGATATAACAGACAGACATACAGCTTATGAAGCTTCAGGGCAATTTCCACGTGGAAACAACTGCCAAGCAGCTTGAGATGAGCTGACTAAAAGACAAGTTTGGGTTTGAAGCCCTACAGGGCTTTACTGCCACCTGAGTATGCTCCACTGATGCTTTTAAGGACTGATTGCCAGCTTGTCCTTGTTTTAGTAGTTTTGCCTAAAGGAAACTTATTTTCAAGACAGGAGTGTTGTGTTTTAATGGGCTGTCTCAAGACTGTAATGTACTTTTCAACAGAACTCACTTTTTTCTGTCAGTTTTAAAGTAGTGTAAACTAACTGATAACATATTTTCTGTGGAGAAATTGGGGTTAATTTTCCATTGTGGGGCTGCCGTAGTGTTTGCCACAGCTTTTTACTGAGTTTTGTTAAAAAAGTAACGTCTGTGTTCAGGTAGTTTTATAAGTATTTGCTGCTTTGTTCCATGGGAAACATGCATCATTTTCAGCTCGACCATGGAATAGATTGCCAGTCCCATGATCGGTCCTTCCTCCAGCCACAAAAAAGAAAGAAAAAGTTAAGCAAACAGTTTTTGTAACCACAGCAGGCTAGTAATTTGCCTCAGCCACAGATGGGTCATTCTGTTGTGGCCATTTCTTGTACCTCAGAGCACTCATCATTTTTCCCCAAGTTCCTTTGATGTAGCACCTTCAGCCAGTATGGACCGAGGGTTAGTCTTGTCCTCCGTGGCTGCTGGACTCCTCTCATTGGGCAAGAGAAAGCTACTTTTGTCGGTCCTGGAAGAGGGAACAGGGAAGGTTTCTGTGCTCTTCCCTTTGGAAGCAGTGGTTGTCATCAATACAATGGCTGGCCTCATTTTTTCCCATCAAAAAGAATCAGAAAACCAAACATTTATCTGCACCTCCTCAATTTCTTTGGATAGGAATAATATACTGGAACTGGCTCAGGTTTAATTCAGGCTATTGATCCTTTTTGTAGAGTAGTTTCTGGTGAATGAAGAGGGATGCCTCTTTTCCTGAAGAGATTAAAGATTCTGAATTTGTGCAGGAAGCTGCAGGGACTGATTCAGGGTTTTGTACTCAGATTTCCTATTCATACTCAAAGGACAGTTTAGTTTCTGATTCTTCCTGTGGGTTTTTTGTTTTTGTCTGAGACTATTGTTAGAATGTCCCATTGTTTTTAGTGGGAGAACACAGAGGTTTCTCTGTCTCAAATAAAATACGAGTTGTTACAGAAGGATTTTCCAGAACCTACATCCATTCCTCCTGTCCTGTCTACTTTAAAGGATGTGTGTATTAGTGCCTACAATTTTTATGATAGTCAGCCAGCAGTCCCTAAAAAGGCAGATAGGATGTATAAAGTTCCTCGGTCTTTTAACATTTTCTACACTATTCCCAAACCTGAACCATCAGCTATAGACTTTCTTGCTGCTAAGCACTTTGTTAATTCCAATCCTACTCTTTCTAGTAAGGATGGGAATATTATTGATAGATACAGGAAAAAGTGTATACATCTCCAGCTTTGATTTTCAGAAATTTAAATTGTCAGGCTCATATGGTTTGTTCTAACATAATGTGAAAGAATGAGGAATGTTGTATCTACAGTTTCTTCTTGTAATGAAAAAAAAATGTTTGAAATAACTTTAAATTCTCCCTTAGACAGATATTTATTATTTGGTCCTTGTGTTGTAGAAGTGATCAATAGTGTTATGAAAGGGGCTACTGATCTAGGGAATCTCTAAGATTTTTCAGTCTTCCCTTTCAAAAATGTTCAAGGGATTTTCTTCCTCCTTGTCCAGTATTTGGCAATCAACAGAAAATACAGTCTCAACAAAACTCAGGTAAACAGATGTTTAAGAAGAAGTGGCAAGGGTTTCCAAAAAGAAGTCTCAAACATCCAAAAACCAAGGACAGTCCAACAAGTCTAAATGACTATTCAAGAGACATTGTGATGCCATCCCACCTTGGCTCCTATTCTTTTCCAGAAAGTCTGAATCTCCATGTTTGTCTTTAGCAACAGATTGTTTCAGACAAATGGGTTCTTTAAATCATTCATCAGGTTTACAGATGACATCAGGAGGAAATTCTTCATTTCCAGGGGGTCATATCTCCTTCTGCAGATCAGACTTCTATATTTCCACCTGTACTTCATCACATACTGTCTCAAGGAATCTCAGAACCAGTCCCATCTTCCCAGGTGGGGAGGGATTTTTATTCAAGGATGTTCCTATTGCCAAAGAAAGAAAATGCTTAGACATCAGTTATGGATCTTTCTTTCCTAAACCTGTCTGTGATAGTGTCCAAATTCAAAATGACATCACTTCGCAAACTCGTATCTCTTCTACCTTTTTCAAGTTTTCTGGCAAAACTAGACTTAAAAGAGCTTTATGGTGTCGAGTTGCCAGCCTGGCGCCCAACCTTCCACAGAAGGCACACACATGCACGCACTTGTGCCTAGAGCTAATTTAGAGTGTCCAATCAACCTACAAACAAGAGACTAAAGGAAATTGTATAAAACAAATATCTAAAAGGTAGAACAGACATAGAATAGAAGATAGTAAAATGCAGTATGTTGACTGGATACTAACTGAAATCAACAGAAGGAGAAATATGTTAAGGAAGGGTAGAAGAATAAAAAGAAAAGAATAGATAGGGTAGGAACTAGATTCAGGTAGGGTGGTTACAGTGAATTTCCAAGAGTGATTCAGATATTCTTTGAGAGATCTCTTGAATTTGTAGACTTGAGGTATGGTTCTTAGGGTCATAGGAAGCTTGTTCCATTGAATGGCGGGTGAGTACCTATACAAGTTCTGTCCGACAGATTTTTTAAGTTTATGAATCTGTAATCGATATTGAACTGAGCTCCTTAGAGATCTGGGAGGGGTATAAAATGAGACTACTGAGGACAAGCTAGAGCAGGAAGAAGGCTTATTGATGATGGAGTGGATGGCGAGCATTTGGGTGACTTTAAGTTGGTTAGGGAACTCTAGCCAACTGAGTGATCTAAGGGCATGACCGTGATGTGATTTGGATGGCAGATTAGCAGCAAATCTTGTTACTTTGTTATAGGTGGTTTCAAGCTTAGTGAGAAGAGGACTGAAGATTTGTAAAATTTGTGTGCTATAGAAAAGGTTAGGAATAAGATAAACATTTGCTAGTGAGATTCTGGCATCAGGGTTGAGGAACCTTTTGTTTCTATATAGGAGACCAAGCTTTTGGTGGATTTTCTTAATAGAATGATGTATATGAAGGGCAAATTTTAATTGGTCATCTATGGTTACACCAAGGAGCTTAGTCTGGCTTATAGGGGTGATGTTAGTATTATTCAGTGAAAAGATGTTAAAAGAGGATTTGAAGTGGAAGAGGGGTTTTAGAAGGAAAAGTAAGAGTTTTGTCTTTTTGGGATTAAGTATTAGATGATTATCAGTAAGCCATGTTGCAGTTCATTTGAATGATGTTTGTGTGAGGGTGAGTAGTTCAGTAGGATTGTCAGCTATTGATATAATAGTAGAGTCATCAGCGTATTGTATTAAGGAAGACTGAGGACAGGATTTGTGTAGTTCATTGGTAAAGATATTAAAAAGAAGGGTTTCAAAAATAGAACCTTATGGGACACCAGTTTTGATAAGGGAGAAAAGGAGAAACAGCAGCGAACCATTTGATGGACCACTGCCGATCTGAAAGGTAGCTCTTAAATCAGGAGATTGTTGCTGAGGAAAGATGAAGTTGGGATAGTTTTGAGAGAAGTAAAGGGTGGGAAATGGTGCCAAAGGCTATTATTATCTCTAGCTAGGGAAATAATATTGGTAAAGAAAATGAGACCAGTAGAGGTGCTATGGTGTGGGTGGAAGCCGTACTGGGTAGGGGTGATCAGGTTCCCATGAATGAGGTAATAAATGTAATGTGTACAGTTAGATTTTTTTATTGAATTATTGTGGAGCATGCATTTACATAAGATCAGAGCTAACACATGAAATGGATATTAATTTTGGCATAGCTTCGCTGTTCTGGTAAAGTATATATAGAATATTCCCAGTAATACTCTGATAAGTATAATATTTATTTTAATTTAGCCTGGCTGCTTGAAGCATTTCCATTGCTTGAAAATGTTTTATCAGGTTTTACTAAGCAACCCCAAATGCCAGAATGCTGAGGAACCTATACTTTGAAAACTAATGCTAAAATTCAAAAGGGGAAAATGCTGAACTGCAAGTGTTATTTGCAGGGAGGCAAGCACGTATATACCACCTAATGGGGGATTCAAGTCCTTTACATACCCTGAGCCTAGATATACCATTTCCATGGTCACACCAACTCAAAGAAGGGAAACTTCTAAAACAAAGGAATTACTGGCATGGAATTTTTAACTGTTTTCCATAGGAAATCACTGGTTGTTCAATGTCCACCAGTGTGTGTTGTGTTCCTTGGCATATTATGCTTCGTACAACTGATGTCTGAGGAATTTCTTCTCAGTCACCTGTAGATATATTATCTCTCTGGGAGTTTTCTAACCTCTCAATTTTTTCAGTGGCAGGCCATTCTAGGCAGTAGATGTAGTCTTTGTAAAAGCTTTTCCAGCTTTTCTTATGTAAATGGTAGTCTCTTAAGTGTTAATCTGTCATTGTTCTCTAAGCTGTAAGTGGTCTTAAACTGGATTTTGTTACACAGTGGAGGGAGTGACAAGGAAAAATATTTTGAGTACCCATGACTGGAGGACTAAGGTCAATATGTTATTATGAAGGACAATACATTCCTTGATTCAGTGCTATTTTTGAAGAATGAAGTGGTTTGAGTCTCAGAGTTCACAGACAAGACTTATACTTTGACTAAATGGCTATCAAGGTCACACGAATAGTAGGGAATTGTTAAGACATTTATTACTGCAAAGTTTACAACTTGATATAACTTTTTCTTCATGATGTTTTCCAGTTGAATAAAATATTATTACAGATAGTCTGTCTCATGTGCTGCTACACAATTTCTGAAGGCTAACAGCAGTGGAGAGACCAGCAGAATGTGGTGTATTGGTTAGGCTCATAATGGCCTGCAGACTGATTGCTTAGTGCTTACCTATGAACATATAAGCAGACCCCTGTCCATGAGGAAGGGTAGAATGTTGGGGACTGATAAGAGGAAGCAGGTTATTTGATTAAGAAATCTTATGTGCCAAGCTCCTGGAAGGTGTGTAAGTCAAAAATCAGGGAATATGGGGAATTGCTATGCTCAATAGGACAGGAAAGAAGGAAACATTCACTAGGGACCTTGTTCATAAGTGGAGAAGAGACAATGTGGTCAGAATTGCAAGAGTTTATTTAGCTCCTTTGAGTTTTACCTTCCAGGCTCAAGGTCTGGTGGATTACACCAAGCACTAGGCCAATAGCAAGATGCTGAAGGGACATCAAGAAGAAAGAGAAGGTAAGAAGTCTTCATACTGTTAGCTGTCCACTGACAATTGTTTTGCCTAAGTGCAAGGCACAGCACATTGGGGAGATGTCATGCACATCTTAGGCAGAATTACATATTTTTTGAACTATGGAGCCTGTGAAGTCAGTTTGATGTTATGAAATGGTCAGAAGGAAACAGTCATACCATGATTTGAAGAGATATGATCAGTGCAGTTAACAAAGTACTTCTTTAGCACTGGAATGTAAAACAGATCAATTCAGGAGTAGGTAGCAGATTGGACTATGAAAATATTACAAAAGTCTAATCTTCTCATTCATGGAGTGGTCATGCTAAGGTTTCTGTATGCAAGATCAGCATTTTCATACTCACCCTGCTAAGGACTCTATACTCAAGGTCAGCATTTTCATACTCATAGGTTCATAGGTTCATAGGTTCATACTAGGCTATCTGCCCAAGGGCATTTATAAGCCTAGCCCATAGTTATGTGGCTTTCGCCACCCCTTTAGTTTGAATAAAAACTATGCCTATCATTTTGCTGTGCCTCTGTCAAGCAGTGACACTGAAGTAATCCCTGGGGTATATCTGCAATCTCCCATCCATTGGTCAAGATTCCTCTTGAACAAGGCCAGAGAGGTGCTCTGCCTCACATGTACCGGGATTTTGTTCCACAGCATAGGGAGTCTCTGGGTGATGAATCTGTCCCTCCAGCACGTTCTATTTATAACCGTGTCAAGGTTTAAGTCTCCGCCCTTGTGGTTCTGAGGGATCCAGATTTTTGAGGTGAAGCATATTCATCAAATCTGGGTTTGACATGGCCTTATATGTCAGGCACAGGTCACCTCTGAGCAAGCGGTATGAGACTGAATAGAGCTGGAGTTCTTTCAGTCGGGCAGCATAAGACATATTTTTGAGACCCTTTATCCTTTTGGTGAGGAACTTTTGGGGCCTTTCAAGCTGCAGCAGGTGTCTGGTCAGATACATTCCGAACAAGGCATTGTACTCAATCATAGGTCTAATGAGTGATGAGTACAGGGGGACGATGATCTCCCTTGATCTAGATGTGAATCCCTTCATGATCAGGTGGGCGATATAGAAGGTTTTCCTAACTACTTTAGCAACATGAGTGTCAAACGAAGGCTACTGTCAACCTGGGTCCCCAGATCCCTGATGACTTTTCTGTGCTCAGTGGATTGCCACCTATATGGTAGCTAGGGTAACCTTGTTTTCCCGAAGGGTATGACTATGCATTTTTTGGCGTTTAACTTCAGGCCATGGCTCTGGCACCAGTTATCCATTTCTGTGAGGCCCTTCTGGAGGATATCTGTGTCAGATGTGTTTTCGACTATGGCACCCAGTTTGCAGTCATCTGCAAACTTTGTCAGCCATAACCCTCCTGTGTTTGCTTGTACTTCAGAAAAGTAGATGCCGAACAAGAGTGGACCCAGGACTGAGCCCTGTGGGACACCACTTGTGACAGGCTTTGAGTCTGACATGGCTCCAGCAACTCTGACCCTGTGGGTTCTGTCACTTAGCCAGTTTGCAACCCATCTTGTGATGTATGGGTTTACATTCAAGCTGATGAGTTTTTCGATGATACCTGAGTGGGGTATTGTGTCAAGGCCTTTGCCAGGTCGAGGTAGGCTGTATGGACTGCCTTTCCCTCATCAATGGCCTTGGTGACTGTCTCGAAAAAGTCAACCAAGTTTAAGAGGCAGGATCTGCCTTTGACAAAGCCAAACTGGGTTGGATCCAAAGTCTGCAAGTTCCCTATGTCTTTATTTATGAGTTCCATTATGATCCTCTCCATGGCTTTGCAGATAAGGCTTGTCAAGCTAATGGGCGGTAATTTCCTGGGTCTGTGGAGGCACCGCCCTTATGAAGTGGGACCACAGTCGCCGTGCTCCACTCCTTGGGTATGTATCCTGAGGAGAGGCTAAGATTAAACAGCTGTCCTAACTGTGGGTTTAATTCCTCGTTGAGTTCGTGAAGCACACAGCCGGGGACACCATCCGGTCCCATGGATGCTGTGTTTTGCCTTAGTGAGGGCAGTTCTCACCTGGGCGTTGGAGATGTTTGGGGGGCTACAATCCTCTGGAATAGATATCTCTCCTTTTGGGGAAGAGGGGGAGAAGTTTGCACTGAACCTGTCAGCCAGTATGTTGGCAATGTGTGTAGGTTCAGTAATTTTCACATCATTTTGAACTAATTCTGAGCATATCTGGGAGTTTCCTCCTAGGTTTCTAACATAGCTAAAGAAGGCCTTATGATTCTCTTTAGAGTCCTTGGCGATTTTTCTCTCAAAATTTGCCTTGGATGATTTTATGAGAGCTCTTAGTTTTTTACTTATAATGATCAAAGGTGTCTTACCTTTCAAGGATTTTTCTCTATCTTGTAGTAGCTTCCTCCTTTTGTTGTAGAGCTTGTTTATGGCTGGGGTCCACCAGACTGGACGCTTGCCTTTGGTACAGAGAGTCTTAGTTTTGTTTGGGATTGCCTGATCCATGCAGTCCTGTAGGTGCTGGTAGAAGGCATTTGTAAGTGATTCAGCGGTTTGAGTAATGTTTACCACTGGCTCAGGGGCCTTAAAGGAGACCACACTAGTTTTTAGAAGTGTGAAATCGGCTTTTGAGAAGTTTTTCACTGTGGTCTTTTTGTTTCAGGTGGGGCGGGATGAGGACCTCCAGCGAGATTAGTTTATGATCTGATCTCACCAGTGAGGGGTATACTTCGGTGTTGAACATTTTGATCCCATGTTCATGATGATGAGATCAAGTATGTTTTCTCCTCTTGTGGGGATGGTGACTAGTTGTTCCTTGGCATTTGAGTTTATGAACTCCAGGAATCTTTGGGTTAGAGTGTTCGGGCTTGAGTAGTGTTCCCAGTCTATATTAGGGTAGTTGAAGTCACCTAGTATGATGGTGTTTGGAGATACATTTATCCCCTCCAATGTTTTCAGGAAGGCCATGTGAGGTTCCTGAGTTTGAGAGGGTGGCCTGTAACATGCTACAAATTGCAGAGCAGTCTTGCCTATGGTTAATTGCACCTGGATGGTCTCCGATGCATCGTGCGTTGCCACCAACCTTGAGGTGTGGGTGTCCTTTATGAATATGGACACCCCTCCTTCTTGGTGTTGTCCGGATTTTGGGGCCGGAACGCATGATATGAGGTGAAACCTGTTAGTGCTGGGGTGCTCTCAGCTACTCATCTCCCTCAGGTAAGGTTTGGCAAGTCAACTAATCTGAGACTATTAAAAAGCTCTGAACTTTGTGGGATTTATTACAGCATACTTCTCAGCCCACTACTGTAGAATATAGGGCCCAAATCAAATATATATATATATATATATATATATATATATATATATATATATATATATATATATATATCTGTGTGTGTGTGTGTGTGTGTGTGTGTGTGTGTATCTACATCTATATCTTTCTATATATATGTATATATATATATATATATATATATATATATATATATATTTATATACATACACACACGCACTCGCACACGCACACGCACACACACATACATATATATATATATATATATATATATGTGTATATTGTGCATATATTTGTGTATAGCAGTGCAGAGGGTAGAGGGTTAAGGTTATGATATGTCTCTTGAAGCCCAGGGTTTGACTCCTTTATACTCCATTTGCCTATTGAGTGAATCTCAGCAAGTCTCTTCTCCAGATAGAGCTCAAATGGTGCCCTGGACTGCATGAGTATAACTATCAATGAACCTATACATAAATTAAGAAAATATCTACAGTAAACTCTCAGTTAATCAGAACTGAAGCAACTGGCACTCTCAAGCAAATGGCAAAACAAATCAAAGAAATACAGTACAATTTTCATGTGTTGCACTTTCTGTCCCCCCCACGCAGAAACATACCTTACATTTTTAGAGTTTTAGAGCTTTAAAAAGTAAGATAGAAATAAATTCCCTCTGTCCCCAACCTGAGAACAAGTCAAACCAAACAAATAGTATAGGGTACAGTATTAGTCAGGTCTATTTTGGGTTCCTATTACGTTATCGAATTGCTGAAACTTCAAAACTGTAAACATCGAACACAGTTAATTGAAGTTTCAGCAATTCGAACTAAAAAGAAAAAAAAGGTCAACAGTTAAATAACTGTTGTAAGCAGGGGGCAAGCCCCCTTGCATCCCCCATGTGTGGGGCAAGCCCTCCATAACCCCTGCTCTTTAAATATACCAACTTCGAGATCACACTACAGTGCAGTAAAGGGAAATATTCCCTTTTCGCACTATAGTGCTATCTCGGAGTTGGTATATTTATTTTATTGCACTGTAGTGCGATCTCGGAGTTGGTATATTTAAAGAGCGGGGGGTGTGGGGGGTGCAGCTCCCCACCTGGGGGATGCAGGGGGGCTTTCCCCCTGCTTACAACAGTTGATTTATGTTTTTTGTTTTTTTTTTTTACATATTCAAAATTATGAAACATCGAACATACAAGTTCGATCTTGTAGTGTTCGATGTTTCATGATTTTGATAATGTAATAGGTACCCGTCTATTTTTAAGTGCAGCTCTCAAGCAACCAGAAACTACAGTTATCCAACATCTACCAATCCCCATGGGTGCCGGTTAACTGAGAGTTTACTGTATTATGATATCAGTGTTTCTTTTCTCTCTCTCTCTCTCTCTCTCTCTCTCTCTCTCGCTCTCTCTCAAACACAAACCTGATGCTTTCTGTGAGAATAGAGTAGGAACTGCACTGTTAACTATATACCCCATGTAACTGTAAATAAGGCTGTGTCAAATGGAAGTAAGAAACTGCATTGCATGAATGAGTTTTATTTGTAAACTAGGCTCATGTGGGAGTAACCATTTTAAATTTTTGGATCTATTAGATCGAGTGCTAAAATACGGAAACTGAATGGCTGAAAACAGACTTATAGATACTAAATCCAGATGGCCATTTCCCAGAATATTCCATTTTCTCTAAGGTATGATGATTATGGAGTTGGTATATATAAGTTTGGTAGGTGGTGGGATCTGTTAGAGATGTGCTCTTCTCCTGGATTTTGGATCTTTTTTTTCTGTCAGCACTTGCCATTATGAATGTTAGCATTTCAATAAGAAGCTGCCATGCAGGGGGTTCATAGGTTCATAGGTAAGTACTAGGCTAGCTGCCCAAGGGCCTATGTAAGCCAAGCCAACAAGGTTCCCTGGCTTACGCCACCCAAGAATGTTATTTTCCTGTGCCACTGTCGAGCAGAAACACAGAAGTGATCCCCGGGGTGTATTTCCTATTTCCAATCCACTCATCAAGATTTTTCTTGAAGAGTGCTAATGAAGAACTTTGCTTGACATAGATGGGTAGCCTGTTCCAGAGTATGGGAAGTCTCTTGGACAGGAATCTATCCCTCCAGCTTGTCCTGTTTATTGTGGTGACAAGGTTTAGGTACCTAGAACGTGTAGCTTTGAGGGATTTGGATTTCTTTAGGTGTAGCATGTCCAGCAGCTCTGGGTTTGACATAGCTTTATATGTTAGGCAGAGATCACCTCGGAGTAGGCGATATGCTATGGAGTAAAGCTGGAGTTTCTTGAGGAGGTCAGTGTAGGGCATTTGTTTGAGGCCAGTAATCCTGTTTATGAGGTACTTCTGTGGCCTTTCCAGCTGCTGCAGATGTCTTGTGAGGTACATTCCAAAAGGGGCATTGTACTCTATAATGTGTCTAATGAGTTTCGGGTAGAGGGGAACAATGACCTCTTTTTTTCTGGATGAGAACCCTTTTATGATGAGGTGTGCCACAAAGAAGGACTTCCTGACTACTATGGCAATGTGACTATCAAAGGAGAGACTACTGTCCACCTGGGTCCCAAGGTTTCGTATCACACATTCAGTGTTAAGTAGATTGCTGCCTATGTGGTACTTCATGGGTACAGAGTTTTTACCAAA
The DNA here is from genome assembly GCF_019279795.1 of Protopterus annectens. Lineage (NCBI taxonomy): Eukaryota > Metazoa > Chordata > Ceratodontiformes > Protopteridae > Protopterus > Protopterus annectens. Next base: position 1,457,493,028 of record NC_056741.1, read on the forward strand.
GGGGATGACACTGCACTTTTTGGCATTGAGCTTGAGGCCATGGCTCTGACACCAGGCATCTGTCTCAGCGAGGCCCTTCTGTAGGATGTCCACATCATTTGGAGACTTGACTATGGCTCCTAGTTTGCAGTCATCTGTGAAATTCATTAGCCAGAGGCCTTCTGTGTTAACCTGTACTTCAGAGAAGTAAGTACCAAACAGTAGAGGTCCCAGGACGGAACCCTGTAGTACTCCACTTGTCGCTGCTTTGAGGTCAGATTTGGAGTCTGCAGCTTTTACAGTGTGGGTTCTGTCAGTGAGCCAATTGGCAAACCATCTTGTGATGTAGGGATTTATACCTGGTTTAGTGAGTTTAGCTATAATTCCAGAATGGAGGATGGTGTCGAAAGCCTTGGCGAGGTCAAGATAGGCTGTGTGAACCACCTTACCCTCATCTACGGCTTTGGTGACTGCCTTAAAGAAGTCGATCAGGTTCAGGAGGCATGATCTGCCTTTCACAAACCCAAACTGGGTGGGATCCAGAGTTTGGAGGTTACCAATGTCTTTGTTTATGAGTTCCATGCAAATACGTTCCATGGCCTTGCAGACCAGGCTCGTCAGGCTAATAGGTCGGTAGTTCTCGGGATCAGTGGTGGCTCCTCCTTTGTGGAGTGGGATAACTGTTGCTGTGCACCATTCAGTGGGCACAAAGCCTGATGCAAGGCTATTATTGAACATGGTGCTTAAGTGGGGAGCTAGTTCGTTCTGTAGTTCGTGTAAAACGCAGCCTGGGATGTTGTCCGGTCCCATGGATGCTGTGTTTTTGACTTTAGAGAGTGCAACTTTTTTCTGCGTAGTTGTGATTACAGGGACTCTGCATTCTTCCTATATATATATATATATATATATATATATATATATATATATATATATATGGGCCTTTTATGGGGTGAGGGGGGGGGTAAAGTTAGCACTGAACCTATCTGCCAGGATGTTGGCAATATCAGTTGGTTCTGTAATTTTCATGCCTTTGTGCTGTAACTCAGAGCAGATCTGGGTGTTGCTGTTGAGACAGAAGTGATTTTTTCATACCTCAATAAAAATGTCTAAATGATCATTTTTTCAGATTGTTGGAATCATAAGCTAGTAAAACATTCTCACCCTCCATATATTACAATAAATCTGAAGTGGTAGCTAGTGACAGTGGCACAGTTAGGGCATACCTTCAGGGGCTCCTATTTCCTGAGAGAGCATATTGCAATATTTTCTTAAGTGAAGCATCTGAAATCTGTCATCAACCAGTTACAAAAGCATGATTGGAGTGCTAGATCCTGTGCAAGCCCTGCAACAGGAGAAATGCAGGTTTAGTGCATGGCTCAACATTATGATACTCAAGAACCAGAGATGCTACTGGGCCATTTGGAGACCAGAGCAAGACCCTCATTTGCCCCTCTTTCCCTCAAATCCAAAAAAAATAAATAAATAAATAAACAAGGATAGGTAAAATGCATTGACAACAACTTTTCACAAAAACATTGACAAACAGGCTCAAAAGCATGTCCAAACAGGAAGTTTTATTGAAAGGTTAACATATTTTCAGAGTAAATCATTTAACTGTCATGTGATGCATAACCAAACACAACACAGCTTTAGCATAGCAAATTGTATTAATAATAGCTTGGTAAATAAAAAACGCAACTCAGAAAAACATGAACTAACTGTTACTATGGCACAGACATAAAAATACATCCTGACCCTTATGTATACTGTATAAAGAAGTTTAGTGTGGATTGCGACTCCATTTGTACCTGAAGTTTACATCATACTGACGGCTCCTTGTAACAAAATGGTTTAATAGTCATTGCTAGCTCAGTGAACATTGGTTCATCTACACAGTAATTTGTTTTTTATTGTCTGCTAACAGCATGCCCCCGTGGCATAATAAGGTACCAGGCAATTTACTGTGTGTGTTTACTGCTTAGCAGCAGAGCTGGGCTCTAATAGACAGTATAGGCTGTACTTCTGAGATGCCTAATTTCAGTTACAAAAAATCCTCATGCATATCAAATAAAGATAAATACAAAGTGTAAGCAAGTAAAAAAACAGACGAAATAAAAGATATTGAAAAAAGCCTTACACCAATTTCTGGTTCAGACATACAGTATAATATTTTGGGCAGCAGAACTGGTTACTCTGCAAATCTGCAGTAATCGTGATTATTTCAATGTACTCTAATGGAGACCTCAAGAAGCCCATTAACAATATGAAGTACATTGAGGGCCCATTTTTGATTGATTTTTTTTCTTCTTAGTTCACCAGGGGAACAAAAACAGACTTTCAGAGTATAAAGCAACATGCGCTAAATACTTAGCTCTGGCCCCTGACACACCTCTCAACTGTCCAGATTTTTGCAGAATGTCCTGATTTTCATGTCATAACATTTGTGTCTTTCTGGCAAATCAGTGAGGACTGAAGTCATTAAAACATGACACACATTTGTGTTTCAGACTTCATTTCCTTCAGAAAATGCATACCAATATAAATCCTGTTATTCTAGCAACTTTCTAACTGTGAACTTTATAAGGGCAATATTTAAAACCTGTCCCTATTTGTGGGCCTTTGACCTCATTATTTTAGGCTTTGTCCAGAGTTCTTGTGGTAAGACATTGAGAGGTATGCCTCCCCCAGGACCCTGCATAAGAAACAAAGATATATGTTATTTTTTTTCAATAACCAAGAAACTAGTAATATAAATTTGGAGAGTGTCAGTAACTTGTCCTCACATTGGTGATGCAGAGGAGACTGCAGCCTTCCTGAAAAAAAAAAAACAAAAAAAAAAAACTTAACTTTCAGAGAACCTGGTCATCAAGGGTTTAATCTTTGATAAGTCATAGTGGAAATATTTACAATATCCTTGTTTTAAAATCAAGAAGAGCATACATTAAAACTGTGACTGGCTTTGTTCCATTGCTGTCTATCAAGCAGTATAGCTGGATTGTTTGCTTTCATTCCCTAAATGTCCTGGTAGTTTTTAAAGTAGTTTGTCCATGTACCGACAAGCATTTCACTGATATAAAAAATTAAACATTTCCCGCAAATATATCTACAGTAGTTTGTCCATGTATGCACAAGCACTCATACTTTACCAACATGAATCATTTGCCCCCAATGACCCTTTCAGCATTTTTTCCAAGTATGCATAAGCACCAGAATGAAACTTTTCACCAGACAACCCCTTCATCAGTCTGTCCAAGTACACACAACCACCAGAATGAAATGTTTCACCAAACAACCCCTTTAGCAGTCTGTCCAAGTATGCACAAGCACCAGAATGTATATCTTCACCAAACAATCCCTTCAATGGTTGGTCCAGGTATGCTCAAGCCAGAATTAAACATTTCTCCTAACGACCCCTTCAGCAGTTTGTCCAAGTAGGCACAAATAATCAAATGAAACCAAAATGAATGATTTCCCCCCAAAGATCCCTTTAGAAGCTTGTTCAAATATGCATAAGCCCCAAAATGTACCATTTGCCAGCAAAGATCCCTTCAGCAGTTTGTCCATGTATGCACAGTACCAAAATGACACAAAAATGAATAATTTATTTCAAAGATCCCTTCAGTTGTTTGTCTAATTATGCACAAAGACTAGAATGAATCATTTCCTCCTCCTCCACGACCCCTTCAGCAGTTTGTCCAATTAATTGCAAGCACCAGAATGAATCACTTTCTCCCAACAATCTCTTCAGCAGTTTTTCCAAGTATGCACAAGCATCAGAATGAATCTTTTCACCAAACAATCCTTTCACTGGTTTGTCCAAGTATGCTCAAGCACCAGAATGAAATATTTTGGCCAACAACCCCTTCAGCAGCTTGTCTGTGCACAAGCTCTCAAATGAAACCAAAATGAATAATTTCCTTCCAAAGATTCCTTCAGCAGTTTGTCCACGTATGCACAATCACCACACAGAAACATGCCCCCCAGCAACCCCTTCAGCAGTTTGTCCAAATATGCACAAGCACCATAATTAATCATTTCCCCCAATGACCACTTCAGCAATCTAAGTATGCGGAAGCACCAAAATGAATGATTCCCTCACAACGACCCCTTTAGCAGTCTGTACAAGTATACATAAGCCCTCAAATGACACTAAATGAAACATTACCACTAATGATCTTTTCAGTAGTTTCCCCGTGCATGCAAAACAAGCATACTACTAAGTAAACTTACATACTTAAAAAGACTTGTTTTTCCTGCCCTACTCTATAGTCCCACACACCAAACAGACCCACAGTGACTGACTCAGATTTTGAAAACACTATATCTCTCAGCTTGCAGTGGGCACCTATGATATAAGACACTGTCTTTATTGCATCACCTCCCTCTACCTGAGCAACCAATCACAGGTCTTTTTGGGGTGTTTCCCAAGATAAATGAAGGAAGCATGGGCAGGAGGCATGTAGGAGCATCTCTAATGTCTGTTTAGGACAAATGCATTGCTGTTTCCCTTAAAGGGAACTAAAACAATGTATTAAAATTCTGTTTTACAGTCACAACATTGACATGTTCACCCATTCCTGGTTACGCTAATGTCAAGAACCTCTTAAACTATTCCCTGCTTGCAAACCATTATGGCACTGTAGAATGTATGACTAGCAGTTATGAATCCATTCGCCTCTGTCAAAATCTTTTACACCTCATAAACAACATCAAATAGTCGAAGTCACCCAAAAAATGATGTTGCAAGTCCTATAAAGATGCATAAAGCTTTTCTGCTATCCCTATGCATTTTATGTAACTTATTCTGTGCTTGTTGCTGGTCTATGAAACATGTTTTCCTTGCCGCAGCAATCATGGTCAAACGCTGTAGTCACTAAGTTGAAACAATGATTTTTTACAGGGTTGGTGGTGACAAATAAGGCATTAACAGGTATCCATGCTGTCTCTGCTTGTATTTGCATACAAGTCAGCATAAAAGGAATGCAGTGTAATGAACTACAAGGCAATAACATCAAATAGTGCCTTTAGAACAAGTTGGAGAAATTGTTGACTATAATTTCCAAACAGACCATATTCTAACCTTCAGTTAACATTGTTTATTAGTGATACCATATGCTTCTCCACAAACAAACAAACAAACAAAATTATTCTTATAAGGTACGCAGGTCATTTTTGTTGCTTCTTCAGGCTATGTCTTGAAAGTACAAATGATGTCACATTTAGAACAGAAACACAGACAGATTTTGCTACCTTCACCTAGTAAATTATCATGCATCTTTAAGTGGAAAATCAGACCGACACTGTTCTTGTAAACATAGGGCTTTGGTTTTCTGAGAAAATGGTATTTAACACTGCCAGAAGGGTTGTGCTGAAGTACATTATGAATATGAACAACAGCAAGGGCTAGCTATATTATTCAAATATACCCATGCAAATAACCTTGGTGGCCATGCAAGACAGCAAGTGATAATTTGCATATCTGTCTCATTTTCGTTAGCAGTAAGAAGGAACTGCCAACTGCGGCCATTTAAATTGCTTTATGATGAAAGTGCATGCATTACTGTTGGCAGGGGTTAACGTATTTTATAGGCAGTCCACAGTAGTGTAACCTGGGGACAGCAGTATCCCTGTAAGTGTTAGACAGGGATACTGCTGTCCCCAGAAGCGGTATCCCTTTAAGTGTTAGACAGTCCATTCCACAATTGAAGAATAATCTTTCTGCTGGTAGTTATACCATTCCTGGCTTTATTATATAAAATCCCATCACCAACATATGCATTTCACTATCTGTCTTTATTATAAATCAGTTAGCACTGAAAATTGTAAGTCTGTCATTCTGCAGCAGTTACAGCTATGTAGTACACTGTTACAGCTTCCTTATCCCACACCTTGATGGACACACCAGATGATCCCTAGTATAAGGTCTTCTATGAGAAAATAAACTATGATAATCTTTTACATTTATTGTGGTGGTATTGTAAATGTTAGCAGTGATAACTTCTGGTTTCATTATGTTTGGACAATATGAATAGAGACATTTTGATTTCTCTGAGTATGTGTTTCAGACAGAAATGTGCCTTGCACTGAGCAGCATTTGTACCTTCACCAAGAATGATGCTACAGTATAAACCATGGATGATTGGCTTCAATAACTGGCTTAGTTTCTGCTGTCTTATTTGGGGGTTAAGTATTCTTCATCATGGGAAGATGTTAACAAATCACATTGCTTTGCAAAGGATAGTCTGCACCTGTCCCCACTAGGCTTCCGAATATTCTCTAAAATTTTACCCTCCCCTTTAGAGCCTTTTTTTAAGTAATGCCAAATTGACAAACCTACCAACATAACAAATAAATACCAAAGAAACCTAAAGGTGTTACTGCTCACTGCTAGGTGCCTAAACAAGAAACACCACACCCTGGAAAATCTCCTCACTCTGGCGAATATAAAAGTTTGTGCCATTACAGATACATGGTTGAAATCAAAGTATTCTGGCATTGCAAGTCTTCACTGCCTTCCACACTTTTAAATCATCAGCTGCACAGATTGGGGTAAAAGATGGAGGAGTCCTGACATACATTAGCAACAAGTATATCGCTAGGATTTTTAAACAAAATGATGACCTGGAGTTTATCCATGTGCAAGTCACCACAGACAAAGTCCAATACCATATCCTAGCAAGCTATAGGTCACCTTCTATGTCCCAGGAATCCCATAGCTGATACCAAGACCTGCTGTCAGGCACTCACCATTAAACCAAACACCCTATACATGGGGAACTTTCACTACCCCTCTAGACTGGGAAGCATGCATTGTCTTAAACTTACAGGCACAACAATTCCTGGGCACTATTAGCACAAATACCCTTGACCAGATAGTGCGAACACCCACCAGAGGCTCAAATAAACTGTAGCTGGCACTCACTGATATGGGAGAGTGCTTCATACTTGCCATTGTCATGCCATCAATGGTGAGATCAGACCACAAAGCTTTCTTATCGAAATAAAAATCAACTTGGAAATCCCAGGAAAAACCTGTAAAAATTAGGAACTATTCCAAAGCTACTATACTAAGTGATAGTTTATTAAAATGTAATGTCTCTTCTAACCCAGAGTTCACAGATGTGAAAGCCACTATGTGGTTTTGCTCAGAGACACCCAGTACAACCATGTAAATGGCTGTATATAGGCAGTTGTACCTACTAGAAGTAAGCCCAAGACAAACTCTAAGGTCAAGCTACACCTGTAAAATCCTAAACTCAATAGGGTATACAATGAAAGGAAAAAAAGTCATGGCTAAAATCAGAAAGAGCAACTTCCATAATAAGAGCTCTCTAATTAAGCCAAACAGGAAACTATGAGGACTAATTAATTCCAACAAGACCAATTACAAGGTCCATATAGCCTCACAGGCTAAATACAACCACAAGGCCTTCTACAGTTATGTCCATAACTCCAAAGGCAACACACAGCAATGTGCCAAACTAGTGGTCAGTGGTGACACTTTCACTGAGCAGAGCAACATAGTGATTCTGCTGGCTGACAAATTCAGTTCAGACTTCACCCACCAAGCCCCATCCACCTCCTCCCATGAAACACCTACTAGCAGACCCCCCTCCAACTATTTTCAAGGAACAGGTCCTGGTGACACTTAATAAAGCCAAAACACATCCTCAATGGGCCCTGGCAATATTCCAGGATGCCTCCTAAATAGCTTGAAACATTATCTTTCAGGATCACTTGAGTATCTTTTCAACTACAACCCCAAAACAATATTTCTACCATGAGAATGGAGGACTAAAATGGTTATCCCACTTCACAAGGGTGGACCATCAATTGGCCTTGGAATCTACAGACACCCATTAGTCTGACTCGTCTATTATGCAAAACCATGGAATGAATTATCATAGAAATGACTGACAAAGACATAAGCGACTTTCAAACACTGGACTCAATCCAGTTTGGCTTTGTCAAGGGATGGTCATGCCTACTAAACCTGATGGACTTCTTTGAGAAGGTCACCATGGTAATGGTTGAGGGGAAAATGGTGTATACTCCCTACCTGGACCTGCTTAAGGCATTTGATAAAATACCCCTCTCAAGCATTGTTGGCAAACACTCTGAATTAGGCATAAATCCCTGCATATCTCACTGAATTGCTGGCTCGCTCACATTTAGACCCAATAAGTCAGAATTTGTGAGACCACCTCCACCAAGAGTCTGGTCAACAGTGGAGTACCTCTGGACTCCATGCTGGGCTTGCTCCACTTTGGCATCTACTTTTCAGGAGTCAAAACTAATGTCAAAGGCCTTTGCCTCACCAAGTTCACAGATGGCTACAAATTGGGAGCTATCATGGATTTCCCCTTGACATCAACATTGCAAGAGGGTCTAATAGACAAATTACTGGTGGCAATGCCACAGTTTAAAATTTAATGCAAAAAATGCATTATAACTAACTTTTGGAAGTTGTCCAAATAAGTTAATTAATCTGTTGATAAAACACCCATAAGGGTTAACTTGGTAATTAGGGATCTGGGAGCATATGCAGACAGTAACTTAGCCTTCAATCATCATCTAACAAAGACAGTAAGAACATCTTTCTATGTCACCTAACTTATAGGTAAGGGTATGGCATCCAGTTCCAAGGAAGTTGTAGTACCACTCTATTCAGCCCTTACCAGAGTCATCATTGAGTACAATGCCCCTTTTGGCATGTACCTAACCAGACACTTGCAAGAGTTTCCACAAAGTTTCCTCACCAGGAGACTCCAGGTCATGAATACTCAGTACTACATGGATTGCCTAAAGGCCCTATCTCTGTACTCAGTATCCTATAGGCTGCTGAGAGGTGATCTATGCCTGGCTTATAAGGCATCCTCAGATCCAGCCCTGAGGATCTTTGCACATATGCAAAACAAACTGCACTAGAAAAACTAGATCCTAGGATTGGAACAGCATCACAAAATCCTAGGATTTCAACTTCAGCTATGACATAAATAGAACATGCAGGAAGAACAAATATTTGACTGAAAGGATCCCTGTGTTATGGAACAAGCTCCCATCCATTTGAAGCAAAGTTCATCCCTGACTCTATTCAATCAAAACCTTGACCATTGGATGGAAAATTGCAAATTCACCCAAGGTCTGGCTCCCATGCCTCTGATGGACAGAGTCTGTAAGTAAGTAAACTGTTCTCCAACTAACATTTCCCACTCCCTAAATCCCTTAGCTACCTCCTTACTAGCATATCCCTCCCTCTCAACAGATGCCGAAGGTACTTGGGGGCAAATTGTGTTGGGGTGCATGGCTAGGGTTATAAAGGCCCTAATAGTCATTAGCCTAGTAACAGCCTATGAAACTATAAACCTATGAACATATGAGCTATCATAGATTTCCCCATGACACAGACATCTTACAAGAGGGCCTAACACAGACAAACAACTGGTGTTAAAGTCACGGATGAAAACCCATATGCCAAAAAATGTACTATACTGCCTTTTGGGAAAAAGCCACCCAGACAACCCTAAGAGCTGTTTTGGTAATCAGATATCTGGGAACATGTGTAAACAGAAATCTGGCATTTGACCAACATGTGGCCAAGGAAGTAAGAAAATCGTTCTATGTGGCCCAACTTATAAGTAAGGGCATGGCATCCAGGCCCAAGGAAGTCATAATGCCACTTTATGTGGACCTTATCAGATCCATCATTAAGTATAATGCCCCATTTGGCATGTACCTAACCACACATATGCAACATTTGGAATGCTGACTAAGGTTCCTTACTGGAAGAATCTAGTGTATAAATATGTTGTCCTAAATGGATCACCTTAAAGCCCCTATCTCTGTACTCAGTCTCTTACATGTTACTGAGAGACGATCTATGCCTGGCATACAAGGTATCCTTTTGCAAATCTGGAAAATGAACAGCATCACTAGATCCTGGGATTTAAATAAACAGGATATGCTAGCAAGACAGATGTGTGTCTCAGAGGATCCCCTTGCTCTGGAACATGCTCCGTATCCACATGAAGGAAAGTCCAGCTCTTACCCTATTTAAGCATGACCTTGACCAACGGATGGGAAATCAGAAATGTACCCTGAGTCTGGCCCCCATGTGTCTAAAAGACAGAGGCAGACAGTAACTATGCCCAAACAAACATACCCTCCCCCACATAACCTTTAGAAACTTTCTCACTAACATATCCCCCTCCTAATAAATGCCTGTGATATAAAGAGACCCAATTGGATTGGCTTACATGGCTAGGCTTATAAAAGCCTTGGTGGTAATTAACCTAGTATATACCTATGAATCTATGTTAGTTTGTACAGGGAATAACTAATATATCATTTATTATCACCTTCACCATTTGAAAGGCTATGTACAAAAAGGGCTTGGAAATAAGTAAATATGATCATGCTAAGATATTGTGGGTGAACTGCCATGGTCAGTTGAATCTTTGCAGCATTTTTTCAGACAACTGACCAATGCCTGAGAGCAAACACTACTAAAAACTCCTGTTGTCCACCACAGCAGTAAAACTTGATAATAAAATCAAAACTTTAATAAAAAAGAATATAACATAAAACAAGCAGTCCTCAGTCTTCCAATAAGCGCTTTCAGCAAGTATGCCTTCCTCAGATCGTAGAATGTCTGGATGTAAAGATCCATCTACACCCTGATAGAGGTATCAGCACAGGAATTCATAAAAAAGAAACCTGAAGAAATCATTATCTGCATAGGGGGAGTATGCACCCGGGACATATCTTTGATAACATCTTTGAGAATCAGATCTTAAGAACTTCAAGATTATGTACTGAGAATGAAGACTTTGTAGCAGAACAGAGAAATATTGAGACGCATCTAAGTAAAAGATCTTATAAAAGAAAGAATTTAAGACTGAAGCATGATCTACAGGAATTAAGGAGAGGAAAGGGACTTCCCTACTTCTCTGAACCTACATCAAGTCATCATGAGAGTCTGGATTTTAAAACTCAATCACAGCAACTTAAAAGTTTGTTAACATACACTGCTGACAATAAGCAAGTATGTGAAGTTATTAGGAAGTTTTGGCCAGTATTGACAACTGATGACAAAATAAAAGACATCGTAGGGGAACAGCCCAGATTCATATATAAAAATAAGAAGAATTTGAAACGTCTCATTTGCAACAAAGATGGTTTTGAAGGAAATAGGCCCAATTCTAACAGGAAGGGCACTTTCAAATGCCTGCGATGCAAAGCTTGCAACTCCATTGACAGCTCCAATACTTTTGTACATCTATACTCCAGGCAACAGTACAATTTTAATGTTTATGCTGATTGTACTAGTTCCCACATTATATACTTAGCGACTTGCTGCCAATGTAGTGCTTTCTATGTTGGCAAAACAGATCAACGTCTTAAGGAACGTATCCTTAGACATTTAAGGGACATCAAACAGAAAGATGCCAATAATGCCTTAGCAGCCCATATAGTACAGTATCCTTCTCATCACTTTGTATTTAAGGCCATAGAGGCTGTCTGTCAGACCACAAGAGGAGGCGATGTTCATAATCGCACAGAGTTAAGGGAAACATGCTGGATAGTTAATTGAAGAGCGAACAGATTACCAGGGTTGAATACCATTATGCCATTAAAACCTGCACTTAGGAATTGAAGGAATACAATCAGCAAGCTTACTTGAATGTTGCTTCATTCATATAATGTATTCACATACATAGCTACTAGTTTTCTCATATACAATCTCATAGTAAAAAGAAGTACTGCGCCTTTAATTATAATGAAGGAAATTATACCTCTTTGCTAGCTGGCCTCCTTTTGGTTTGCAACAAGGGTGTGTCACAGATGAATGGCTGTGATCCCTTATAAATACAAAAGCTGAACAGTCTTTTTTTTACGATCTGAGGAAGGCATACTTGCCGAAAGCGTTTATTGGAAGACTGAGGACTGCTTGTTTTATGTTATATTCTTTTTTATTAAAGTTTTGATTTTATTATTAAGTTTTACTGCCGTGGTGGACATCAGGAGGTTTTAGTAGTGTTTGCCTTTTCTTTTCCTCGTTGTTGTCCCTCACAGTGTAAGAAAGTATTTTACCTAATGCCTGAGAGCAAGACCTTCATGCAGCAAAGGTTTTGGTACAACTAAATGGACCTCATTTATGACTACAATAATAAATATTAGTATTAACTGTATAATTTGTAAGTAAATATTTTAATTTTCCCTTTTTTCTTATTTTTATTTGCACTTTTTCCTTGTGATGTTGTCCACATTCATTGCCTCTCTCTAGAAAAATTACCCCAAAATATCACCTGAAAGCAGGTGTTCTCTAAAAGACCATTGAGGGGGCCTGTAGCTTGCAAGGATATGGTATGGGCCTTTGCTTATGCTAATTTTGATGTGGTGAAGCTCAATCATCTCATGCAGTCTGATTAGCCCTGAGGTGCGTTTGTTCTCATATATATTGAGACACCTCCACTCATTGTCTCATCCTATGCTGTAGGTGGTCTAAATATGTAGAAAGCATTATAGCCCTGCACTGCAGGGGTGCGGTAGTGGTGCTGCAGTAGCATTGTCACCTTACAGCAAGATGTTGTCGCGTTCGATTCTCAGCTAGAGCGTCTTCTGTGTGGAGGCATGCGTGAATGGGCGTGCCTTCGTTGAAGGTTATGCGTCAGGGCTGGTAACTCGGCACGTAAAAATCCACTACCAAACATTAGCAGACTGGAGTTCCGCTGTGGCGACCCCTATAGGCCGAAAGACACAACAACTGCAGAGGTGTTTCAGTGCTAGAAACCATGACCTCAAAAAATGAAACAACAACCCAGCATTTTAATGTTATCCATAGAACATATAACAAGATGATAGTTCTATTGTGCAGATTCTTAATTTATTTAAAAGATGACACATCTGATTATTATTTTGGTAACCCTCTGTTCAGGTACACCTTTGAGCACTTTAAGATTAAGTAATTTGTTGAAACAGTATCAGACATACACTGAAACAAAGAAAATCATGACTACAAGATAAAATTTTTAGTAGCACATACTGTTACCTAACAGGACAAGACTAGTAACTGTTTAATTTGAAATAACTTGTATTCTGATTTTATATGCATGCAATGAAAAATAGCTCTGCCTGGTGTGACCTTCAAGTTACTAAATGCAAACAAATAGTTTAGCAGTATAAGTGTCTCATATGTATAATACCCTTGTCTTTGGTGCTGAAAGATCAGTAGGTTGTGGGTTTGATCCTTACCCCACAGGAGTGGATTAATCTTCCATTACTGATATTGCAATGCAGCATTAGGGTGCACTGCGGTGTCAGTAATGCCGAGCAGTGTTAGGGTGAACTACCGTCCTGAGTGTGCTATCCTTCAAATGAAATGTTAAACTGACACCTCATCTGCCTGAGTTGGTGGTAGCTCAAGTGGAAGTAAAAGACCCTGTAGCACTTACTGAAAAAAGTAGGGGAATTTTCCCTGGCGCCTTGGTTAAATTTCCTATAGTCAGTATAAATACTACCTTAAATGGCCCCTGAAAAGAAGACCTAGCCAAGCAGCACAAACACAATCAGGAAAGGATAAATAAATAAACAAATATCAACTTCACATAACAGCTGATCACTTTATGCCTAGCTGTAATGTTCAGTTTACTAAGTACAAACAAATAAATAAAAATGTGTGTATCTTGAATCTCAGCAGATCGCAATATATGTGCTGCCCTTTATTTAGTAAAATAGGCTTTTTTTTTGTCTATCAAGCTGTTTATTTCAAGAAGGTCATAAGCATGGATTAATTAGTATTAAGTCTGGTGCATAAAGGAGAAGATACAGTGGTTTGTTCATCTTTAAAATTTTCTTTCTACATTATTTACTTTTAGCAGTATATTTTATGGATATGACATAAAGTCTTGTGAAGTTATCAAGCAGTCATTCAATAACTGACAGAAAAGTAAACTCTTAACTTTTGACTTTCTTGTTAGAATATAACAGTAATTAAATGGTAGCAAGTATAACACAGACAATACGCATACTGGGAGGGTCAGCATTAGTATGGTTTACAGCTCTGCCTGGGAGGTTAGCATAATGGTTAATATGTTTACTTTACAGACACAAGGTACACGGTTTGATTCTCATAATGGGGTAACTGGCTAGGCTTAAAATGGCCCACACATGGGGTAATTGGCTAGGCTTAAAATGGCCCACATATGGGGTAATTGGCTAGGCTTAAAATGGCCCACAAGGACAGTTAGCCTAATACTGACCTATAAATCAAAAGCAGAAATGTATTGCTTTTAATTTAAGGATAGATTTTAAAAGAAAACTGAAGTTCATAAACTCTAAATATATGCAGGATATGAAATGTGTTTAATAATTTCATACCCTTCAGTACACGGACTATTATTACTTATTAGAATCAAAAATAAGATGACTTGTTCTAATATCTTTTATTCATGGACTATTACAAATCCTATTGACATCAGTGATTTACAGGATGAAAAAAACTGAGCTGTAGGAGATATCTGGTCGTTCATATAGGTGAACAAGGCAGCCGCCTAGGGCATTGCTCATCTAGGGACACTTTTAAGCCCTTTATTTATTTATTTATTTTTTTTAACTAAATAAATGCAATCATTGTTTTCAGTAGGAAATTGATGGGTGAAGAGGCTATCTGTGGATACAAGTGACGTACACCTGCTGTTGGTTGACCAAACAGTGTATCTGCTATAATCAGTATAACCCCAAGATTGCTGTGGCTTATGCTTATGTGTGTGTTTGGGAGTTGCACTGCTTTTAACAACATCAGGTTAGCCGTTCCTTTCACTATCCATCAAAACCATCATTAGTGCACATGATAAGTGGATATCTTTGTTGGTCTATAAGGAGCAGGGTGTGCTTGGAAGTAAGTAATCATTAGCATAGTAAGTAGTGTAGCAGCTCACGGCAAATAGCTTTGCCTTTTTCTGTGTGCAGTCTGTATGCCCTTCTTTGGTCTTCGTGGGTTTATCTGTGTGCTCTGGATTCCTCCAACACCACAGACATGTAATGTAAGTTAATTATGGTACTTCTATTTCCTTATGCTTGTGCTCTTCCTATAGACATGACTTCTGTTTGTGTGAAAAATCAGTAGAGCTTCACAGGAGAAGTGTCAGGTGTGTGTGTGTGTGTGTGTGTGTGTGTGTGTGTGTGTGTGTGTGTGTGTGTGTGTGTGTGTTTGTGTGTGTGTGTACGTGTGTACGTGTGTACGTGTGTGCATGTGTGCAGATACAAAAAAGAAAAAGAAAACAGAGAGAGTCACTATCTTTCAAAAATAATGGAACATCCAGACCCTCACAGATTTTGATGGCCTGGTGGTTTCCACATCCAGTCTGTACAAGTGGATTTTGGCTACAGGCTTATTATTGGTTTCTGCCCTGAATCTCATTGTCTAAAACTAGCCCTCCTTTGATGCATGCACAGGAGGCCACTGTAGTTTGCATGTATGTGGATGAGGGATGGGTATGGTGTAATCATTAATACTTTAATTTTACTTAGAATATACCCTCTGAGGTGTTCATAGAATGTTGCTATAGCTTGTATATGGGCTGTGTACAGTGTAACCATTGGTTCTTTAACACCCCAAAAAACTCAACGCTGTGCAATGAAGGTCACAGTAACTTGTCTACTTGAAATATACTGTTCAGGGCAAGCAAGCTGGAATATATTATTATGATTCTTATTATTTTCACTTTCTTCCTAATCAAACATCAGATTCATATAAGGGTAGTTATTTCTGGGAAATTGATAAGGAGGAGTGCTCTTGCATACATCTCAAAGCTGCTACATGAAATACGGTATTCTGTTACATTTGTTCTTTTAGTTTTATCCCAGCCTGACATCCGCATCATACACAGAAGATGGCAGTACTTTGGGAAAATGGTGAGGAGGCGTGCTGTATATATGTTTAACAGCAGCCACTTGAAATATATGACTATGGCAGTTTAACTCTTCACCCCAGTCTAACATCAGAGGAACACACAGAAGGTTACTACCTTTTTATGGTGGGGTAGGGAGGCAGGCACTAGTCCCAGGTATGATGTATGTACCTTTAAAAGTGTTCATTGTAAACTGTATTTTGTCAGATACAACATATTTCTTTCTTGAAAGCAAGTAAGACTGAGTTTCTTTTTTTCGCTTATGTTTTTTATTCATGCCATCATTGGTTCACAAAGGTGGGAAAAAATGTGTCTTAGAGCATCTACAATGCCTTAACTTCTTGGAGGGGGGGGTTCTAGTGACCCACAACCCCCATGCTTTTTTTTTGATTATTTATTCCACATTCATTACAGTGTACTCTTAGTTGGTTAGGGTTTGATGAAAAGATTCAGGAGAAAGCAATGTAGAAGAGAAAGATGAAATCTCTTTCCTTGCTCATAGTTTTTGCTCATGACATCATGGATTAAAATGTTGGTAAATAGCTGCAATGTACACCTCACCATATTTATAACCTCATGACTTCTGGGAGATGTTAGCCCTGCAGACCCCTGGCATAATTTGATTATTTATCCCACAGTAATTACAGTGCGCTCTTGTCCACTTACGATGTGTTGAAATGATGCAGGAAAAAGCTGATGAATGAGACAAAATGTGCAAGCAGGCAGTGAAAAGTATGAGAAGTAGACTAAAGTAATCTGAATGATGTGGAGAGGCTGTAGTGGAGTAAGGAATGGATGGGTACTTGGAGATGTGAGGGCAGCAGTGTGGAGACACCACACAGCTACCATCTAGAGTGTCCCTTCACCTAAGACTGGCCCTGGAATGGAGGGACAGAATGCTAGTGCATGGATTAATGTTTGAGTGAGAATGAAAAAGTACTTTAGAAAGTACTTTATATGGAGAACATGACTGAAGCCTGAAAAACTATGCCAGACAGCTAGTGCTAGACTATACCTCAGTCTCATGGGAGAACATAGCCTAATGTAAGAAATTAACGAGACACTAGGATTGGATCAACAGGTGGCAAACTGAAGGGAACTCTAAAGACTAAATTGTGACAATCAATTGGGTTTTAAGGAGCACTGACAATTAAAAAGTTTTCAGAACAGCCCTGTGCATAGAAATCCATTGCATTTCAGATCAGAACAAGAAATTTGGATTTTGCTAATGCATGTCAGAATTTAGTGACACATGTTGGTGTGGGTTGTTTTCTGGTTCACTGGGCTTCCTTTAGCTTTACCATGGTAAGTGGATAACATCTGGGAGACAGAGTGCTCCCAAGAGACTCAGAAGTCAGCCAGAAGGTAGAGTGATTATATACAGTTTGCAGAAATGGCTTTTATTATAGGAGTCAAGCCATCTAATTTTTCTTTAGTAAATACTTTATTCTGGTGCATCAGGGGTGCAATTGCAGCATTGCTTATAATGATTTTCTCCAACTGGAAAACAGTGCCTTCTATTTGGTTTGACATTTCATAAATATACTCACAGACTGAGCTCATGGTCTAATGGCCACCACAATATGAAATTAATGGCATGAGTTTTGGACCATTATTTTGCATGCACAGAAATGCCAGTCTCAGTGTTGTGTTACTAATTTTACTGCATGGGACACCATAACTTGTTTGCTTCTTCTGTTTGTTTATTCACACTACTTTTAGATTTCCAACTATTATTCCATATTCTTTTTTTTTAGTTTTTTTTTTTTGTTTTGTATGCCATTTCCTTTGTAAGATTTGTATTGATTTGCTTACATGCATCTAATATAAGTTCTGTTTTATTAAAGTGATGCTGTTCTAGAAAACATGGCCAAAAGTATTTATTTTAGCAAGAACTATAAAGTGGTTTATGTTCATATTGTTGGAGGAGCTGTTATAATGTAGTCACATTTTTATGAATTTATTGTTTTAGCTTTAGTTTTAGTTCTCAGTCATCAGATCTTAGGAATCTATATCTAACATTTCAATTTTCTGTCTTTCTTACCTTACTAGCAAATTTCCTTTGTAAAACATACAGCTCAAAACATGTGAAATGCTGTTGCTGGATCTTGTACGTAAATAGGGCTTTATTATCACTAAGCTACTAAAAGAATGTTCTTTTTCAAGATTTAAATAAAATATGATAAAGAACATGTTGTGTACACAGCTGCAGTTATTGTGCACTATAAACAAGCAAGGAATTAGATCAATTCATCTAGAGAGCTATTGAATATATTTATTGTTAAGCTGTCATGAATGAGGCATATAATTTGATTTAGTCTAATTAAATATTGCTGTCTGCAGTGAAGTCGGCACATTAGTAAGAAAGGCAAATATTGTCATTCTCTAGGAAAAGTGGTACAGTACATAAAACATGGCACTGCATTATCTGTAACAAACAAATAGGAGTTAGGCATTTAATTATACAATGCCTTTTTATGACTTCAGAGAACAAAATCTAATACCTACCATGATGCAATATGAGCTGTCTAAATCCAAGCAGTATAAATAATTTTGATCAGTTTCCAAACATGGCTATATCTGTATGAGAATACACCCAGTTAGAGTAGGTTGAAAGGATGTGTTGAATGTAGGCATAATTCTTTGAAAATATGGTTAACTTGGCTTCTGCTGAAACTGAGTGTCTAAATTCTGTTGCCATGTGCCAGTTTCATTACTGTACTTTGATGATATATGACTGTAATGACCAAGGCATTATTACATTATTTCTTCTTGTGTAAAGCACATTATTGTAATGTTTGCATAAAACTTCATTGTCAGATGTTTTTTCTTTTTTGTAACTTGTAATAACTGTCTGGAGCTTTTCTCTTTGGGTCTCCACTGAAAACGGACCACTGGCTCAGTTGGACTAATCCAGTTAACAAATGACAAATAAATAAATAAACTTCTTTGCACCGGTTTTATGTAACTGATCTTACACCAGTCTCTGCATGTGTTGGCAACATCTTGATTCGCCTGGGATTAATTTCTCCAAGTATTTTGAGTTTCGAATACCATAATAGGAATGGATCCTATTCCTAAGTCAGGTTATGATTAGAGTTCATTGAAATCAGTATTGTTTCAATCTTTGATGTTAGCTAAAGGTGCTCTTCTGAGCACCTACAATGTGCCTAGAATTGCATCCTTCTACAATTCATGCTGGATTACATCTATTAATAGCATATATATGTATGGCTGTAAATTGCTTTTTATCAGACCTGTTGCTCCTACTACTATTGGGAATGTCTGGGTATCTATGTGCACTCTGATCAATGATCCACCAATTACTGCTGTAAACTTGCACTTTGCCAGAGCAGGCTTTCTTTATTATTCAGTCATCTCATCTGATATGCATCATATCCATTCCTTGCCATTGATAATTCATAAGTGATAAGGATCAAAATGTAAGCATGGAGGTAAAACAAAGCTATGGCTTATTTGTTAAGACACAATAAATCAAAATGACTGTAATAGCCAAATGCTAAGCATCTGTCTGATTTAGGCACCCCCATCTACCCTTTACCCCAAATTATCTGCAGTTTTGTTAGCTTATTGATTTACATAAAGATACATTAGTGTTTATGGAAGACTATCTATCTATCTGCTTGTCAGTCTGTCATATATCTGTCTATTTCTTTCTCTCAAGCTGTCTATCAGTATGTCTGTCTAGCTATCTAAGTATAAGAATGCAGTCTGTCAACCCATTGTATTTTCACAAGTAACAGACACTTGTATACCTTTCAACAACTGAATAAAAAGCAACTAATCAACTTGTCTGATCTCTGTCTTTTACAAGTTTTTTTTAGGCAAGTTAATTTAACTCTTATCCAAACCTGCAATTATTCACCATAGTGTGTGTAGTGTCATGTTCATTAATACTGAAACTCCACTAGAGTGACAAGGCTGGCACCTTTCTTGCATACCATTCATAGATAAATACCAGACAACCAGTCCACCAACTATTAGAAGCCTATCCAATAATGAGAGGCCAGAACCAAACCCTGCACATTGTCTCTGTGATGTGAAGACCTTAACCATTATGCCACCCCCTGCCTTTGCTAGAGATAGCCTTGATTCTCTTATCAGTACAGAAATCCAAAGGATTGGAGTGGGGGACAAGACTGTTTAACTACCAGCTGTTCACTTCTCTTCTCTGTTTATCCAGGGATAGAATCAGGGGCAACTACACTGTCCAGTGGCGAGCTTTACCTGTAAAACATAAAATAAGCATGTGCAGAATGCTGACGGAGCATACAAAACAGTATTTATAGTTTAGACACATCCGTGCCCATGTGGTAAAGGCAGGAAAGAATGTTGTGCTCTTATCTCTAAAGAGTGGTGATTCTTTAAATTGTTGCACCTCTGTCACTATCTCCATAGATCATTCGAAGTTGCAAGATGTGGTATCAGGCAAATACTCATTAGGAAAAAACGACCTCTCCAGCCTGGCACTATAGATGTACATTCAAGTTTATCATTGTGCTTATAAATAAAGCATAATACAGGAAAAGCACACATTTTAAAATGTCAAAGCTCACTAAAAAAATCAAAACAGTATTAAGATAATTCAGAAAAAGGTTTAAAGCCAAATTAAACAAATGAGTTTTAAGGGATCTCTTAATTCCCACTAGTGTGGGAGACTATCATAGTCACATGGGATAGAGCACTCTAGCAATGCAAGTCCTGATAGAATAATATTACGGCTGTTAAGTCCAGCTGCATTATGTGAACCTCTAGAAGCCTCATTCACATATTGTAGGTGTCCTTTTTATAGCCTCTTTTCTCATGCTTAACTCATCATCAGATTTACTTCTCGTCACCCTATTGACTCATTCTTTACTCTTAGTAATTTTGTGTTTGGCCAGTATTGGGTGAAAGAGAAGGGCTGTGGGAGGTGCAGTCATCTTTGGCAGGTATGTTTTTTAAGAGCTAAAGCCTCTATATGGTAGCTGTCATTTTTCATGCTGAGCCTGGACATCCTATACCCTGTCCTACAGAACTGTACTCATGGTGACTAATTTAAATGTGTCTGGCTTGGTGAGGACAGGCACACATTCCCTTATTATATGCTGCATGCGATGCCCCTGTCCTTTCAGTAGGTGGCAGTGGCACAGCACCACAAACCACCATAATAAGTACACAAGGATGTTTGGACTAGCAGTGGCCTCCACCCTCCCTTGCTATATATGCACTGCCCACATTGCTAATCAGCTCAGTGTTATCCAGGTTAGTTAGGATTTTATCTCTCCATGCCAAAAGGACCAAATCACAGAGCAGGTTTTATCCAACCTGTATGATACTAGGAGTTCTCTGATGTAAGGGTACTCAGATGATAAAGGGCTATGTATTTTAACACTGCAGCATTGTAGGCCATTTATGAACCATCTAGTAGTGCAAGCTCCAGGAAACTAGCGTAATGTATTGTTATACTAATTTGCTTATAACTAACTGAGTAGCAAATTTCTGCACCAGCTGAAGTTAGCAAGTTCTGGGTTAGGAAGCATCAGATAAAGGGAACTACAGAAATCAGACTGAAAGGAGACTAAATCTTGTAAAGCCCATGTGATGTCCTGACACAGGAAAAGGTGTTTGATTTAGGCTACACACACACACACACACACACACACACACACACACACACACACACACACACACACACACACACACACACACACACACACACACACACACACACACACACACACACACACACACACAGATTATGTATATGCCTGGTGTTCAATAAATAAAATATGTTCTACTGTAGATTTAGGGATCAATTTTCTTGAATTTCAAAGCCACCATATCATAAAATGAGTTTCCTAATCCTACAGTACAAGAGATTTCATTCATCATTCACAAAAGGTCACCACATATTCCATTTTTCTTTTTGATATGTGTTTTTGCTACCTTCTGCATATTTGAGTGAGATGTCGTGATTGCTTAAATTGCATGCTTCATAGTATGTTTATGCAAATGATTCCATTTTAGTTTTTTGTACTAGTGGTCTGTTTATCTTTTTATCTTTTTAAAATGTTTAAATAATTTAGTAATTTTAAGATTAGTAGTGGGGTTAGGTTTGTATATTATATTTAGCTTAGTGAGTACATGAAAAAACATTGAATTTCTGGACATAGTTGCACAGGGCAAGGAAGATGGCATAGCAGACAGGTGACCATAACAAAGACGTGCATTTTTGTGTACCCCTCCATCTCTGCATCTCTAAATATTCTAAATCTGAGATAGCACAATTCTTTGGGGGTAAGAAATTTCATTATTCCACTGTTATGTTAGCTTAATATCTATATTTTATCAGAAAATGGTGTTGATGAAACCAGTGGCAGCTCGTAATATTGGGCCCCCGGCACTTTGTCAGGAGTACTGACTGTGGCAAAAGAGAGCTTGGATTCAAGGTTACTGATGTAGGTGCATTTCTCACAAGTAGAAGAATTATGTGCTAGGAGAAGGCTGTCAGCAAACATGAGGCAGTTGCTACACTGTCCCAGTATGCCCATGGCGACCAGGCCAGCAGGCGAAAGTGATGTGAATTGTGACATTAAACTCATTTAAAAATTCTTGCGGCTGAAGAAATGTATGACTTTAACCTTTACATAAACCTAAGTTTTAGGGCAGATCCATAATTAAAGCTTAAACAATATATAGGGGATTATCATTAGGTGGACAATCATAACCGGTTTATTAAGTGTTTGAGACATTGATGCAAAGAACTTCAGCTAAAGGCTAGAGCAAAGCAAAGCTTGAAAGGGAAGTTTGATAATCATTCCTCTCAACTATCCCGATTTGTGCAGAACGGCCAGATTTTGGCCTTAATCTTTTCCTTGTACATTTTGCATTTTTCTGATAAATCACTGAGGACTGAAGTAAATAAATAAGGACATACATTTAAGCTTTAAGACTTCATATCCTTCAGAAGATGCATGCTAATACAAATCCTGTTATTCCCAACATCTTTCTAAGTTTGTAAGTGCAATATTTAAAAATCTGTCCTAATTTTTGGTTCTTTGTCACCCCGTTATTTTAGGGTTTGTTCAGATTTCTTGCATTAGGAGGTTAAGAGGTATGCTGGTTATTCACGTCAAGATCCCATAATAAAGTTTTATGATCAGAGAGACCTAATTGTAATTACTTATAGAGAATGGAGCTTTATCTGCTCTACCTGCTACCTGGTTCAGGAAAAGAAAAACATAGCAAAACACAGTTATATCTGTAAAATGCTTAGCATTTTCACCAAAATAGCAGGCAGAAGTGAGGTATCTACTGAACATGTAATGGGTTAGAAAAGAAGCAGATTTGTCTGTGTAACTGATTTAAAGCTGCTTTTTTCTTCTGTTCCTGTTCTGTAGTGCCTGGTATTGGCTGCTGTTACAGTCCAGAATGGGACGGAAACCGCAGTTCTTAGATATTCTCAGCAAAAGCTTGTTAAGCATCTTTTGACATTAAAATGATGCTTATGAAGTGTTTTTCCTCAGTTCAAGAGAATAATTTTAGTACTCTGCGTACTAACTA
This sequence comes from Protopterus annectens, assembly GCF_019279795.1. Classification (NCBI taxonomy): domain Eukaryota; kingdom Metazoa; phylum Chordata; order Ceratodontiformes; family Protopteridae; genus Protopterus; species Protopterus annectens. The sequence goes on from NC_056741.1 coordinate 1,457,516,484, forward strand.
CATTTGCATTTACTCAGTCTCTGTTACTAAAACTTACTCCACATTTGAATTATCATCACCATTTTTTATTATTTTTGATGGGAGCATTACAACAACACACTTTAATAATAGATAGTATTCTACATCATTGATAGATTCTCTAATTACACACAAAATCAAGCTCAACAGTTTTTCATCATCCATAGATAACAGCCAGCAACTGCACTGGCTTTTTGCTCAAGAGAAAGCAGTAGAATTTTACATAGGATATAACACCTAAATCTTTTAAGCTAGAATTATCTTGGTAAGGCAAGTTTTTTAAAAAGCTTTTTAGCCTTATCAGTCATGCAGAATGACTGTTAACATGTAAAAGCGACCACGCCCATAACTCAAAGCAAACGTCAGAACTCTTCATGTAACATAAAACTGCAGGATAACTACTGTATTCAAGGTACAAAATAATGACCCACAACAAAGGAACAGCAGTTTACTACTGAGTGAGTGAGGGAGAAAGGGTGTTTAATTATCCTATTACACTTGGATGAATGCAAATATAATCCATTTTTTTTCTTTGCTTTCTTAACTTTTACATTTTCTTCAATGCATAAAAATAACTACACGCACAATTAATAGTAAGATGAGAGGAAAAAAGACACTGCAATAAGTACAAACATGTTTTCCCCAGCATGCTAGTTAGGTCCCAACAGTGTAAGAGCAGGAATAGCTTGATGCAAGCCTAGGAGTTAGCTGACATCATAGGGGTGTGTGTCAGGCATACTGTAAGTGGATAACCAACTACACAGGCAGCAGACCACCCCAGACAAGAACACTACTATAAACTATGCAAACACCTTCCCCTCTTGTTTTTCCCATACTCTACACCACCGGAGTATACAAGCGGGGAACTTTTAACAAACAAAACTACAAAATGATTGGGGCTGCAGCAGGTAACATAAAACAACATGTGCAAGAGGCTGAGGGTGGTCAGGGTGTGAATGCTGTCGATCAACCCCCAGTGAGGAGATGGAGAAGAGTGTACAGACCCAGAGTAACCTACCAGGGGCTACATGAGCTGGAGATAGTGGAGTGCTATAGGGTGGACATGGACCTCCTACAGCAAATTGTTGAGCTGTGCCGGCCATGCCTGACACACTGAACTGACCAAGGGGAACCCATCTCAGTGGATACCAAGGTATGTGTAGGTCTAGAAATACTAGCCACAGGTACCTCCCAAAGCTCAACGGGGGATATCATATTGGATCTCACAGGCATCAGCATCCAGAGTATTCCACCAGTTTCTGGATGCCATACCAGCACATGCCAGTGAGCACATATATTTTCTCAACACCTGTGAGGTGTTGGCCAGCAATATGCGTCTCTTCCACCAAATAACAGAATATCCTGAGGTAGTGGGTCCAATAGACTGCACGCACATACGGATCAAAGCACCACCCAGTCATCAGGGTAGGGCCTACATCAATCACAGGGGCCTGCCCTCCATCAACTGCCAGGTCATATGCAATCCCAGGGCATTATAATGAATGTATGTGCTGGCTGCCCTGGAAGCTATCACTATTCCCACAATTGGCATCTGACGCAGCTGTACCAGATATTTGCCAATGGGGACATCCCCTATGGTCACCTAGTGGGGGATGTTGGTTACACACTGGAGCTGTGGCTGATAACACCCATCAGAAATGCACACACACCTGAACAAGAACACCATAATGAGGCACACACACAGACCAGACATATAATAGAGCGTGTGTTTGGGATGCTCAAGTCACGGTTCCAGTGTCTGGACACATCCGGTGGAGCCTTGCAGTACTCACCAGCTACATGTACCCAAATTGTTATGTATGTGCCATGCTACACAATATGATCCTGCAGAAACACCTGCAGCAGGAACAGCACAGGGCAGGGCCACACAGCCCCTCCCCCACCAATACCAAGGCCTGCACAAGCAGAGAGTGACTCAGAGGAGGAACAACCTGAGCCTGCCCAAGTAGGCAGATGTAGGCGTGCCCAGTATGCCCTGGCCTTGGCAAAGTGGCAATTCATAGCACATACACTGACACAGTAGCGACCCAGAGAATAACACCTCTCTCTGACTCACACATACAGTAAAAGGGATGCCAAACATGACACTACCTGTGCTCAACCATGTATAAGGAGTGTACTATGTGCATCTGACATAGGCAGCCCTCCAGCACCATCCTCACTCCTGGCACACCCACAAGGTAAGTCAATCAACCTACCAATTGCCACATGGAGTAGAATGTGTCATTACCTCTATCTATGGTATAGATGTGAGCATGCAAGGGAATTGGGTGGTTGACTGTTATGGCAGCAGATAGTAGACACCCATGGCGGCACCATGACATCTGTAACACATACTGGAGTCACTATAGTAGCCAGTACTACACAGGGTAACAAAACCCACTGGAGAAAATGTGCTGGGTGACATGTGTGTCCATATGACTCACACATGCCAGTCAGGGAGGTTGACATACCCAACAACAATCACAGCCAGCAGGACAGGTGTAGACAAACCCAAACAGAGCCTGTGCTATGGCCACTGAATGATGCCTATGGGTAACCTCCCCCCCAGGCCTACACAGACAGACTATGGCAGGTCAGGCAGTGGCATGATAGTTCTGAAGGGTAGGAAGTCAGACACTAATATGTCGGGCAACCAAAGCTAAGACCTGTAGTACACCAATATGCCTCTAGTTAGTATGATAGGTTGGAATACAGAATGAAATGGAGTACCTGACATACCAGAACAGTCATAGCAAATGTGTGCAAGTGCCAGGTGTGCCAACTCCATCCTATGTAGACATGTAAAAACAGTAAGGTGTGCCCCCCACCCAATCATGTGTAGAAATGTAGAAAGAGTCAGGTGTGCCCCCCAATCTTGTGTAGAAATGTTGTAACAGTCAGGTGTGCCCCCCCAATCTTGTGTAGAAATGTAAAAACAGTCAGGTGTGTCCCCCTACAACCCTATGTAGACATGTAGTAACAGTCAGGTGTGCCCCCAATCCTGAGTAGAAACATAGTAACAGTCAGGTGTGCCCCTACCACCAATCCAGTGTAGAAATGTAGTAACAGTCAGGTGTGTTACCCCCAATCTGGTGTAGAAATGTGGAAACAGTCAGTTGTGTCCCCCCCACAATCCTATGTAGAAATGTAGTAAAAGTCAGGTGTGCACCCCCAATCCTGTGTAGAAATGTAAAAACAGTCAGGTGTCCCCCCACAACCCTATGTCGAAATGTAGTAACAGTCAGGTGTGCCCCCCCCCACTCCCATGTAAACATGTAGAAACAGTCAGGTGTGCCTCTTCCCCCAATCTAGTGTAGAAATGTAGTCACACTCGGGTGTGCCCCCCCAAATCCTGTGTAGAAATGTAGTAACGTGTACTAATAGGTATAATACAAGTGGAGCACAGATGCCCAGAGGTGGGCAAGGTAGCAGGATAGGTTATAGCATTTGCACAATATGCAGGTCTGTGTGTGTTAGGATGACATGTGTTTCATAACGTGTGAGAGTGGTCAGTATGCATGCATGTTGAGGTAAGACCTGGTGGCCATTGCCCACTACTGCTGATGACAGGGACAAGCCCTCATGACTGCAGTGCGAAAGACAACCCCCACCAGTATAACACATGCTAGCAATAAGCCATTCTAAATGTATGGTGGTAATATGTGTCACCATCTGAAAGACTGACATAGCATGGCTGTTGGACTAGATATAAAAGCAGTACACAGGGGAAATTACCCCAGACATACAGTATATATTGTGTCACTGTGAAATGGTGACACCTTTGGATTTATACATATAGGTATGCATCACATTAACTGGACCTGTAGTAGGGGATACCGGTTATGTCTGTCTGAACACCTGCAGATCACAAAGGAGGTAGGACTGATGTATTGGGAATCAGCTGATGTACCTGCACATGCCAGCATAACTGCAATGCCCCATGCATATCTGTGTGTCAGATGCAAGTAGTGTCCATAGCACACATGCACCCAGCCATGCAAACACCACCCACAGGCACCTCTCTGGCAATATCCCTGCTGTGGGAGAATGGGTACAGTAAGACCCCACCTGTATATGACAATAGTGGAAGACTGCAGCATGCAGTTCAGGTGTCCCATGCAGGTGTGACCCTAGCTGTAGGTAGCACCCTGCCAGCATCCACACCACCTGATCAAGACTGATAGAAGGTATTGGCATGAACAACTATCACACCTACCCTATCACCCCAGGAGAATATACTGTATGGTGGTTTGGGACTGTAGGACTGACATAATGCAATGGCCTGCCACATCTGGCCTGCACCAACACCTAATGCCCCACAGATGCCTGCCAAAGGCCCGTGTCTTACACGTACTGCCAATGCATGTTATATCACGGACACCCAAATTACAACATAACACACTCGACATAAGCCATATGCAAGGCCATGTGGACAAACCCCAGTAGCATGTCCACCATGTCCCACTGCATTCACTGTGGACCAACACTAACACACACCTGTGATGTGGTGATACCCTTAGGGAAAGAATCAGAGAATGTATGCATAATGTATGGAAGAGGTTAGAATAACAGAGCGGAGTGTGGGAGCATGGGCAGCATGGAATGTGCAGGGTCCGACAGCAAGCTGTGTGCACACACTATCCCTAGCTGCAAGCACATAAATGGATGGCTACATACCTGCCCATACACTACAATAGGGTAAATGTCCTGAACCATGGCCCCTGCCTCTAGATAACCTGTGCAAATCTGTACGGCTGTGAGGCATTGCTCCAGCAAAATATGGTCATACTGTCATGTTGATGGGCAGACAAGTATGGGATCCTCTGCCAGTATTGTACCAAGGTGCTGAACTGGATACATAAACCCAGTACCAAGTGATTGCAGCTCCCCTACAGAATGGCATAAATTACCATGAATACATAGGTGTTTGCCCACAATCTCAGACACAGCTGCAGTCACCCTTGTGCCCCAAGTCATCAATGCGAAGAAGAATGTCCACCTGACAGTACATGAGGACAGAAAACATCTATGTGTATAACAGTACACATGTCTAAATATCTCTGCTAACAGCAGTACCATGCAGCTGAAGCAGCACAGAAACAATCACCTACAGTATACACTATCCCCTGCACAGTTTGTCCCCATATTGCCAAATGATCGACGGATACCCTGCAGAAACAGTATGCTACCTGTAGGTGTACAGCAGAAAGGTCTGCACTGCAGTACAAACTACCTGGAATCGATACACACAGTCAATACAGAAGGGCATACTGGGCATGCTCAAACACTTAATGAAAGCAATGTCAGCCACCAACATACCGAAAGGTCATGCTGGGCATGCTCATACACTTAAACAAATGAAGGCCGTGTCTGCAAACAACAGTGGACTAGACATATCTGGCAGTTGCAGATGTTAGTGCAGACAGTCCTCAGTATGCAGCACTCATGCTTTGCACACACACAGGATAGGAATACAGGCATATATCCAAAGACAACACACTATAATAAGCCAAAAGTAGACATACACAGATGTGTGGAAGAGACTGATTATCACAAGTGGCCATCCATTATGAGGCCTGTCCCATCCAGCACACCTACAACCACATGAGGTTCAGATGTCACTCACTGTAGACTTTAGCCACTGGTATTTGTCAGCATTACGGACTATTTGGTGCAAGTGCTAGCTGTGCAACATGACTGTACAAGGAAGTAATCATCTAGCAGCTGTATACACATACCTGTGGAATATAACCCTGTGTGTGCCTGCATGTGGTATGTCAACCTCTAGATGAATGGGTTATGACCCATGCGCACACACTGCCGTCCACATAACCATACTATGACAAGCCTGCTGAGGTCATCCACTTTGAAATACACCCTTGTGAAAAGTGTAGGTCAGTAATCTCCATGGCACTTCCTATAATTGTGTACTGCTGTAGTGTGATAAACTAGTTAGGTATGAGTTCTAATCCCAGACATAGCAAATGTGTGTGTGTGTGTGTGTGTGTGTGTGTGTGTGTGTGTGTGTGTGTGTGTGTGTGTGTGTGTAGAGAGAGCAATGCTTTTTAGGCTAGTCATACACACTACAATTCAAATGCCCTACTTTGTCAAGGCTGCTGATGTCATACACTGTGAAATACACCTTTCGGAAAGCTATAACCCAGCAATCTCCATGGTGCATCCTATAACTGCATACTGCTGTAGTGTGATGAACTAGTTAGGTAGGAGTTCTAATCCCAGACATGGCAACTGAGTGTGTGCCTATGTCTGTGTAGGGAGCAATGCATTTTAACCTAGCCACACTCACTACAATTCAAATGCCCTACTTTGCAATCCTGCTGATGTCATTCATTGTAAAATACACCTTTGGGGAAGCAGCATTCCAGTATCCATGTGCTGCATCCTATAACAGCTTCATGCTGTAGTGTGATATAGAACTCTGGGAGAGGTTCTATCCCCACACATGGCGGTTGTGGATGTTTTGTGTGCGTTTCAATATCTGTGTAGGGAGCAATACGTTTTAACCTAGCCACACTCACTACAATTCAAATGCCCTACTTTGGCAATTCTGCTGATGTCAGTCTTTGTGAAATACATCTTTGAGGAAGGAATACTCCAATAATGTCCGTGGTGCATCCTATAACTGCATAGTGCTGTAGTGTAATAAACTAGTTAAGCAGGAGTTCTAATCTCAGACAAGACAGGTGTGTGTGTGTGTTTGTGTGTGTGTGTGTGTGTGTGTGTGTGTGTGTGTGTGTGTGTGTGTGTGTGTGTGTGTGTGTATGTGTGTGTGTGTGTGTGTGTGTTTATAACTCATATCCTGTGTGGAGGTGGTTGTGAGTGTGTAACAACTGGGCTCAATGTGGAGTGGGTTTTGCAAATTTCTTATATGGTGGCCCTTGTATATATCTAAATGTCCACCATACAGGGATAACAGATGTGAAATAGCCAAGAGGCTGGGTTGCAAATCCATACCCCTATATGTGACATCAAGGTCAGGCAAACAAAGTTAGCAACCCTAGTATTACCCAGAGAACACTTTCAACCGTTGTCTCATACAACACACACTTGCCTAGGAAACAGCCGCTATGTTGATAGCACCCTGCATATTGCCCACTGATACTAACCATAGTGTGATTGCAGTGGGCTACAGAGGGCATGGCACCCTGTCCATCTGTTCAATAGGCTTGTACATGCCAACAGTGCACCTTCCCCATGTTCCCCGCTGGGCACCTGCAACAGCTGTGGTGCCATCAAATCTGGCCCACAAAGGACATACCATGCCTGAAAACATGCCCTGTATGGACAGATGCCACTGACACCAGGGAATGCTGGTATCATGCTATCAATGTAGGTGCAGGGTAAACCTGCTGTCCATTACCAGTTCCCACCAAATGAGGCCAGGACTGTCACATCTGATGATAATCTGTGTACACCACATGGGCTAGACACCCCAGGTACAGTTCCACATGTCACTGTACATGCATGTGGGAGGTGGGCACATCCCAGACACCGTCCATGTCATGGAATAAGGAACACATACATGGCAAGCAATGTGCAGAATTGGCTCAAACATTAATCACCCAGGTGACTTGATGGTGAATACAATACCCACTTGTTTGGGCAAATCCAGAAACTACACCCTGAGCCACAATGCAGACCATTGTCATGTGGGCTGATGCCAAGGTATACCCATCACCTTGCCTTATATAGCTGTCTGGCACATTCAACCACTACACACCCGTGAAGCAATGCACACATGCATGTCAGTACTGGCACCCTGTGTGTGTGTGTGTGTGTGTGTGTGTGTGTGTGTGTGTGTGTTGTATGATACGTATGATCACATTCACACTCACTACAACCCCCATTGGCATACTGAAGCATGCTGTCCAATATCAGACACCTACACATACCCTTTGCCCATATAACATCTGTATGACCCCTGTGGTGCATGTGATACCTGCAGAGTAATGTGTTGTGGCAATCTCACTAGTGATGACTTGTATTCCTGCCCTGCCATGTTTGTCAATGTGAGTGTGTCCCTGTGACAGTGTTGCTGCGTTGATACTGGCACCTGTTCATGGGGACAGGCACGTGTACTACACCTACCATATAGCTACCATATCCCTGTTGCAGATGCCACTCACCATCACATATACATTTTGAGGGCTCCTCAACATGTCACCTATGTGGTGCATCCAATAACTGCATAGAAATATCATAGCACTACATAGTCATCAGGGGTTTGATAGCCTGTGCTGGTAGGTGTGTGACACAAACATGCTTATGTTTTACTCTTCCACCTCTCCCTGATTTTACTTTGCCTTTGTCTACCTCTCTCACTCCCTCTCTGGTGGATGTGGAGACCTACATCTGCATGTGTATTTTAATTGATGCTCATGATCAGCTAATAGCCTCTGCACAAATTGCAGCCTTCCTCTAGCTGATTGCATGTGGAACAGCTGTGGTAACATTCCAATTGCCAATTGCATGGAAACACACTCCAATATCTAGGAAAATCATGTTGGTGTTGGGCCTTTCCATTCATTGTGAGCAGGAATTTGTTCTGTTGTTTGGCAAACAGCATCTCAGATGGATTGGGAATTTACCTCTAACAACATACACTGTGGAAACAGGGCAACACACTGGAGGGGGATGTGCCTGATCTGACTACAGACTAAGTGCTGCGATACTGCAATTGGAGTAATGTTGGTTTAGCATGGTGTTTGTGGATATAGCTGTCCTATATATTTTAATAACTGCCATGTCAGTGCTATGTTTATGAGGGAACCCCATCTTTAGGGTTATCTGCAGACTGGGCAGTGTGTGGTGCGTTTGTTTCATGTGTTACCCATAGAGCACCTATCTGTGGACTGCAGAAGGTAGTGTTAGGATTGCAGTCTGTAGATGGTGACAGTCGTGAGAGTTACTGACTTCATATCCCTCATAGGACATATGTTGCAACAAACCCTATTACAACATTAAATGTATGAAGTTATCACAGCAACATGTCAATATTGGCTCTGTGTATGTGCTTCGAGCCACAACTCTGTCAACCTTTGTACATATGTTATGCAGTAAGAGGTGCATATGTGCTGTACACCATAATTAGTGACATCATAACTGATAAGCCCATGAGATATCAAACTGCTACACATTTATTTATTTATATTTGTTGACCGGGAGTGTCCAACTAGACGTAAGTCCATTTTCAGTGGAGGCCTGGGGAGAAAAGCTCCACAGTTAAAATAAACAGACAGTAGTTGCATTGGATTGCATAGCGATTAACAATTTACATAGCAATTACTTACAACATATTTACAGATGAAGAACATAGTACATCAGTAGACAACTAGAATCTTTATCTGTGAAGTACATAACAGACATTAACAAATGTTACAAGAAGAGGTTCCTGCTGTATAATAAGTACTGGCTTATGAGCATCTGAGCTTGCTATAATCAAGGTAGTTAGTGGAGTGGAAAGAAAGGCAGTGGTTGGATGGGGTGGGTGATATTAGAGTGGGAGTTGCAAGGGCATAGACAACATGTTTTTAGGTGTGCTTTTTGTAAAGTTTTGAAGTGGGCACATGATGGTATGGAGGTAATTGTGGGTGGGAGGGAGTTCCATAATTTGGCTATGGTGCAAGAGAATAGTGCTTCACCAGCAGTGTTATTGGCTTTAGTGATCTGCAAGTGATTTTTGTTGCTGGATCTTTGTGGTCTGGTGGTGTGATAGGGTTGGAGTAGATTCTGGAGGGATGGGACATTTAGTGGATGGTTTACTAGTTTGTGAGCGAGTGAGAGTTGATACCATTGAAGGAGGTGAGGGAGTTCAAGCCAGCCCAGTTCAGCAAGTGAGAGACAGTGGTGACTATGGTATGATGCCCCTGTGGCGAATTTGGCGATTTTGTTGTAGCAGGTCTCTAGCTTGTTTAGATTGCATTACCTTAGGTTGGTATATATTGGAGAGGCATAAAGCAGGGTGGAGATAAGGTGGGAATTTGCTATTGAAATCTTTGCTGCTTTGGTGAGACGTTGCTTATTTCTGTATAGCGCTCCTAGTTTTTTGTAGACTTTTTTTATGGTCATGGATATGTGAATATCAAATTTTAGTTTATTGTCTATTTCCACTCCTAGCAATTTGGTGTGTTCTGTTGGGTATATAGTGGTGTTGTCTTTTGCTGTGATGTTAAAGTGAGAGTTGTTTTGAGTATGTTTGGTGGGTTGGAAGATGAGTAGTTTAGTTTTGTTTGGGTTGAGTATTAATTGGGCATCGGATAACCAAGTTTCAACAGAGGAAAAGGCTTCCTGTGTGACTTTTTCCAGTTTGGGTAGGGACTGGGCTGAGCAAATGATGGCTGAGTCATCTGCGTATTGTATGAGTGTGCCATGTTTGGTGGCAGAGGCTAGATTATTGGTGAAAACAGAGAAGAGTAGGGGTCCAAGGATGGATCCTTGGGGAACCCCTATGGAGACAGGTAGTTGGTGAGATATGTCATTCTGCCATACAATGGGTTGTTGGTGGTCAGACAGGTAACTCTGAAACCAGTTGGTGACTGATTGTGAGAAGGATAGGTTATTGAGGACAGAGATAAGTTGTTTGTGTGGGACCATGTCAAATGCCTTAGATAGGTCTAGGAAAGTAGCAGAGGAGAGATAGCCATTGTTTTTATGCTGAAGGATAGTGTTAGTAAAGGAGAGTAAGGCAGTGGTGGTGCTATGGTTTGGTTGGAAACCATGCTGAGTATTGGAAAGGAGGTTGTTAGTAAGGAGGTAGTCTGAGACCTGAGAGTGTATGCATCTCTAGTATTTTGGAGAGTGGAGAGAGAATAGCTATGGGGCAGTAATTGGTTAGTTCTGTGGAGGGTCCGCCTTTGTGGAGGGGAATTATATGTGATACTTTCCACAGTGTGGGAATGTAACTTTCTGACAGAGATCGGTTAATCAAGATGGATACTGGGTAGGCCAGAGCATCAGCTGCGATTTGTAGGTATTCACTTGGGAGGTTGTCTGCTGCTAATCTGGTGGGCTCAAGTTTAGTTAAGAGTTTTGTATGTTGGAGGTAGGTACAGGAGAAAAAGAGAAGGCAGTGGGTAGATTATTAGTTAAAGGTGCGGGTTGGAGGGGAGGGGGGTTGTGTTGTTTAGCTAGTGATAGTATGGTTTGTGTGAAGTGTGTGTTGCACGAGGTAGCAATATTTTCTGAGGAGTTAGGGATGTTAGGAGGAGGGGTATTGACTTTACCTGGGTGGAGGATGGAGTTTATGGAGGACCAGAATTGTTTGGGGCTGTGTTGGGAGGAGTCTAGGGCAGACTGGTAGTATGGCAATTTGTCCTGTTTTATTAGCTTTTTGATTCTATTGCGTAGTTCTAGGAATTTCTGTCTAGTTGAGGGGGTTTTGGTTTTGCTCCAGTGCTCTCAGGCTTTATCCCTGTTTTTCATTTCTGACTTAGTGGTTTTCTGTAGCCATGGGGAGCATTGTGCTTTGATTCTGGAAAGTCTTATGGGGGCATGGTAATTAAGGATGCTCAGGAAGGTAGTATTAAAAAATTCAACTGCATCATCAAGACTGAGGTACTTTAGAGGATGCCAGTTACATTCTTTGAGGGAGGAGATGAATGTGAGTGGGTTAAAGTTTAGTTTTTTATGTATTTGATGGTAGATGACAGGTTTAGCTTGGTATAGGTATTTTTTGACTAGGAATGTTGGGGAGTGGTCACTGAGGCTATCTGATAAGCAGCCTGTTATATATGACTGGGGGCTCTTACTGACTAGTATACAGTCCAGTGTAGAGTGCTTGCTGGAGTTTTTATTTATCCTGGTTGGTGACTGGACAAGTTGGGTGAAGCCATGAAGGTTTACATGATGGGTTGGATGGTTGCCAGAACAGGATTGCCAGTCAATATTGAAATCCCCTAAAATGATAGTTTCTTGGGGGAGATGGTGGGTAGACCAGCTGAGGAGGTTTTTTAGTGGAGGGATGTTTTGGCCAGGTGTGAAGTAGCATCCAATTATGTTGATGGCTTTGTTTTGGTTTATTTTGAGGTTGGTATATATTATTTCTTCATTGCCTATTTGTGGAGCTGATGATTTTAAGATCTGGATGTTTAGACGCTGTTTAAATATTATAGCTACACCGCCTACTTTCTTGTTTAGCCGGTCTACTCTTAGTGCGCCATAACCTGTAGGGAGTATTTGCTCACTGGTAATGTGAGGTTCTAGCCAGGTTTCTGTCAGGATGACTATATCTGGGGAGTACAAGTCTATGGTGGCATGGAGTTCATGGACTTTGTTGGATATACTTCTAATATTTAGGCTTAGTAGAAGGAAGTCACTTGGCTTTCTATTGGCTGTAATATGGGAGAAGTTCTGGTTTCTAGTCTGATTATGAGGACTGGGGTTGGAGATGGTAGGGCCAGGGTTGGGGTGGATATCTCCACTTAGGACTAGTTTAGATATGCATGAGGTTATTCGTTTTCTCAGTTTTTTAATGTGTTTGTTTATAAGGGAAACTTTATGATTGTGCTCTTTGGGTAATAGGTATGGTAGGAGGGTTACTGTGTTAAGTTGTAGGGATGCTTTATGTTTGAGTAATATAGTTGGTAGAATATGTGGGGGGTGCATAGGGATGTTTCTTGAGTTGGTGGGAGGGGAGCTGAGTGAGGGTGAGATATGAGTGTTGGTGTGAGTAGTAGTACTGTGGTAGTGGTTGAGTGGGGGAATGATGGAGCTTTGGTAGGATGTAAGATATGCAAGGAGAGTGCATGCAGTGAGCATAGGTAAGGTATGCTTATACATGTTAGTTGAGGAGGTGTGATAGTAGTGGGAAGATGGAGGAGGTAGTGTTGGGTTAGCGTTGTGGTTGGCTACTGGAAAGATGGGAGGGGTTTGTGAGTGTAATAAAGGTGGGACCACTGGGCCGGGAGGAAATCGGGGACAGGGTGGGGAGCGAAGCGGGTAGAGACCCTGTTAGTTGCTCTTATGAGGGGGCCGGAAACAATCAGGTAACAGAGTTAATTGATAAATAAACATATGATAGTGACAAGGGTGGTTGTAGTTTTAAAAATGGTGCCTGCCACAGGTAATATTTATTAACTTTGGGATTGTCTTAAGGTAATAAACAAGAAAGGGGGAGGGAAGAACAAGGGTGTGAGCAGGCAGTTCTTTGTACTGCTGCTAATGAGCCAAAGCTAAGACAAGTTTGTGTTTAAGAAGCAATCACAATTGACCAAGGACTGCTCTGAAACTGTAAGTCATTTCTTGACCATTTCTCAGGTGGAAAAACAGGATAACCTTGTATCAGTAGGCTACTGTGGTCTCAGTTTAAATTAACAAGCACACAGTATTGATCAGTTATGGATACTATTTGCTAATAGAAGGGAATAAGAGAGAAAGTGGATGATGAGTGTGTGTGAGTGTGTGTGTGTGGGGGGGGCTGCTTACAAGCCAAAGCAAAGTGTTCTGCAGGGGAAAATGAATATTATATACATGTTATGTATAGTAGGGGTTATATCTGATGACATCACCTGGACATTCTGTGGTTGTGTGTACGGTACTGAAGTCTGTATACATAAGGGGAATGTTGACAGTGTGTGTATTGATAATATGTACTTTGGCCTGTGTACAGACTGTGGTAGATGGTGTTCTTGGTCCCATTCCATCTGATGTTATATGCTGCTCCACTGTATGTTACCCTATCAGCTTACATGTTTGTAGGGCCATGCACACACATGTCCCATACCACAGACAGGCATCAGACCACACTGTGTAGCGGCCCAGTATATGTAGGGTTAGTGTGTGAGTGGCACATATGAGGATGGTGTTGAACAAATAGTCCATATACTGTAATATAATACTAGCTTACCATACGTGGCTGTGTTCACATTGGCTGTGGTTATGCACTTTCACACTGATGTATCGTACTCTGTGCTGTGACATGCCTGTAGAGCCTACTATATATGCAGGTACATGTGCATTCCCCCATAGGAAATGTAGGCCAGTGTTGTGCCAGTCTGCCTGTAGCCTGCACAGTGCTTTGTTACATGCCTAGCAGCTTAGTGTATGTACCCAGTGAGATATCACATCCAGATTCTTGCCAGATGTACTGCTGCTGGTCCTGCCTTAACAGTCATGTATGTCATACAGAGCAGTGAGATGCTGTACAGATGAGTGTCAATATCTAGTGGGTAGTATGTGGCCATGGCACCTTTGTACCATTGGTTAGTATGTGTCAGGATAAACAGGGGTATGTGAATGCATAACCTATGGGGGCAAATGTATACCAGTTGTTATTTGCTATACCCATCTACATGGCTATTAACATCCACATTGTCAGGCTTGGTCCACATGCCTTGCACTAAGGGGTTTTGTGTACACCTCTGGACTGTTCAGAGTGTGTCAGAATGTCCACATATATTAGCCAATATCTGTGCTGTAGTCCACAGGAGCATTATGTGCTAGCAATGGTACTGTACTATGATGTCCTTAGGATGCCTGTCAGTAGCCAATGGTGTACATTTTAAAAGCAGATGTGACCTCCCACACACACCATGTCTGTGAAGACAATCAATATTACAGTATCAATAGTCTACAAATATACATGCTATACACACCTGACATCCACTTTCAATATGGAGTTAGGACTATAGGGGCTGAGGTTGGGCTACATTCCATTTTCAGGACGTGGTGAAATATATGTATATATAATTATCCAGATATCTATATAGATATAGACACATATACATATTGACATATATAGATGGATATGTATATGTGTATATATATATATATATATATATATATATATATATATATATATATATATATATATATATACATACTTATAAAAATCCAGATATATACATATACAGAGCAATATATGTCTACACATATACAGCTAAAGACACATATGCACATATATGTATGGATATCTACATATACATTGACAGTAGTAGGTATATCAGAATAGATATGTATGCACATTTAGTTATAGATATCTACATATATACCAACATAACTAGGCATATCTGTACACAGAGGGCGTGCATACATATATAGCCATATAGACATATCTATATATACGTATATCTATATATACATATATCTATATATACATATATCTATATATACATATATGTATGTATATATATATATATATATATATATATATATATATATATATATATGTGTGTGTGTGTGTGTGTGTGTGTGTGTGTGTGTGTGTGTGCGTGTGTATACATATGAAGAGATGTACACATGGCCATATATATGTAGCACTATAGAGATGTGTATACAGACATATGTAGACATATATATATATATATATATATATACCTATTATATGTATGCAACCATTTTCCTGTCATGAGTAAATATCACGGTTGTGTATACCCACCCAGACGTATCTGACTGTATGTATCTGCTATGTGCACATTATGATAAAACAGCATATGTGATGCAACAGTCATATTAATAACAAGGACTACACAATTTAGGAACTAAGAGCAATTGTTCAATACTACTCAATATGTGTATTGACAGCTATATTGGTAAAACAAACAACAGCTGTCTTCACAGTGGTCATGGTGTAGTCGTTAAGAGTTGTGACTTCAGTGTACAGGGTCCTGGGTTCAAGTTATTGGGCAAAACGAGGGCTGTCAGATACAGAGTGGTTAAGGCAGTTTTGAGCTGCAGTGGATTTGTGTGGGTTTGAGTGAAGCTAAGCAGTGCTGAGCAATGGGTAAATAGATGGGCACTTACACAGTGTAGGCATCGCATACCAGTATCCAGCAAATCAGCTTAGCTGTTATACTGCAGTAATGTTGATACTTGCTAAGCATGGCTTAGCCCTGGTAACCAGGAGACACCACCCAGTCTGATAATCTGTAATAAGCGTATGTAATGCCATGTGCAATACATTCACCTATGTGCTGTCATTACAGTAGCAAGGGGTGTGAGTGTCATGTGTGGGACGCAGACATATATGAGGCCTGTACAGCACTGTTATCTGTGTAAATGTATTACATACAGGCGTAGTAGCCCCGGGTATGTGCTGTCACACTGGCAGTACTGCTGTTGACAGTGCTAACCCAGGCAAGAGCAGAGTGCTACATGTAGTACTGACAACAGGCACACCTGCAGGCATAGCTGGACACTGAAGCCTCCCTGTTGTATCCCTGGTGTCAGAGCTGTGTCACAGTATCTACCCCTTACTGGGTAATGATCCATCATGTGGAATCTAACTGTAGACTACCATCTGTACAGCACATGTTAGTGAGGGCATCCAACATGTAGTTATGGCATACATATTGTTGTCGGATGTCTATCTGTCAACACACTCAAGCTACTGCATAGCTACCTGCCAAACTGATGACTGTCAGTCCCTGTACAGATGTGCAGATGGCAGGTATCCAGCTGGGATATGTACAGGACACCTAAGCATGATTGACACTGACATGTTTGCCCAGCTGTGTTAAGAAGTGGCACATATGGGAGATGTCACCCTGTGTGCACCACATGCCACGGGTGCATCCACTACACTACCACAGTAAACCGAACATGCTTGGGTACAGGCCTCCATCATAGACACTAACCATGTGTTGTAATGCATGTTGCATACATGCCAACTTGATCACCTCAATGGCCATGTGCAGGAGGCCCCTGGAGGATTGGCTGATGCATGTCATTCTCACCCTGAGGGTCACGACAGTAGTGTCTATCAATAGATTGCCTGCTGCCACCTGGCAAGTGGCAGGATACCACTGTGCACACAACCCCTACACAACCCATCTCCCCATGGAAAATAGCTAGGTACACAGCTATGACCACCTGCAGGGATACACCCCTGTACTGACACATGTGTACATGTGCATGACTGAGTATAGCAGTGTCTGTGTGTTAGCACACCTGTACTTGTGAATTCCATGAGGGCCTTCACAACCAACACAAGCCTCATTGCCATAGTCAGTTGTGGCTGCTACTGTATGGGACATTACATGTACCCTGTTAAGCTCCCCCCCATACCGGCTACACAAGTCTTGCAGTACCAGCACAACAGTTTTATACAAATTGGTTGATAGTCATGGGATACCCATTGTGGTCTGGCATGTGTGGGTAGTTGTGCATGTCCGTATATCTGTAGGGTAGAGCATTCTGAGGCCACATACTCCTATTGCAATACCCACTGCCACATAGTAGTACAGATAGTGTTGTTGCTGTCCATAGGTGAGGCATGAAAATGCAACAACCTACTATGTGTGTGGCATGTGCATGAGATGCATATCCCTGTAGTACCACTGTTGAGGTATAGTATGGGTTGTATTGCAGTCGCAGCCAATGCATGATGGTGGGTATGGCAGAGTGTCATCGTGGGTTTCAAGGAGTACAATATCCACTGGGGGATGTGGGTGCTGTGTACACTGTCATTACACCAAGGTACACCTGGTATATGTCCCATGTACCATGTTATGGTTACCACTGTCACCATCAACCATACAGGAAACTGTTACCGCAATCCAAGCCAGTTATGCATGTGATGTGTGCAGCCTGCTTGTAACACATTGGACACACGGTCAAGTTAGTTAGCAGTGATAGGCCATGGTATCTCGGATGTGTGTCTGGCTGTTATGTGTCTGTTAATGTGTAGATGATGGAATGTCACACTATGTATTGTCCAAATGCACCAATTACATCCCCCAGTAGCATACTGCACATGTCTGGAGATGTTCTGCATGTAACATGCAACCTGGGACAAACCTCATCCTAAACGCTGTGTGGCATGTGCAATGTAAGCCACAAACTTCGGTATCACTACATAGCTAGGTAGGGGTCTTGTCACTACATAGTCTTGTGATGGTGTTAGTTATGCCTTGTTATGTAACAGTTACATTCCATTGTGTCAACTGAGGTCTTTATCACCTAGTGATTGTGTACAGAGTGTAGATAGAGGTTGCTGAACTATACACCTGCATTACTTACTGTTGATTGTTTGGTATCCTGTGGCCCAGTCTGTCTTTACTATTGTACTATTTGAAGGGCTCAGCCTGGACAGCAACATTTGTAAACCTTTCCAGACTACTGTATTAGTATAACTGTTTCATAGTGGCATTACTCTATTTATATGGATGTCAGTGTCTGAACAGCTATATGACATGGCATATACAACTGTAATAGTACACAAAAAAAGGTTTTCCATTTATGCAAACCTGTGTGTGGTGTTATATCCTATGACCTCTCTGTGGGTATATGTTGCAAGCAACTATTGTCATTTGTATGGGTGGCTCATACAGTGTCTAGTTGTTAAGGTGTTAACTGTTGGCATAGTGGCTGTTCCATATTGTGTGCACCTTCTACATATGTATCTTACTATACACATCTATGCATGTGTATGTGTAGTCACATATATAGCTATATATATGTGTGTATATAAATATGTATATATATATATATATATATATATATATATATATATATATATATATGTGTGTGTGTATGTATATCTGTATCTACATATATGTGTCTGTGTATATGTATACTAGGGAAGTTGATAGCTTCCACATTGTACATTACCTATGGGAGCCAGACTGTACTGCATGATATGTTACCGATACCAGCCTGACATCATACAGGTGGGATGGAGTACTGTTAACATCTTGTGCCCATGTCATGTCAGGTCCTGGTTATGGGATCTGCAACACTTGGTAGTGTGTTGCAGGGTGGACGTGTTTGGCTGTGGGGGATTATACCTATTTGTACAAGACTTATATTGTTTGGGGCCTCTCAATCCCATTAGCAGTGCATGTGGACATATATGTTTTTGTTATTTTCCCATTGTTATCTATGGATGTATGTCTGTATATACCTATATATATATATATATATATATATATATATATATATATATATATATATATATATATATATATCTATATACTTACATAAATATAACTATGTCCATATACACCTATATATATATATATATATATATGTCTGCTTACATATATATAACTTGCTGTATATATTTAGACATATAGATGTAGACATATAAATCTATAGATGTACGCATTTGTATGTATACATGTTTTATATATATATATATATATATATATATATATATATATTTCTATATTTACATATATCTATAAATACAAATATAGATATGTTGTATCTCTTTAAATATTAATATATTTAGACTCACACATACATCTACATGTTGGAATACATTCTCTGTACTGTTAAATGACTGGGCTGGAAGATATGTTTGTGAATACATCAGTGTTATGTATAGCTGACTTGGCTTAGTGGGAAATCACTTTGTCTATGGTGTGCAGGATACTGGGTTTGAGCCTTGCAGGGGCTGTTTATTTTGTGCTGGGCAGAACAAGGGCCATTGGATACAGAGTGATTAAGGCCCCTTTGAGCAGTTGTAAGCGGGTTTGCGCGAAGGTAAGCACTGCTAACTTCCGGTTGCAGTTTCTTATACTCAATTAGCTTTTAATTTGCTTAACCAGTGTAGGCATTGCTTACCTCTGTGCAAACAGGCTTAAACCCGTTCACTGCTGCTTAAAAGTGCTTACTCACACTTACCCACATGCTAATTTCTTTAAAAGAAAAGAAAAAGGGGTTGATAGGAAAATGGTGAAAAAAAAGGAGCACAAAGATGGAAAGACAGTAGTGAAAATAGCCAGGGATGTGCAGGAAGGGTGTAGGGAAGGTCCATAGCTGCCCATTTCTTTTACAGCAACAGCTGTGTATATATACACTAAATTTGGAGGTAGATTTGGACACACAAACTCCTGGGAGGGGGTGAGGATAACAATAATAAGTTGTGATGCCAGTTAGAACAGATTGCATGTGTCCAGTGGACATGTATGTGAAATGGACAGCTATGTATGGGGCAAGTTTTTTTTTGGAAACAGATTGCCCTTTTTATTTTTTTTTTCAGGTGAAAGTGGAATGTTGGGGAGGGGTGGTAGATATATTTGGGGAGGTAGGTTGAGTAGATTAACAGACAAGGCAAACAAGATGCATACAGGGGTGGTATATTACACCTGTGGGGGGTAAACACCTTGATGGGGAGGGGTGTTGGAAAATCAGAAGCCCATGAACCCCCTAGTGGAAACATTGGGACAGAGGTTCCCCATCCATGGGCAGTCACCACTGCACCTTCACAGCCCCGATAGTGGCTGTGCTGGGGGCTGAGGCGCAAAGCCAGACTGATGCTCTAGTTGTGACACGTGGCCCTCGTGCTGGCGTAGAAGATCACCAAGCTGCTGGTTGATCTGTCTATGCACCACGACCCTGACTTGGCGAGGGGTGACAGGTACCTGTCCATGCCCACTCAGGGGGGTGAGCCCCATCCCCTGAAATGGTTCCACCCGAACGTGGTGCAGGACCAACGAACAGGGAGGTCCCAGGTTGGGTGCCACAGCCAGCTGAGGTGAGACAGGTGGGTCCGCTGGGTCCGGCTTTCCCAAACGTCCTATAGTGTTTAGATTTCATCATCATATTTGGTGTTAGTAATAATCAACACATTCCAGGGTTAGGTATAACAGCATGCATAGGTATTCCCATTAACCCAGACACCAGATATGGAACAGTTGCATAGCAAACAGAACACATGCATATATGGAACCACAGTGGAAATAAGAACAGCATGCAGGTACATTGATGGCACCATGCCAGCAATGTTGGAATAACTCAATATAGCACATGCATGGCAACAATTAAAATGTTTATCAAACAATTAAACATTATCAGAACATAGGTGTCATTACATACCATTTAGGTTGGGTATGTTGATTATTGTTGGAAATATGGTGGGGGGAGAGACAGGTGTCAATTAACAACTAGTATATTCCTGTAGTCCACATTACTTTCCTAGTCATTGCTGTTATCTGTACCTTACAAGTCTTACTACACTACCCTATAGCCTTAGTTTGGACAGTGATATGGCTGTCGTCATCTTTAGACGTGAACTGGTTTTATCGCAGTATACACCTCTTACCTGGTATACCTGTGGAGGGAATGTTTGTTAACACTAACTATTTCTACTCATACTCCCAGATTCCAGGTTGATGTTGTGCACATAGCTATCCAGCTCTTTCTGCACAGACTCTGGCCATGTGTTGACCACATGCAGGTGTGCCGGGACATATCTAGAATATTGTCCTCTTCATCCTCTAGTGACCTGACACACACATATACATGCTTTCCTACACAGTTATATTCTGTAGCACAGTGTGGGTGACAGTGATCAGTGATACTTTATTATTCAGAGAAACTGCAATACTCACAATTCCCTACAATATCAAAGTGAACAGTACCAGTACAGGTTATAATGGTCTTTATTTCTCAGCACATTGTTCGTATCCGATGTACCTGTGGGAGCAATGTTTGTTAGCACTACCTGACTGTTGCCACACAAACTTTCAGATTACACATTAGTATTATGCACATGCATCTCACTCTGTTATTGTACACACTCTGATCACAGATTGACAGCATGTAGGTGTAGATAGGACATACTTGGCATATTACTCTCCTAACAGTTTCGGGGGTTGTTACAGTGACAGGTTTGTTCTCATAGATGTTTGACAATCACTTGTATTCCCTGTTTGCTGGCTAAACATTTGGGATCATCCCCCAAACTTACCAGGGGGACAGGCAGCAGATATGGGCCCATATACTGGACATTCTGGCATCATCTGTACAGTTGTGGGGAATGATTCTGTATGCAGCCTTCATCAACTCCCAGGATTCAGACCATGGCTGTGTCTGCTACAACTTAAGCACTGTCCACCACAGTTGTGTCTGCTATATAGATATTGTGTATATCTCCTATCTGCTTTCTGTCTTATTAATCCTCTGTGCTTTTGCATTCTTACCTTGTATTACAACACTCTTATACAGATCTCCTAGACAGTAATATTTTGTAGGACAGTGTGGGCGACAGTGATGAGTAATACCTCATTATTCAGAGCAACTGCATCAGACACAATGCCATACAATACCAATGTAAACAGTACCAGTACAGGGTATCATTCTTGTATTTCTAATCCCAGTGTTGGTATCTGGTAAACCTGTGGGAGAAATGTCTGTTAGCACTACCTGAATGTTCCCACACACAGTACCAGATTCCACATTACTATTATGCACATACATCTCACTCTGTTACTGTACACACTCTGGCCACAGCTTGACAAGTCGGGGTGTAAATGGGACAAACGTGGCTTCTTAGTCTCATAAGGTTTTGGGGAGCTGCTAGTGTGCCAGCTTTGTTCTCATAGATGTGTGTCAATCAGTTGTATTTCCTGTTTGCTGCCTATACATCTGGGATCATCCCACTGATTTCCCAGGGAGACAGGTTGATAGGCAAAAGATAAGGGTGACTTTACTGGACATTCTGGACATATCTGTAAAGTTGTGGGGTATGATTCTGTATGCAACTACTACCACTGGCAGGATTCAAACCTTGGCTGTGTGTGCTAAAGCAACAACAGTTCACATCTCAGTTGCATGTGCTATTTTGGTTTTGTTGTCTGCACTTTCCCTGTTTTCTGTCTATGTGTCTCTCAGTTGTACTAAATGGCCTCTGGGGATTACATCAGTCATATACAGGTATTCCTACACATTCAATTTATTATGCATGGTGTGGGTAATAGTGCTTAATACAACAGTACTATTACATGATTGCAAATCTCCATTACCATATGACACCAGAGTATACACATGCAGTCCAGCAGTTATACCTTTATTGTCAGGCTATTACGCTTTTATTTATATGCAAACTATATGAGACTCTTCCTGCCATATTCTTCAGTGTATGCAGGACTTGCCTTGAACAACACAGGTTTTATACAGGCAATTGATTTACTACTACTTTTAGTTTTATTTCCTATGACAGTAAATGCATGAGTATTACTGACCTGCCTCATGTTGCAACCTCGCCAGGCGACTGACGTGGGCCTCCTGGTTCATGGCCCACTCCATTGCAGCTGTGGGCAACATTGGAGGAATATTTAGCCATACCTATCCATGATATACATGAGCTGGCAATTATTACACACATAGTGGGGTGATACTTACACACAAATGGAACATCCCCTGCCACTCTAGCCTCTTGGATTCACTGGTCCAAGAGGTCCCCCTTATGCCACTTCAGGTCAGCATAGTGATGCCTGACCTGCTCACAAATTTGGGGTATGCCAGTGGCACGTGTGAGGTCACGGGCAAGATGGTCCCAGGCGTCTGCCTTATATTGGCAGCCCTGGTACTGCCCTGCAGCTGTCTCTGGTCATAGTCTTTGACAAGGAGTCCTGCCATGACTCTGGACACCTGGATGCACCAACACTGAACCCAAAAGTGCACACCTTCTCCACTTCCTGACATGGTGCCTGCAAGGGAAAGCTACAACCAGTTATGAGATGTATTCCTGCCACTTGGGTTTAAGTAGGGCTGATTTCCCATACTTTTCCATGATTGGCTGGTTTTGAAAAGGTTAGGCTTTGGGCAAACCTGCTTACCTAGGGTTGGCATTGTTTAAAGGGGCATACCTCTGGGCACACTGAGTTAGCTAGCCTACACATTGCTTACACCTCCTGAGCTGGCCTGTGCAATGCTTAGCATTGCTTACATTAGACTTTGCATTATAATTCCTTTTTTGACACTGATTTATGATTCATTACACCTTATATGTATGCCTGGTATCCATGATTCCTGTGTGAGTACACTGTATGGGGTACTTGTGTTTTACTGGGGACTTCAACACTATATTACAATTACACCTGACTTCTGGGCTTACTGCTGTACTCCAGTTCACATATTTATGTTATGTAGTGGGTTAAGGCACATATGTCTGTATACTGATTCCTTTCACAGGTTCAGTTTGATTTTACTATGGTGAAGACTTGTTTGCTGATACCTCATTTTTTTGTACTTCTGTGATGGCTTGGTGGTTAACTACTTTGACTATGATGTATAGGGTCCTGGGTTCAAGACCTGCTTAGCTGTTGATGGGCAGAACAAGGGATACAGAGTGATTAAGACACTTTTGAGCATTTGTAAGTGGGTTTGCGCGGGTTTGCGCAAGGGTAAGGAATGCTAATCTCTGGTTACATATGCTTACAGAGAGTTAGCTTCAGAATTGCTTAACCTGTGTGTGCATTGCTTACCCCCACACAAAAGGGCTTAAACCTGCTTACTAGTGCTTAAGTATGCTTACTACTGCTTATTGGTGCTTAAACCTGCTTACTAGTGCTTTATTCATTATGATACTGACACCTGACGTGTGCATTTACTGCAGTACTCCAGTTCATAAATATATGTTATTTAGTGGATTATGCAACATAAATATTAGTCATAATGTGCTTTGCCATGGAAAATGGAATGTTCTGCAGTGGAACTCGTACTGGGAATGCCTGGTCGTAAGGCAAATGCTCTGCCCATTACACTATTGTTATGCTGCTTCATTTGCATATATCTTCCTTGTTATCTTCTTCAGCCATTTAAGCTGCATTAACAGTAGCTAAGTGATGGGCACACCCGCCCACCTACAGTTAGCTTTCATTGGATTTAAAAAAAATACAGGGATTTTTCATTGTATGCCTGTATACTGCTGGTGGGGATATGCGGACACCTATGAGCCATATCGCTCATTTCTTACCCCTTTCTGCTGTTCTTCCCTGCAGGGGCATGTATATTCTCAGAGCTCTGCTCTCAAACACGGTCCCTGCACTCTTACGTGCTCTGTGCAAGATTAGGAGCTCAGTCAGCGGGCCTCATTACTATGCATGGCACGCTGCTGTCTGGCTCCTAAACGGCCGTCTCCATGCAAGACTAAGCTTGTCCTTCATGAAGGAATAGTAAATCCAGGGGATTGTCTATTATTAAATGGTTAAAAACAAAGTAAGCCCTTTCATGGCTATTCACCGCTTCATCAGACCTAAAATCAAATGAAAAACTTGCAACTATTTAAATAATAAAGAAAAAACATACATCCAGTAAAAAACAATTAACTGAACAAAAGTGTTTTACATATCATCTAATAAAAAAAAAAAAAAATGGCACTCCTCATAAAAAAATCTGTCATACTGTTTGAAGAGGCCTCTTATCAAAGTGTAGTTATCATAAAACACTAACCTATCACATCAATGAAAACAACAGATGAGACTTAAGAATACACTAGAGTAATACATGATCAATAGAATAGTGGAAGTAAACCATGCAATCAATAAAAACAATTAAATATACAAAATGTTATATATGACATCCAATCAAAACTCAAAACCAGCTGTGAAAGTGCTTACCTTGTTTATAACCATTTTATAATAAACTATTAATCAAGCAATGGTAGTTGGAGTTTCGTGATTTCTTCTGTTGGTGCTTATTTGATAACCCTGAATTTTGCTCTGCCAGTGGATTCTTTTCCTTGTTGTACATTAATGTAAAATATGCCACAGGCACAATAAGTAACAAAGAGTGCAAATAAAGAGTGCAACTTTACAATTACATGTAGATTGAAGAATAGGGCAACATAATGTAATAAACTGTTTCATAAGCAATGATATTACGGGAGGTAGGGGGTTGTTGCTAAGATGGTGAACTGTTAGCAGCACCATAAGCTTATCATATAAACCTAACACTATTTTGAAAGGATTTTACTTCTGAAAACCTTTATAAACAAATTGTGGAAGAAATTATTGCTGTAAGTTAGTGAGGAAGCTTTTTACTACTTTGCCCATCACAACTACACACAAAAATCTGAAATAGTATTTTCTCATGACAAGTCATTTAAAATCTTCCTGTCTTGAACTGTCAGTTAAGAAAGAAAATACACTCTTATAAGAAACTTACCAGAACAGTAGATGCTTGACTAATCACTGCTGCAAAAGCCTTAGCTGAACAGGGGATATCTTGCCAAGGGTGTAACAGTTGGCCAGCTTCCAAAGCGGGAGGTTACCTTGCACTCACCTAAACCGTTAGGCAGCTTGAGATGAGCTTACTAAAGGACAACTTTGGGCACCAAGCCATTCAGAGCTTTACTGCTGCCATTACACCCTCAGTAGACACCTCACTTCTGCTCCTCTGAGACCGTTGAGGATCAAACATTGGCTTGTGCAGTTGCTTTGTTGGCCAGATATGTTCCCTTTGGTTGGAGGGAAAAAAATTCCATTTAATTATCTTTGTTGATTATTAATACTTTCATCATCAGGAAAATTACTTTAAAGCTAAGAGTTTATGTTTTAGTGGACTGTCATGAGACTGTATTGTATTTTAAACATGAGCACACATTTTTCCTCTCAGTTTAAAAGTTGTTTAAGGTATTAAAAGAAACATTCTTTGGAGAAATAGTGTTTATTTTGCATGTGGTGCCTGGCAGGTGTTTAAAAGTACTTTGTTATTGTGTTTTTCTGCAAAAGTGACTTTTAAAGACTTTACATTTTTACTAAGGAAATTTGAGGAAGAAATGCCACCTTACTAAAAGTATACAAGGCCTAAACAACAGATCCTACATGGACCAACTCAAAGCCTGATACTGTATTCAGTACCCTACAGACTGCTAAGAGGTGACAATCTATAATATATATATATATATATATATATATATATATATATATATATATATATATTTTTTTTTTAATTGTGTGCCTACATCAAACTTTGATTTACTTTTGAATATTAATATTTTGCTATTAATTTTCATGTCTGTTGGATTCATGTTAGTATCTAGGTAATTACTTATTTCAGAACTTTATATGGTCTCTCTTATATTGTTAAAGCATTATATGTCTCAGGTAAACTGTTTATTGGTTAATGTCAATGAACTAAATAATAGTTATAAGATGGGAAGTTTACTTAATATGTTTAAAGTTGTTTTTTGCAGGATAAACATCTGATTCAAAATGATATTGACTGAATACCCATTCGATTCTCGGCTTGGCTTGGGAGTGCCTTCTGTGTGGAGTCTGCATGTCCTCCCCGCAGTTGGGTAACGTTCGAAAGACATGCGTGCATAAATGGGCATGCCTTCGTTGAAGGTTGGGCATTGAGCTGGCACCTCAGCATTTCGTAAAAATCTACTGCCAATCATTAGCAGACCGGAGTTCCGCTGTGGCAACCCCTTACTGGGAAAAAGCTGAAAGACAAACAACAACAACAATAACTAAACAACTATACAGATATGGTTAGTTCCAATTTTAAAGAAAATCGAAGAGTTGAAGTTGTAATTCTTTGGAAAAATAATGTTCGAATGCCAAAAATAATTAAAACTTAAAGTAATAGCAAGGGTATGCTGTGTAAAGTACACAGCAAAATGAAAGCACTAAATATCTCTTTATTAAATTTGTGTCCGTTATGCCTTTTTATTCTTTTTCTGGTTGTTGAGTTAGTAACCTAGCATTTGTATTGGTTCTTTCTTCTTTTATGCTAGCATCGCCACTTATATCAGGTAAGTTCTTAGAATGTGTAGTGAATAGGACACATCTATCTTGTACGATATATTTTTAATAAATGACCGATGGTTAAATATCTAACTTAAGTGTACATTTTGGAAATAATATAACTTGCATTTATAATTTTTAATGACATATAAATTAATTATCTCTACTTTGTTACTGTACTACGCACACCTCAGTTTATTCTTTAATCTATGTGTACATTTCTGTTTGTATCTTGCACCATCTCGTCTCTTGGCCAGTACACTTGCCCCTAATTAACCTAAGGTTTTAGCTATTGGCCAACACCTCTGTGTTTATCCAATTGCTGAGGTAAATTTTCTCTGTTGTACTTCTAGTACAAAAGTCTTATATTTCTGTGAACTTGTGCAGAAGTGATATAGCAGTGCTATTTACCTGGATGTCTTGTATTCTATAACCATTTGATATATCAAACTGATAAGTTTGCCATTGACCCATTAAGCTGTTTACTTAACAGCTTAGGCCGTGGCTACAATTTGGCTCCTAGAAAACAACACAGTCTAATGACTTCCCATCTTCTCTTTGTCAATGATTTAAAACTGTATAGCTCATTAGATGAGGAACTGAACGCACTGCTGCAGGTTGTCAAAACGTTTTCAGATGATATTAGAATGTCATTTGGTTTTGATAAATGTGCAAAAGCAACCTTTAAAGCAGGAAAGCTGCAGCACCAAGAAAACATCAGTTTGGGACAAGAATGTGATATAAAAGAACTTGAGCAAGAGGGAGTGTATAAGTACTTGGGAAGTGATAAAGGATCAGCAATAAAACATGAATAAATGAGAATAAAACTCAGTAAGGAATACTTTAGAAGATTTAAATTAATTCTGAGAACAGCATTGACATCTACGAACAAGATCCAAGCTATAAACCAATTTGCTTTTCCTGTGATAACGTACAGTTTTGGAGTGATTGACTGGCCAAAAAAAAGTGCTGGTTAGATTAGATAGTAAAACAAGAAGGATGCTTTATGGTCACCAAATGATCTATAAAAATCAGTGTATACCAAGATTATATATTCCCCATTCTGAAGGAGGGATGGGTCTCCTTGAAATTGATTACATGTATAGATCTGCAATAGAGGGACTCCACACATAGCTATTGACCTCACAAGTTCCAAATGTAGTGAAAGTTTTGAAACATGAGGAGAATAAATCTAAGATGACTTCTCTGCTTAATTTAGCAGAAGCATATCAGCATCAAGCAGGAATGGAAATCAAACCAGAATAGATAAAAAACAAGCAGCAACTGAATGTGCCAAAAAAACAAAAGAAAGAATATAAGGTGAAGGACCAGATGAGAAGGCAAGAAATGTGAAAAAAGCATAAATATATAGTTGTAAGTATAGAAGACTTCTGGAAGAACTCCATGTTGATCAGGAATGAACGCAGGAATGGATAAGAGGTGAATTCAAACCAAGAAATGAAGGGTTAATATTGGCAGCCCAAGATAGTAAAACCGAACTGGAAACAGTCACACAACTTGTTGCTGGTTGTGACACACTAATGGCAGAAGGACTGTATACTGAAAGGCATAATAATGTGGCGAGACTGTTACACTGGGGATTGTGCAAACATTGTGGTATCAAAGTGGCTGAAAAAAATTGGAAAGATGAGATATAAAGCATCATAGAAAATGATGACATTTATATCACATGGGAATCACCCATTACCAACAGTTCAAAAGATAGATGCTAGAAAACCGGATATAGTGGTCCAAGAAAAGAAGACAAAAGTAGTATTGATCATTGAAATCGCCACACCCAGTGACTATAGTGTCTTGAGTACAGAGAGACACAAAGTCACTAAATACCAGGATCTGCAGGCAAAAATGAGAGCAATGCGGAAAAAAGATACCCAGACAGTTCCAATAGTAGTAGGAGCAACGGTTCTTATAAAAAAGAATCTACAATTGTATTCAGATATGTTAACAATCCATGTAACCCCTATACAAATTGCAGAAGGAGTCATTACTGGGCACATTGCGGGTGCTGCAAAGAGCACTTTTGGCTGACATCAAAGATTGAAATAATACCAATTTCATGAACTTTAATTGTACTTTGACTTAGAAATGGGGTCCATTCCCATCATGGTATTAGAAACCCAAATGATTTGGAGAAATTAGAAAAAATGAGTATACTTTTTTTTTGCACTTAATATGCACTCTACTGCATTTGTATATTTGCTTCCTTGTTTATTGTTGGCCTGTGTGTGTCTGCATTGTTTGTTTCTCAGGGTTAATTCAGTAGATAATTTCGGTTGGGGGGCACTTTGCTTTCTGTAGAGTCAGCCCACCAAAGGTGCTAGCTATTGGGCAACACTTTTGCATTTATTTCCATTCTGCAAAAACATGGCCCCTACTGATTACCACATCAATGGCATCCCTAAGCCCACGACCTGTGATGAGAGACCTGGGTACTCAGGTTGCTAACAATCTCACATTCAACCATCATATAGCAGCAGTGGTCAGAAAAGCCTTTTACTTGGTTCATTTCATAAGTAAAGGGATTGCATCCAAAAAAAAGGAGGTTATTATCTGTCTATAATCCTCCCTCATTAGCATACCTCTCAACTGTCCAGATTTTTGCCTCATACTTTTAGTCTATTCCTCATAAAATTTGTGTTTTTCTGACAAATTATTGTTATGATCTAAGAATTAAAGTCACTAAATAATGACATGCATTTGAGTTTCAGACTTTACATCCTTAAGAAAATGCATGCCAACAAAAATTCTGTTATTCTAGCAATGGTTTAAGTTTATCAGAGCAATAATTAAAATGTGTCCCTATTTCTGGGCCTTTATCCTGCCATTTTGTCAGGCTTTGTCCAGATTTCTTTCACTAAGAGGTTGAGAGGTATGCTTATTTGACCAGTAATTGAGTATAATGCCCTGTTTGGTATGCACCACTCCAAGCATCTGCACCAACTGGAAAGGCCACAGAAATACCTCACAAAGAGAATCCATAGCCTCCAAAACCTGTCCTATATGGACAGGCTGAAATTGTTATCAATCTACTCAGTATCATACAGATAGCTCAAGGGTGATCTCTGTCTCACCTACAAGGCAATCTCGGACCCTGCCCTACTAGAGATGCTCCATATCAGTAAGTCTAACTCCTCATGCATTACCCGCTTGAAAGGCCTGAATCTAATATGCAACATCAACAAAACCTGCTGGAGAAACAGGTTGTCTTCCAGAGGCTGCCCTGTCTCTGGAATAGACTTCCAATACACATCAAACAGAGTACATCGCTGACCTTCTTCAAGTGCATTCTTCATGAGTGGATGGGAAAACACAAATTTGTCCCAGGGGTTCTACCTGTGTCCCTCACTGACAGGGGTGACAAGTTCTGACTGAGGTTTCTATTTGGAGATATATTCTTGGCTAGGCTTGTAAGGACTCCAGGGCCATTAGCCTAGTAACCTACTATGATCCTATGAAATAAATCAATAAATAACTATTCTTCATACAGTCTGTCTCCTGATGTAAATGACATTTTTTTCTAGCAGTTACCTTATCTCCCTAGCACAAGCAGTCACATGTTCTCTGCCTTCATTTTATCTTTCTATTCCCAACAAAACTTAATTAAGCATATCTCATGATGACTTTTTATAAAAAAAAAACAGAAAATCATACTACTGGATAAGAGAGCATATTTGTAAAATCTCAACTGCATCCTAAACGTCCTTTAATTTTTACCATTCACAAATGCATATAGGTTCATAGGGTCATACTTAGCTAACAACCACCAGGTTCTTTACAAAAATGTAGTTGTGCAACCCAACCCAGTTTTGTCCAAGAGTTCCTTGGATACTTATATGGCGGAGTATATTAGTAAAGAGATAGCTAAGGGTTATGTGGGTATGTGTGTGTGTGTGTGTGTGTGTGTGTGTGTGTGTGTGTGTGTGTGTGTGTGTGTGTGTGTGTGTGTGTGTGTGTGTGTGTGTGTGTGTGTGGGTGTGGGGAGGTATGTTAGTTGAGGATTAATTTGCTTACTATAACCTCTAACCTTTGTCCATCAGAGACATGGGGGCCTTGCCAGGGGTGAATTTACAATTTCCCATCCAATGATCAAGTTTTTTTTTTAACAGGATCAGGGATGAACTCTCCTTCACATAGATGGGTAGCTTATTCCATAGTGCAGGAATCCTATGAGACACATATCTGTCCCTTGCAGGTTTTGCTTGCATTGCAGACAACGTTCAATATCTTGGATCTAATGTTTCTGGTATTGTTTGTCTTGGGAATGTGAAAGAGATCCATTAGAGTTGGATCTGGGGATGCACAGATCCCCTCTCAGTAACCTGCAGGATTCTGAGTACAGAGATAGACCTTAAGGCAATCTGTGTAGGACAGGTTGTTCATACTCTGGATTCTCCTGAGAAGAACCTATAAGGGCATTCCTGCTGTTGTATGTACCTGGATAGGTGCATGTCAAAGGGAGCATTGTACTCAGTGATGGGTCTGATAAGGTCTGAGTAGAGGGGTACTATTACTTCCTCAAACCTGGATGCCATACCCTTACTTATGAGCTGGGCAACATGGAAAGATTTTCTTACTATCTTCGATGTATGTTGGTTTAACGCTGAATTACTGTCTGCATATGTTCCCAGATTCCTAGCTATCAGATCAACTGTTAGGAGTGTTTTATTGATGAAGTAATTAGCTTGGGTGTACACTTTCCCAAAGGGCATTATTATGCATTTCTTTGCATTGAGTTTTAAGCCATGACTTTTGCACCAGTCATTTGTTTGTGTTAGACCCTCTTGTAGAATGTTGGTATTGAGGGGGAATCTATGATAACTCCCAATTTGCAGTCATCTGCAAACTTGGTGAGACAGAAACCTTTGACATTAGCCTTCACTTTCAAGAAGCAGATGCCAAACAAGGGCAGGCCCAACACAGAGTCTTGGGTTATTAGATACATCTTATAGTATTTAAGAAAGTTTGCAGCCTATTTCTGAAAACTGTAATTGTAATGATTGTCTCTGTAAACTCGCAATACTGACTTTATAAAATGTCTTTCAATGGTTAAAAACAATTGTGTATTTCTATGCCACTTCCTTTTTCTCTCTGCACAGATCTCCAGTACTATACTGAATACTCACATACATACTTTGTTTTAGGGCATATGTTTATTAGTACCCTCCTCTGGTAAACAAACTTAAATACATACATACATATGTACACATATAAATACACACTGTGCATATATACATACATTTATACATACATTCATAAATGCATGCATAAATACATAGATACGTACATAAATACATACATACATAAATAAATACATACAGACATAAATACTTACATACATACATAAATACCTGACCTGCATTAACCAAAATATTATGGTTATGTCCTGTAAAAATTAGCCTCCAGCAGTTATCGCTTTAGAAACACAAAAAGTGCTATGTGCCATTTAGACATCTCTAACCCATTTCTGGTAAACATAGAAGCATACAGCCCCTCCCCATAGTTCAAAAACAACTTAATTCTATGTAGAGTTATTTTAACAATGCTTGTTGATTTACCAATCCAAGGTGGAGGTTATGGAGCTCTCTTTGGAGCCACACACCTTGTTCTGTGAATGACAAGGGGGTAACAGTGCCCTTCTATAAAGGTTGGGATATACTGATAGATATCTATGTGATTCTGTGGTTGATGTCATTGCATGTTATATGCATGGGGTAGGGATTATGGATACAGCTTAAAAAAATATTTCCAATGTAGTAGGATGACATTGACCTGGAACACTTCAATCTCCTGTTTGGCTTCTCACTATAAGATCAAGTCTTAGGGACACGCTGGCTTTGGGAACACATAGAATGAGAAAGAGCACCAACAGACCAATAGCAGGTGGTGGTTAATTACTTGAAGAGCAAAACTGCAGAAAAAGGGTTTCAACCATGTTGAGTTAAAATGCCATAATTTCAGAAGTCTAGCTTCTATTCATTTAAAATATAGTGGAGCACAACTAGAACGGTTGGAGGGATACAAAAAGTCTGAGATCTTATGTACCAGATATCTATCAATCATGGAGTGAATGTTGGGCAGCTGGAGATAATGGGAATGGAAAATAAGGGATTGGTTTCAAATGTGTGTGGACCCGACAAATGGACCTATACAATTTCTTAAACAGTTTGTGTTTTTTAAGAATCAATGTCATTCAAATTGTATAAATGGATGAACTATTCCAAGGTGCTGCTTCTTTCTATCCATTCAACTACTGCAATTGCTGTGGTTGTGCCACTGCTAGGGGTGGACCGGGCAGTATCTAAAAAGATACCTGTTTGGTCACTGACCTCTCTACATGGACTGTTAACCCTGATGGCCACAATCTTCTATTTTATTATGTATTGTTATTTAGTATTAGATAAAACGTATGCCAATATTGTCACATAGTTGCTTACCTTATTAATGAGATGCAAATGCTACCAGCTTGTAATGTTTCCGTTTTAAAGTTAAACGGCTAGAGGAAATTAGATATGTTTCTCAAAACAAGATACCATCTTTTTGTTTTTAATGTAAAATGTTACATTGTATCTGTTCACCAAGTTGTTAAACCCATCTATAATTCCTAAACCGAGCAAACATATGCTCCACAGCTTTTACACATGTATACTAAGTGAAAGAAAAATATCCCAACCAATTGTATGTACTCATATGTTGCCTATCAGATGACTAACATGACACTTACCAAAACTGTAATTATGACATAATAGCTTCAGCACTCACAACTCCAGAAAAACAGTATTCTCAACTCTTAGACTTGGTTCACATTTGTGACCCATGTTAGCAGTTGGTCCTGGGTCTGGAGTAGTAGATGCGTTAGGGATTTGGTGTGTTATGGCTTTCAAAGTACCCCCAGGGTAAGATACAATCCACATACTGTAAGTGACGAGAGACATGGCTAATATCAGCAGAGAACCAAAAGAAAACTCTTTTTCAATAAAGGTGACACACTGCCTTCTTTATTTATGTTCCTTGTTCTACAAAAACTCTTGGATCATAGTATGATATCATGAATTATATTCAGTCGTTAGTACTATATGCCTATTGCCCATATGAAATGTTACTCCAGTTTTCTTGTTTCAGATTGATGGGTTGCCAGCAGCAACTCAGTCTGTTTTAAATGCCTGTCATGTCCATTTCCAAGCCAGTGAGAAGTCTTTTATTCCATTCTTGCAGTCATCATTCTTCATCATCATCACCTCTCATAATCTTTAATTGGAGATATATGAAAATGGGTAATGACATAAGGGCATTCTGATACTCTTTCTCATCAGCATTATGAATGAACCTAGAATAGCATCTTTCCCCTTCCTTTTCTTCACCCATAATGAAGAATAAGCAAAGATGACCCTGGAAACAAATTTATTTATAGCTGCCTGTATCTATACACTAATTTCCCTCTTGGCTTTAATACAAGCTCAAGTCTGAAACACAGTAGATAACAGAAATTTGAATACTCTCACTTTTCTAAGGCATGCCATACTACTTGTATTTCTTTCCCATAGTGATTCAAAGTACTAATTAATGTCCTCCAAAATACTGAGAGATGTTTATCACTTGTCTTCCCATGACCTGTCCATCCTGCTGCTTTGGTACCTACTCTATTGTATTCAGCACTAAAGAACTCACTAAGGAGAGTTATGCATCTTTGATTTTTATTCATGCCGCTATTAAACTGCTTTTTTCCTTGTCCATCTGGTGGGTCAGCCACTATCAACACTGATGTCCAAACATGACCCAGTAATCTGTCCTCACTGGGATTACCACATGTGGGGCATACTGTAATCATCATTTAGCTGTGTGGGCTTTGCTGTTTTCAGATAGGGCTAGACTTTTGACTATGTGGCCTATGGGTGCACCAAACACAGAAGAGGAGTGAATATATAGGGAGACATCATACTCAGAGTAGTGCATAACTCATCTAGTGCCTGGTGCAGTACCTCTGGGCACAAAGTATTGTCAATGGTTAATTAGTATGGGCAGCCTGTATGAGGAAAGTGAAAACTTGAGGGCTATGTTCCAACAAAGAGAGTAGCCCAACAATTTTTATCCCACATCATCCTAGAAGGTGTTTGTGAATGGGTTACTAGGTTCACACTCATTCTTGGGGTAGGGATAGGTGGTGACTAATTTTAACAATGACATCAACATTTGATGACAATACAATGATGCAGTCATGATAATAATTACAGCACTGAGCTTTGTGTGGAATATAACAGGGAATATTCCTGTATTAAAGATATTATTTGTCTAAAGAACATGTATGCATTTAATAATGAATATTATAAACATGACAAAACTAACACAAAAGCAAGTACATATAAATGTGGTAGGTGTAGGCAATGTTCCTATATTAGTAATACTGACATCATAAACCTGATAAGTCATGGAAAGAAATTAAAAGCTACTACAACTGTAATTCCACTGGATAAATATACATTTGTATATGCCATTGTGGGTCTTTTATGTAGCGAAAACAGAAAGGGCCCTTAAGAAATGCATATATGAACATATATATGATATTACACATGGCATAGAAACCAACTCCTTGATGAAACATACAACTGAATGCAATAATAGTAAGTTTTTCTGTATTGGAGCAAGTTGAAAAAAAAAAAAAAAAAGAGTTGGTCAGTGAGAGGATCTACCTGAGTATGGGAATCTGTATTGGCAGTTATTTTTACAAGCCAATAAAAGTCCTGGTTTAAATTACGTTCTTTCTATAATCCCTGTTTTAAAACTGAGATCTGCGAAATTATAAGTATGATCCTTTAATTGACAATAGCATTTGTCTCAGTGTCATTTATATACACTTGTAAATACGTGAAGATTTTATATTTATGGTGTGGACATATCATATAATTATACATTTTATGAGTTCTTTTAAATTACATCTATCAAGTTCTACATGTTACGATTTTAAACATGGTATGTATATACATACCTATATATATATATATATATATATATATATATATATATATATATATATATATATATATATATATATATATATATATATATATATATGTGTGTATGTATATATATATATAAATATATGTTTTGTCATGAAATTTTTTATGTATTTTCTATATACATGTAATGTGAAGTGTTTTAGGTGTCACTGTTCCTGTAATACACTGCAGTTTTATACATTAATCTGTTTAACTTTAGCTAGATGCCTTTTTTAATTGGTTTAGTAGTATCACCAATAATATAAAATGTAAGAAATGTTCAACTATCTCAGTTCTCATGAAGTTCTTGTTTTGAACAAAAGTGCTCAACTGTTTCAATAAAACATTCGGTTTTCAACTTGTGGGCTTGCACTTTGGTGGATACTTGTGGTGTGATGAGAAGGAAGTGAGAACTTTTCTTAACTAGTAATTTTTTCTCTGCCTTAGCTGCATTCATTGTTCTGCATTGAACTGTGTATGAGATGGGTGCAGCATGTTTACTGTGACAACCTGATTGACGTTAGAAGTGCTTTTATGTGAGAGCTTTGCCTCCACTGATATTGTGTAAACACATGACATATCAGTTTCTTTGAGAATTAAATGGATGTCAGTAAACATGAAGCAATTTCTTCATTGCCTCAGGATGCCCATATCCATCAAGCTGGTAATGGAGATAGTGGGAAAGTTCATATCCATGCTAAGAGCCCATTTTTATTGCTTAGATGATTGGATTGAAAATATAAATTAATGTCATGAGCTTCTGGCTTGCAACTCTGGGGGCAGTGCTTGTCACTATATACTAGTTGCCCTGCATGCAACTAGGAATTGGTGAAATTTCAAAACTGCTTTTACAGATAAAATGACAACTCAAGGTGTCTGTGTCTATACAGTACACTGCCAAACACTTGAGGGGAAGCTAAAAAGTAGACCCTGATCATTTATGAATGATGTATTTAGGGAAATATTCTGAAATTAGGTTAGACAGCAGCAAATCAAACAATACTTACTGAAAAGAAAGAATTAGCTTTATTAGCTTCATCAAGAATGATGAAAAGAGGTCATTGACCTGGATGGTTAGTGCCTGGCTACTATTAGTGCTGGTGTTATTACAGCTTCACACTGCTGGGGTACAATGCTCCTTTTCTTCATCCCTCACCAGAAGCAGAACAGTAGCACCAATCCCAAGATGAGAAACATTCCACCAGCTCTTTGTTGATCAACAGTCTTGGGCCAGATGATTCAAGTATCTGTAGGGTTGGTGCCACCTTTCCCTAGTAGATGCTTCGAATAGCAACCAGGCCAATCAGGAAGGTGCAACACAGACACCATCTTCCCAATCAGAAATAATTAGGAATCAATGCACTCTCCTCCTTCTCTCACCAACAGGAAAATATATGCATGAATTCCAAGTTGGCACTTATGAAGCTGTTGTTTGACTTTCTTGTTATCAGCATTCTCAGAGAAATAATGCCCATAAGATTCTTCTCTCACCAGGAGTAAAACAGTAGTATTAATCCCAGGATGAGTACTGAGAGGCAGAATATGGGATGTCCACTAATTGCCAGTCTTGAAGTAGATGTTGCAGATTTTAAAGGTAAGTTAGAAAAAAATGGGTTACTATCCTAAGAAATACAGTGTGCACTAAGCAATTAGATATGAAAGAGGGGATAACTTCAGCTTTAGCTAAGTGAAGAAACACAAATTTTAAATGATCAAGATAGACTGGAGGGAGGTGCGCACTTTATATTCTGGCTCTATGGAATACAGTGAGATGGACAATAAATTTAAATAGTTAAAGGGGACTGATTTCACAAAATGATAATTTTGTGCTTACAATAGCTAGTGAAAGAGCAGAGGGAATGAACTAGGTACACAGATTAACATAAGGTGCAGGCAACTACAAAAACAGTTGAGTTTAAAAACACATCACCTGGTTAAGCAGGAAGGTGAAAATATAATTTCTGTTTGACTCTCAAGACAAACAGTTGTTGTCTCTCTCCTAATTTAAATATGCAATTAAAAGCAGAATACAAGTAAAACACAGCATAAGGAAAATAGATCACTATATAGAAAATAAAAGAAGGCAATGAAGCATTACAAAATACAGTAAAGCAAAAACAAACTAACCTTTTCTTCACAGCAATCGGTGGTCGAGTTGGAGTGAGCTTTTCCAGGAAGGCCTTGAAATATTTTATTTTCCCCCTTAAATAGAAGGTTTAGTTCCTAGTTCCACTCTCAGTTGACAGGTAATTATCCTTAACTGGCATGTCCTAATTTTGTGTGTTTCACAATATATATAGCCGTGGTCTCTTTCCTAGTTTAAATATGCAATTAAAAGTGGAATACAAGTAAAACACAGTGTAAAGAAATTAAACTACAATATACAAAATAGAAGAAGGCAATGAAGCAATACAAAATACAAGAAAGCAAAAACACATTAATCTTTCACTCACAGCAGTCTGTGGCACAGTCTGAGTGAGCTTTTCCAGTGAAGGCTTAAAATTATTTAATTTACCGCTTAAATAGAAATTTTAGTTCCTAGTCTCACCTTCAGTTCATAGGTAATTAACCTTAATTGACCTATTCTAATTTTTGTGTGATTCACAAAAAAAAAAAAAAAAAAAAAAACAAGCTGTTGCCTCTTCCTAATTTAAATATGCAATTACATATAGAATACAAGTAAAAAAAAAAAACACAATATAAAAATGGAGGAAGGTAATGAAGCAATGCAAAACACAAGAAAAGAAAAAAACAAACTGACTTTTCCATCACACCAATCTGTGGCAGAGTCTGACTGAGCTTTTCAGGTAAAGCTTAGCTTTAACTATTAAAAATTGAAAAAAAAGAAAAGCTTGCCTTTTTGTGTAATTAATCCAGTCTAGATCATATTTTTACATTTCGATAGTTGTCATCCCTACACCCAAAAGAAAGCTGTTCTGAAAGGCCAGTTTGTTAGAGCAGCAAGAATAGTTAGTAATAGGGATGACTTCATATCTGAATGTTTAAATTTAAGCATGATGTTTAAACATAGAGGGTACCCTAATAAATTTATAGAAAATGTCATGCTTGAAGTAGTAACAAAACATGATAATTTACACTTTAAGCCTCTATTAAACTATGAATCAACTAGAACTAAAGATCCAATATTAAGAACTGCAGTACTTGGTGAGGTAAATATTTCAGGAGCGAGTGAATTACAGTTGAATATCTCTCGTTCAGAGACGTTTACGCATAATGTTACAAATGCACAAGTAAATAGTGAAATGAAAAGGTTTAATAAAAGTTTCATCACTACCTTTAACACTGACAGCACTTCCATTCGTGAAATTCTAACGAAAAATTGGCAATTGATAGCTGATTTGTCATTACACTACCACTTTGATTATACCCCCTCAATTGTGTAAAAAAAGGTAAAAATCTAAAAAAAATATATGGAAAGTACACAGATTACTAAATATGGGAGAATGCAAAAATGTGGCAGATGTAAATATTGCTGTTATGTGTTGGAAACCACTACTATCTCTATTAATGGTGTGAACATTAGGATAAAGGAAAAAGCTAGTTGCATTAGTGAAAAAATTGTATATTGTGCCATATGTTGTGTCTGTACGAGGTTTTATGTAGGAAAAACTGAAAGAAAATTAAAAGGCCGTATGGGCGAACATATTAGAGCTATACGTGATTGTAATTAAACCAATGCTCTAGCGAAACATATTAGTATACATACATCTCATTCCTTTAAATTTATCATTCTAGATGTACTAAATTTGGATGGTAGAGGAGGCGCGTGGCAACCTCTTTTAGAAAAATTAGAACTACAATGGCAAATTAAATTAAACGCACATAATTTGCCAGGATTAAATAATGCTATTTTAATTGCTAGCATCAAACATTAGAAAGATAAATAAGTCTTTTGTTCACACATTTATATTGAGGTATTATTGAATTTAACTTATATAGATTTTTAATAACATTGCGCTATTTAGTTATAAGCATTAAGCGTACATATACAATTCATTTTAAATTTTATATATAGTGATCGTAAATTGTATTTTATTGTTTACATATTATAGTATATTTATTATCATACATTTATAATGTTTCAATTAACGCTGGTTTAATTCATTATTTATTATTATTATTATTGTTATCATTCAGTATTTGTCACTATTATGCATTATTTATTGTTTTAGTAGAATACATTGATATTCCATGTATATATTAAAGTTGATTGTTGTTTACCACCTTGCACTTTATAGATATCTTGATAATTATTAATATTTAATAGTCAATATTTTATATGTATTTATATTGGTTATTAATTGATTATGTAAGGTTTAATAAATAAATAAATAGATTTATATTAAATTCGTATTTATATTGGTTATTAATTGATTATGTAAGGTTTAATAAATAAATACATAGAATTATATTAAATTCATATAAAATATTCCATACACTTATAATCATTTAATAACACCTTATTTTTGTACGGATGGTTTTTAACCATATAATCTATTTTTATTTTTATTTTAGCAAAATTTAGTTCTGGTTTCCATAGTTAGACTAACAAGACAATTCAGAATATACTATTTGTGGATTTTATTATTTTTAAATAAGAAAGAAGAAAGACTTGGTAGATTTATGTGCTTTCTCATGTAAGAAAGTAAATGTTTAAATATACGACATTTCACTTAATTACACTTCATCTGTTTCATCTGGTTTACTGTTTGTTACTCATAAGCATGCGTTGGGTAAAATTTTTTTTATGTTTTGGGCAGTAGCAGGTTGCTTTCCTTGATAAGATAACATGTATTATTTAAATTTATATAACAAATCTAAAGTTTTTAAATGTCTATAGTTTAAGAATGTCTTAATAGGTTGGGCATATTTATTATGACTGTCACAATGTTCCGATAGCTTTTATTGATAACATTCTTTAAAAAGATACAGTATTTCTTTAAGGTTAAGGAAAATCCAATGTATTACATCACTGGAACATTGTTATTTATTTAATGATAAATGACAATTACTTGTTTGAAAAAGTTTGGCAACCGCCAAACGAAAGAGCTTACCTTACTTGAATACTGATTTTGTTTGTGTGTTATTTTAATTTTTGGAACTGTTTTTTATTGGAAGTAAAAAGGATTTATCTTCAGTCAGTTTGTGTATTTTGTGGTGCATTTATATAGTCTAGATCATATAATATATACTTGTTTCCATCACAAGTATGCTTTCTCAAAGAATCTAACAGTTTAAAACAAAATATGAATGAATAATTATTACTGGAAACAGCTCAAGAGTCTATAACAAGTATTAGTACAATATGGTTATT
Source organism: Protopterus annectens (assembly GCF_019279795.1). Classification (NCBI taxonomy): domain Eukaryota; kingdom Metazoa; phylum Chordata; order Ceratodontiformes; family Protopteridae; genus Protopterus; species Protopterus annectens. Next base: position 1,457,558,288 of record NC_056741.1, read on the forward strand.
AAATTCAGAGAAGTTGCAGATGGTTTAAGATAAAACAGCTTCAGATGACCTAGCAAAAGTTTAATTAAAATATCCTAAAATCTGAAAATTTTACTTCCACCTTGAAACTATAAAAATGTGTTTTTTCATCATATTTTGATATTCTGTCCTATACTAAAGCATCACAATTACTGTCAATGTTTCATATTATACTGTGATTTCTTTTATTCCAAATTGACTACCATGGGACCTATGACAAAGGGAGATACTGCCAGCACAGTTATCTGGAATTTTGTAAATAATTATATGTGATTTGTGAATATCAACATGATCTATATATACTGCTTGTTTTACAAATGTATTAGAACTGTATGCCGTGTGTATATCAAACTGGTCTGTACAGATATGAGTGTTAAAAATGTATTTTATAAAGTGCTTGTGCTTATAATGGAACCACAGTGTGCCTTACTGGAACAGAACAGAAATGTACATGCACTATTGTAACTGTTTAAATGTATATATTTTAACAGTGGAAAATGGAATACGGAAGGTTAACTTCAGAAAAATAGCTAAAATTAAATGGCTTTATAGGCCAGGCCAGAGACATAATGCCTGTTCTGAGAAGATTTCTGTATTGTCTTTGGAGTGAACTAATTACTACCTCTGAAAGTATGAAGGAAAGAAATTGTTTTATGACTTCCAGCATCTGCCAAAGATGTGAAATCTATGTATTTTCACAGGTAGATGCTAAATATTTCCAGCTTCCAGTAGTGTAGGTTTCATCTGGGATAGAGTCAGAAGACAAGAAATGATGTCATTCTGCAAGCTATCCCAGCAGTAATATTTGAGATATTAATTTGAGAACTCTCTGAGAGAGACATAGCATTCTGTATTCTGTCTTGGACCTGACAAGAACCATTCACCACACCATCTGCCTTTCTCAGATGAAGTAAGTTATTAGGGAACTATTTCTGGTGCAAGAAAGTCTCATCTTCACATTGTCCCTTAAATCTTGCCAGTCTACATCTGTTTGGACTCAACTTGAGTATCAAAGTCTAGCACTTGCTCAAAGCCACTCATAGCATTTACTGGAGCATTTTTACTGTTAGCAGCACTAAATATTTCAGTATTATTAAATTAACACCCATCCAGGGATGTCTAAAGGTCAGTTCCTGGTGCTCAGTCCTGGTAACCTGGTGAACCTGGGCATCCTGAGGCAATGTAGCAACTGCCTCTTGTACATAGACAACCCTCTCCTCCTCCCTCTGAACACTCAGACTTGTGAGAGATACACCTATGTATCCAAGCTGGAAGCAAAGCATTCTTATGCCACGACTTTATTTGCCAGCCAAGAGGAGAAGGTCAACACCTGCAAAACACCACATGAAACACATATTCCTGTAAATATACATCACCACAATCCTCACATAGAAACACAAAACACACACCCACCTTTGCAGAGGCTCTCATTAAAAATCTACCCAAACAACAGAGACTTCCAAGCCAGACACACAAGCAACCACCACAAACCATGCAATACATAGTTCAAACGAATAGTGTGCCACCCAAAAAAAGCCCCTAAGGCAACACAGTATACCCAATACACTAGTTATAGGTGATTCAGTAGTAAGGCACACTGATGTACCACTCACCAGGTTGAACAAGGAGAAAGTTACAGTAAGCTGTCTGTCAGGTGCCAGGATCTTCCACATAATGAACGCACTCAGGTCACTCCACAGCTGGTACAAATATGACTCGGTCATTGTCCATGTTGGTGTGAATGACCTAAGATGTACTTCTCTGGACTACATGAAAAGAGACATGGAGGAGCTCTCGGACCATGTAGCTCAGGCAGGTATGACACTAACCCTGAGTAGCATCCTGCCATCACCCAGAATGATACTACAGTACAAGCAGAAAATGACTCACTTCAACAATTGGCTAAAGTTTCTGGTGTCATTCTAAGGGGATCCAGTATTTGTCTGCCTGGGATGACATGATCATCAGACCTTGATGCTTCACCAGAGATGGCCTGCATCTGTCACCCCTGGGATTCTGGATACTGGCTGAGGCTCTTGCCACACTTATAGTGCCTTTTCTAGGCAATGTCCTGATGACAAAAGTAACACCATAACTGCTACAACCAAATGGAATCTGAGGGTTATTCTACTCAGTGTTAGAAGTTTGAATCTCAAAATGCACTCACTCAAAGCCCTACTTAAAATGGAGAACATCGATGTCTGCGCAGTGACTGAAATGGGGTTTAAGGCTCCAGAGAGCACCCCCACGCTACAGGCTACAACTCATACCACACTTTTAGGCCCCAAAAGCTGTCCCGAAGCACTTAAGGTGGCGGTGTCTCCATATTCATAAAGGATATGCACACCTCCAGACTAGTAGCCAAACACAACACTTCGAGAGATACTCCAGGTGCAACTAACACTGGGCAAGACAGCAATCCAGGTGATTGCCTGCTATAGATCCCACATCATGTCCCAAGACTCCCACTCCACATTCCTAAACATCCTGGAAAATACCAAAGTGGATCCCAACATCCTAATACTGTGGGACTTTAATTACCCCTACATAAACTGGGAAAATTGCTCTAGTACTAACTCACTTGCTCAACAATTCCTGTAATTCATAAATTCCAATGCCCTGGACCAACTTGTTCTTACCCCTACTAGGGGTAATATTATCCTCAGTCTGGTCATAACCAACATGAACAACCACTGCTCTACACTTGAAATTAACTCTTCCCTGGTCAGATCTGACCACAAGCTAGTCACCATGGATATCCACACCCCCCCCTCCCACCGTAAAGGAAACCACTGTAAAAACGTCTCCAAAGCAAACTTTCGGCTCCTAAAAATGGAGGTGGCAAACTTAATGATGCCCATGCAGTTGGAAAATAGCTGCTCAACTGCTGAATCACACACCATTGCACTGTATGAACACATTCACAAGTGCATGGAAAGAGCCATCCCTAACAGAACCAAGACACTTACATCCTAAAAAAGAAAGCCAATCTGGTGGTGCCCCCACCATGAACAAACTCTACAACAGAAGGAAGAAACTGTTGAAGAAAAGGGTAAAGTCCTAAGACTGGAAAAACTCCCTAGCCTGCCTTAGCAAAAAATTGAGATATTTCATCAAATCATCTAAAGCTAGCTATGAAAACAAAATAGCAGCAGATACTAAAGACAACCACAAGGCATTCTATAGTTATGTTAAGAATCTTCAGGGAAACACTCAGGCCTGCTCTGAGCTACAGCACAATGCAACACATATACCGAGTCAGCTGACATTGCCAACATATTGGCTGATAGGTTTAGTGCAAACTTTACCCCCCTTTCACCCCCTTAAAGGCCAATCGCAATTCCTGAGGAGTGTCAAGTTCCTAATATTCCTGCTACTCAGGTTAAAACCACACTGTCTAAAGCCATGAACACAGCTTCTATGAGACCCAATAATATCCCTAGCTGTGTCCTACATGAACTACAAAATAAACTGGCACCACACCTGAGTGCCCTGTTCAACCACAGCCTCACTTCAGGCTTTATACCCACCGAATGGCAAACGGCCACAGTCATCCCACTACATAAAGGGGGAGTGACTACAGACTCCAGATACTACTGCCCTATTAGCCTGACTAGTCTGATATGCAAGGCTATGGAGCATGTCATTGTGCACCTTATAAATAGGGATATAGGAAATCTCCAAATTCTGGACCTCACACAGTTCGGATTTGTGAAGTGTAGATCATGCCTGCTCAATCTGATAGACTTCTTTGAGTCTGTCACCAGGGCTGTGGATGAGGGCAAGGTGGTACACACAGCCTTTCTCGATATTGCCAAGGCCTTTGGTACCATTCCCCACTCCGGAATCATTGATAGACTCACTAAACTAGGCATTAACTCCTAAGTCACAAGGTGGGCTGCTAACTGGCTCATGGATAGAACTCACACTGTGAAGGTTGCAGACTCCATATTGGACTACCGACCAGTTATGAGTGGTGCCCCACAGGGATCTGTCCTGGGTCCGCTTCTGTTCGGCATCTACTTCTCAGAAGTTCAAGCCAACACAAAAGGACTCTGGCTGACCAAGTTTGCAGATGATTTCAAACTGGGAGCCATTACACAATCCCCAACTGACATAGACATTCAACCAAAGGGCCTCACTGACACCAATGACTGGTGCCAGACCCGTGGCCTTAAATTAAATGCCAAAAAATGCATCATTATTCCCTTTGGGAAAAACTCTGTGCCCATGAACTACCACATCAATGGAGTTCATAGGTTCATAGGTAGGTTCATAGGTCCACTTAACATAGAAGGTGTAATAAGAGATCTGGGAACACAGGTTGATAGCAACCTCTCCTTTCACAACCACATTGCCACTGTGGTTAGAAAATCCTTTTATGTGGCACATCTAATTACAAGGGGTTTCTCTTCTAGGAAGAAAGAGGTCATCGTCCCTCTTTACTCGTCCCTCATTAGACCTATTATAGAATACAATGCCCATTTTGGAATGTACCTCACTAGACACCTGCAACAGCTGGAAAGGCCACAAAAATACCTCCCCAAAAAGATGCTAGGCCTTAAACACATGCCCTATACTGACAGATTCAAAAACCTCCAGCTATACTCAGCCTCATATCACCTCCTTAGAGGCGATCTCTGCTTAACCTACAAAGCCATGTCTGACCCAGAGCTGTTAGACATGCTACATCTAAAAAAAACCCAATCCTGCCATATCACACACTCCAGGGACCTTAATCTTTTTACAACATTAAATAGAACATGCTGGAGGGATAGGTTCCTAACTCCGAGAATTCCCATGCCTTGGAACAGACTCCCCATCCATGTCAAGCAGAAGCTCCTCTCTGGCCATCTTCAAAAGAAATCTTGATGAGTGGATGGGAAATAGAAAACTCACCCCGGGGATCCCCTCAGCTGCCCTGCTAGATGGGGGCAATGGGAACTAACGTCTGTTGATGTGATACTAGGGATTCTTATTGGCTAGGCTTGCATAGGCCCCTGGGCAATTAGCCTAATACACACCTATGAACCTGTAATTCTCTTAGATATAGTCAGGAATAAAACAAAGCTTAGTTTACATATTTTTCTTTACTTATTTTAGACTGTCCTGCAATGTTGTTTTAAATAATTCCAGAGATTGTGAACTCGGATGTCACTATGACTATATATTGAGTATTTTCTTGTTCTTTTATTACTTATTATTAAATATATTTAAACCTTTCAATCTGTCTAGAGATATTTAAGTTTTGAGAGTACTTGCATATTTATTTGGTGACACTGTGTGGGCCACTCCTAATAGCCTTGCTCTTGGTCAGACTACCATTTGTATTAATATTAATATTACACAGTAAGATTGCACACCCTTTGTTAACGGCCTTAAAGTAGCTGATAAGGAGTTGGCTGGTGGCAGTGATAACTACCTTATAGTCTGAGCAAAAGTGAGCATAGGTAGTAAATCTGTGCCAGCTTTTCCCAGCTGTGTGTGTGTGTGTGTGTGTGTGTGTGTGTGTGTGTGTGTGTGTGTGTGTGTGTATGTGTGTGTGTGTGTGTGAGTGTCTGTGTCAGCTACTTGGAAAGGGACATGAAGCACTGGTTGGACAGAGAAAGTGCTGGAGGTCTTGGCTTGGCCATTCAGCTGAGATCTCAACTCTATAGCTGTGCCACTTGGGAGTCTTATTGGGGATCTGGAGAAAGAGGGAGAAAACAGCCCCAGACTGACTGTGGTCTCTGTATGCTCTTAAGGGAAATTGCACTTGATGCAAAGAGCTGCATCTGTTGCCAGTACTGAGGATTGATGCTCCTTGATTACTGGTCCAGTGGTGGGGCATCAAAGGGCCTGTCATGTTGATATGATTTTTTTCCTTTATTCACATTGATGGTATTCTGTTCACAGTCCAGGTTGTATCCCCTTTATATGACTCATCATAGATATAAGAAAGCATTCTTTTTTGTTTACGTTTAGTGACAGTACACTGATTCAGTGACTTCATAACTTCTAGATGCTCTGAGGTTTTCTTCCATTGAATTTCCATGATTTATGTTAAATGAGGGATGCACTGTACATGTAAAGCCTATTCTGAGGAAAATAACTGAAATAGTAGTGTACTCTGAAGTAGTTAACCCTGTAGTCATTAAAAATGGCAGACTCTTCCCACTTTCTCCCAGAGAAGCCAGATTTATCAGTTTATTGTAACTGCTCTGTTATTTACTTGTGGATAAAGTTGTCACATTACAAAAATAGTAAGGTTTGTAATAAACATTTCATTTTGTTTTCGGACAAAATTCTGCATAGTGCTCTGATACATCACAGTATACCCAAAACATATCCAACTTCTCCCCTGGTGTTTAATCATTTGTTCCTACCGACCTGTCTTAACCTTATATCTTGACATAAGTCATACTTACAAATAGTACTAGCTATGTTCAAAGCCCAGGTTTTGTTGTCAAGATGTAACAAATTTATATGTTCTTATGTATACTACATTTTGTTTACCTTATACTTTATTGATTATTGTAATGTGTGCATGAACATTTATGGTTACTCATGGAGCTTTTCTCCCTGGCCCTCTGCTGAAAAAAGTCCTGTGTCCAGTCAGACTTTCCCAGTAAACAAATGTTAAATAAATAAATAAATACATTTTTGCTTTATTTGCATAATATTGTGTCAGTTACAAAACTATAGTGTACGGAGAGTTATGACTAAGAAACAAACATGCCCCATAATTCAATGTATAGGAGAAAGCATCAAAACTAAAATGTGGAGGTTATGGTCTTTCATCAATACAAATACAATATATGTATAAAGTGAGGAAACAACAAAGCAATAAAGGCAGATAGGAAATACGATGTACTAATATTCATAGCAAAGACTAGTAATGAAAACACTTTTCATAAATGTTTGGTGTACCAATCCTTTCTATATGATGTGTGACAAAATACTGATAATGTATTGCATATTATTAATATGGCAGAAAAGGAGAGACTATTATTCATATACCATAAGTAATGTCTTATATATATATATATATATATATATATATATATATATATATATATATATATGTATATATATATATATATATCCCAATATGTGTCAACAGATGGACAGTAAAAATACTTGGTTATATACTCAATGTATGCTTGTAGTTTTTACCTCTGTCCTTCTCTGGTAGTCAGTTACTTTTTAACAATTATCACCATCTGTTTTTATGCCAATTATCTCTGGAAATGTGACATATGTGTTTGTAGTGCTAACATTCCTGTACCAAAATGATTAGTATTATTTCTGAATAGTTCTCATAGTACAGAATGCCTTGGTGGAAGTTCAGTAAAAGAAGCTGGTAAAAACAGAATGTCTATGAATATTTTACTAAATAGACTGATTACACTGCTAAAACTTTTTATGTAGTTAAGCCTATAAACATTCTCTGTCTCAGCTACAGAATGGGCTTTGATTTCATATAGTGCACTCACTTCATGAAAAATCTAGATTACGTTTTCAGCTAATGGAAAAAAAACTGTGAGGAAGGAAAAAAGTGAAAACAGTGAAAAGACAAAAGGAGGGGCGAGCTTAAACAAATGAGCTATTAAAGCCTCAATCATAGATTCTTTTATGTTTTACATATAAAGCAATGAGTTCAAATTATTAAATTATTCACCTGTGAATTTGTTACCGAAGATACAACATTGATAAACAGGGTATATTTTCATGTTCAGCCGAGGTGCACCATACATACACTAAAAAAGAGAAAAAAATGAAAAAAAAAGTAATGTACAAAATAAACAATAAAAATAATAAAACATATTATGTACAGTACATTCAGGAAAAATGATAGATTACCTTCTAGAAAAATAATAGCATAGCAGTATTAAAAATTAATGGATGAAATCTGTACAGATCTTTTCTGCTGCATACATTGTTGAGGTTGAGTCCATAGCATAGGTTACGTTTGTTATGTTACTCTGAGTATATAAAGAGGTTTTGTTAATCTGGATAGCAGGTTTGGGTTAGGTGACATTGTTTGCTTGTTTGATGAGACAGCCCTTTAGATACTTCCTGAAAGAAGGGAGGGAGAGTTTGTATCTTACTTGTTTGAGAATGGATTCCAAAACTTTATTGCTTAAGATGGAGAAGGTGTGTTTTGTGTGTTGGAGATGGATGAGAAAAATGTTTTGAGACTGTATTGGGTCACCCTTACTATTAATTTACTAGCAAATTAGGTAAAGGATTCAATACTAAGTTTGAAAATCATGGGGTCTAGTGGGAGGGTGATTCTTTGTGGGGTGGTTAGCCACATGGCTTAAACTAGGGTGTACTTTTCTGTGTATTAGCATATACAGAGATAGTATAGCTAAATTGTATGAAAAATGATGCGTTATTTAGAAAACTGGTAAATCACTGGAAAACTTAGCTAATTCTTACAAGTTGGTAGGAGCGTATTAGCAAGGAGTGGTCTTTTTTTTTTTTAATATCTTGGTTTGATCAATAAAATAGATGCTATGAAGTTTCCTTTTCAATATTTTGTAAGTTTTGGCACTCCATGCTGATCAGAATCCAGAGCTGTTGGGATATAAGAGCTTGCATGTTTTCAGGTAGTTGTGAACCAGTTTTTGTGGAATGGCTCCAAAATCAGTTGCTTAGGTGGGGTCAGAAAATTTTGAAAAAGGTCTAGCCTTATCTTTGTTCCATTTCAGGAGCATTGTTCCTTTAATGAGGAAGGAAGTCAACATATGTTTTAATGGGTATGGTCCTTGAAGAGGAAGATAAACTAAGGGTGAGGGCATCACTTCCTGGAAAGGGACACTTGTCATTAAGGATTTTAAAAATGTCTTTTTTGGTTATGGCTTTAAAGTAAAATGGAGGATAATCAGTTTCTGTGATATATTCAGAGAGAGAGAGAGAGAGAGAATTTATGTTATTGGGAGGAGTAAAGTTAAGAAATGTGGAAAATTCTATGAGAAAGTCATTTGGAGTGTGGATCCCTAAAGATGTGGGAATTGCATCATGGTGTATTAGGACTTTTGGGAAGCATGTACCAGTGATTTTGTTAAAAAGGTTCCAGATTTTTTCTGTTAGTTTTATGTTGAATGGCAGGGAGGATACTGGTTTTATGCCTACTACTGTTTTTTTTTTTTTTGCATAGGTTTCTAGGGTTTATAAAGTGGTTTCAATTTTCCTGTGTTGGGGACTGCTTTTAATTTGCCCCATCTTTGGCCATTATTTTGTAGAGGGATTTAAGTTCTTTGGGTAGCACTTTTTTGTTTGAAAATCTGTGAAGTCTGTTTTTTGATGGGAAGTGTGCATGTTGAAGTTGCAGTGGATAACAGTGAGGAAGCTGGTAATTTCACTTGGGTCCTCTTGCAAGAGTTGTGTTTGTAGTTTTGCAAATTTTGCTGTGTTTGAGGGTATAATATGATTAGTTTAGATGGTATTTTGGGGGAAGTAAGGTTTCATAGTAAAGATCATTGAAAGGTGATCACTGATGGAACAGTCAAAGGATGGAGACATTATGGATGGGGAATCCCTTGTGATTATATGATTGAGTAGGGAGTGTTTATTAGTTGAGCTGCTTGTACAGATCTCTAAAATGTTGTGAGAGGCTGAGATTACAGGGAACATCATTGGACAGGTTTTTGGGATTTAGCAAGTTGATGTTGAAGTCACTCATAATGTTAATGTTTTGAAACATGACAAAGAGATTAAGAGTTTGATTTGTAGAGATCTGAATTTTGTGCTTTTGGATGGTGGAGGGAGGTGAGCAACTATCATGGTTATATCTGTTGTTAAGCGTGAGAGAAATGCTTAGCTACTTTGCAGCATGATCATTCATTGCTGGGATCTGATGTTGGGCATTAATTTTTATTTTCTAAGAAGAGTTACATCACCTGTGGTTTTATCTGGCCTGGCATAAAAGAGGTAGGAGTAGTCTGGGAAGTGAAAGTGATGATTTTTGGTGTCAGACTTCACTATAATTCAGATACTGCCATGATATTGCAGGAAAGTGGAATATTTCACAAGGGATTTTATGAGTATACTGTTCCTTAGAGAGGTCATAAAACTTCACAACAGACTATTTCTGACAGTGGTATAGATCTATGAGTGTATCTGTGTTTGAAAAGTGATGTAGTGAAATGGATTTGCAAGTCTACTTGCAATGTCCTACAATCACAAACACTTTGGGAAATAATAGAAAGTCCTTGCCAGTGATTTTCTTCTGTGGATTATCTTTCTGTGGATATAGATTGTTGTTGTACAAAACAATTGAGTGATTTGTGAAAATAAAATATGTTGTCTAAAAGACACTTTCTGCAGATGGAAAACATTAGAGTTTTGTACTCTTTTTAAGTGTGGGGCTTCAAACTGGGAAAACAACTGGCAAATCCCACTTCTACATCCAAGGTCACTGTCTATTGAAAACAGAAATGAATTGAGAAAACAATTGAGTCTGAAAATGTAGTCACCTCTGATAAATCAAGAGATGTCAGCTGTTTTTTTTTTGAAAATATAATGTTCCACTTTTCTATGATTTTTTACCATGTAGTCAGAAGAAAAGTAGCAAGGTGAAGAGGAAAAGGGTTTAAAATAACCACCATCCAGAAACAGCTTCTTATATAAAATCAGTTTTAAAGACTGTTAAATGGCATGCATCACCTGTGTGCCGAAGTGGTGCAGCAGTAGCGTTGTTGCCTCACAGCAAGAGGTTCTCCCGTTCGATTCTCGGCTGGAGTGCGGTGCCTTCTGTGTGGATTCTGCATGTCCTCCCCATGGTTGGGTGGGCATTCGAAAGACATGCTTAAATGGATGTGCCTTTGGTGAAGGTTGAACGTCGAGCTGGCACCTCGGCCTTCATGAAAATCTACTGCCAATCATTAGTGGACCGGAGTTCCACTGTGGCGACCCCTAACTGGGAAAAGCCAAAAGACAACAACAAATGGCATGCATCACCTAGTGCAGACATCTTCTAAAAATGTATATGTATTGGATCCTCCTCCTTTTGAATACACTGTTATCATAAGATTAAATAGAGCTATTAATGAAATATACTTACAATTGCTCTTCACGAGAAAGCCAGAATCAGTCCTCTCCATCAAAAAGATGAACTCCTCCTATCCTTTATGGATAATGTTTCTCAGTTTGCATCATCTTAACATAATAATTAAAGTCCAAATAGGTTCAATGGAAACATAACTTATCATCCTGCACTTTTATTACTCATGGTGTGCTTCAAGGTTCTCTTCTTGGATTTTAGTTATTTTTTGACTTGTGATGAGATTACTTTATGTCAGTATGCAGATTATACCACTTTATTCTTGTTGACCAATTACAATTAGCAGAACATGTCTTACTAAAAAAATGACTTCTGTCCTGTTCCTAAGGCACAGTCTTAAATGCCAATAATATCAAATTTGAACTTCTCTCTCCTGTTAAAGTTGTGTTACTTCACCAAGAATTGTATATTCAAAAAATGCTACAATGCAGATCACTTGCTATTACATATGCAGTAAAATACTTGGGAAATATTTGCATTTAATAAAGAACTTAAACTAGGCTAACTCTTCCATTTCATCTTAAACAACATAATTAGTGCTACACAAACATTATACAGAAACAAAGTTTTTCCTACATCAATGTACAGACTCCATCATCTTCAGTCTTCCTTCCTGAACTCTTATAAGCTCAGTTTTAGATAGTTATTAGGTATTAATTCCAGTAGACCACTGAGGAGCCTAGCCCAATCTTCCATTTGCCCCAAGGCATTGTCGTCCTAAACTATCTGCTCAAGATCACATAGTAGACAAATGGAAGTTGAAGGACTCAAATTCTAGAGCATAAGCAGCAGCTCATTAACAGTCCATAGACCTAATTTTCTGTGCAGTCTGGCTTATAATAAAATAGCCAGATTTATTTCAAATCTAGTTTTCATCTCTAAATATGTGTTTCTCTAAAAGTAACTGAATTTCCATCCCTGTAAACAGACTAACACAGCTTAATTTATCTAAATACATATATCACTTTTTTAAAAGTGATTCCCTTTTCCATACCAGGCTTTTTACACAAAAATGTACACAATCAGTAATTAGTGATAAAATGTTATTTTGTTGAAGCTACAAAAATCAAATTTTCATGATGTGGTATATTCCTTCCTTGTATGCATTTCTTTGCATAAAACACAAATGTAGAGCCCTTCCTCGGGTGTATCCATTGCACTTTCTTAATAATTAAAACAAACAGAATATCTTGGTGGTATCATCTTTATATATGTTTTCCAGTGAAAAAAATAATTCATAAAATAAGTCACCTTTTATTTATTTATGTATTTATCCTTTTGTTGACTTAGTCCCACTAGGCTAGTAACCTCTTTTCAGAGAATACTGGAAGTATATTTTATACTACAAGGGGAAATCTGGCCAGGACATCAGAGAGCTTCCCCTACTCTTGGTAGTCAGGGAAGGCTTTGTCTGTTACACACCTTGACTTCCTGTTTCCAGTCTAGGTATGGAGGCAGCCAGGAGGAATAGGGAGAAAACATAGCAGATTCAGCTTTTGCTGAAACTGGAGTGAAAGTTGTTGAAAATGTAGTTGAAATTGTAGAATCACTACCAGAAGTTTTCCCTGATGATGTGGGTGCAGAAAAACAGTGGCATTGGAGGAAAAGGAGATTGTAGCTGAAATACAGAGGGATTCAGAGGAAAACCTGCAGAAGAGATTGAAGGAGAGACAGTTACCTCTTTAAAATGCAAAACTACAACCAAAGTGAGCGAGAAAGTGGAGCAGCAATTTCATGGAGTGACATCATGGAGAAAATATAAGAAGAAAAAGGAGAATACAAGACTGTGCCAGAAAAAGGCAAGAGACAAAAACTTATGCAGAACCTGTGGGAGTAGGAGCAAAGAAGAAGAAAGCAGAAATAAAAGAAAGAAAAATTAAGTGTACAGTACAGGTGAGCAGTAAAAAAGAAGAAAGTCTGGACAGGTATGAGGTTTGGGACTCTGTCATAGCATCTCTTGTTGTCAAAGCAAAAGAGGTAAGAACATTTATTTTAATTAATAAAGAGACGTTTTGTGATTTGATATTTTAAACTAGGCAGACAATGGAAAATTTCTGGGTGCGTATGAACAAAAGAAAACTATTTATCCATGGTCAGAATATGAGGTGCAAGCTTTTTACAGACAAACAAGACAAGAAGAATGATCCACTTTAGAACTGAAGTTAAAGCAAAAGAACTGAAAGGACATTTGTTAACTATATGTAAAGAAGTAATGCACACTAGAAAAATATATGATGAAAGAGGACTATGGACTGACGGATGGGAATGCGGAGTAATATGGAAAATGGAAAATTATAATGCTATGCACATACCTAGTATTATTAATGCTCAGGGTAATAGGAGTTTTAGAATACAGGGGCTGCCCAGCTAGAAGTATAATTTTCTCATTAGTTATGCATGTAATAGTTAAGGAAATTAATAATATGTTAAGTAGTGGTGGATACAAAATGATGGAGGAAGTACAATTGCCAATAATGTATAATTAAGCAGATGATATTGTATTAACAGTTAAAAATAAAGTATGGATAGAAAAAGTAAATGAAAAAATAAGCATACATTTAAAAAATATATAGTTTAAATATAAAGAAGGAGAAAAGTAAAGGATTGGATTTGGTTTTGATTCTATGATAGGAGGTGCTGAGTTCAATGAAAATATGTAGCTATATTAGGAATAACATTTGGAAGGAATGAATGCAGACAACAACAATGGGACAATGTACTTAAAGAAGTAAAGGATATGACTAATGTTTTCATATCGAAAAAACACACTTGAATACCATGGCACTAGGAAAAACTGCTTATGTTGCTAACATCTATATAAGTCCTATTAAGTATGAAAAGGAACTAATGATGATTATATTTTCTTATATATGGGGCTCTAGACTGAATCCAGTCAAGAGAGGGATTCTGTATATGAAAGAAGAGCAAGGAGGATTTGATTTCAGAAACCCAATAGTACATGCAGCATCTTTAATTTTATATAAGGTATTAAAAGGAATCATGAAGGAAAATAAAGGATTGATAGAAATGATACTATATTATAAATAGAAATATTTGTGGGAAGGAATGGAAGTAAAAAAAAAATAAGTATAAGCATTGTGAATGAAGAAATGAAAGAGTACCAAAGCAAAATTGTGTTATGGAAAATAAAACAAGAATATATGTGAGAACAATAGAAAGGAATGGTATTTAAGTATTATGAAAGCTTTTTATTGTATTGATCCATGGAAATATTTAGAAATAGATAAGAAAAAAGCCACAATGATGAAATATAATAACTATAAAAACCTAAAAGAATGTAATGATTTTTTATGAAGATTGTCTGCTAGAAAATGTCCTGTTAGGGCAAATATGCCATACAAAAACAAAGCAAGATAGAATATGTAATAAATGTGGAGAATCTGAGACTACTGAGCATGTGTTTTTGAAATGTGAAATAGTTAATCAATTGTGGAAAGAAATATGTAAAGATAATATGGTGAAAAGTTTGTTAAAATTTGAAGAAATAGCTATGGACTTAATAGAATGTGGTTATTATTGTGCAGGAAAACAGGAAGAAGGGAAGAAAATGGACAGAGTAATATTTTATGTTTCATGGGACTATGGAACAAGAGACTAAATGAAATTAAATACAATGGAAAATGGAATTTGACCAAGATTTTGGAAAAAATAATGTTTTAGTTATGGATAAAAGAGTGGGGGAATGCTTAAATTGAAGTTTATGATGTATGGAGATTTGTAAATGTGTGTAAATAATGTAAATATGTAAATAATATGTAATGTATATATCAATGTATCAATTAAAAATACTCTTGATTGTCAGAAGAAGAGTTTGTGTGTTACAGATCCTGACTTCCTGTTTCCTGTCCAGGCATGGAGGCAGCCAGGAGGAACAGGGAGAAAACATGGCTGATTCAGCTTTTGCTGAAACTGAAGTGAAAGTTGCTGAAAATTTAGTTGAAATGGTAGAATTGCTACCAGAAGTTTTTTTTTTTTTTGATGAAGTGGGTGCAGAAAAACATTGACATTGGAGGAAAAGGAGATTGTAGCTGAAATACAGATGGATTCAGAGGAAAACATTCAGAGGAGATTGAAGGAGAAACAGTTACCTCTTTAAAATGCATAATTACAACCCTCAAATTGGGGGGAGGAGTTGAATGATGATTAGTTGGAAGAAATGGTAAACAAATGTGAGCCAGAAAATGGAGCAGCAGTTTCATGGTATGGCATCATAGAAAAATAGAAGAAAAAGGAAAAGAAAAGACTGTGCCACAAAACATTCCAGAGACAAAGACTTATGAAAAAAACTGTTGGAGAAGGAACAAGGAATAAAGAAGAAATACAAAAAAAAAAAGAAGTGTACAGTACGTGTGAGTAGCAAAAAAAGAAAGTTTGGACAGGTATGAGGTTTGAGCATTTATTTTAATTAACAAACAGACTTTTTGTGATTTGATATTTGAGGCTGGACAGGCCATGGAAAATATTTTGGGTCTATATGAACAAAAGAAAAATATTTATCCATGGTCAGAATATGTGATGCAAGCTTTTTACAGACAAACAAAAAAGAATAATGACCAAGTCTAGAACTGAAGTGGAAGGAAAATAACTGAAAAAAAAGCATTTGTTAACTATATGTAAAGAAATAATGGACACTACAAAAATATGGTGAAAGAGGACTATGGACTGGGAGATGGGAATGTGGAGTAACAGTGAAAATGGAAAATGATAATGTTATGCTTGTACCTATTATTATTATTAATGTTCATGGTAATAGGTGTTTTGTGAAATACAGGGGTCAACCAAAGACTTGTTATTTTTGTGGAAAAATGATAATTTAAACAATGAATGTGATAAATATGCGTTATTTATATGGTAAAACAGGGCATAATAAAAAAAATGTTATTTAAAATGTAAAAAAAAGTGGCATAACTTGTCATTTATGGCTAGAATGTGAAATGAATGTGCAAGAAAATGAAAATAAAGTTATACAGGAGAATAAGATAAAATAATGTGTTATACAAGAAAATGTGCAAAAAGATATGACTGATAAAGAGGGTGTACATGAAGCTGAAGAAAGTAACACGGAAAAAGAAACAGAGGAGACAAGTAAGGAAGAAGCTGACTGACGTGCAATAAGAAATAAAAAGAATCCAATAGGCAAATGAGTTAAAGGAAGGAAAAGAAAATTCAAAAATATCATGTTTAGGGAAAATAAGAAAGAATAGGGATAAAGATGTTACTATACTAACTGTTCTTGGAAGCTGAAAATATTAGCTTTAAATGAGAACAGTATAAAAAATCTTTAAGAGTATAATAGGTATATTACAATGGTGTGCTGCAGTAGATGAACATATTATTATTTTAAAATATATCAGATTATTAACAGAGGAAGGAAGAACACAAACTGAAAAACTTTGGAATGCTGCAGTAGTTTGGAATATGGAGAAAGAAACGTGTTCAGGGATATAGATATTATCTCATGAAAGCATTAAAATACTTGATGTAACCATACTCGAACTAGGATAAATTACAGTGATAGACTTGAGATATGTGTATATAATTATAGCATTATATGCATATGTAACAAAAAAGAGAGAGAAATGATGTTCAAAAATATTATTGACTATGTGTAAATATTGACATTATAGTGGTGGGTGATTTTAATTGTAAGTTAAGAAAAAATAAGAGCAATTGTGATGTTAATATGGTTATAGAAATTATGAGAAGTAGAAAGCTAAGTGTATGGGACAATAATCACTGGATGTACAAAAGGAATGAAATTAGGACAGAAATGTATTTTTTTTAATATCTGATAGTTTAAAAGTTAAAGAAAAAGGAATTAAGTATACTGGATTTTAGGATCATGTGGCTATATTGGTTAAAGTACAGGAAAAGGAAGAATATGTAAGAATAGGAAAAGGAATAAAGAGAATTAATGAAAAGGAATTATCTTTTTAAAAAGAACTTATGGAATTATGGAAAAATCATATGAATATGACAGACTTTAATAAGAATTAGAATGTTTGGTGGCTTAATTTAAAGAGAAACATAAAAAAGTGTTTTTAGACTGTATAAGGAAGAAAAGAAAAAAAGAAAAAGAGAGATATAAGATATTAAGTCAAGAAACATTCAGAGACTTATTAGAGAAGATAAATTAATTTTATGAAAATGAAAGAGAAATATATACAATAAATCAAATTAAAATTAATAACTTGTTATATAAGCAAAAATAATGTTTACAATGAAATAGCACCATATTTGAGTAAAATAATAAAAGAAGGAAAATAATCGGAAAATTAAAGAATAAGGAAGGTAAGCAAATAAGACAGCAAGAAGGAATATACAAAATAATTAAATAATACGCATTAGAATTATTTGTTAAAAGAGAAGAAAACATAGAACAATTTTATAAAGGTAAAAATTAAATAACGAAAATAATGAGTATTTAGAACAAAAAATAATTATGAAAGAATTGAATTAAATTCTATAAGATTCTAACATGAATTCAGCATCAGGACTTGGCTGAATTGAATATGGTATGTATAGAGAAATGAAGGCATGGCAAACATTTTTTTTTTTGTAGATGTTATGAATGAAAGGTTAGAAATTGGAGTTAAAGAGAAAGTGATTTTTACAGGAGTTATAAAATTTATTTTTAAAAAAAGTAAATGAAAAGGAGATACAAATTGTGGACCCATACCATTGAATAATATGGATTATAAATGTTTTATGTGAATAATCACAAAAAGGTTACAAAAATGGATAGAATATATGACCAAAATGTATTTGGAAGAAAAGGAAAAGGAAGTCAAGAGTTATTATGGCTAATAAGAGAAATAATTGATGATATCATAAATATAGATACAGAAGTGAATGTTATGATAGGGTATGTAAGTAAAGCCTATTATAAAATTCAATATAAATCATTATGGGCAATTTTGCCAGCATATAATATAAGCAAAAAGTATAACAAGTACTAAAACCTGTGTATAAAAGGGGATATGTGAAAATAAATGTACATGACTGGATTATAGAAGAAATAAAAATAGAATGCAGAATAAAGCAGGGATGCCCAGCTAATAGTGTAATTTTCTTATTAGTTGTAAATGTAATTAGTGATGGAAATTAATAAAATGTCAAGTAGCAGTGCATACATATTGATGAAGGAAGTAAAATTGCCATTAATGTATAATTATGTGGATGATATTGCACTAATTGTTAAAAATAAAGTATGGATGGAAAAAGTAAATGAAAAATTGAGCATAAATAAAAATGGTTTTAATATAAAGTGAAAAGTAAAGGATTTGTTTTTGAAGGTATGATAGGAGGAATTGAGTTCAATGAAAATTGTATAGATATATTAGGAATGATATTTGGAAGGAATGAATATAGACAACAATGATGGGATAATGTACTCAAAGAAGTAAAGGATATTGCAAAAAGCACACTTGAACACCATAGTAATAGGAAAAGCTGCTTGTGTTGTTAACATCTATATGACTCCTATTAAGTATAAAATGAGCTAATGATGATTATATTTTCTTTTATATGGTGGTCTAGAATTAATCCACTCAAGAGAGGGATTCTATATATAAAAGAAGAACAAGGAGGCTTGGGTTTAAGAAACCCAATAGTACATGTAGCATCTTTAATTTTATATAAGGTATTAAAAAGAATTATGAAGGAACTTGATTGAAATTATACTGTATTATAAATACAAAGAATTGTGGGAAGGAATGGAAGTTAAAAATGTAAAAGCATTGTGAATGAAGATATGAAAGAGTAAAAAAACAAAATTGTGTTATGGAAAATAATATATATATATATATATATATATATATATATATATATATATATATATATAGTAGAACAATAGAAAATAATGGTACTTAAATATTATGAACACATTTTATTGCATTGATCCATGAAAAGATTTAGAAATAGATAAGAAAGATCATAATGATGAAATATAATAACTAAAAAATGATTAAAGAATGTAATGATTTGGAGATTGTCTATTAGAAGATTGTCGGTTAAGGCAAATATGCCATACAAGAAAAAACAAGAGTTTGAGACTACCGATCATCTGTTTTTGAAATGTAAAAGAGTTAAAAATTTGTGGAAAGAAATATGTAAATATAATAGGGTGAAAAGTTTGTTAAAATTTGAGCAAATAAATATGGGCATAACAGAAGTTTGTTATTGGAAATTAATTATTATGGTGCACAAAAACAGGAAGAAGTGAAGAAAATGGACAGAGTAATACTGTATGTTTCATGGACTATATGGAATGAGAAACGAAATGAAATTAAATACAGTGGAAGACAGACTTTTTTTAAAAGATTTGGCAGAAAATAATATAATGTGGATAAAAGAGTGGTGGGGAAATGCTTAAATTGAAATTTGTAATGTATAGAGATTTTTAAATAAATGTAAATAATATGTAATGTATATATCAATAAAAAATATTATTTTCATAGGCGAAATATTGTGCATATTATGCTTCCTTCCCCCAGTTTCCATTCCAGGCACGAAGACTACCCTGAAAGACTGGAGGAGATATGGAAAATGTGCAGAGAGAAATGGCAAATAATGTAGAGTTGGTTGAATCGCTACAAATATCGAATGATAATGAGCAAAGAAGGTAGAATTTGTTTGCACTGGAGGGGAAGTAGGCACCAGAACAGAACATTATGGTGGAGATGCTAAAAACTGACTCAGAGGAAGTTTTTCAACAAAAGTTGTTTGAGGAAGATTTGTAAAGTTAAAAGGGATATATTATTTCAGCCATCCAGTCATGAGAGCAGCAGGATGTTTATTTAGAACATATGATTAACCAAAGCGTACTGCAGTTGTGGTGCTGCGGTAGCATTGTCGCCTCACAGTAAGACATTGTCCTGTTCGATTCTCAGCTAGACCGTCTTCTGTGTGGAGACATGTGTGAATGGGTGTACCTTCATTGAATGTTGCGCATCAGGGCCGGCAAATCAGCATGTAAAAATCTACTGCAAATCATTAGCGGACCGGAGTTCCGCTGTGGTGACCCCTAACTGGGAAAAGCCTAAAGGCACAACGTTAACCAAAGCGAACTGGGTAATTGTATAGTGGCATCTTAGAGTGGAATTATAGATAAAATTGAAGAAACGGAGAAAGAAGGCAAACCAAAACCTACTCAAAAAGCTAAAACCTATGCACAAACTGTGAAAGAAGGGGAAGGAAGAAAAGAAGAAAAAAATGAGGTAAAAAAGAGGTATACAGTTTCAATAAGCAACAAAGAAGAGTGAGGCTTAGATAGTTATGAGGTATGGGACTCTTCATTAGTTGTTACTGCAAAGTAGGTAAGAGTTTTTATTCTTATTGATAAAAAGACATTATGTGACTTATTTGAAAATGCTCAATATATGGAAATTTTCTTGGGAATGTTTGAAGAGAAAAAACATGTTTATCCTTGGTCAGAATATGTTGTAAAGTCACAGACTTTTTTTAACAAACTAAAAAAAAAAAAAAAAAAAAAAAAAAAGAGTATTAGTTCAATTTAGGACAGAGGTAGAATCTATGGACTTAGATAAGTACTTATTGACTATGTGTAAAAAGTAATGGACACAATGAAAGTTTATGATGAAAGAGGACTTCAGATTGGGGATGGAAATGTGGTATTATATTCTAATTGGAAAATAATAATATAAAGTATATACCAAGTGTTAGAAATGTGAATGGTAATAGAGATTTCATAAGATATAGAGGCAAAGCGTGTTTCTTTTGTGGAATGGATGATCATTTAACAGAACAATGTAATAAAAGGAAATGTTATATATGTGGAAAGATAGGACATGATGCAAAATGTGATTTAAAATGTAAATATTGTGGTAGTACTGGACATGTTTGGTTAGAATGTGCTAACAATGAGTTATAAGTTGAGATTGAAGAAAATATGCAAAATGTGGATCAAGCAGATAATGTAAGACTGGAAAAGGTTTTAGAAAGCATGGTTAAAGAAATAAATAAAAGAAGTGAATAATAAGAAGTGAATAATAAGAAATATTGAGACAAGTGAAGTGGATTATGCAAATTGGACAATAGTAAAATGAAGGAATAAAACAATAGGAAAAAAAGGTTAAAGAAAGAAAAAGAAAATTCAAATGCATGATGATTAAAAGATAACACGAAAGATAAAGGATACAATTCAGTTTCTTTCCTCTGTATTTTTCTTTTACAATACTTTTAGTGAAAACTGAAATTGTTGTAAATGTAAGTAGTCTGAAAAATATCAAGAGGAGAATAGGTATATTTGAATGGTGTGCAGTGTTAGATGATCATGTTATTATATTAGAAGACATTAGGTTACTAACAGAAGAAGAAAGATTGCAGACAGAAAATTGTGGAATGGATCAGTTATATAGAATATGAGTAAGGAAACATGTTGTGGGATATCTATTTTATGTCAAACAAATATTAACATATTGGATGTGACGATACTGGAATTAGGGCTCATTACTGTAATAGATTTAAGATGGAAAAAAGTGGTTATGAATAATAGCCGTACATGCCTATGTGGCAAAAAAGAAAGAAAAGATATGTTTAAAAATATATGAAAATATGTGTGTGTTAATATGGATATAATAATGGCAGGAGATTTCAATTGTAATTTAAGAATAAACAAGAAGAAAGGACTTGATGTCAAAAAAAGTTAATGAAATTATGATGTGAGGCAAATTAAATGTATGGAAGTATAGACATTGGATATATAAAAGAAATGAGATCACATGTGAAAGTGATTATTTTCTGATTTCAGAAAGCTTAAAAATTGTGCAGCAAGGAGATAAAAACAGAGGATCCTTTGATCATTTGGCAATATGGATAACAGTACAAGAAAAGGAAGGATATATAAAAATAGGGAAAGGAAATAAATGATCAAAATAGAAAGAATTACAACAGGGTGAAGAAGAGTAATATATACACTATGGCAAAAATTACATAAGGATGACAGACTTTTATGAAAATTGGACAACATGCTCCATTAGTTTTAAATAAAAATATAAAACTTATTTTTTGGAATTATTGAACAAAAGAGAAAAAAGGAACAGAATATGCATAAGAAGTAAAGACAAGAGATAGTTAGACATGTATTAAAAAGGGACTTTTTTTACAAAAAAGAAAAAGAAATATATGAAGAAAATCAAGAGAAAATTAATAGGAGGTTATATGAACAAACATATTGTATGCAAGGAAAAAAGGAGGATGCTGCACCCTATTTAGATAAGCTAGTAAAAGAAGAAAAAAGAATAATAAGGGAATTAAAGAATAAAGAAGGAAGTCATGAAAACACAAAGAGGTTTAAGCGAAATCCTTAAGAATTATGTTGTAGAACTGTTTGATAAGAAAAAGATAAGAAATAAGAAGAAATATGAAACAAGTAAGTTAAATAAGGAAGATAATGACTATTTCAAAAATACAAGTGTTAATGAATTAAATAAAGTTTTGAAAGATATTAATATGAATACAGCAACAGGTTTGGATGGTATAGAATATCATATCTATAATGGACTAGAGTATTGGAAAAATGCAAAATTTGTAGAAGTGTAATGAATGAATGGTTGGAAAAAGGAAATTAGTATAAAGAATATGTGTAGGAGTTATAAAGTCCATATGGAAAAGGGGGTAAGGATGATATAAAGTATTGGAGACCAATAATTTTAAACAATATAGATTATAAGATTTTCATGAGAATTTTAACTAAAAGATTAGCAAATAAAATGGAAAACATATATAAGAAAACTGTTTTTGATAGGAAAGGAAAAGGAACTCAAGATTTGTTATAGATTATTAGAGAGGTAATGGATGATATTGCAAATAAAGAAGTTGATGCAAAAATTATGATAAGGAATATAAGCAACACACATGAAAGAATTCATCTTGAATCTTTATGGAAAATATTGAAGTCGTAATATAAGTAAGAAAATAATATGTTATTAAATCAGTATATGATAGGAATTATGTTGAAACTGAAAGTAAACAGATGGATGAGTGAGGTACTGAAAATAAATTCAGGAATAAGACTAGGTTGTACAGCTAGTAGCATTACTTTTTCATTGGTTATGAATATACTATTGAAAAGCAAAATTAACAAAATGACAGAAATGATAGGTTATAAAATTTTAAATGAATTATAGTTGCCTGTAATGTATACTTATGCAGATGATATTATAATAGTTGCAAGTAAAAAAAAGTATATGAGCAAAGCTAATAAAGAACTAAATAGATCATTAAATGAAATGGGCTTATGTATAAGTAAAGAGAAGAGTAAAGGATTTGGTTTAATAAGAAGCATAAGTGATATAGAATTTGATATGGAGACTATAACTGTTTTAGGTATTACATTTGGACTAAAGATCTGTAAAGAACAGTGAAAAAAGTTATTCAATGAGATAAGAGATATAATTTCTTTTTGGAAAATATTTCATTTCTCATATAGACATTATGTCTAATTGATAAATACTATGATATTAGGAAAGATTGTTTGTATGGCAAATGTATATATAGCACGCCAACCATGTATGAAATGGAGTTGATGAATATATTGTTTTCATTCATGTAAGGGTCCAGATTAAATCCTGTTAAAAGAGAGATACTTTATATGAGTAAAGAAAAAGGTGATTGGGATTAATTAACTCTATTGTGTATGCAGCATCAATGCATTTGTATAAGGCTTTGAAATGTTATATGAAGTAAGACGAAAGTATGATAAAAGTTATTATGAGATACAAGTATCATTTTTTGGAAGAAAATGGAAACAGGTAAAATGTTTAAAGAAAACATAAATGAAGAGATAAAAGAATATCAAAATAAAATTATAATATGGAAATTAAAAATGAATAAGAGACAGATAGAAAGAAATGGTATCAGAATATTATGAAATATTTTTATTTTGTGGCTCTATTGAAAGAGTTAGTAATTGGAAAAAATGCAATAAGAATGAGACTTAAATGGTATGAAAAATATCATGAATGCAATGATTTGTTATTGAGCCAAACATGCCTTACTAAAGTACACAAAACGGAATTTGTCAGGAATGTAGAGAGTATGAAACAACATCTCATTTTTTTTCTGAAATGTATTGGAGTCAAGCAATTATGGAATGAAATATGTAAATATAACTTGTTTAAGGGTATTATAAAGGTGAAACAGTTAAATATGAATATAACAGAATTTAGTTTTTATGGTGATAACAAAAGCAAGAAGAAGCAAAGAAAATGTACAGAATAATATTCTATATTTCATGGACAATATGGACTGAAAGAATAAATGAAATTAAGTTTAATGGATAATGGAATTTGGCAATGTTTTTGGTTGTGAAGAAAGGGTGGGAGGTGTGAGCAAACTATAATGTAGAAGAAGTGAATGTTTATAAATATCTGTAAATGATGTAAATATGTAAATAATATACAATGTATATAATATTGCATTTCAATAAAAAAAATCCTAATCTTTTTGAGTGGGGATGCTGTTTGTTGTGACTGCTTCCATTCCAGGCTCAGTGACAGCTCAGAGAAGCAGGCAGGAGTATGGCAGATGAGAAAGCTTTGGAAGGGTTAGCAGGTCAAAATTTCTAGTTTTGAGAGGACAGTACAGTTATGTTGAGTGCAGAGGCAGTTGAGCCTTCACAAAAGGAAGGAGTGGATGATGTGGGGGCACCTGAGCTTTTGCCTGCATGCAGTGAGAAGGAAGAGTTGCACATGCAAAGTAATGCAAAGGTGGTTGTACCTTTCCAGCAGCAGTTGCTCGAGGAGGATAGTGAGGCACAGAAAGGATGTATTATTACAACCCTCTATTCGGGGGGGGGGTGCCGGATGCATATCTACAGGATTTAATTAACCAAAGTGAACCAGAATGTGAGAAGGTGATTTCATGGGGAAAAATTGTTGAGAGAATTGAAGAAGAAAAAGAAGTGGAGGAAGTGATAATAAAAAAAGAAGTCATATGCAGAATCAGTGAAATAGGGGAAAAGAAGAGAAGAAAAGAAAACAGAATTAGGGAGAAAGAAGCATTTAATATGGATAAGTTGCAAAGCAGAAGAAGAAGAGCTGGACAGGTTTGACATTTGGGATAACAAAAAGCACCATTGGGTATTTCACCAAAAGAGGTAAGAGCATTCATTCATATTAATAAAGATACTTCTTGAGACATTATATTTGAATCAGGACAGTACATGGAGAATTTTTTTAGAACAGGATGAGTTAAAGAAAAACTGTAATTCCTGGAACATGTATTTTTCCAAGCATTTAATAGAGAGTCAAACAAAGAAAATCTATGCCCAGTTTCAAACTGAAGAAGAAAAAGATTCACTAAAAGACTATTTAAAGACTGTATGTAAACATGCTATGGACATTAAAAAATTATGATAAAACAGTTTTGTTGATTGGGGATTGGGAGTATGGTGTTGTATTAACAGTGGAAAATGAAAGAATAGTACATATTCCAAGTATGATAAACATAGATTGAAACAAGGTCACTGTGAAATATTGTGGTCAACAAAAATCTGTTTTGTGTGTGGAAAAAGTAATAATTTAATTAATAATTATGACAAAAAGAAATATTACATTTGTGGAAAGTGGAACATGATGCAAAAAGATGTGAACTGAAATATTTTAAATGTGAAAAATCTGGTCACATGTATGGCTTGTAAGGAAAATGTAGAAGAACATAAGCAGAAAGTGGGTAGGACATATGAGAATGAACAAGAGAGACAGAGAGAGCAAGAGAAGAAATAGAAAGAGATCAAGAAAAAAAGAAGAGCAGGCGAGATAATAATAAGTCAGTAGAAGGTGGACTACTAAAATATAAAAAGAAAAAAAGAAGGTCATGAAGTACTGGTAGAAACAATTGATGAAGAAGAAATTAGTTGGAGAGTGGTTAAGCGAAATACAAATTCTATTGGGAAAAGGATAAAATATACGAAGAAGAAATTTAAAGTCTCAGGTATGAAGGATAATTAAAAAGGAAAAGGATAAAAGAAAGGGGAAATAAGTCAATAAAATAAGAGGTGAGAATTTTAGTGATAAATGTGATATAGTGTAAAGAATATATATTTGACGGAAGAATATACCGTCAGACTTGTGGGGTTACTATGGGTGCTAAAGTAGCACCGGCTTTCACTAATTTAGTGTTAAGTTGGCGGGAACTGTCCTTCCTGACCAAACGGGAGAGATTTAAATATGTCTCCTTTTACAGGAGGTTTATCGAAGATTTGTTTTTTGTCTGGAATGGACCTACTGATGAGTTAAGTCTATTTTTGGATGCTATGAACAGACATAGGATGGGGCTGAAGTTCACTTTAAGTGAAGTTGGCATGAATGTGCACTTATTGGACTTGAATATAAATATGGGCCTTGAAGAAAAAAGATGCATCAGTACGGTGTTTAGAAATGACACCTACACTAACAATTTTCTTCATTTTGAGAGTGGTCATCCTTTGTTCATGAAGTTGAACTTGGTCAGAGGACAAATTATACACCTCAGTAGATTAATTTCAGACAATGAAAATTTCATTTGTGAGCCAAACAAACTTATTTCCATGTTTATCCAGAAAGGGTATCCATATGAAAAATTGAAGGAAATTTTCAAGCAGATTTTATTGGTTAGGATGGATAAGTTCCCAACAATTTTAACTAGTGGGTTTATAACTAATAACAACAGTGGGAAAGTAAAAGAAATGGATTGTGCCTTTCCTGTTCCTATTAGTATTGACTGTCACAGTATCAAACAGGTAATTTCCAACAACTGGAAAGTCATTTTGGGAAACTGAGACTTAGCTAGAGTACTAGGAGATCACCCACACTTCATTTATGAAAAGGTTGCAAGTGTAAAGTCTATTTTAGAAGTAGGAGAACACAAAACTGTTAGAGGAGCCACTGGCACCTACCCATGTTATAACTGCAAACAATGCAGGTTTATTGATTCATCAAAAAATATATTTTTGCCACACATTAATAAAATGGTGGTCAGTAAAGGCAGGTATAACTGCAAAAGTATGGGGGTAGTATATTTGGCTATGTGCTCTACCTGTCATAATTTTTATGTGGGGAAAACAACTAGAGCCCTTTATAAAAGGATTTATGAACATTGTTTGGCTATTAGAAACAAAGACACTAACAATGCTTTAGCCAAACATGCTCTGAAGTACTCTAACTTCAAGAAATTTGCATTTTTTGTGTTGGATGAAATAGATTTGACTCCATTTGTTACAGAATTCAACAATGCCCTGGAAAACAAGGAGCTCAGATGGCAGGTTTTCATTAGGGCAGATCATATTCCTGGTCTAAATGAAGCCTTAAATGTTAAATGTCTTTTAAATAATAGACTATACTATTAAACAGTTTATTTGGCAAACAGTTTTACATTTGTATGTGCTATATGCTTTTTGTACATATGTCAAGTGTTATATTTTACATTTTATATTTTTGCCTTTAAGAACATTGTATGTTTTAATTAATAATTAGATGAATGGGTATTTGATTGGTTTATTTATTAATCAAATTTTGTATTTAAACCTGACTAATTGATTTACTGGTCAGTTGTGAAGAAGTTCGTTGTGATTAAATGAAAGAAAGTGCTTAACTTTTTATCTGTGTGGACAGTCATCATTTTGTCTTTTTTCACGTTTTTTTTTCTGAAATATAAAAAGAAGTCTTGGGTGCATTGGAATGGTGTGTAACACTTGCTATGGATATTATTACACTTAAAAATACAGGATTTTTAACAGAATAGGAGATATTACAAGTAGAAAAGTTATGTGAATGTGAGATTATGTGGAATATAGGAAAAGATATATGTTCACTTGTAGGTATATTACGCAAAAGCTCAATAGAAAATTTGAATGCTTCCTTGATAATACAGCTGTAGGTGAGATGGACAAAGCAGGTTTATAGAATCATAGCAGTTTATATATATGTAATGAAGGAAGAGAGAAAGAGAAGGGATGTTTAAAAAAATACTAGACTATGTGTCAATAATATTAGTAGGGGATTTTAATTATGGCATGAGAAAAAATAAAAAAGGGTGATAATGTTAAAATAATGTCAGAAATAATTAAAAGTGGAAAGCTTTATACACACACACACACACACACACACACACTCACACACACACATATATATATATATATATATATATATATATATATATATATATATATATATGAGACAATAAACAGTGGACTTACAAAAGGAATAATCTAAGAACTGAGATATATTATTTTATGATTTAGGAAAGTTTGAAAATTAAATAAAGAAGGTATAAAAGTTACAGGATTTTCAAATCATTTGGCAATTTGGATATAGATTCAAGAAAGAAAGGAATATATATAAATAAGTAAAGGTATTGAGAGATTAAATGAAAATATTTATATAAGAATGGTGTGGAAAGGGTTAGGCCATTATATATACATAGATACAAATATTTCAAGCACAGGCATTAATGCCCATCTTGCCTGACAGTATACCAAAATAGTTGTTCCCATAATAAGTGTCCAGGCTGTTCAACAATATCTAAACTAGTACTTGCTACTTTTGTCTTCTTTTCATGGACCATTATATCTGGTTTTCTCGCATCTGTCTTTTGAACTGTTGGTAATGGGTAATCATATGTGATGCAGACGATTTACCTTTACATGTGCGTATTGCACACGGGCAACCAACAATTGTTCGAAAGACAGTTTGCAAGGTTTGCAAACTTCGAACGGAAAAAGGTTTGAATGTGTAATGAGCGAATGCACAGTGAGATTCGCTCATTGCACATGCAACATTCTGGGCAGATTGCACTATAGTGGGGAGTTGGAAATGGTTCCTTTCCCACTGTAGTGTGATCTCGAGTCAGAATTATAAAGTAGGGTGGGGGTGCAGGGGGGCTTGCCCCCTGCATTACACTTTGTCTAATTTTGTTGTCAACATTTATGTTCGAAACTCAGTGAATCGGCTGTTCGATTTGCTGCTTTTCGAATATTAACAACTGTCGCTGTTTCCAGTTTCATTTTTTTCGATGCGACTATATGAATGCACGCACAAGTGTTATTCGACATTATAAGGGTAAACCGATGCAGACTTCATCATTTTCTATGATGCTTTGTGGCTCATGTTTCCAGTATTTTTTAGCTACTAACATAATACGTTAAGTCTATTTTTGGATGCTATGAACAGACATAGGATGGGGCTGAAGTTCACTTTAAGTGAAGTTGGCATGAATGTGCACTTATTGGACTTGAATATAAATATGGGCCTTGAAGAAAAAAGATGCATCAGTACGGTGTTTAGAAATGACACCTACACTAACAATTTTCTTCATTTTGAGAGTGGTCATCCTTTGTTCATGAAGTTGAACTTGGTCAGAGGACAAATTATACACCTCAGTAGATTAATTTCAGACAATGAAAATTTCATTTGTGAGCCAAACAAACTTATTTCCATGTTTATCCAGAAAGGGTATCCATATGAAAAATTGAAGGAAATTTTCAAGCAGATTTTATTGGTTAGGATGGATAAGTTCCCAACAATTTTAACTAGTGGGTTTATAACTAATAACAACAGTGGGAAAGTAAAAGAAATGGATTGTGCCTTTCCTGTTCCTATTAGTATTGACTGTCACAGTATCAAACAGGTAATTTCCAACAACTGGAAAGTCATTTTGGGAAACTGAGACTTAGCTAGAGTACTAGGAGATCACCCACACTTCATTTATGAAAAGGTTGCAAGTGTAAAGTCTACTTTCGAAATAGGAGAACACAAAACTGTTAGAGGAGCCACTGGCACTTACCCATGTTATAACTATTAATTCATCAACAAATATATTTTCCCACACATTAATAAAATGGTGGTCAGTAAAGGCAGCTATAACTGCAAAAGTATGGGGGCAGTATATTTGGCTATGTGCTCTACCTGTCATAATTTTTATGTGGGGAAAACAACTAGAGCCCTTTATAAAAGGATTTATGAACATTGTTTGGCTATTAGAAACAAAGACACTAACAATGCTTTAGCCAAACATGCTCTGAAGTACTCTAACTTCAAGAAATTTGCATTTTTTGTGTTGGATGAAATAGATTTGACTCCATTTGTTACAGAATTCAACAATGCCCTGGAAAACAAGGAGCTCAGATGGCAGGTTTTCATTAGGGCAGATCATATTCCTGGTCTAAATGAAGCCTTAAATGTTAAATGTCTTTTAAATAATAGACTATACTATTAAACAGTTTATTTGGCAAACAGTTTTACATTTGTATGTGCTATATGCTTTTTGTACATATGTCAAGTGTTATATTTTACATTTTATATTTTTGCCTTTAAGAACATTGTATGTTTTAATTAATAATTAGATGAATGGGTATTTGATTGGTTTATTTATTAATCAAATTTTGTATTTAAACCTGACTAATTGATTTACTGGTCAGTTGTGAAGAAGTTCGTTGTGATTAAATGAAAGAAAGTGCTTAACTTTTTATCTGTGTGGACAGTCATCATTTTGTCTTTTTTCACGTTTTTTTTTTTTTTTCTGAAATATAAAAAGAAGTCTTGGGTGCATTGGAATGGTGTGTAACACTTGCTATGGATATTATTACACTTAAAAATACAGGATTTTTAACAGAATAGGAGATATTACAAGTAGAAAAGTTATGTGAATGTGAGATTATGTGGAATATAGGAAAAGATATATGTTCACTTGTAGGTATATTACGCAAAAGCTCAATAGAAAATTTGAATGCTTCCTTGATAATACAGCTGTAGGTGAGATGGACAAAGCAGGTTTATAGAATCATAGCAGTTTATATATATGTAATGAAGGAAGAGAGAAAGAGAAGGGATGTTTAAAAAAATACTAGACTATGTGTCAATAATATTAGTAGGGGATTTTAATTATGGCATGAGAAAAAATAAAAAAGGGTGATAATGTTAAAATAATGTCAGAAATAATTAAAAGTGGAAAGCTTTATACACACACACACACACACACACACACACACACACACACATATATATATATATATATATATATATATATATATATATATATATATATATATATGAGACAATAAACAGTGGACTTACAAAAGGAATAATCTAAGAACTGAGATATATTATTTTATGATTTAGGAAAGTTTGAAAATTAAATAAAGAAGGTATAAAAGTTACAGGATTTTCAAATCATTTGGCAATTTGGATATAGATTCAAGAAAGAAAGGAATATATATAAATAAGTAAAGGTATTGAGAGATTAAATGAAAATATTTATATAAGAATGGTGTGGAAAGGGTTAGGCCATTATATATACATAGATACAAATATTTCAAGCACAGGCATTAATGCCCATCTTGCCTGACAGTATACCAAAATAGTTGTTCCCATAATAAGTGTCCAGGCTGTTCAACAATATCTAAACTAGTACTTGCTACTTTTGTCTTCTTTTCATGGACCATTATATCTGGTTTTCTCGCATCTGTCTTTTGAACTGTTGGTAATGGGTAATCATATGTGATGCAGACGATTTACCTTTACATGTGCGTATTGCACACGGGCAACCAACAATTGTTCGAAAGACAGTTTGCAAGGTTTGCAAACTTCGAACGGAAAAAGGTTTGAATGTGTAATGAGCGAATGCACAGTGAGATTCGCTCATTGCACATGCAACATTCTGGGGCAGATTGCACTATAGTGGGGAGTTGGAAATGGTTCCTTTCCCCACTGTAGTGTGATCTCGGAGTCAGAATTATAAAGTAGGGGGGTGGGGGGTGCAGGGGGGCTTGCCCCCTGCATTACACTTTGTCTAATTTTGTTGTCAACATTTATGTTCGAAACTCAGTGAATCGGCTGTTCGATTTGCTGCTTTTCGAATATTAACAACTGTCGCTGTTTCCAGTTTCATTTTTTTCGATGCGACTATATGAATGCACGCACAAGTGTTATTCGACATTATAAGGGTAAACCGATGCAGACTTCATCATTTTCTATGATGCTTTGTGGCTCATGTTTCCAGTATTTTTTAGCTACTTCAATACCATAATGTTTACACAATCCCCAGTGCAACAGTCTTGCCACATTATTATGCCTTTCAGTATACAGTCCTTCTGCCATTAGTATGTCACAACCAACAATGAGGTGTGCGACTGTTTCCAATTCTGTTTTACAAAACCTACATTTATCTGTTTCTCCAACATGTTCAATGTACTTTGTAAACCAACGTGTGTGTAGTCCACTGTCTTGGGCCACCAATATTAACCTTTCATCTTTTGGTTTGAATTCACCTCTCCTTAACCATTCCTGCATTTGATCCTGATCAACATTTATTTATTTATTTATTTATTTTATTTTCAGTTTGATTACCGGGGAAGTCCACTGGGCCACGAAGTACCCATTTTCAGTGGAGGCCCGGAGAGAAAAGCTCCAAAGGCAGTACAATCAAGGTTACAAATGCATGAGATAAAATACAATAGAAATGTACAAACAGTCAGGAAGATGTGAATTGCAAGTATACATAGTAAGAACAGTGCAAAACATTTTTTTTTATTTTAACTAGGTACTAACATAATTAGCAATATTTACATCCTTACAGTCAACTGAGAGTCAGCTAAATCTATTTTGGTAGATTTAGAAATCAAATCAGAGAGCAGATTCGTGCAGGAGTAGAGAGGGGCTTAGTGTAGAAAATCCCTTGAATTTATATAGGGTGAAAGTAAGAACATTTCCATTTGGAAGATAGGTGTAAGAAGAGTTGGGTCTAGAAGGATTCCACGTTAGGTATAGTCCTAAGTGAAGGAGGGAGAGAGTTCCATTTTCTACTTAGAGAGAAGGATAGAAGTAGCTGGCCAGCGGGATGTTTAGGTCTGTGAATGGAGATTATGTTTTGGTGTTCAGATCTCAATGACCGGTTAGGGATGTAAGGGGGAAGGATGTTGGATAAGGATGGGCATTTTTCTGGGTAGAATATTAATTTGTGAGCGGTCGTTAGTTGAAGATAGTCAAGGTGGTTAGGGAGTTCTAACCAGTTCAGAGATTGTAGGGTAAGGCAGTGGTGAGTTGAGGTTTTGGATTTAGTGGCGAATTTAGAGATAGTATTATAGCAAGCTTCAAGTTTAGAGGTGAGGGAAGCAGACAGATTATTTAGAAGAGGGGCACCATATAGTAGAGAGGGAAGGAGGTAGGCGATTGCTAAGGTGTACCTAGAGGAGTTTGAAAGAAATTGATTATTCCTGTAGAGCATACCTAACTTTTGGTGTTTTTTTTATGTTTTGTTGTATGTGGAGATCGAATTTGTGGCGTTCATCAATGGTAATGCCAAGGAGTTTAGCGGAAGGGACCACTTCTATAGGAATGTTGGTTTGGCTTAGGACGTTGAAAGAGATTTTGTCAAAGGAAGAAGCCTTGGTAGGGAGGAAAATTAGTATTATAGATTTATTGGAGTTGAGGGAGAGTTTTCTGTAGTGGAAAAAGCTATTTGTGTTTTAGACAGAAGTTCAGAAATGTTGGGGGCAGCACAAACTAAGGTAGAGTCATCAGCGTATTGGATGACTGTAGTGTCAGGGAGGACAGTGTGAAGGTTATTTATGAAGATGTTGAAAAGTATGGGACCGAGGATGGATCCCTCAGGAACGCCGGTAGGTGTAGGTAAGAAGGAAGAGGTAGAGTCCTTCCATCTGACAGCCTGAGATCTGTCAGAAAGGTAACTGGAGAACCAGGAAAGAGTATTAGGGGAGAGATTAAGGTTGGTGAGATGACAGAGAAGGTGTGTATGGGAGATGGTGTCAAAGGCTTTAGAAAGATCGAGCAGAACAGTGGATACAAGAAGTCCAGAATCACGGGCTCGATTAACAGTTTCTAAGAAGGAGAGTAGGGCAGTTATGGTGCTGTGGCCAGGACAGAAACTGTGTTGGGTGGGTGTAAGTAACTGATTCTGAGTTAAGTAGGGTAAAAGTTGGTGGTGAACACATTTTTCTAGAATTTTAGATATTGGAGAGAGTAGGGCTATGGGGTGGAAGTTAGAAATGGAGGTGTTTTTACCTCCTTTGTGAAGCGGTAGAATGTAGGCTGAACACCAAAGTTTGGGTACGTATGACTCTCTTAAGGATCAGTTGATCAGGATACTAATTGGGAGAGCAATACCTTCGGCTGCGCATTTGAAGAAGGAGGGGGGAATGTTGTCGGGGGCATTAGAGCATGGCTTTAGTTTGGATAAGAGCTTTTTTATGAACATCGTGGAAACTGGTTTGAGTTGGAACATAGAGGGACAGCTTTTAGGGATGTTGGAAGGAGAGTTTAGGAAGTTGGGTGGATTATTGTCAGGAAAGGTTTTGGTTAGCTTAGCTAAAGAATCTGTAAAGAAAGTGTTGAAATGAGAGCTCATTTCCTTGTCAGTTAAACTAGGGTCAGGGCAGGGGTTATTTCAGAAGTTTTCTATACTTGCAACTATATTTATGCATTTTCCACATTTCTTGCCTTCTCATCTGATCCTTTGCCTTATATTCTTTCTTTTTTTTTTTGCCACATTCAATTGCTGCCTGATTTTTATCTACTTCTGGTTAGATTTCCATTCCTGCTTGATGTCGATATGCTTCTGCTAGACTAAGCAGGGAAGCCATCTTAGATTTATTCTCCTCATGTTTCAAAACTTGCACTACATTTGGGTCCTGTGAGGTCAGCATATAAGTGCGCAGTCCCGCAGAATAGACTAAGCACAGAAAGATAGGAGTTGATAAGCTTGCAATATTTCCAGTAGAATGTAGAAAATTGTTTATAAGTAGGAGACCAGCAATAAAAGAGAACAGAATACTGTTATTATTAGCAACTCAGTCGTAGATAGATTGATTAAAGAGTAAAGTGAAATCACTGATAACTTGTGTAGGGAACAAAAATGTCCCAGGTTAGATGGGTGAGGCTCACCATTACATAAGACAGAGTATGCATTAGATAACAGAAAATTTATTCCCAAAAAGATACAGACAGTGAGATAACTAGAGAGAGAACTGTGTATACCGATGTAATATGCTAAAGGTTTGAAGAATAAACAAAAGGAATCTGTACAGCTTTTCTTGAAAATGTTAACCTGGTATAAACTGTATGGATATCTACTATACTGTAATTGTAATTGTGTTACTCGGCATAAGAAAAAAACATGTAGGAGAGAAATTATTTCAGTGATCAGTGATATAGTCTTTATGAAAATTTGATTTCATACCATCATCATCTGTTTAAATGCAACAAGCCACATCCTTGTGCAACAAAAATTTGTGTTGATTAGTATAAGAAATGGCAGTCAAATTAATGTCTGTCCTGTGCAAGTAATCTATTTCATGCAGCTGCTATGCTAACATTGTAATGAGGTCCACTGTCTGTGAAATAGTATCTCTGTGGAGGCAATCTGGAAAAATATTACTTGGTTAAAAAAATTAAATGTAAGAAATATGCTTTAAACTGGACAAGTACAGAAGCATTATGCTAAACTTGTCCAGTTAAAAGGTTTATGCTTATTATACTTTATCATAATACTGAATGCCATGAAATTTGATAGTTGGATAATAGTAAAACATAACTGGGAAGAACATAAAACCAAAAATCCTGTCTGACAAAAGGTTGCGCTCTTTCATCTCAGTCAGTAAAGTATCTAGTTTTAATTTTGCCCTATTTATACCTAATAGTTATTTTACTACTTGAAATACAAGTTGCACAATTTTTTCTGTTCTCCATTAAATGGAGCACTTTAATAAAAATCCATTATGACAATGATCCTAGGTTCTTCCTTACTTTTATATGCTGTAGGTACAGTAAAGTTAATGTCACCACAGAATTAGTGCATTGGGAATGGACTAGAGCAAGCAGCTCATTTAATGCTGTAGGCATGATAAAGTTATAACAATGCATACTGCTGTGGCCATAGCCAGCTTTAGGTACTAGCGAACCCTGCAGTCGCTGAGGGCCACTGTTCCTGGGGGTCCCAACCACAGCAGCTTATCTTATCTTGATATTTTGTAACGTCTGTCAACCCAACAAAAACTAATACAGAAATATTGTATAGTTAATAAACCAGGTGGGTAATAACTATTATCTCCTTTAAATTTTAAAGATATCTCCGGTTATAGTAACAGTGTTTTATCAAGCAAAAGTCTTCACAATTCCATTAAATATTTTACCACTGACATAGTCCTCATGGCTTAGTTAAAACCTGCTGGTAGACATTCTCTCCACTAAAACTAGCATAGCCAGCGTTAGATACTTTTAATACTCATATCTGCAAAGGGCCTCGTTAATCATACTTGAATATGTGGGGACCCCACAAAAGCTGCTGCTGGTTGGGAAAAATGAGGAGAAAAAAAATGTATTAGTTTCCTTATTATACTTCTTAACCTGAACAGGGCTTTGATATGACCCTGTTAAGATAAAGCTGATAATGAACACAAGCAAGATAAGTACTAGAGAGATCAGCAGCTGGAGTGACTGATCTCAGTGGACTTTAAGAAGAACTGATGCTTCCGATCTTCAGGGATGATTTTCCTATTCAGTGAGTTTTATAAATACTGGCAGAACACCAAATACTGCACTTTTCAACTTCTTTGCTGAATAACTCATCATTTATTTTATTTATTTATTTATTTTACATTTGTTGACTGGGCTAGTCCAGCTGGATACATCTCCATTTTCAATGGAGGCCCGAGGAGAAAAGCTCCGCTAACATACTACTAAAAACTATTCATCTAAGTGGTAATAATAATATTAAAAGCATACACTAAATAATAATAATAAAAAACACACTATAATCATACAGAAAATAACAAATGTCATTGAAGAGGGCTGAAAAAAGTAAAGTTAGAGAAAGCAGAATGGGTAGTCATTTATGAGATCAGAAAAATTGAACAATATTAGTGAGTATGTAAGAAAAAGAAAAAAATGCCTAGTGCACTCAGACATGGTGAGTAAAAACTCTGGAGAGACAGAGTTAGGAAATTAAGCAGAGAAGGTTAGCTTAAAGAGTCAAATAAGCTGTTTAGTCAGGGTTATTGCAGGAGCATAGCCAGTGTTTAGTGAGAAATAGTTTTAAGTTAGTTTTGAATAGTGGGAGTGATGTTATGGTAGTAAGGTTTTGTGGTAGTAGATTCCATATTTTGCCAACAGAATTAGAAAATATAGTGTCACCAGCTACGTTATCATAATATCAATAATAGAAGAATAAAGGCTCAAAATCAGGAAACATTTTAAATATTGCTCTAATTCAGTTAGAAAGTTAATAGAATGCCGCCTTTTCCTCAACATGCATTTTTGGACAATAAGTATAAAACTGTGATGACTGGACTTATTGACTGTCTGTAATCCTGCATGATTTACAAGCAAATCATACTTTTTACAGACAACAGAGAAAAATTATGAGCAACATCAGGTAAGTTCTGTGAAATCAGGGACAATGACAGGTTCTCATTACTCCTCACTGAGATAAATGAAAATGACTCACCTCTGCTGCTGTTTGACAATTGCTAAACAGCAGTCACTGATCTTGTGTGCTGGTACCAGTGTTGCCCAATGTATTGCTATTTGCTGAAATAAATTAAAAATTAGTATTGCTAGGGCTTATTCTGCAGTGTGTGTGTGTGTGTGTGTGTGTGTGTGTGTGTGTGTGTGTGTGTGTGTGTGTGTG
This sequence comes from Protopterus annectens, assembly GCF_019279795.1. Taxonomy (NCBI): domain Eukaryota; kingdom Metazoa; phylum Chordata; order Ceratodontiformes; family Protopteridae; genus Protopterus; species Protopterus annectens. The sequence goes on from NC_056741.1 coordinate 1,457,596,017, forward strand.
TGTGTGTGTATGTGTGTGTGTATACATTCATGTTCTGAGATTGTCTGCACCTGGTTATAATCTGGACAATGTTCATAGTATGAAAATAAGGTGTTGTGATGTCACACATACACATGCATGCACGCAAGCACACACACACACACACACACACACACACACACACACACACACACACACACACACACATAAACCCATGTTCACTCTGCATGCAAACTTAATGGCACTTTACATGATTATTAATTTACCTGATAGCATGTCTTAGGGATGTGGGGAAAAAACGCAGCACCTACATGAAACCCAGACTGACAAAGAAGACAAAGAATTCACTCTGAAGGTACTCCAGCTGAGAAACAAACAATGTAGCCAGGATGTGTGAGTAGCAATGTAAACCAACAGTCTTGTCTTAGAGTAGAAAAGATATCCAGTAAATCACACAGCAACACAGAAATGTTTGCAATATTAATCTATATTTTTTTGTGTCTTTCGGCTTTTCCCGGTTAGGGGTTGCCACAGCGGAACTCCGGTCCACTAATGATTGGTAGTTGATTTTTACATGTCGAGTTACCAGCTCTGACACACAACCTTCAACGAAGATATGCCCATTCATGCATGTCTCCACGCAAAAGACGCTCTAGCTGAGAATCGAACCGGACAGTGTCTTACTGTGAGGCGTCAACGCTACCGCAGCACCACCACAGCAGGTTACAATATTAATCTATATATACTTTGAAAAATCATTCAACACATCCTGATATTCTACAACCGCTTAATGTTTAACATATTCTAGTGCTATCATTTGTGAAGTAAAAGGTTACCTGCAGTGAGATAATTGCAGATTTTCTGATCCATAAAGCTGAAGCTGAAGGTATGTACATTGAAAGGCAGAAAAATGTGGCAAGATTGTGTGTTTAAACAGTACAACATACAAATAGTTGAGAAGCACTGGAAATATAAACCACAAAACATTACTGAAAATGAAAAGTTATGACCATATTGGATTCTCATATAGCAACAGTTCATTGGTTCATAGCTTAATAGGAAGTTACTAGGCTAACAGCCCTAGAGCCTTTACAAGCCTAGCCATGTTTAATCCCAAGTATCCTCATTTGCTCTTTTTGAGTAGTTTCCAGAACGAACAAATTTATTATCAGAGTGGGTCTATGAGCAACACCAACTATCCCCATCCATGAGGGACATGGGTGCTACCCTGAGGGTGAATTTGTAGTCTTTCATCAAATTATCCAAGTTCCTTCAGTGAGGATCTCTGTTTTATGTGAATAGGTAGTCTATTCCAGAGAAGCCGCAGATTCTGGGAGACATAACTGCCTGCCCAGCATGTTCTTTTAATGTCACAAGCTAGTCTGAAATCCTTAGAGCGAGTGACTCTTGTGCCATTTGACTTGCACATGTGCAGCATTTCCATTAGGGCAGGGTTGGAGATTGCCCCATAGGCCAGGCACAAGCCGCCTCTCAGCAGCCTATAACATACAGAGTAAAGTGACAGGGCTTTCATCCTGTCCACATAGGTCATTGTTTGGAGTCCCTGTATTTTCGTAGTGAGAAACCTCTGAGGTCTCTCCAGTTGCTGCAGATGCCTGATAAGGTACATGCAAAAGGGTGCATTATCCTCTATTAGTGGCCTGCTGTGGCTCAAGTACAGTGGAGTTAAAATGTCCCTTGACCTGGATGCTATGCTTTTGTTTATGAGGTGTGCTACATAGACAGCTTTATTTACCACTGTGGAAACATGGTGGTCAAAGTTCAGATTCTATCAACTTGTGTTTCCAAGTCTTATACCACTGGGTTGGAACTCAGGTGGGTGCTGTCAATATTGCAATTTCTAGGGAATTCCATTTTGCCAGAAGTAATAATGCATTTTTTCTCATTTAGTTTTAGACCATGGCTTTGGCATCAATCATTTGTTTGTGTTTGCTCTTCTTGTAATATTTTGACATCAGTGGGAGACACAGTAATTGCTCCCAGTTTGCAATTATCAATGCACTTTGCAAGCCAAATGTCATCTACTTTGGCCTGGACCTCTGTGAAATAGATGCCAAATAGTAAGGGACCCAGCACAGATCCCTGTGGTACTCCACTGGTGACGAGTTTACCGGTGGAGGTGGACTCACCAGTTTTGACAGAGGGTGTTCTGTCAGTGAGCCACTTGGCTCCCATCTAGTAATATAAGGGCTACTTCCAATCTGGGAAAGGTTGTCAAATATGCCACAGTTTGGAACTGTGTCAAAAGCCTTGGCAAGTTTGACATAGGCTGTGTACACTGTCTAACCTTCATCCATGGCTTTGGTGACAATGTCAAAGAAGTCTACCAGATTTAATAAGCATGATCTACCCTTAAGTGATTTGTTCAAGGACACACAGGAGACAAATGAGTGATGAGAGAATCACCCTATGCCCCAGGATCTAATGCTTGCAGCCTTAACCACCGTGCCAAAGATAAGAAAGAAAAAGCAAGAAAAAACAGAACTAGTAGCCAAAGAAAAAAATATGACAAAAGTACCATTAATTGATTTGTATGTCTTGGCTATGTATAGATATATACTGCTGAAATATTCAACTGCAATTGTTTATCCAGTCATTATCTGAAAATCTAGGAATGAGAGAAGGTTCACACTTCATTTTGCCAGAAAATGTATACTTCTTTTCATAAGGCACAAGTGTTATATGGACTACAGAAAGTAGTATAAATACTATCTAGGGTCTCCCATAAAATATCTACTCTAAATACTACTTCAAAACTGGTACAAAAATTGCTAAGGCTACTACTCGTAAAACACTCGTCTTTATTTAAACGCCAAAATATAAAAAAACATTTTTCATCCTAAATCAATGCTCTGACTTCTTCAGAATCAATACGTGGCAATGATGTAAAACCAATGTTTGAAACAAGTTCAAACATGTGTATAAAAACCTCGATCATCTCTCCAAACTCTTTAATTTGAGCAAACACATAAGTGAACATTTATATAACAAGTAGTGAGGTAAAATATATTGGTAGTGAGGACATTTAAGTTTGCATATACATTTATAAAGTATTTCATAATTTAATAAGTATGAATTACAAACACACAAGAGAAGGGGAATTTTATTATTATGAATTTAATTAATTTTATTATTTTCATCATTGCCATGTATTGATTCCATCAATTTTTGATGGTATTTTAGCAATAGTTGTAGGTTTTAGGTTAATATACCTTTAAGAGAGCCTGTTTTGCTGATTAGCCTGTTGGCGGGCTTTTCAAATGAGTTTATAAATATTGGATGTTTTAAGATGTCTGTATTAGAGTTTCTGAAGAAGTCCGAGCATTGATTTAGGATGAAAAACATTTTTTTATATTTTGGCGTTTAAATAAAGAAGAGTGTTTTACGAGTAGTAGCCTTAGCAATTTTCTCCCATAAAATATGCCAATTACAAAATTAAACTAATTCAGTCAGCAAAAGCTTTTAAAAATATATTTTTACATGCAAAATACCTCAAGCCATGATCAAATAATGTATATCAGCAGCCTTAATTAAAACATCATAAATATGTTCTGGTGCCTTGGCTATAGCCTTCAAGGAATTTGTCATAACTAATATTTGAAAAGTTACAGTGATAAAATATCAGCATATAATTAATCACCCTTGCACAGTTAAATTTCTGATTTACTTCTGTACATTACACATAAATTAAAATGCATCTTTATATTATAGATATGTTTTAAGGTCTACAACATTTTTGTTATTAATTACACTTTCCAAAATCCTAGCACTTAAGAGGCTGGCCTCTCTTTAACTAAGTACAACAGGGTTGCCTTCTTTATTATTATACATATGCGTAATGTGCTCCTGTTGTCTCTTTATTATTATACATACACGTAATGTGCTCCTGTAGTCTCTGTATTATTATACATATGTGTAATGTGTTCCTGTTGTCTCTTTATTATTATACATATGCGTAATGTGTTCCTGTTGTCTCTTTATTATTATACATATGCGTAATGTGTTCCTGTTGTCTCTTTATTATTATACATATGCGTAATGTGTTCCTGTTGTCTCTTTATTATTATACATATGCATAATGTGTTCCTGTTGTCTCTTTATTATTATACATATGCGTAATGTGTTCCTATTGTCTCTTTATTATTATACATATGCGTAATGTGCTCCTGTTGTCTCCCTCAAAAATTCCATTTGTTTCACCTGTATGCTCTAAACTGCAAGAACATCACAGGTCATAATTGTAGACTGTATCTCAGTTAAACTTCCTTCTGATTTTAAATCTCTTGCCATTCGTATGTTTAACCTGACATACGTATTCACAAACTGGGAAGTTGTAATTCTATCAAAAGTGATTCAGTCGAGTGCAAATCAGTCAGTAAAAACTTTAACTGAAAGCACTTTAGATGACAGTGAATGATTCCTTGGTTTCCACTGTTGTGTGGCCTTACAGTAGGTGTATTCAAGATTTTTTAGATATTTGCTGAAAGTACTTTCAGCTAAACTTTTTTGTGGGGCTGCAATTGAAAGATTGTTGAACTGTCAACATGAATCATTACAATCTGACAATGTCTACATTAAAAAGGGTCATGAACCTGGCTATCTGATTTAGTGACAGAGGGCCGGATTCATGATGGCTTGCACAGAGTCTACGAGTAGAGTAAGACTCCATGCAGCCATCTTGTCCGACGAGCGATCCATGAACAGCCTGTAGGGGCGTGTAAGAGAGCTCCTAACACGTCTCCTACACGGAGAGAGCTGTGATATGCAAATTACCTCACTTGCAGTCGAAAGGCATGCAAATGAGGTAAATTTGCAATCCAGGAAGCAGAAACCTGTCTGAGTAGGAGACGTGTTAGCTGAAGAAATGTACTCAGTTGACAACTGAGTACCATTCTGCAAATAGCACAATGGAGCCTTGTCAGCTCCAAATAAAGGTTGCATATGGTTGAGGAAGCATGCCAATGGCCAAATATATGGCCATTGGAAAGTTTCCCTTATGCAAAATTAAAATAAAAATATTTTTTTTCGCCGATTTCCGATGTTTAAGCGTAGCGCAGCACCGCGCAAACGGGGTGCACTATAAAAATCATAAAATAAGGCAATAAAAGCCACAGACATGGAATTTATGAAAATTGTCAAATTACAATGTAAGGGAATAGCAGGCTGAAGACAACATGGCCACCGAGTAGGGGTTGCTAAGGGGAGAAGCCCAGTCTAAGACATGTAACCAAGCATTAGTAGGCAATCCTATGTAAATGAGTGTTAGGATAGTGAATCACACTTTTACATAGCAAATGAGCACAGTCATTGGAGTGTAGGAGTAGGATATGGGGAGGAACAGAGAAGGAGATAGGTGACATCACAAGGGGGGTATGTATGAAAGTAGTACAGCTCATTGGAGGACAGTGACATCTGTTAGGTGTCAGTTAGACATCATGGAAAGAGGTGTGTCAACAGGTAGGCCAGGGAAAGCCAATAAATGGAAGGTGTATACTGTGGATAACACCAAAGTTTCTTGCTGAGCGGGTATGCGTGCGTGTGCGCACCTGTAAACTTGAGTAAGACAGAGTGCACGCGTGGAAACGTGAGTGCGCGTGTTTAAGCCAGAGTAAACATGTATAAGGCTGCTGGAAGACCTGTAAACTTGTTTGTGCTTGTGTGCACGCATTTCAGCCCAAATAAGCAAGTTTTAGTCCATCTAAGCATGTATGCAAGTGTATGAGCTGCTGTGAGCATGTTTGCGCTTGTATGCTCGTCGCTCCCCCCTGAGGAAACAGAAAAGAAAAAGGAAGCACAACAAATAGCAGGAAGCTACCAAGTGATACTAGTAGAGCTAGCAGGTGAAAACAACCCGAATCAGGCAATAACACAGGCAGAACACTAGCCTAGCCCAGCCCAGCACTTAAAACTCTGCAAACAACAGTGCACTTTGTTTCTCACAAGAGACACTCAAACACTGGAGTATGCTACTAGAAGTGAAAACTGAAAAAGCTTCACTCAGACAAAAAATGCTAGGGGCTGCCATTGCTGTTATAAGACGACATATGCAACATGCTGAGGGTGGTGACAATGCAAATGCTGCCGGACAATCCACAGTGAGGAGACAGAGAAGAGTGTACAGGCCCCGGGTCACCTACCAGGGGTTACATGAGCTGGAGATAGTGGAGTGCTATAGAGTGGACAGAGACCTCCTGCAGCAAATTGTTGAGCTGTGCAGGCCATGCCTCACACACAGAACCAACAGAGGGGAACCCATCCCAGTGGAAACCAAGGTATGTGTTGGCCTAAGAATACTAGCAACAGGTACCTTTCAGAGACCAACTGGTGATATGATAGGGATATCACAGGCATCAGCATCCAGGGTACTGCACCAGTTCCTGGATGCCATGTCAGCACATGTCAGTGATCATGTATATTTCCCCAAATCCCATGAGATATTGACCAGCAATATGCGTCTCTTCCAGCAAATAGCAGAATACCCTGAGGTAGTGGGTGCAATAGACTGCACGCATATATGCATCAAAGCACCAGCCGGTGAGCGGGGTAGGGCCTACATTAACCGCAAGGGCTTCCCCTCCATCAACTGCCAGGTCGTGTGTGATGCCCAGGGCATAATAATGAATGTATGTGCTGGCTGCCCTGGAAGCTACTATGATTCCCATATCTGGCATCTGATGCAGCTGTACCAGACATTTGCCAATGGGGACATCCCACATGGTCACTTAGTGGGGATGCTGGCTATGCAATGGAGCCGTGGCTGATGACACCCATCAGAAACACACACACACCTGAACAAGAACGCCATAATGAGGCACACGCACAAACACGAAATGTAATCGAGCGTGTGTTTGGGTTGCTCAAGTCACGGTTCCGGTGCCTGGACACATCTGGTGGAGCCTTGCAATACTCACCAACTACATGTACCCAAATTGTCATGGTATGTGCTATGCTACATAATATAATCCTGTGAAAACAGCTGCAACAGGACCAGCATAGGCCTGGGCCAAACAGCCCCCCACCAGTGCCAAGGCCATCACAGGCAGAGTGTGACTCGGAGGAGGAGCAACCTGAGCCTGCTCCAGTAGGCAGAAGGAGGCGTGCCCAGTATGCCTTGGCCTTGGCAAACAGGCAACGCATAGCATAGCACATACACTGGCTCAGTAGGAACCCTGGAAATGATACCTCTCTCTGACTCGCACATATAGTAAAAGGGATGCCTAACTTGACACTACCTGTTTCCAAACATGTATAGGGAATGCAGTATGTGCATCCGACATAGGCAGCCCTGCAGCACCACCTGAGGCATGATTGCCATGTGTTAAGCAATGTAAGGTAGTGCTAAACAGCATTTACCACCATGTCATATATGCAAACTTGATGACCTTCAGTAGCATCCTACCCTCACCAAACATGAGGCCACAATATGAAGACAAGATGATCAATTACAACAAATGGCTTAAGTATTGGTGTCAGTGAAAGGGGATTCAATGCCTGTCAGCCTGGGATGAGATGCTCGACAAGACATGATGCTTTGCTAGGGATGGATTTCACCTATCACCTGTGGCCTATTGGATATTGCCAAAGGCTCTTGTCACCCCCATAGTGCCTTTTCTAGGTAAGGCAAAAGACAAACACACCTCCATAGGTATCACAAGGGATAAGAAAGTATAAGTAATGCTACTCAATGCCAGAAGTCTAAACTGCAAGATGCACTCACTCCAAACACTCCTCAGCATGGAGAATGTTGATATCTGTGCAGTAACAGAAACCGGGTTCAAGGCTCCCAAGAGCACCCTAGCATTCACGGGTACACCTCATACCATGCTTTACAGCTGCAAAACATGGAACAAACTACAAAAGGAGGGAGAGTATCAATATTTGTCAAAGATTCCCACACCCCCAGGTTGATGGCACAGCATGAAGCATCAGAGACTACCTATGTGTAACCAACAGTGGGTAAAACAGCCTTCCAGTTCATAGCCTGCTACAGACCACCCTCCTAAACCCAGGAACCACACTTGGCTGACTGGAGAACACATGAAAATATGAAGATCTCCCCAAACACCATTATATTGGGTGGCTTCAACTACCCAAACATACACTGGGAGCATTACCCTAGCTCCAACACCCTAGGCCAAAGGTTCCCAGAATTTATAAACCAAAATGCTATGGAACAACTTGCTTCCACTCCCACAAGAGGGGAAAACATACTGGACCTGATCATCACCAACATGGGGACTCTTTGCCCAAGACCAGAAGTGTATCCCTCACTGGTACGATCACACCAGATAGTAACCTCACTGGATATTCACATCCCCACCCCAGCCCATGACCAGAAAACCACAGTGAAAAATGTTCACTAAAGCATATGTCACACACCTCAAAACTGAGTTGGAATCCTTCACAGCCCCTGTGTCTGTGGAAAATATAGCCCAGACCTCATAACCCTTTATAAACGCATTCTATGAACACCGTCAGGAATGCATGGATCATGCAATCCCAAATAAAACCAAGACCCAATCCTCCAAAGGCAGGCATCCTGTTTGGTGGACCCCAGCCATAAACAAACCATACAATACAAGGAGGAAGCTACTATATGATAGATCCAAATCACAAAAAAGGGAAGCCATCTCTGACCAGTATTATTGAAAAACAATGTCCACACATAAAATTGTCTAAGGCCATCTGTGAGATAAAAATTGTACAGGATACCAAGGATAATCACAAGGTATTCTTTACTTATTGTAGGAACCTGTGTGAGAATCCCCAGATATGTTCAGAATTAGCCCAAAATGCCAAAAAATACAACAAACCCGCAGACATTGCCAACATCCAAGCTGACAGGTTCAGTGCAAACTTCTCCCCCCCTCCCCACCAAAAGGGCAAATATCTATCCCAGCAGAGTGCTGGACCCCTGACATCGCAGATGCTCAGGTAACAGCCAGCCTCTCCAAAGAAAAGCACACAGCATCAATGGGACCAGATGGTGTCCTGGGCTGTGTCCAACATGAACCCCAAGAAGAATTGAACACACACATAAAACCACTGTTCAATGTCAGCCTTAACACACGATATGTACCCAAAGAGCAGTGTACAGCAACAGTGGACCCTCCCCACAAAGGTGGTGCCTCAACGGATACTGCAAACAATCGCCCCAGAAGCCTGACTAGCTTGGTCTGCAGAGCTATGGAAAGGATCATCATGGACCTCAGAAATAAACATATTGGGGACACACAGACACTGGATCCTATCAATTTTGGCTTTGTTAAGGGCAGATCCTGCCTCTTAAACCTATTTGAGTCATTTGAAACAGTCACCAAGGCCATTGACAAGGGGATGGTGGTCCACACAGCCTACCTGGACCTTGCAAAAGCCTTCCATGCAGTATCCCACTTGGTCATCATAGATAAGATCACCAGCTTTAATAGATACCCCTATGTCACTAGATGGGTTGCAAACTGGCTCAAGGACAGAACCCACATGGTCTGAAATGCTGGAGCCATGTCAGACTACAAACCAGCTACAAGTGGCATCCCACAAGGCTCAGTCCTGGGACCTCCCTTGTTTGGTATATATTTCTCAGAGGTACAGGCCAACACAGAAGGACAGTTGGTGAACAAGTTTGTAGATGACTGCAAACTGGGCGCCATAATCGACCCTCCAGCTGACACAAGCATCCTACAAAAGGACCTCATAGAAACAGGCAACTGGTGCCAGAGCCATGTCCTCAAGCTAAACACAAAACAGTGTATAGTCCTCCCCTTTGTCAAAAACTAAGTGCCCACAAATTACTACATATGTGGTAACCCATTAAGTATGGAAGAAGTGATAAGGGACCTGGGGACCCAAGTCATTCGCAATCTCACATTCGACAACCATGTGGCCAAAGTGTTCAGAGAAACATTTCATATAGCCCACTTAATCATGAAGGTAATCACATCTATATGAGTGGAGGTCATTGTGCCTCTTAACTCATCCCTCATCAGGCCCATAATTGAGTACAATGCCCCTTGTGGGATGTACCTTTTCAGACACCTGCAGCAGCTGGAAAGACCACAAAAGTACCTCACCAGGAGGATCATAGGGCTCAAACAGATGCCATTCATTGCCAGGTTAAAGAAACTACAGCTCCACTCACTGGCATACTGCCTGCCCAGAGGCGATCTGTGCCAGATGTATAAAGCCATGCCCAACCTGGAATCAATGGACATGCCACACCTTGGAAAATCAGAATCCCATCAAGCTATGCGCTCAAGAGACCTGAACCTCAGGACTGAAATAAATAGAACATGCTGGAGTGACAGATCCATAACCCAGAGGCTCCCCCCACTCTTGAGTAAACTCCCACTCCAGGTTAGCGAGAGTCCCTCACTGACTCTCTTCAAGAGGAATCCTGATGAGTGGATGGGAGATTGTAGGTTTACCCTGGGTATCACTTCTATGTCACTGTTAGCCAGAGGCACAGTATACTAACCATGAAAAATGTAATGGCAAACTCCACTTACAATGTGTGCTGAAAGCCAAACACACTCTGGCTAGGATTATAAATGCCCTAGGGCAGATAGCCTAGTATGAACCTATGAACAGAATCACACACACCAAGTAGTACAACTGTGGTCACTGTGGAGTAATGTTTGCCAATGTCCACCCAAGTTGGTGAATACACAGCAATGTCGGACAAGCCTGGTTTAAGTAGGCCATAGTTGAAAAAAATGCAACATGCTCATAGCTGCCCAACTGGCCCTTAACTAGTCTGGTCTGCTCAGTAGAAGCATTTACAGCAGTGATGGGACTCAAACTCATGATATTGTGCACCATAGTGAAAGTACTGAACCACTACACCATGACAGTATTGCAGTGTTCAGCCAGTATGAGAGAATGTTGCCAAGTCTTTGCAAACTATCCCATGGAAACCCTGCAAGCACAGCATAATCCCTGTTGTTATGACACAAAGGAGTCTGGCAGTAAGAACACAACATGACTTCCAACACACACAGTATTAATGTCAATATTGGTCATGTTCACACACAACCACAAATGTAGTGGACTTCAGATCACAACATATGGAAAGGTCACACTGGGCATGCTCACACATTTGGATAAATGAGACACATGTCAGGCAACAAACCATGGAAAGCCTGAACTGGGCATGCTCACACACTTAGGCCATGTCTGAGTATAGCAGTCAGACACACATATCTGGCAGTTGTATGTGTTAAGCCAGGAACCTCCCATGATCCAGCAATCCACCCTGTGCACACAGTTAAATGACAACAGACACATATATTAATATACCGGAACCCTGTCATGATCAAACATGTTACGCAGATACACAAGTTGTTCACAGAAACTGTGAAAGCTATGGCAATAAAGACCTGAAGACAGTAGCAGAAACAAATATTGTGCATCCCAAACATAAACATAGGTGCAGAGGTGGATACTAGGCTGTCTGCCCTCAGGAATTCATAAGCCTAGGCAGAGTGTATTTGGCATCTGCCTCCCCAGTAGAGTAGCCTACTGTGCCTCTGTAAAGTAGGTCACAGAAGGCACCCTTTAAGGCTACTTTGATGTGTCTTTGTCAAGCAGGGACACAGTGGAGATCCCATGGGTGAATTTGCAATTTCCCATCCATGCGGCTGTATTTTGCTGGAAGAGGGTTGGTGAGGGGCTATGTCTAACTTTAATTGGGATTCAATTCCAGAGTGAGGGGAGCCTGTGAGTAATGAATCTGTCCCTGCAGCATGTCCTATTTATGTTTGTGCTGAGGTTTACGTCCCTGGAGTGTGTAGCTGTAAGGGTCTTGGATGTTATGAGGTGAAGCATGTCCATTACTTCTGGGTTTGAAACGGCTCTATACGTCAGGCATAGATTACCTCTGAGTAGGCATTAAGCAACTGAGTAGAGCTGGAGATCCTTTAGCTGAGCTGCATAGGACATCTGTGTGTAGCCCATGATTCCCTTGGGGAGGTACTGTTGCCGCAGGTGTTGGGTAAGGTACACCCCAAAAGGGGTATTGTAGTCAAACATGGTCCTAATGAGTGAGTAGTAGAGGGCCACAATAACCTCACATGATCTACATGCAAACACCCATGTGAGAAGGAGGGCTATACAAAGTTCTTAGCAATGACTCTCTGTCAATGTGATTAGCAAAGGAGAGGTTATGATCTATCTGGGTCTGTGGGATATTGCTCTGTTATGTAGTAGCTTCCTCTTTCTGTTGTACAGCTTATATATGGCTGGGGTCAACCAGACAGGTCTTCTGTTTTGGAGGAGTCATGGTTTTATGTGGGATAGCATGATCAATGCATACCTGCAGCTGCTCATACAATGTGTTGGTAAAGAATTCTGCAGATTGGTCTGTATTAACCTCCAGCACGGGGCCTCTGAAGTATTCCACCCCAGTCTTCACAAGTGCAAAGTCTGCTTTTGATAAATTCTTTACAGTGATTTCCTTGGCTGGGTGTGGGGATGGGATATAGATGTCCAGGGAAAGTTGATCATGGTCTGATCTTAACAATGACAGTTCTACCTCTGGTGTGGAACATAGAGTCCCCATGTTGGTGATGATCAGGTTCAATATGTATTCCCCCTAGTGGGTGTGGTGACTGGTTGTGCCATAGCACATGGATTCACAAATTGTAGTGGCTGTAGGGTGATGTTGAGGGCTTGAGTAGTATCCCCAGTCAATATTTGTGTACCTGAAGTCAACCACTATAATGGTGCGCGTGAAGACCTTCATATTCAACACTGTTCCTAAGAAAGCCAAGTGTGGTTACTGGGTATGGGTGGGTGGTCTGAACTACACACCAAACCAAAAGGCAGTTTTGCACAATGGTAGGTGTATATGTATGGCCTGTCATGCTTAGTGCAGTGGGACCAACCCAAAGGTGTGTGCATCTGTGATGTATATGGATGCACCCCCTACTTGTGTTCTGTGTCACAAGTCCTGTGGTCACGAAGCATGGTATAGAACATAACCTGGCAGTGCCAGTGTGGACATGTGACCCTGAACTAGGTTTCTGTGAATGCACAGATATTGTTATCCCCCATACTGAGGGATAGTTAAAGATGTACATTCTTCTTTGGAAAGACTGATGATGTCAGCACCCTATAAATACAGCAGGAGAAGGGAAATCATCCAGTAATGTGAATAGCGAGCTGTGCTAATGCGTCTTTCTCAAGTATCATAACATAGTTAGGTAGGGGTTTGAATCCTGCAAACGTTGTGTGTGTGTGGGGGGGGCAGGGGTGTGTGTATGTCTGCAATTCTTTGTGAAAGGAATGGCCGTTTTGAAGACTGGGATAACACACTAAAAGAAGTACATTCTTGTCTGGAAACACTGATGATGTCAGCACCCTATAAATACAGCAGGAGAAGGGAAATAATCTAGTAATGCGAATAGCGTTCTGTGCTAATGCATGTCTCTCAAGTATCATAACATAGTTAGGTAGGGGTTTGAATCCTACAAATGCCATGTGTGCATTTGCTACACAGTTTGTGAATGTGTTTTGCTTTCATTATTGTATGACATTATTATAACAGTAATTGCCATGCACACATCAGGTATGTGTTTGCCACATACAGATATGTACCTGTGACCTTTAATAGTTCCTATGTGTGAAGCCTGCCCCATATGAATACAGTTGTTACTTTTGCCGCCATGTGCCGCAGCTTACCAGACCTTATGCCATGCATGTATGTTGGTGACAATGCAAGCTACTGAAGTGATCTGTGTCCTAGGCCAACTATGTGACACACACCCATGAAAGCTTTGATAGATTAATGTGGGTGACGGTTCATGCCTGCAGTATATGTCAGACATGTTAAAACACAACAAAGTCTGTGAGTGATGGCCATCCAGTGTAGGTGTATGGCAACTGTTGCCAATATGCATACAGACACCTTCTTGCTTAGGTGATACACAGAGGGATTTCAGAATACCTTTGGAAATGTGAATATCACAGAATAGACAAGATAACACCTGTCCACATGTACACGCCATTACCCGTTCTACATGATGGGTGCTACTACCTACATGGTACTGTTAGAATACTATGTTAATTATATGCCAATGACAATGCCACAGTAAATAATAAACGCAAATAAAAAGTCCAACCAGTAAACCAATACGTCCAGGGGAAGCAGAATAAAAGTTTAACAAAACCAAAGCCACTGGAAGAAAATAACGTCTGCAGACAAGAGAATAGCGTATACTATTTTATTAGCCGCTTTCGTAAACCAACTTCATCAGAATAATTACATCAATCCAACTGACATCTTATATATCCAATAATAATCATGTGACCAATTAATTAATTAAAACAAAATAATGCATTTTTAAAAAAATATTTCACTTTAAAAACACATAAGTCATCTAAATAATTCTGTATGACCTAATGAAAGTGGGATAAAATGGAATAACCTACTTTATTTACATTCAGCCTACGTTGATTCAAATAGCATTTAATATTTATAGTCTCATTAAGTCCAGGGGGGCTGTCGGACTTTAATTTAATTTGCCAGTAGGTCTCTCGTTGTAGGAGAAAGTTCTTAAAATCCCCTTCCCTCAAATCTTTCCGTCCCACCTCTAGTATAGAGAATAAAAATTTTTTAAAAGATAAACAGTTCAAGGAATGCTTAAACAGAGCATTCCTTTCATCCTTAGACTTGATACCATAAAGATGTTCCCTTATACGTATCCTGAGCTCCCTTGTGGTCATTCCAATATAGAAGGCATCACAAGTGGAGCACAGGGCGATGTAAACAACACCTTTGGTTCCACAATTAACATAACCCGGAACCTCCAAGGTTCTTCTAATGGTACTAACAAGAATATAAGGTCCAGTGGAAATAAAACGACAAAAATTACAGTTGCTACACTGAAACATTCCCCTTCTCTGAATAACTGGGTTAGGGTCACTATTCCGTCGTGCCTCAAAGATTCTCCTTAAATTAAAACCACTCTTTGAAATAAAAACCGGCTTCTCCCCCAATGTCTGATATATAAGATGTCAGTTGGATTGATGTAATTATTCTGATGAAGTTGGTTTACGAAAGCGGCTAATAAAATAGTATACGCTATTCTCTTGTCTGCAGACGTTATTTTCTTCCAGTGGCTTTGGTTTTGTTAAACTTTTATTCTGCTTCCCCTGGACGTATTGGTTTACAATGCCACAGTAGCGTTACAGCAATATACCATGGCTTGGACAACAGGTATCTATCCGTATGATACCCTTGTGGTGGTTAGGTGTGTCATGTGTAGAATGAATTGTAGGCCACTGTATGTATTTGCAGTCATGGATGGACATATCTATAGTGTGTTGGCATGTGCATGAGACTGCTATATGCCAAAGGGTATTGTTCCCAGGGATGTGTGGGGCTCAGTAACAATGGCTACTGGCATAGTGTAGTACTGCAGGGATATCACTGACACCAGGTTCCTACGTCTATGTATCAGTTGAGGAGACACCATGTAATGACCACTGAATGTCAGGCTATGTAAGCTGTGTATACTACCAGAATGCAGACCATTGACATGTGAAAACTGTATCACCCACAGCATACTGTCAAACCATGTCATGTTCCATGCTGACCATGTTCACAAATGTACACCTGCAAATCGGTGATGTAAACATCACACATGTACTGTCCACACCCCAACACATGCAGGCACAGGTACACACAAAAGCCATGTGGCACATGTGCAGACAGTACACTTTGGGAATTAACACTGGTGTATACAAAACTGCAATGGCAAACATAGTTAATGCATGAAGCATGCTCGAATATACCCACAACAATATCATTACACTGTACAGATAATATTACTACAGTGCTATGTAGTCACCCTGTGCATCAGTACCATGCTATCCTGTTCCAGCATCAATGTTACAGATGGCAGGAGGTGGCACAGTTTCATCATATGCACAGGGTGTGTACTTGGTTTGCCAGAGTCTGCCATTGACACATCCAATCGACATGTATGTGTGTGTGTGTTAGTGAGGGACAACAGTACAAGATGGGGAAATGTTGCTGCGATGTGTGTGTGTATGTGTTAGCCCTAGGTGTTAGCATTATGTGTGTGTGTATGCATGCACACAGTTTCACCATGTGGCTGCCATATACAGGTGTTTGTGGACAGCCACAGACTGTACCTGCCAGGTCATACAGGTCACTGTCTCTAGCCACGGACACGGTACCTGTGCCTGGCAGGGGTGCTACGGACAGTATCAGGTACTAAGCCAGACTGGGTACTGTCATCAGAAGCAGTGGGTTGTTGACTGGACACATGTCCCTGCTGGGACTGTCCAGAGCCACGTGCATGTGGCCTTCTAGGACGGTCTAATGACAGCACAGACCCAGCATTGCTGGGGCTGGTACTGGCACTATGGGAGCGGCTGCGGGTTTGTTGTCGTCTGTGACAACTGGCAGCTGATAATGTTGCTGGCATACATCCATGTCGACACCTCAACCATCCTGCACTGTCCTGGCTCCTGGACATGTAGTTGTGGAACAGATCGAATGTGTCCCCCCAACGTCTATCAATGACCTTGCTGATGTTATGGATGGCAGACACAATGTCATGCATAGTGTCATTCATAGCAATGCAATGTGCTCTAAGCTCCCTCAGACCCTGTCTGGTGTACCGTTCCATACGTGCCTGTGCCTGCATTACAGCCCGGAACATAGCTGAGGTTGATAGACCTCTGTGGGCACGTCTGACAGGGGCAGTACAACCACAGATGCTCCCACGAGAACCCCTGGACATCTGCCTGTGTGGTACCATGTCAGGAATCTGGCCATGGCTGCAGTGAGGGGATGCAAGTGCCAATGATACCACACTACCCTGGTCAATGCCCATTGTATGCTGTCCCTCAGCTAAGGACATTGGTGACAATGGATGTATTGGCAGGATGACTGTGCGCATTGATGGGGTTGACTGCTGTGTACTGTCAATTGGATGACCAACGACAGACCCTGTCACACCTCCCTGTGCCATTACACATGTATCATCATTAGCACTATCCCCAGCAGTGGCTTCAGGTTCCCTGCTGCACTCCACCAGAGCAATATCAGAACCTGTGAGAGGAAGATAGGAAACACAGTTTACAAATGTGTACATGATATTAGCACACAGGCACACATGCAAACATGCACACAGCGCACATGCACACAGGCGCACATGCACACAGGTGCACATGCACACATGCACACATGCACACAGGTGCACATGCACACATGCACACGGGTGCACATGCACACAGGCACACATGCACACATGTGCACATGCACACAGGCGCACATGCACACAGGCGCACATGCACACATGCACACATGGACACAGGTGCACATGCACACATGCACACAGGCACACAAGCACACAGGCGCACTCCTCAGTACAGAAGATACAAACACAGACACACCAGCAATCCAACACATACACAATACTGTTTTAAGGTGGGTGACCCTTTCACAAGGAAAAACATCACTGCACACATGTCAGCATGCAGGTTATGTGTTGCACAGGAATATGCAGTGCAAGTGTAGACAGCCCTTGTTAATAACAGTATACGTGTATTTGATGCTTGTGTGTAGTTGTTCAGTGATTGTCTCCACCTTGGGACACAATGTGTACAAGGACATAACAATGTTGTGCAAGTGTTACAAACTGTGGGTGCATCGATTTGCACACACACACACACACACACACACACACACACACACACACACACACACAAAAAACACATGATGGTGCTACGCAGTAACAGCTATGTGTACTTTTGTGGTCAGTGGAACTGGATATGGTGTAGTAATGTGAGCCATGATCAACATGCTTCTTGTGGTCAGTCAACAATAATAATGTGTGCCAGACAGGCAGCTAGCATGCTGTACCTGAAGTGCAGTAACATGACTACATCCACAATTACACAGCCACTTGTTGCATGGGTGTGTAAGGTGGCCAATAGTGAGCATTGCCTAACATGAATGTATTATTTGTTCCAGACTGTTGCACAAAGATATGATAGGCCTCTACCCCTCAGGTATATTATGTGAGCTGCGTAGATAAGTGGGATGCTGAAGGCTGGCCATACAGCAGATGTCATAATTGGACATGTGTTGCAGGCTAAGGTGTAGTGTGTATGCCAAACATGTGTGTGTTGTGTACATGTGTATCTGGTATGCCTATACAATGTCCAGTACTGTGTTGCCACACGTGTGTCATGCTATGTGTATTGCATGTGAGTGAGGCAGCTACTGAGAATAATGGGATATGCATAGTCTCACAGCAGACATGCACAGCATGCATTATGTGTAGGTGTGTTACATGTGAACACACTACACCTCCATATGACATGCACATATCATTAGCAATAGTATTGTTATTAAACACTCACCAGCATGGATTGGCTGCCTTGCTGTCACTCCAGAGGGACCTGCAAACATATGAGAGTGATTGCCAGTGGGCACAACTGTTCCTTTGATACTGTGAGTATGATAAAGTACAGTAGTACAATAGGTGGCTTTCGCAGGTGTACAGATTATGCTCAGAATATCAATCTTGCAGAAGAATGGGCAGGTTAACAGCTACACAAACAGTACAAGGACACCGACTACCATGACAGACACAAACTCACACTAAGCTATCACACCTTTACAGACCTTGCACACAGTCAGTGTCACATAGCTGATATTGCACTGAGTACATGTGTGTGTGCATTGTGTCATAGTTAGGTACTATGTTATTGGCCCTGGGCCTAGGGCAGCCTAGCCATATGCTACTCTGCCCTATGGTACACATGTACTGTGATTTTACTTGCTCCTGTGAAACGATTACACACAGGTGACTCACAGGGCATATTACCTATCTCCATGACATTCATCAGGGGTATGTATGACATCTACTAATGAGGATCCTTGTCTATTAATGCTGGGTGGTTTAGTCCAGGGTATGGCATATTTGTGTACAGAAACCTGTACCTCCAGCATGTGCTGTTTAGTGCGGTGACAGGGATTAGGGCCCTAGGTCATGTAGGCTGGACGGATTGTGAGGTGTTGCCATGGTAGTTGGCCAACTGGTATGGGTGTGACATAACTCTGTATGTCCAGCACTGGTAACCTCTGTGTAGGCAGTATGCAAGGCACTCTAGCTGTGGTTTTGTGAGTCAGTCTGCATAGGTAATGTGTTTGTGGCCATTATCAGTCTTTGTTAGGTATGTCTGTGGACTTTCCACTTGCTGTAGTTCTCATGGGAGGTACATACTACATAGGACATTGTGAGGTATACAGGGGTACACTAACTTTCATTTCCCTAGCTGACACACCTTTCGTGATGACACGTACCATGTACAGGGATTACAAGACTAGTGTGCCACTGTGGATATCAAAGGGGAGGCTATTGTACACCTGTGTCCCATGTTCCCTTCTGACACCTCCAGTGGTAGGCAGGCAACCACCTATGTGGTAGTTAGTGGGTAACATGTTTTGGAATGGGGTATGGTACTGCAGTATCAACACTGGTGTTCTGTCCATGCCTTGGTCACCAGGTACCTGCTGCAGTACATCTGCCCCCATGTCCCCCTCTCTCACTCTCTCTTTAGATATACATATATACATATATATATATATATATATATATATATATATATATATATGTATATGTATATATATATATATATATATATATATATATATATATACACACACACACACTTCTTAACATCCATTGCTGTACATATACATGCACATGTAGGTACATGGACTGCCCACCTTTCATGGTGGGAATATCATTTCTGCAACAGTTGTGAGACATACCGTTCTGTAATGATATTGCACACAGTTGTGCTTAATGCATTATGCTGTCCTCAAGCCATATAGCTGTAGCAGGTCTCACTGGCTCAGTCCCACAGAAGTTCACCACCACATGATATATATCTGCACTACATGCTGTTTTCAATGCCACACACTACAACCTACATTGATATGTGCACATAGCAACCTTCAACTACATATGTATGTCCAGCCTTCACTAACAGTTGCAGTATGTCCCTTGCCCTATGCACATCTTCATATACATATAGATACAGACTGCTAACACATATGGAGGGTTCACAGTATGTAGATTATTAGATTATGTAGTTTACATTACCTTTGTTTCTGACAGCTTTTTTTTGGATTGCTGGCTTGCTAGCTTGCTGGCTGGCTGGCTGGCTGGATGGCTGGCTGGATGCCTGGATGGCTGGCTGGCTGCCTGGATGGCTGGCTGCCTGGATGGCTGGCTGGATGGCTGGCTGGCTGTCTGGATGGCTGACTGGATGGCTGCTTGGATGGCTGGCTGGCTGCCTGGGAGGCTGGATGGCTGGATGGCCGGCTGGATGGCTGCCTGGATGGCTGGCTGGCTGGCTGCCTGGATGGCTGGATGGCTGCCTGGGTGGCTGGATGGCTGGCTGCCTGGATGCCTGGATGGCTGGCTGGATGGCTGCCTGGATGGCTGGCTGGCTGCCTGGGTGGCTGGATGGCTGGCTGCCTGGATGCCTGGATGGCTGGCTGGATGGCTGCCTGGATGGCTGGTTGGCTGCCTGGATGGCTGGCTGGATGGCTGCCTGGATGGCTGCCTGGGTGGCTGGATGGATGGCTGCCTGGATGCCTGGATGGCTGCCTGGGTGGCTGAATGGCTGGCTGCCTGGATGCCTGGATGGCTGGCTGGCTTGGTTTTTCTTTTTTTTTTTTTGTTTTATTTTGGTCTGTCTCTCTGTCTCTCTGTCTCTCTCTCTCTGTCTCTCTCTCTCTCTGTCTCTCTCTCTCTCTCTCGCTCTCTCTCTCCCTCCAGTTGCTGCAATGGTATTATTGCATGTGTGGACTGGCAGTACAGGCTGCTTTTGTAGGTATCTGCACATGTGCATGTGATGGCCTCTGCACCAATTGGAGGTCAGCATTTACTAATTGCATGCAGCCTGCTGTGTGGTAATTGCAGTTCTCACTGTGATTTCAGGACACTGCTATAAAATGTTAGGTTATGTAGGCGTAGGCCTTTCAGTTTTGCAAGGTGGGGACCATGCTGGATGGCTGTGGACACTGTTGTGTCAGTCAGAAGGTTGGTATGTCTCTCATATCTAAGGCTGTGTTGTAGCCACTGAAATACATGTTGTACTGAAACCTGACTGTTGCCTTTTCAAGTTCACTCTTCTCAGTGTGTATGTTAACTCACACCTGTTAATGCTAACACTGTTTACATGGGAGTATGTACTTTCCTGTGGGAGTTGTGGATTAACTGGTATACAACAGTAGTTCTTGCAATGTGTTGCTATGGCTTCACTATTTTCCCTTTACATTCACTCCTCGAAGGCCTGATATTTGTCTTTACTGGAATGTGTTGCTATGGCTTTCCTATTTTCCATTTACATTCACTCCTTGTAATGGATGATATATTTCTTTCAGCAGTAAGTTCTTATATGTTTGCTGTGGCTTGGTGGCACTGCATGCAGTCTGGGGAGCCCAAGTTCTGGGGCTTGACACTTACAAGGGTATTTTATTTTGCTGCTGAGCAGTACTAGGGCCTTGTATTTTGTACTAACAATTATGAATATCAGGCACATGCAGTGCTTGTAAACTGCTATACTGTCATTAGTTTGTTAGATGGCTACATCCTTTGATATTTCTGTGTTGTACTCCTACATGTTGTGCTTATGGGAGTAATTCTACAGCTATTCACAGAGTGTGTAACAGCAGACAGGCTGATATGCCTGTGTATTTCTGATACTTGCAGGCCTCACATACTCTCAGGTATATATTTGACCAGCCTCAGGGAAAGGTACATATAAGTGGGATATTTCAGATATTCTGCAGCTGTGACTGTGGGGTATTTTGAGCATATGTATTACTACACCATTTCTGACATGCAAGTAGTGTCTACTTTAACTTATTGACAGTCACCATTATGTGGGATACCCCACCTTTCTGCCTACTGTTAGTACATTTCACAGGGAGTCAGTGGTGCACAGGTAACATTTTTTTGCAAATCACGGACATCCCTGTAAATCAGTCACAGTTGGGAAGTCTGGCCTCATACCTATTCAAATATGGCGGTGTTTATCCTGCTCTGATACTGTGTGGGGTTTGTAAGGTGCTACTGTAACATTATTACTTCCTAACATGGCTGTTTCTCTTATCACACTAATGTAATGCAATTCCACAAGAATTGCCAGTAAGAATTCAGAGAACAAGCTTTGTGTAATGGCCTTCCTATATTCCCTTTACATTCACTCATTGTATTTCATGATATATTTCTTTCAGCACCAAGATCTTGTATATCTGCCGTGGCTCAGTGGTAATTCGTGCAGACTAGTGTTTCCAAGGTTCAGGGTTCGGGACTGACAGGGGTATTTTATTTTGCTGATGAGCAGACTATAGGCCTTGTCATACAGAGTGACTAAGGCACTTTTAAGCAGTTGTAAGTGGGTTTGCACTGGTTTGTGCGATGCTTACACATGTGCACACTCGCTTAGCTACGCGCACACAAGCGCACACCTGCTGACTACTGCTTAAAAGTGCTTACTCCCGATAACACCCACACTAATTTCTTTTAAAGAAAAGAAAATGGGGAGATAGGAAAGTGGTGAAAAAGGGGGCACAAAGAGGGTAGGACAGTAGGAAAACAAGCTTGGGATGTGCATGCTTGCAGAGGGGGGATGAGCCCCATCCCCTGCAGTGCTTTCACCCGAAGGTGGCACAGGGCCACCGGAGGAGGAGGTCCTGGCCTGGGCACTGGTGCCAGGTGCACTCGCCAGCTGAGGTGGGAGAGGTGGGTCCACTGGAACCCGCCTTTCCTGTTGTCCTATGTTTAGCAGTATTTTATGGCATTTTGGGTTAGTAACAAATAACACCATTCAAAATTAGTTGTAACAGCATGCATCAGTATTCCCATTAACCAAACACCCATGAATTCCGAACATTGAGCAGCAAGCATAACACATGCATATTTAGAACAATAGTGCACATTCCAACAGCATGCAGGGTTGATTGGTGGCAACAGGCCATCAGGTTTGGATATGTGAACGGGGCACATGCATCATCGTACATGCAGATATGTATGGACCAACAGGACAAATGTCCATGGGAATTAATTGTGAATACACATACCCGGTTTGGTGTGGAATGGCATCATTTGTGAAAGTAGGGTAAGGTGGAGAAATTATGCATTAACAGCTAAAACTATCTATACATATACTGTACATTCCTAGTAGATGCAGATATATATGCCCTGCATGTATTAATACAGTTTCCTGTATGTAACCTTAGGAATGTTGGTGATGGGGATGTTACTGCTACATTAATATACATTCCATTTTTATTCATATATGTTCATATCTGGCTGTGTTCAGGTACAGTATCCTGCTACATTTGATTTATATGGGTCTAGACAACTGTGGATGTTCAGCATTTCATACAACCATTCTATTTCCATAATGCAAGGGTACAGCAACATATCCAATTTGTGGGACGGACACAGTCCATGTTCTGTATTTTATTTAACACATTACACTCTTTGGTTGTGGCTGTCTCATTCATTTCATTATGTAGTGACTGCAGTATACCTTTATTCCAGACTTATTACAGCTTTCTTGGTAGCTTCAAACTGTCTTTCTCACACTCTCTCAATTTTATATTTACATTTCAGAATGGTACTTAATTCTAGGCTTTATTAACATTTATTACTGGTTTACAACAACTCTTTCCAGCTGACTCACTTATTTCATACAGCAGAATTTACAAGGATGTATTTGACACTTGTCTATCCTTTGTTGATTGATTACCACTCATTTTCTGGCTGCAGCAGTTATCTGATATTACAATACAGGTGGAAACTCTATTTGAGACTTGTTTAATCTTGTTTAATCTTTATTACTGGATTGCATTACACACTTTTCCAGGCTGCATCACTTATCTAATCTTACAATACTAGCAGAATCTTTCTTCTAGGCTTATTTGACCTTTATTAGTGGGTTACAACACTGAACTCTTTTACAATCTGTTTCACTTATATTCTATGACAATACCAGCTAAATAATTACTAACCTGCCTAGTGAAGCAACCTCAACAGCCTATAAGCATAGGCTCGCTGATTCGTGGAATGAACACCTGCAGCTGTAATATAAAGGAAGTAATACTATAGGCTAGGATAGCATTTCTTACATACTTAATTACATGGATACTTAGTAGTGGGGCATTGGGCATTTGGCGGGCCGCCTGGATCCAATGGTTCAGTTGGTCCTCCTTTTGTCGCTTCAGGTCCGCATGGTGGTGACGGACCTGTTCACCAGTCCTTGGAATGCCTCTGGCACTGGTGAGATCATGTGCCAACTGGTTCCACGCCTCTGCCTTGTACGTACCCCAGTGAACCTGGCCCTGCATGAGTTGTGCTTCATGATCTTTGACTAGGAGTCAAACCATATATTTTGACTCCTCAACACCCCACCTTTGTGCTCTAAAGTGACTTCCCTCTCCTGCACCTGCCATCTTGACTGCAAATGGGTACCACAATCAGTTACGCTGTATATTCCCACCTATGGGGCTTATATATGCCGGTTTTTCCACACTTATCTGTGATTGGCCATTTTGGATATTTATCAGCTTAACAAAACCTGCTTTGTCATGCTTCTATTTCCATTCATTCCTATATATATGCTAATACTGCATTTCTCAGTACAACTGTCATGGCTTAGTGGTTCAGTACTTTGACTATGGTGCACAGTATCTCAGGTTTGACCCTGGGCATTGCTTTTTTTATTTTACTACTGTCTAGACAGGCTAGGAGGTGTGTCTGTGTAAAGGCGGTTTTGATACAGCTTGCCCAATGTTGCCCGATGGTAAGCTGGTTGACACGCTGCGCAGCTTTGCGCAAACGGCTTACGCTGGGTAATGCGTTATTTAGCTATGAGCACTCATATTATGCTGGGTGAAGTGCTGCTGAACTACGGGCACTCATTTTAAGTGTGTTAAAGCGCTGCTCAACTCCGGGCACTCATATTAAACCTGTTAAACCGCTGCTCACCTGTGGGCACTCATATTAAGCTTGTTAAAGTGCTGCTCACCTATGGGCACTCATATTAAGCTTGTTAAAGTGCTGCTCACCTACGGGCACCCATATTCAGCTTGCTAAAGCCTTGCTAAGCTATGGGCAATTATGATCCTTTTTTATATTTTATTATGTCGGATTTCTTCAAAAACACATGGCCCATTTCATTACATTTTGCTTAAATTATAGTTTTATATATATATATATATATATATATATATATATATATATATATATATATATATATATATATATATATGTCAGGGGATTGTTTCATGCTTATTTAAATAAAAATGGAAAATGATGTTGTGGGGGCTCGAACCATGACTACCTCCTCTTTGGCCAACGTCTCTACCGCTACACTATTGCTATTTGGCATAATTTTCATATTTAGATCTTATATGCTTTTCAATGTCTGCTAACTGTGGCTGAGCGGAGGGCATACCCACGCAAACGAGCGCAACTATGGGCAAACATTTTGGAAATTATAAAAAAAAAAATTAAACTGCTATTTTTACATTTTACATTACAGTTGGGTTTATAGTCTGTGAGGGCATGTGTGGTGTTGTGTTCCTTGACATTTCAGCGCACTCGCTCGTGGGTGTTTACTTTCAGGACTCTGACTCTTCTGGGGGCGTGTCCCTTTGCAGAACTCGGCATTCGGACACGGCCCCTACTTTCCTACATGGACCGTGTTAGCTTAGGGTATGATTCAGCATGCCCTCATGAATATGCATGGCATGCTGACGTCATACCGTTAGACTGCAGCCTCCATGTAAGACATATTAACTCTTACACGGAGGTTTCATGAATCCAGCCCAGAATCTTGACATTTCTTAAAAATACTGGATATAAAAACATCACACAAAGTATACCCTCTCTAGTAAAAAAAAATAGCTGGCTATGTAAATAAATAAAAGTTAAGAAATATCTTGTACAGAAATTCAGTGTTTATGTAAATATAACACCACGTCACAGATAACCACATTTTACTCAGTGAATCAATTCTGTTACTTTGCTTAAATGACATATTGCAAAAGTACACTGACTCATGATTTCCATTTGTCATAGGTAATAACAGTTCCCTGTTTTTATTTACACTTATCCAATAGGCCCTTTATACTATAGCTCAGTCACAATCTTTTGCCAGAAACATCACATACCTCTCAACTGTACAGATTTTCACAGAATGTCTAGATTTTTGCCTCATGTCTTTGCTCTTTGTTTCCTAAACTGTGGTTTTCTGGCAAATTGTTGTCAAAATTATTAAAGATTGAAATTAGAAAATAATGACAGACATTTGAGATTCAGATTTCATACCCTTCAGAAAATTCATGCTAATGCAAAACCTGTTATTCTATCAAATTTCTAAGTTTGTAAGAGCAAAATTTAAAAATTTCCCTATTTTTGGTCCTTTATCCTCCTTTTATTTATGGATTTGTCCAGATGCCTTGCTCTAAGAGGTTGAGAGGTATGTTTCGTTATATTATTAGCCTTAGTAAAAAAGTCTTTCCACTTATTACTTGTTTGCTTGTAAATACTCACTACAATGTAAAGCATTTACAATATGTATCAGATTTTAGTTTGTACCATGAAGACAAGTCATATTAGATATAGACTTTCTATATAAAACAGTGATTATATGATTGCTATCCCATCTACATAACAAATCTAAATAATTTAAATTGCTTATTTCAATTACATTAGTAAAACTCAAAAGCAAACTTGTTAAGTTTTCTGCTCTGATAAAAATACATCAGTATCTTGCTTGACAAATAAACAGGTCATCTATAAAGCAGAAATAATATTAAACATTATTTAAAATAACAGATATTCGCATAAACATTCTGCCTCCAACAGCTCTATAAATAAATTTGCATATGTGGGGTGAAGGGGGCACACATTGCTGTGCCTTTAATTTGATTATAAAAGCCACCATCAGATTCAAAGTAATAACTGGGCAAATAGAAATTAAGTTATTCTATCATATACTCGGTATAGGCATTCTGATTTAAAAAGTATGTTCATAGGTTCATAGCAGGTTACTAGGCTAATGATTCTAGGGCCTTTACAAGCTATGTATTACCTACGTTCCCTAACTGATCATTGTTAGATAGTTCTGTAATTTACCACTGTTACATGGTTTGATTGTTTGCAGAGCTAATCTATGATCACAACTAGCTGCCACTGTCCATGAGGGGCATACGTGCCACACTAGGGGTGAATTTACGATCTCCCATCCAGTTGACAAGGTTGCGCTTAAATAAGATCATTAAGAAGGTCTGCTTAACTTATAGTGGCAGTTTATTCTAGAGTAGCAGCAGTCTCCAGGAGATATATCTGTCTTTCTTGCATGTTTTAAGTCATAGGCTAAGTTGAGATCTCTGGAGCGAGTGATTCTTGTCCCATTTGATTTGCAGATATGCAGCATTGCCATTAGGGCAGGGGCAGAGACTGCTTTGTAGACCAGGCACAGGTTGTCTCTCAGCAGCCTGTAGGACACAGTCTGAAACAACAGGGTTTTCAGTCTTTCCATGTAGGTCGTGCTTTAGAGTCCTTGAATTGTCGGGTCTACTTTGAAACATCTAACACCCATAACATCTAATTTCATAACATTGACACCATAACATCTAAAACCCAAAACATCTAAAACCCATAACATCGAATTTCATAACATCTAACACTACAAATCACAAGAAAGTAATGGTTTACCTTTACTTAGCTGAAAATCACACGTGCAATTGCTCATGTGAGCGAATCCTAAGCACACAACTCAAAACAGCGACAGTTTCCGATGTTCGAAAATCAGCAAATCGAAAAGCAGATTTGCTGATTTTTTAACACAAAAGTCGAATATGAATTGTAATAAAGTGTAATGCAGGGGGGCAAGACCCCCCTACACCCTACTTTAATATAACTCTAAGATCGCACTACAGTGGGGAGTCCATTTTCGTATCCCCACTATAGTGCAATCTGCACCCAAAATGCCAGATTTGCAATGAACGAATGTCACTGTGCATTTGCTCATTGCATATTCGAAGCATTTTTCATTTAACGTTTGGCAACTTTGCAAGCATCCTTTCAAACATCTGTCCTTCGCCCGTGTGCAGAACGCACATATGAAGGTAAACCGAAAATAACACCCCCACCACATATAACGACACCAAACTACCAAACACACTTTTTACTACATTTCTGCAGGAAGGCAAGCCCACCTGCACCCCCCATGTGGGGGGTTCCAACCCCCACACCCCCTGTAAATTAAATATACCAACTCCAAGATCGCACTACAGTGGGAAAAAGTTAATTTCCTAACCTCACTGTTTCAAGCCCCCATGCAGAAACTTAGTAAAAAGTGTGTTTGGTAGTTTGGTGTCATTATATGTCGTTATATGTGGAGGGGATGTTATTTTCATGTGATTTGTACCGTTAGATGTTATGAAATTCAATGTTATGGGTTTTAGATTTTCCGGTCTCAATGTTATGAAATTAGATGTTATGGGTTTTAGATGTTTTGAAGGGGACCCGAATTCTCTTGGTCAGGAACCTCTGTTGTCTCTCTGGCTGCTGTAGGTGTCTAGTAAGGTATGTGCAAAAGGGAGTATGTACTCTATTAGTGGTCTGATGAGAGTAGAGTACAGAAGAGTTATAAAATCCTTGGTCTTGGATGTGATGCCCTTACTTATGAGGTGTGCAATATAAAAGGCTTTCCTTATCAATGTGGACACATGGTGATCGATGTATAAATGGCTATCCACTTGTGCTCCGAAGTCATGCACCACTAGGTTCAAACTTAGGGGTGCTGCCTATATTGTAATTTGCAGGGGCTACCTCTTTGCTAAAGAGGACAATAGTGCACTTGTTTTGCATTTAGTTTTACACCATGGCTTTAGCACCAATCATTTGTCTGTGTTAACCCTTCTTGTAATATGCTAATTTCTTTAGGAGACTCATTGATTGCCCCCAGCTTGCAGACGTCTGCAAACTTGGTAAGCCACAGGCTGTCTAATTTTGCCAGGCCTTCCAAGAAATACATTCCAAACTGTAGAGGGCCCAGCACTTTCTACTGGTGGAGGTGGAATCCCCAACATTGACAGTATGGGTTCTGTCAGTAAGCCATTTGGCTACCCATCTAGTGACACATGGGTTAATACCCAGTTTTT
This sequence comes from Protopterus annectens, assembly GCF_019279795.1. Classification (NCBI taxonomy): domain Eukaryota; kingdom Metazoa; phylum Chordata; order Ceratodontiformes; family Protopteridae; genus Protopterus; species Protopterus annectens. Next base: position 1,457,625,253 of record NC_056741.1, read on the forward strand.
AATTTCTCCAAGTCTTTTGGGTTTCTAATACCATGACAGGAATGGACCCCATTCCTAAGTCCAAGTACAAATAAAGTTTATGAAATTAGTATTTGAAGTATTTGGTGTCAGCCAGAATTAGTCTCTGCAGCACCCACAATGTGCCCAGTAATATCTCCTCTTGCAATTTATATGGAGTTACATGCATCAGTAACATATCTAAATATGATTGTAGATTCTTTTTTATAAGACCCATTGCTCCTAGTACTATTGGAACTGCCTGGGTAACTTTCTTCCACATTGTTCTCATTTCTGTCTGCAAATCCTGATATTTTATGATGTGTTCCTCTGTATGCAAGACACTGTAGTCAGTAGGTGTAGTGATTTTAGTGATCAATGCTACTTTTGTTTTCTTTTCATGGACACTATATCTGGTTTTCTTGCATCTATCTTTTGAACTGTTGGTAATAGGTGATCCCATGTGATGTAAATTTCATCATTTTCTATGATGCTTTGTGGCTCATGTCTCCAGTGTTTTTCAGCCACTTCAGTACCATAATTTTTACAAAATCTCCCAGTGCAACAGTCTTGCCACATTATTATGCCCTTCAGTATACAGTCTTTCTAGCATTAGTATGTCACAGCCAGCAAAGACGTGTGCAACTATTTTTAATTCTGTTTAAAAAAAACTTACATTTATCTGTTTCTCCCACATGTTCAATGGCCTTTGTAAATCAATGTGTATGTAGCCTACTGTCTTGGGCTGCCAATATTAACCTTTCATCTTTTGGTTTGAATTCACCTCTCCTTAACCATTCCTGCATACAATCCTGATCAACATGAGGTTCTTCCATACATTTGCTATACTTGCAACTATATTTATGCATTTTCCACATTTCTTGTCTCCTCATCTAATCCTTCACCTTGTATTCTGCGTCCTTACTAACAAACCATCTCAATCCTATCTCACAGGCCCCCTCCCAGACACCCCCAGTGATCACTTTCCCATCTTTATAATTAGACACCAAGTGAATCTATTAAAATCCTCCACCATCCAACAAATCCATCATACAAAGAATTTCAATACGCATTACTTCATATCTGCATTTAATTAATGCCACTGGAGACCACTCTCATCTCTCCCCCCTGGAAAATGCCATAGACTACTTCAATAATACGTTCATAAAGATTCTAAACCATGTTGCCCCTATCAGAACTGTCAGAGCTAAATCCAGCTTTGCCCCCTGGCTGACCAGCGATACCAGTCTACTGCTAAAACAGAGAGAGATAAAGGATGGGACTCATGGCATGAAAATAAAACTATAACTAATAGACAGGCAGCCATGCCAGGAACGAAGGAACAACACCAGAAAACAAATTAGGACAGACAAAAGGAATCACGATATAGGCATTCAAACCAAACACAAAAATCACTCAAAATTCTGGGCTGACATTAATAAAATCCGACAACCAGGAAAGACCATTACTCTACCCCCAAACATTGACACCACCACCAATAATACTGCCACCCAATTCAACAAACACTTCACCAGTTCCACTCTCCCCAATAATATTTCTTCCACTTCACATCCAAACCTATCTTCCATACCAGCAGACCAAAACCTCTTCTCTTTACAGCCCATCCCAACTAGCACAATATATAAATGCCTAACTAGGTTTAAACCCCCAAACCTTGCCCCCAACAAATTACCTCCAACAAATTACCTGCAGAATATCTAAAGATTGCAGTAAAACCCATCTCTTACCCATTCTCCATGCTCATTAACGGCTCTTCATAAGAACAATACATTCCTTTTCTGTGGAAAATTTAACATATAATACAACTCCACAAAGGAGGTGACTCTGTGGAACTATCTAATTACTGTCCAATTGCCATTCTATCCCCTTATCTAAAATACTTGAAAAATGTATAAATTCCCAAATAATGCACTATCTCCTTACTAATAAACTGCTAAACAACTTCCAGCAGGGATTCCGCCCCAATCACAGTACTACCACAGTCTTTATTTGCTTTACCAACATAGTAAACCAACATCAATACAATGGTAACCTAGTATCCACTGTATTCCTAGATCTCTCCAAGGCCTTCAATACTATCTCCCATCCCAAACTCCTTTCTGCTCTCTTCAATCTTAATTTCAGCCACTGCACATTGGCATGTTTTCATGACTCTTTAACCAAACACCAACAAGCAGTAAAAAGGCAAAACTCCTTATGTCCCCTCCTATCTATCACCCTAGGGGTCCCCTAAGGATCTATTCTTGGACCTCTTCCATTCAACATATTCACCAACCAACTCCACAAAGATACCCAGCATGCCACACTAGTCCAGTACGCTGATGACTCCACTCTAATTTGCTCCACCCCATACTGTTTCAACTCCAGGAATTGACGTGTCCTTTTGCTAAAACCTGGTTAGCCAACTCTCAACTAATACATAACCCCAATAAAACACAACTAATGATATTTTATCCCACTAGAGCCTTAGACTCCATACCACGATTTACAATATTCTCAGCCAATAACACCCCTATCACACCTGTCCAACACACCAAACTTCTAGGGGTTATCATAGACCACAACATAAAATTCAGTATGCAAACTACACAGATAATAAAGAAAGTCCATAAAAACTCTGAACCCTCTATAGATACAAAAAGTACCTCAACAATGACAGTAAAGCCACGATTGCAAGTACCCACCGACTATCCACACTCCTCTATGCCTCTCCCATACTCATCAAACAAACAAAGCAGACTTTAACAAAACTAAACACCTGCTACAGTAAAATAGCTAGGTTTGCTACTGACTCACCCTTCAGGATGCATCACTCTATAGCAATCAAGCAACTATCCTGGCTAGAATTACCCAACCTGCTCACATATAACCAGCTTACAATAGCCCAGCAAGTTCTATATTATCCCAGCAGAGTTTCTGCTGTTCAATGTCTACTTAATATCTACTCTAACAAATGCCTATTAAGATCTACCGATAAAGCACTGGCTGACATAGGCAAAAACAACAATAACTCTGGGGACTCCTTGTTTTCCATTTCTGTTGCAAAAGCATGGAATACCATCCTCATAGATATTAGACCCACTGAAAACAAAAATAATTTCAAAAAACTTCTCCAGTCCCATTTACATAGTTCTTGGTTATGTAATTGTTCTGACCCTGGGTAGCTTCATTTCATTAGAGCATATCATACCTTAACCTTCTATGAAAGCTTGCAACAGCTTCTTTCTATACTCTTAATCAATCAATGTGTGTTTATTGTACTAGCCACTGATGAATGTAACTAAATGACTGAATAAAACGTCCTTTCAACTGTATTGTTTATTGTAACACACTGTGCTCCTTATAGTATATTTACTTTTTGCTCCTTTCTTAGCCTTGAAACTGTACTTTTTTAACTTTTTGACTCTGTACTCTACTTTATTAACATGTGTATTGTATTTACTGTATTTGCTGTACGAATCTTTATGGAGCTTTTCTTCCCAGGCCTCCGCTAAAAATGGGATCCATGCCCAGTCAGACTTTCCTGGTAAACAAATGTAAAATAAATTTAAAAAAATTGTGTTTTAGCACATTCCGTTGCTGCTTGATTTTTATCTACTTCTGGTTTGATTTCCATTCCTGCTTGATGCCGATATGCTTCTGCTACACTAAGCAGGGAAGTCATCTTAGATTTATGCTCCTCATATTTCAAAACTTTCACTACATCTGGGTCTTGCGAGGTCAGCAGATATGCGTGCAGTCTCACAATTGCAGATCTAATCATGTAGTCAATTTTCAACTAGGCCCATACCTCCTTCGGAACAGGGAACATACAGTATAATCTTCGTATGCACTGATTTTTATAAATCATTTGGTGAGCATGAAACATCCTTCTTGTTTTATTTAATACCCAGCTGGGAGACTTTTTCAATGATACCTGAGTGGGGGATTGTGTCGACAGTCTCAGCTAAGCCAAGACAGGCAGTATGTATGGCTTTGTCTTAATCCAGGGCTATGGTCACATTCTCGAAGAAGTCTACCAGGTTGAGTAAGTATGATCTACCCTTAATAAAGCCAAACTGGATTGGGTCAAGAGGTTGATGATTGCCTATGTTCTTGTTGATAAGGGCAATAACGATTCATTCCATGGCCTTGTAGGTAAGGCTAGTTAGGCTTATGGGTCTATAGTTCCTTGGGTTGGTTGATGGACCCTCTTTGTGCAAGGGGATTACAGTTGCTGTTCTCCACTTTGCTAAAACAAAACCAGTTCCCAAGCTATGGTTAAAGAGAGTGCCAAGTGGATCTCCTAGGTAATGTTTTAGGTTGTTTAGTAAGCAGCCTGGGATGTTATCTGGGCACATAGAGACCATGTTTTTGGCCTTAGAGAGCTCAGATATGACCTGCTCATTGGAGATGCTGGAGAGAGGACAGGTATTGGGTATGCTTTGGGGTATGACTGGTAAGGACAAGGGTGTGAAGTTTGCACCAAATCTGTCAGCTAACAGGTTGGCAATTTCCTGAGGGTCAGTGTGAGTGGTACCATCGACTATGAGTTCTGCATATAGCTGGGTATTCCCTTTTAGATTCCGTATGTAGCTAAAGAATATCTTATGATTATCTTTAGCTAGGGAAGCTAATTTAGGCTCACAACTAGATTTAGAGGACTTTAACAGATATGTGATTTGCTTGTTAAAGCTGTGGAGGGAAATTTTTCTCAGCTGACTAAGTTCCCTCTTGTTCTTAGATATCATTTTCTTCCTTTTGTCATATAACCTGTTTATGCTCAAAGTCCACCAGGATGGCTTGTTTTTATGGGAGGACTTGTTTTTGATCCTGTCAGGTACAGCAGGGTCAATACAGTTTGTTTAAGTGGTTATACAGGGTATTTGTATACTCCCCTGCATAGTAGACATTATTGGGTGGGTTAGCATGGGGTTTGAAAATTTTCAAATGATCACTTAGTAGGCTATAGTTTGTTTTGGAGAAGTTTCTAATTTATATTGCTTCTGTGGAGGTGTATGGTCTAATCTTTGCTTCAAACAAGACAGGTTTGGTCTGACCTTACCAGGGATGGTAGAACACAGGGGGGTAGTGCAATGATCCCCCATATTGGTGAATACTAAGTCCAGAACATTTGAGCCCCTTGTGGGGATGCAGACTAACTGTTCCAGAGCATTTGTATTAACAAAGCCCAGGCACCTCAGGGCAATTGAGCTTGTGCTCTTGTATATCACCCACTCGATAGAAGGATAATTGAATTTTCCCATGAACAAGGTGTTTGTGTAGTGAGTGACTCAAGCAAGTCCAGGTAGGCAGTGTGCTTCTCATCGTTCATGGTGGGCACCCTGTAGCTAACAATGATATGTTAGGGTGTTTTACTATAGTTATTTGTACCTGGAGCAACCCAAGAGTGCCATACTGTTTAAACAGTCTTGAGGTGTATTTGGACTTAATGAAGATGGATACACATCCACTTTTGGTTCTTTCATGCTCGTTTTGAGGTCTGAATGTGTGGAAGGCATTGTAACCTTTCACAGAAAGGGTGCTCTCTGTGGCCATGAAACAAGTCTCGGTGACTGTACAGATGTGAGCATCTTCCAATATGAGGACAGCTTCCAGGGAATGCAGTTTCCTGTTTACACTCCTAGCATTAAGCAGCATAGCCTTGAGTTTGTCTGTAGTTAATTTTTTTTATGTCAGAAGTTTTGTGGTTTTGTATTGCCGAGAAAAGGCATTATGGAGGAGGCAAGCATCTTTTCCAGTATTTGAAACCCTAGAGGAGACTGGTGAAGACCATCTCTAGAATAGCAGCATGGTCTGTCAACAATGTCTTCCTAGGCTGGCAGATACTTGATCCCCCTGGACTGAAACCAGAAGCTAAGCCAGTTGATGCAGTCAATCATTTTTTGTTCATATTGTGGCATCATTCTGGGTTAATAGAATGCTGCTTAGGGCTAGGGAAATAACTATCTGGGACACTGGTATTTCTGTTTTTATGTGTAGTAGACTTTAGTCATGCTTTAGCATGTTGTTTGCACTTGGGAGGTCTCCGTTTTTTTTTCTAGGCTCTTAGTGAGTACCTCTGCATATGTGGGTTTATGTGTCATGACTTTATCTTGCATGAGAGGAGAGGTGTGTGCTGACCTGTTTGATGTCTTGTTTGTTGTTACATGAGAGGATTGTTTTCAGTTTCATAGTATAGTTACATCTCTCACATATTGTATTTGTTGTTGTAGGAGCAACTGATTCCTAGTATACATGAGGCAATTGCTACATTGCCTCAGGATGCCCATGTGAATAAGATTGGTTGGAGAAATGTTGTGAAACTGACTGTCCATTCTAGCAGGATAAGAACTGTTTGGGGGTGGGCAAGTTAGATCAGCTTTAGCTCTAGGGTTATCAAGGGGACTTATTCTATTGAAGATTAGGGATTAAAACATGTGACGATGCTGTTCAATGCTTAGCTGAGTTGCCCACAGTGCAGCAGTGCGCAGCTGAGTTGAGTTGTCTGCAGTGCAGCAGTGTGTAGCTGAGCTGAGTTGTCTGCAGAGCAGCAGTGCACAGCTGAGTTGTCTGCAGTACAGCATTCCACTGACTGTTCTCTAGGGAAAAGGTTGTATCTAGTCATTCGCATCTATACAGGGCACCACTAACCCCCACTGCATGGTGCAAAGTTCTGCACAACTGCGAGGCTTAAATACAAGTTAATTTAAACAATTTTAACACAGTAGGAAAGCCCCACACATTCCAGCAATCCCTAACTCAAATGGGTCCTGAGCTACACTTCTGCCACAAGGGTGCAGTGAGGCCCACTTAATGTAAGATGGCTGGTTTTAGTATTAAAGTTATACCAAACAGTCTAGGCTCAGCAAGTCAGAATCTAGTCTATGCTATTTAAGGCAGAAGTAGCAATTGTACAAAGTACAGAATTAAGCCATCACAGTAGCAAAGATCAGTAAAAATGAAGCAGCAGTTCAATATACAATGCAGACTTAAATTAGACATTTTAGAAGATTTCAGTGGATGCTTTGGATTTCTGTTGAGATGCACTCCAGACTTCTGGCTAAGAAAGATAAACTCTGAGAAGCTCTGGTAAACTGAGCAAATGCAACGCTTAAATACAAGTGAATTTGAACAATTTTAACACAAACTGCCAATAGGGAAGGCCCACACAGAGCCTTATTCCAGCAATCCTCAACTCAGATGGGTCCTGAGCTACACACGTCTGCCACAGGAGTGCAGGGAGGCCCTTTTAATGCAATGTGGCTGTTTTTAGTGCTCAGATGATACCAAACAGTGGATTTTCAGCAAGTCTACTAAAACAAAGCTTAATATTAGTAGTCCATTGTCATCCAATACATATTAGAAGCATTTTATCACTTGGAACGTTTTCAGCAAATCACTGGAATCCTTAATATGTTATGGTGTCTTACTTAAATATCTTATTGTATAGCTACTAATACATCTTGCAATCTATTCCCTATAGCTATTACAGTCATATACTTTAGGTCTGTCTGATGGATTCAATATATTTTTATGTATTTTAGGTGGGCAATAAAAGCAAGCCATACAAGCCTCCTGTTGAATTATTTTTTTTAGGCTTATTAGCTGAAATGTAACCTGGTTCAATTCCTTTTTATTAATTTTTTGAAAAAACTACACTGCTGTGTCATATTCTAATTTATGTCTCATTAGATATGAATCGTTATCTGAGAAACAGTTGCTGAATGTTTATATATACTGGCTCATTATTACAGTCATAATTTATAAGTGAAATTTACTTTGTGGTCAAGGAATACTGATGTTTTATTATAGATTTTTTTCATGATCTGAATGATACAAGTGATTGTTTAAAATCTGAAATGAAACAAAATAAAATGATCTTTGGACAATAGTGATTTCTTAGACATTGGCCTAATAAAGAAAAAGGCTTTAGATATAATCAATTCAAGCATTTACGAACGTGTACCTACAGACAGGTAGTAGTCACACATGGTCAGAGAAAACAAATAGAGCATCTAAATTCATTACATTACATAGTGACTTTCAGAACGAATGTTATATCTGTAATACCACATTTTAATACAATTGTTTCATTGAAGGGGCAATAGAAAAAAAATGCAGATGAAATATTTCAAGCAGTAAAACAACACAAACATGATAGATTTTTTATCATTTTGTCAATGTAATTTTGCAGTGGGTACTACTGTTGAAAGAGATAAAACAAAAATGTGGTCATCTAGTATGTCAGTTAGTTACACTCTTGATGCTAGAACTATAAAAGAAGACATCTGTAAAACTGTAACGTTAAAATATCATAATGCCTTATTTAGGTAGCAGGAGATAAGCTGGTATTTTTACATAAAACAAGGAATGCTAGGGTTATTTTACAAATAAGAATGATTATAATGCCATGGAGTGCATAGTCAGGTAGTCTCTGTCATTACTTCAGATTTATTCAGACAAGACCATTGGTCATACAACAGACTGCAATAGGGCAATTGGAGTCAACAAACATTTTACTTGTTTGTCCACTGGAGTCATATATCTGTCGACATTTGATACCTGTGAAGCAGTCTATATTGGTAAAACTGAAAAAAAAAAAACACAGAGAGTTTATGATCACAAGTATAGCATAAGAACAAAGCAAAATACAATGCCCACCATCAATGCAGCTTAGCACGTAGAAATTTTAGGAACTTTTATTTTTTTGTGATTGATAATTTTGTGGTGATATTGGGGGGATTTTTTTAATATTCTTTAATAATGGCTGGCAATTGATGCTTAAAGCATCCAATACATAGGTTCATAAGTTAATACTAGGCTAACTACCCCTGAGGGCCATTTTAAGCCAAGCCAATTTCCCCTTTCTGTGCTCAAAATAACATGTCCCATTTGTTTACAGATTGACCTTACTCCACCCATGGTCGATAATTATATGTTACGGCTAATAAGAATAACTGGCATCATACCATGGATAATTTCAGGTGACCCATGCATGGGATAAAGCATTTAGGGGCTGATTCTGTCCATTAGTAGTATAGGGGGCAGCCCTGTCTAAGTTGTGCTTGAAAATGGACAGGGATGAACTTTGTTTTATGTAGATGGGGAGTCTGTTCCATAGCAGCAGTATCTTCTGCAAGATACACCTCTCCCTCCAAACTGTTCTGTTGATGTTGTAGAAGAGGTTTAGATACCTTGACTGAGTATTTCTGATGCCATTTGACTTGCTGATATGTAATAAATCCATCAGTAATGGGTCGGAAGAAGCCCTCTATGCCATACATAGGTCACCTCTTAGCAATCTGTAGGATACCAAGTATAATGACAGAGTTGTCAGTTGGTCCATGCAGGACATGTTGTTTAGGCCTTGTATCCTTTTAGTAAGGTATCACTGTGGACATATACATGTCAAATAGGACACCATATTCAATGATTGACCTAATGAGAGTTGAGTAAAGGGGGACAATGACATTCCTAGATCTAGACACAATCCTTTTTTTTATAACCTGTGCAATATAGGAGGATTTTCTTACAACAATAGACACATATTCGTCAAAAATTATGTCACTGTCCACATAAGATCTCAAATCCCAAACATCTATGTTAACTGTTAGGGGTATATTGTCAATGTAGCAGTTCCCTGGGGTAGATAACTTCCCAAAGGATACAATAATGCATTTTTTGGCATTTAGTTTTAGTCTGTGATTTTGGCATCAGTTATTTATTTGAGACAAACCTTTGGGCAGGGTGACTAAGTCATATGGGAATTCAATGACAGCTCCTACCTTGCAGTCATTATCAAATTTATTCATCCTGAGCCCTTTGGTACTGGATTTTACTTCAGAAAAGTAGTTGCCAAACAGTAGAGGTCCTAGCATAGAACCCTGGGGGGAATCCACCGGTGACTGGTCTCTTTGTGGAGGGAGTTTACCCTATTTTGATTATCTGCATCCTATCTGTGGGCTAGTTGGCAATCCAGTAGGTAACATAGGGGTTTATTCACAGATGATTTAGCTTTTTGTTATGCCTGAGTGGGGAATTATGTCAAAAGCTTTGGCTAGGTTGAGACGTGGTGTGTATGATTTTTCCTTTATCCATTGCTCTGGTGACCTTTTCAAGAAAATCCACCGGGTTTGAAAGCATGACCTGGCCTTGAAGAATCCAACTTGAGACAGGTCCATTGTTTTGAGGTCTCCTATATCATAACTGATTAAATCCATGATTAGTCTTTCCATGGCTTTGGATATAAGGCCGGTCATAATTATGGGTCTGTGGATGGTCCCCCTTATACAGGGGAATGACAAACATGTATGGAGGCTGAAACTGAACATTGTTGGTAGGGGTGTGGTTAAATCATGCTTCATGCTATTTAAAATGCATCCAGATATATTGTTAGGACCCATTAATGTAGTATTTTTAGCTTTTGATAGCACTTTTAGGACTTGGTCTTGTCTGTTACCTGGAAGCAAGCCAGTTTCAGGTATATCTTAAGGGGCAGACAGAAGGAAGATAAGAGTAAAGTTAGGGCTAAATTTATCAGCTAGCAGGTTTAAAGTATCTTCAGCTTCAGTGTAGGTAACACCATTATCTATCAGCTCAATTCATTTCTGCTTTGTGCTTTTGAGATTATGAACATAATTAAAAATGCGTTATGATGGTCTTTGGCTTGGGTAGCTATTTTAGTCATAGACTTGGCTTTGGTGGATTTTGTTATGCTCCTGAGTTGTTTGTTTATTTCAGTGACAAGGACTCTAACATTCTGGGAATTGCTCTTCTTACTTTTGTACAAAATTATTTTCCGTTTATTATAAAGCTTGTTGATATTATGGTTTTACCATGTGGGGTTGTTTCTGGGGATTGCCCTACACTTGTTCCTACAGGGTACAGCTGCATCTATGCAGCAGTTTACATGCTGGTACAGTGTGGTGGTGTACATTTCAGCATATTCAGTAGAGCTAATTGGTTTGAGTTGCATGCTAGTATGGTGTAGTGGTGTACATTGCTGCATATTCAGTGGAGTTTATTGGTTAGAGTTACATGCTGGTATAGTGTGGTGGTGTACATTTCTGCATATTCAGTGGATTTAAATGTTTAGAGTTACATGCTGGTAATGGGTGGTGTTGTAAATTTCTACATATTCAGTGGAGTTAACTGGTTAGAGTTATATGCTGGTGTAGTGTGATGCTGTATATTTCTACATATTCAGTGGAGTTAATTGTTTAGAGTCATGCTGGTATAGTGTGGTGGCATACATTTCAGCATATTTGGTGGAGTTAATTGGTTAGAGTTATATGCTGGTATAGTGCGGTGTACATTTTTGCATATTCAGTGTAATTAACTGGTTAGAGTTACATGCTGTAATAGGGTGGTGGTGTACTTTTCAGCATTATCAGCACCAGCACTTGCTTGTAACCAAGCTTGAGTGCTGTAATATATAAAATTATCTAGGACATTGATATGTCTCTTAAAATAGTCATATACTAATATGTAAATATAAACACTACAAGGGTGCAGCTCATACAGAATGATATTCTGTATAAACTTTACCCATGCTTTTTGAATTCTGGATGTCTTTACCCACAGAAATCATTTTAGAAGACATTGCAAGACTATTAGTTATCCAATTAAATACTGGAAGTTTATGGAAAAAATAATTTAGTTTCATAGGTAACTATCTCAATATTGCACTGACCTTGTAGCTCTGATATATGGCTTAACGTTTTTTGTAAGGGTGGCAAGCCCCCATGTGCCCCCCCACCACTTCTCGATAATTATATATACCATTTCTGAGATCACAGGACAGCAGGGTAAGGACAATTTCCTTTACGCTACTGAATCACGATTCAATGCAAAATGCTTATGATAAAAATTCTATTGAAAACAATATTTTGTCATATGAGCGTTTTGCAGTTATTTACAGCCTGAAAAGCCATTCACTCATGTAAACATTCAATCTTTCAGATTGTAGCTATATATATATATATATATATATTTCAGTTTGATTACCGGGGAGGTCCACTGGGCTTTGGGGCCCATTTTCAGTGGAGGCCTGGGGAGAAAAGCTCCACAAAAACAAGCAGGAGGAGATAACTTTAGTTGCACATGCAATTAGGAATATAGAAGAGAAGAGGAGAAAAAGATGGTCAGCCTAGGGTTACTTAGTAACTAATTCATCTAGTAAAGATAATATATGAGTAGCTTAAAAAGCTACTATTTTAGGAGAGGCAAAAGAGAGTTTAATTGAGAATGGGGGCTAGCCAGGAGAGAAGGAGGAGGATGATTTGATAGGTGTAGGTTGAAGAGTGCAGTTGCAAATTTTGTTAAGATAGAGGTAAGAATGAAGAAGGCCTTTGAAGTTATCTAGGTTGTTGCAGGATCTTAGAGAGATGGGTAGGGCATTCCATTTTTTAGCAAGTGTGAATGATAAAAGCATTTGGCCAGCTGTGCGCTTAGGTTTTTGTACAGTGATCAGGTTTTGGTGAGAAGATCTAAGGGGTCTAGGGGGTTATAGGGTAGAAGAATGTTTGACAGAGCAGGACAGTTGGTTGGATGGAACAGTAGTTTACAGGCAATGGAAAGTTGGAGAAAGGTAAGTTGATTAGGGAGTTTAAGCCAATTTAGAGAGTGGAGGGGGAGCAGTGATGAGTGATGGACTTGGCATTGGTAGCAAATTTGGATATTTTGTTATAGCATTGTTCCAGTTTGGAGGTGAGACTGGATGAAATATTAGTGAGTAGAGGAGCACCATAAAGTAGAGAGGGAAGGAGGTAAGTAGAGGCAAGGGTTAGCCTAGTGGAAGGAGACAGAAAGTGATTATTTCTGTACAGTAAGCCAAGTTTTATGTGTGTTTTTTGATGTTTATCTGGATATGATTATTGAATTTCAGCTGGTCATCAATTATGACATCGAGAAGTTTGGTGGAGGTTACTATTTCAATAGTGGAGTTGGAAAGGCTGGTAATACAAAAGGAGTGTTTGTCTAGTGGTGAGGATTTGGAGGGTGGAAAGAGGAGGATCTTGGTTTTGTTGGCATTAAGGGAGAGGTGATTTTGGAACATCCAGTTTTCAGTGGTAGAAAATGCAGTCTGGGTTAGAGCTTGGAGTTCTGTTTGGTTAGGGGCATGGCAGATAAGAGTGGAATCGTCAGTGTATTGAACAATTGTGGTGTTGGAGATGGCTTTATGGAAGTCATTAATAAAGATGTTGAATAGTAATGGGCCAAGAATGGAACCTTGAGGTACTCCGGTAGGTGTAGGAAGGAAGGTAGAAGTAGCATGGCCCCATTTCACAGCTTGGGACCTGTTTGAGAGGTAGTTAGTGAACCAGGAAAGAGCATTTTGGCTAAGGTTGAGATTAGAGAGATGGTTTAGAAGGAGGGAGTGGGAGATGGTGTCAAAGGCTTTAGATAGATCTAGTAGAACAGATGAAACTAAATTGCCGGAGTCATGGGCAGAGTTCACAGAATGAAGGAAAGAGAGAAGGGCAGTGGTGGTACTGTGTCCAGGGCGGAAGTCATGTTGGGTGGGGGAGAGCAATTGGTGTTCAGTAAGGAAAGGCAAGCGTTGCAGATGTATACACTTTTCTAGGATTTTGGAAATAGGGGAGAGGATGGCAATGGAATGGAAATTAGAGACATTACAGTTCTTGCCACCTTTGTGTAGTGGAAGAATGAAAGCAGAACGCCAGAGTTTGGGTACATAAGATTCATACAGAGACCTGTTTATTAGGATGCTGATGGGTATAGCAATGGAGTCAGAAGCTATCTTTAGGAAGGAGGAAAGGATGTTAGCAGGAGCATTTGAGCAAGGTTTGAGTTTGGAGAGAAGTTTCCTTATTAGGTTGGTAGGAACAGGTTTAAATTCAAAAGTGGGGTGGGGGTGGGAAGGGAGAGAAAGATTGATATGGGAGGGTGGGTTGTTGTTAAAAGTCTTGGTTAGGTCAGCAATGAAAGATGTGAAGAAGGAATTGAATAGTGAGGCAATTTCAGGGTCAGATTTGCTAGTGTCAGGACATGGGTTGCTTTTAGTACCTGGTGTAAGGAGGGAGTTAATGGAGTTCCAGAATTGTTTTGGATTCCTTGTATGGTTTTCTTGTAATTTGATGTAGTAAGACTTTTTATCTCTGATGACTAGTTTTTTGGTCAGGTTTCTCAATTGTTTAAACTGAAGGAAGATTTCAGGCAGTTTGTGTTTAATGTATGCTTTCCAGGATTTGTCTCTTTGGTGCATAATTTTTTTGTTTCTTTGGAGAGCCAAGGAGTGGGTTTAGTTTTGATTCTTTTTTTCCTTATTGGAGCTTGGGTGTTAAGGATTGAAATATTCAACGGCTTCGTCTAGTGGCAGTGTTTTTAGGGGGTTCCAATTAGTTAGCTTAAGGGAGCTAGAGAAATAATCTTGATTAAAGTTGGTTAGGTTACGTGTTTGAATGAAGTAGTGAGAGTGGGGGGAAGTGGGAGTGGCTCGAATAGAGAAGGCAGGGAGGTGGTCTCCTAAAGGGTCAGGAATTACACCAGATGAAATAATTTTGTTAGGATGGGACACAAGTATCCAGTCGAGTATGGTGCCAGGGGGGTTGTTTTTGTTAGGTCTAGTAATGGAGTTAGTAAGTTGAGTGAAGTTGAATAGATTGATGGTAATGGAGGGATTAGGATTATTGATTTTTCCCCAGTCAATGTTAACATCTCCCAGAATAAAGGTTTCTAGTTTGATGTTAGAAGAGGACCAGGAGAGGATGTCTTCCAATGTGTTAGCATTATTACCAGGAGGAATATAGAGTGAAATAATGCAGATGCTTTTGTGGCTGTTCATTTGAAGTATGCCAATGACTAGTTCTGCATTATTGTAGGATGGGATGGAGTTAGGGTATGGGGTCATAGTCAGGAGGTTAGAGTAAATTAAAGCATCTCCTCCTCCTCTTTTGTTAGTGCGGTCAGATCAGAGGGAATGATATCCAGGAGGTAGGAATTTGGAGTCTTTGATGTGAAGTTTTAGCCAGGTTTCAGAGATGGCCACTATGTCTGGCGTGTTATGGGTAAGCCAGGCATGGAAGAGTGTGAATTTATTTTTTAAGCTTTGTGCATTAAAAGTGAGGAACTTGAGATTTTTATTAGTATGTTTATTTTTGGAGCTGGGCAGATTTGTTGGAGAGAGGTTAGAAGGGGGATTTGTAGGTGAGCAATAAGGACCTGGATTGGGGTGAATATCACCAGCTAAATGCAGGAGAGTATAATAGGTGGTAAATTTATTAGGTTTGTATAGGAAACATTGGTAGAGGTTTGCTTTAAGTATATGGGTATTATTAGGGATTGGAAGTAATTTTATTTTGAAGAGAAGTAGAGGGTGGGAAATGATTAAAGAGGCCGAGATATTGTGAAAGTGGGATGTGGGCTGGTTTTGGGGTGAAAGAGGAGGAGAGGGCACATAAAAGGAAGTGAAGGAGGTTAAGCAGTATAGCAATGACAGAAGTAAGATGAGGTGGGAGAAGAAAAGGACTTTTGATGGAAGGCTAAGCATGGTAAAAGGAGAAATGAGTTATAAGGAATTAGAAAGTAAGTGACAGTTAAAGTGTTAGGGTGTGGTGAATGAAGAGGGAGGGGGATAATGTCAAACCTGATTGGTCAAAGATGAGGGAGGGACTAATGGAGTGGAGTAATCTGATTGGTAGGAAAAGGAGGGAGGGACTGTTAGGAAAGGTATAAGTTTAGAGGTACTGGGGGCGGGAGGGAAATGGGGGCAGGGTAGGGGAGCGGAGAGAGCCCGCAGGGCGAACGGAGCGGGAAGAGCAAAGAAGGTGGGAATGGCCAGAAACAATCAGTGATCAGCCAGAAGGAGACCTACAACAGGGGGTGCAGGTAAGAGAGTGTAACCTTTAGAAGCTTAGTTTCTTAAGCTTTGTTGGGGAAGGAACAGCTACTCTATTTGTCTTTTAAAAAGGAGGGAAATAGAGTATGGTTTTGTGAGATACAGAAAGTAGACAGAGTGCAGAGGTAAAATAACAGCAGTCTTAGTGAGGGGATGGACAGTGTCTGGAACAAGTGTATCTAAGTAGTGGGAAGAAGTTATGGCTATTCTTGGTAAGGGCAGTGGCTGAATAGAAGTGAGAAATGGAAAGGAATTACAGCTAAGCTTGGTGAGGGCAGGGACACTGTCTGGGTAGAGTTGGATTGAGGGGAAATAAGAGGGAAGTTAGTTGCAGGGCTTATTATTAAGAGGGTGCTGTCACCTAGTGGGAAAAGGAGGGAGTTGCACTAAAGGGTAGGAGGTACAACTAAGAGGTATGGGATATGGAGATAGGATAGCGGTGGATTGTAATTATTAAACCCAAGGAAGAGGTTGGGGGGGCCAGTGCAGTGACCAGAGGTAGGCTGCTCTCACGTGAGCCAAGTAGGGTGAAGCACAAGTAAGGTAGAAGCTACTAGTAAAACATGTAAAACAGATAACATACACTGAGTCTCTATATATATATATTTTAAACTATATGTATTATACATACACGCATACTTTTAACAGTGATAAAACTACTCCCACTGTATATCACTTGTGGGAGTATATTAACATGTGTGCCAACTCTGTAAGGTGTGACGGGTGACCTCCAAACTGATATACTATATCTGAAGTAAATAGTTCACCATGTCTTTTTCTTCTATTCTGAAAAAAAAAAAACATGTTGAACTTTCTTCCATTCAAACATAAACCTGTTTTAAATAAAACTTAAAAGGGTTTATGCATTTTCTCCCATAATGTAGCAAAGAAAGGTGCACATCTACATAAAACTGAAATAGTCAGGAAAAATGAAAATGTTAACTTCATCAACTGCTATTTCCTTTATCTAGTACAGCTTTAAAGAAGAAACTCTCTCCAGTCTCAGGAATTTTAGTGCAGCTGGATATGTGCTAGTGGCAACGTTTGTAGAAGAAATTCATACCTCTTAACTGTCCAGATTTTCAGAGAATGTCCAGATTTCTTACTCTTATTTTTTGGTTTGTTTTTCATAAAATTCTGGTTTTCTGGCAAATTGTTAAGGATTGAAGTCAGAAAATACTGAAAGACATTTAATTTTCAAACTTCACACCCTTCATAAAAGTCATGCTAACACAAAACCTTTGTAGGTTTGTAAGAGCAGCATTTAAAAAATTGTCCCGATTTTTGGTCTTTTGTCCCCCCCCCCATTATTTTTGTCTTTGTCCAGATTTCTTGCTATGATATGATATGATATGATATGATATGATATAATACGACTGATATGTTGAGAGGTAGGAGAAGAATATGTTGTTTGAAAGCGATTAAATGGAAAAGCATTGCTGGCTTTATTTTGAAAGATCCATTTGAGCTTGGTTGCATATTGTAAACAAATTAAATTATATTGAGTATTAGCAAGATGAAAACAGAGCTACAACTGTTTCTGTTATTTCTCTAAATGTTCCATTAGTGCACACAGTTTGAACCTATTGTATGTGGTACCACCAGGGAACATTATCAGATGAAAAATAAATAAAACATTATTTATATTTAAATGCAATTTTTGGAAAAAATGAAAAGAAACCTAGAACGAGGAAACAAAGTAAACTGTATACCAATCATCATATTGTTCCAGTTGTCTTTTACAGTAGAACTATGCACATCAGCATGGCATCTCTCATTTTCTTCAAATTTGCATTGCAGTAGCATTTTCTGATATGCCGAAAATAATAGTAGTGTCTTCCCATATCTATGAAATGACAGCTTCCTAGACCTGCTTTAAGTGAAAAGTTTTAAGGACAGTTAGCAACCAGCACCACAGTATGTCCTCTATATGTCTAACCATAGTCCAGAACCCATAACATTGTCACTACCAAATGACATCAGGCGTCTGTGCCAGCTAAATGGTATAATTCCTGTTTATTCACTGCTAACTGCTGCATGGGTGCTGTGCTGGGATACCACCTAACATCAACGATGATCTCAGCCAGATAGGCAATTTTCTACACAGAAGTTTTAATCACATATTACAACCACAAAAAAAAACATTGCTGTGTTATATGTCACTAAACAATGTTTTATAGAGAAGACTAAGGGTTGTTATACAGTTATAAGTCAGACACCAGAAGTATTTTACATTACACCTGTTCATGAATATAAAACAACTTCATGTAAAAGTTTTTCTTTAAAGACTATGAAACAAAGAAACTACTGTTGAAAAAAATTCAATTATAGGTTAAGTAGATTATAGTAATCGAAACTGAACTGCCCTACTTGCAATATTGTTGCACAACATGATTCAAAAGTGTGACAGCATGAAATATCGTCTTTATAAATACGGAATGAGCCAGTAATTTTTCCTTTTTATATTGTTGGTCACATTTTCCCCTCTGGGCAGAATTTAAGGGATGGTCTCTTTTACTGAAAATTGTTATTCCATGACAGCATTGTTTTTGAAGAGGTGCTGAGTAAATTACATAGATTCACCTGTGGAACTCAGCAAAACCAGTTTCTTTCCACAGCAGTAAATCACAACTACAAGAGGTGAAAGCTATTTCTAAGTGATGCCCTGCCTGTATGCCCCATAAAGGCAGTATTTATTGAAACAATTTGATTTTCTCTGTTTATCCTACACTGCCACTGCATTTAACTGTAGATGTAAGAAATGTATTGCCTTAACATTTATACAAGTAGTGCAAATGTACTAGTAAAATCAAATTTCTTCCTTGAGGAATACCTTCAACATGGAAGTGTCCAAAGCTAGTATTGCCTGACCAACATATGTAGCTGTTACAGACATGAAATAGATGAGAGAGAGAGAGAGAACTCCTCTTTTTTCATTCAGCTGTCTTTATTTTGCCATCTGTTTATGATCTATCCCTAGGATTCATGAAGCTTGTGCCAGGCACAGGCGTAGCGTAGGCGGTATAACACCAAGAAAATATATACAAATGTCATAAAATCTCAATGTAATACAAATCATGATTTCACCATAATACTAAATGGTATGCATGGTATACCACAACCAAGTTGCAAGGGTTGCTAAGGGTCTGTGACAGTGTTCGGTGCTGTAACTAGGAATTAGTTGTCAATGCCATGCAAATGAGGCAGGTAATAGTGAATCGCAAACGTCCCGCCGGACTAAGGATGTACCATATGGCGCAGCGCTACAACACCGAGGAGTGGTTTAGAGGTATATATGACATCAGCAGTGGGGTGTGCCACCATAGCTGTAAGCACATTGGAGCAATGCAAATCCAGCCTGGCCGTTGCTAAGCAAAGCCACAGGACAGGGGTGGGGAGGTAGGTATAGCATCGTTTAGCTGAGAGCACATATGGTGCCCAAAAGCGCATGTGTACAGGGATGAAAACGTGCCTGAAATCAGGGGAAGAAAATAAGGAAATGCCGCAGTAGGGTAATTGGAGTACAACTGAGCAATTAACGCCTATTAGCTCACAGCGGGCAATTGACAGCAGCTGACAAGTCTGCTTGCAGAAAAATGCAAAACAGGATAGGGGATTGCAAAGAAAAGAGAACTGTCATAGCAGAGCAAAGCAAACCTGCAATAGACCGGCCATAGAACACATTACGCAAGATAAGCCAGGTTTAGGAAAGTACAAATAAAAGCAGGCTGCTGGGTGCATGCCAGAAAATGGGAGGTGAAACGTGAAGAAATGTAAATGGAAGGGCAATAGGTAATCCATGGCAGCCAAATGTAATTCAACACCAATGGCACCACAATAGTAGTTCCTATCATAAAACACATAAGATACCCTATAGCTACGATCATACATACACACCCTATGATATCATCAGTGTTCACAGCACAATATTATAAAGTGTAAAAGCACCTCATACACACCTGTGTATTCCCAAACACTGCACCATAGGTGTAAACATACGAGGAACTTTTACAATGTACATGTTGGGAGCTGCCATAGCTGTGATTCATCACCATGTGTTAGTGACTGAAGGTGTTGTGGAGGATGATGCCGACAACCACCGCAGGCCCCAGAGGAGGAGAAGAGTGTTCAGACCAAGGGTAACCTACCAGGGGCTACATGATCTGGAGATAGTAGAGCATTACAGGGTGGACAGGGACATCTTACAGCAAATAGTTGAGCTGTGCTGGCCACACCTGAGTTCCAGAAACAACAGAGGGGACCCCATCCCAGTGAACACGAAGGTATGTGTAAGTTTGCAAATACTAGCCATAGGTACCTTTCAAAGGCCAGCTGGAGATATAATGGGAATCTCACAGGCATCAGCATCTGGGGTATTACACCAGTTCCTGGATGCCATGTTACCACATGCCAATGAGCATATATACTTCACCCGAACTCAGGAGGAGTTGGCCAGCAATATGCGTCTCTTCTACCATGTGGCACACTACCCGGAGGTACTGGGTGCGATAGACTTCACGCACATACATATCAAGTCACCACCCAGTGAGCATGGTAGGCAGTACATAAACTGCAATGGATACCACTCCATCAACTGCCAGGTCATGTGCAATGCCCGGGGCATTATCATGGATGTGTGTGCTGGCAGCCTTGGAAGCTACCATGACTCCCATATCTGGCAGGCCTCACAGCTGTATCAGTTATTTGTCAGGGGGGACATCCCACATGCCCACCTTGTGGGGGATGCTGGCTATGCACTGGAGCGGTGGATGATGACTCCCATCAGAAATGAACACACACCCATGCAAGAATGCCATAATGAGGCACACGCACAAACCAGAATCATCATAGAGCGTGTGTTCGGGATGCTGAAATCATGGTTCCGTTGCTTGGACATATCTGGTGGAGGCTTGCAGTACTCTCCAGGCACGTGTGCCCACATCTTCATAGTATGTGCCATGCTACATAATATGATCCTGCGGAAACAGCTGCAGCAGGGACATAAATGGTGAAGGCCCTCACAGCCCACTGCAATTGCCAAGGCCATCACAGGCACAGAGGGATTCAGACCACGAACACCCTATGCCAGCCCCAGTAGGCAGACAGATGCATGCCCAATATGCCTACACCTCGGCAAAGAGGGAATGTATAGCACATACTCTGACAGTGTAGGCCACCATGGACTGACACACCTCTCCACCTGCACACACAGTAAAATGGATGGCACACACACACGACCACCTGTAAATTGTAATGTATAGGTGGCCTACTGTGTGAATCCTACATAGGCAGTCCCCAACCATTGCACACACAACAGCTGTTGGAACAAGGAATGTCAACACCTGAACAGTACACACACCTATCAGCATATGTTGGTACTGTATGTATAGGTTCCTAGGTACATCAGCAGGTACACGCCCGATTGTCAGAGGCCATTCATCAATCGAGGCAAACAGTGTCAGCTGTCGCCACCACATTGAGTAACCAACTGACCCTCAGTGGAGCAGAGCCAATTGGGGGATCCATGTGTGTAATCACTGTTCCCCACACACTCTGCATGGATTCCCTGGTGTGTAAATGAGCATTATAAATAAATGAGTATAATAGAGATTGAAAGGGAGATAGAGAGATATATGTTGATATATACGGATTCACCTATATCTGCAAATATATAGATAGGTCAATGACATGTACACAACCATGGAGGTAGAAATAAATAGGATACTGCCAACTATGGAATGTGTCACATACTGACACGCGTAATCACGAGGCTTAAAGACCGAAAGAACACAGTACCGGAACACTGGAACCGCGTGTAATATTATCACGATATTAAGGGACATTTAGTTATCGCTGGTGGTGTTGCAGTCCATGTAGGTACTGTGTTCAACTGTGTTTGTGATTGCTGTAGTCTGTGTATGTGTGTGTTGAGGGAGCTGTGTGCATTTCCGTGGGACTGTAATGTGTGTGTGTTTGTATGTTTGCATCGTGTATTTGTTAGTGCTAACTCGGAGGTAGAGCAGTACGGTAGGTGTGGTCATAGTTGGCCGTAGGCATACGGTACCACCTGTCCCACTTTAAGAGGGACAGCCCCTCCCTGGGCAGTTGTGTCCTGACAAAAAATATTAAAAAGGGCAAATGTCCGAGATTGTAGGACATAATTATGTCCCATATATTATGTAACAATTGCATTAAATAGTTATGCCTGTATCTACAAAACGTAAACGTTACATGAAACATGATAAGTAGCTAAAGTGTTACAAGAATAAGTATGTATTCAGGATAAAAATATGTTCTATCCTGTGTACTGACCGTGGGTATGTGTCGGCCTGTAAACACCAATGTGTGTCCTGCAAATGTCCCACTATGGCCATTTGAAAAGGTGGCAATCCATTCCAAAGAGGCTCAGTCACCAACACAACTGCAATGAGTGCAAATATCTGTGACAGAAATACACGAGACAGCTGTTATTTAGTAAGATTCCTTTACATATCGCTGTATTTCCGGAGGTATGGAAGTATCAACCTCCCCTGCATACTATATAGAAACCAATTAACAATGGCTCAATGTATAAGCCCGTAACAACCATAGTTCAGTCTACTAAGTGATAGGTCTTCAATTAGGGAAGGAGCCCACACTCATATATGGAATATGTAGGAATGCAGTCACCACAAACCTGTATATGCTATGTACACCCACCTACATCTCCCCAACACCCGAAACAATTGCAATACAGACTGTAATAACATCACAAACATCCACTCACTCAATTACATCTGCAGAACCGTTAACATACCTTGTGAGAGACACATTTGTAAAGGCACCATGTGAAATGGTAGCTGTTGTATAATGGAACAGACGGCAATGTTACAGGATTTGTTTGAAGTAGTCCCTTAACAGACGGTTGAGATGACAGGTACACTCACATAGAGAACCACATACTCTAGCCTTCACACACAATCCACGGGGGACATGAATTCAAAATATCCATGTCTCTACAAATATCAGTTGCAATTCCTCACAACAAAACACATACAGGCCGTCTCCCCGAAGGTAGGGCAAAAGGGCAACGCCCAAGTGGAGAATTAAATTATACCCCACTGTTGCCGCATAATTGGCGAATGGAGTAGCTGCACAGCTGATGTTCATGTAATAATTTACTCAGGAACACAAATTGGCAGCAGGAAACCACATGTTACAGGTATCGACATATATAAGGATGACTTAACCATACATTCAGACCGTATGCTCATACCATAGAACCGTTTAAACAGTAAAGGTGTAAGAGAGATATTTACAAAGATTCGGATCGCAGACAAGGTATGTAGAACACTCAGTATGTTAATGTACGTAGAGCCTATTTTGTATTAATTAAAAGTGTACGCAATGCATAAAGTGGGAAAAGGTATTCTGTAGTGATGTGTTGTTGAGCATAGCAATGCTTGTAGAAATTGTGTGTCCTGCTGTGGGCCACAAGGTAAACATCACATACACCACAAGGGATGTTACATGAGGGCTTTAAACAGAACAATTCCACACCACCCGCCGTCAGTGGTAGGGTATGTCGAACAAGTACGTGCCATAGCAGGGGATAGTATATGTTGATATACCATCACAGTAGGCATGTGTATGGGCATATAACGACAATAACATGCTTAAGGTGGTCCTGCTGTGCAAGTATGCTTTGCATTATGGGATAATGTGTAAAATATGTGTAATGTACAGCATTGTAGGTAGATATGTCAGATATTCTACACAGCACAACTGTTATATCATGCAAACAAAAGGTATCGTCAATTGGCATGTAAAATACACAATAACAGGATACATATGGCTTGTAGTCATGGGACACTGTAACAGCATGATAGCTAATCAAAATGGAAGAGCAACTCAATTGATCATGTGCAAAGGACATGTAATAGCTTCACAGGTACATAGTGAGGTACTATGCTGTCTATCAAGTCTATGTGTAAGCCCAACTACAGTGTTTACACTGGCAGCACATCTCTAGGGTATTGTCCTGTCTGTGAACAGCAGAGCCATGTGTTACCTGCACCTCTGTACAGTACAGCCACTGCAGTGATCCCTGGTGTATCAGTGTGACTGCCTACAGAGTCACCTATGATCGGTGTGTTGGGTATGTTATAACACCCTATTGGCTGTAGTTGATGGGCACAAATAAGTCTGTGGGCTATAAGTAATTGTTGTTGTGCTCAGTAATGGGGGCTGCCTCTGGTGCCTACACAGAGTATGGAGAGGTTCTGCAAATGTCGTACTCATACTTTGTGTGGCTTGTGGTGTTGGAGATCTAGTGAGACTATGTGATGAGTGGGGTGTGTTGCAAATGATAAATGTCCCCACATGAATGTCAGGTCCAGTCTGGGTTGGTGAGAGCATTACCCCCAGCATGGCCACATATGTGCATCTCCCACAGGCTGTAGTGTTGTATGTTGGGAGGTGAGCATTGACTGTGCACATGAGACAATTGCTCTATTGCCACGTTTGCCAAATTCATCATATAGACAGGCAATAGCACTGGTACGTGACACTTGGACATGCTTGTATATTCAACCATGTCTCACAAGATATGTGAGTTTCATGTGTACAACAGCTGTTATACTGTAAGCAAGCTGGAAATGTAAGGACAGACAGTGTACTTGTAAGACATGAGTTGGAATGGGTGCTATAGTAATCAGTAGCTCATGAAGTGCTCACATGTTCTGAATAAGTGCTGAGCATGAATATGCAATACAGATAGGGTGTTGGATAATATCAACCCACTGCAACCCACAAGTGGAGACACCAGTCATAATTGGAGGCATGGCACTATTACCCTGCTGAGCATGGTCTGCAAGTCTATGAACCTTTATCAATGTAGATGTTAGCAGTACAGAAGTAGATGACAGTATGGATGATTTCACACTGCATAGCATACCTGTGACAGGTCATAGGACATCATCACCCATACCGTGTTCCAGCTACACTGAGTATACTAGATGTACCTTCGTTTGTCACAGGAGTGTTCTACCAGTGGCCTGTTGACAGAAGCAACACTACAAAAGGGGTCTGAGTGACATGTGCATATCACACCAGTGGCAGCTACCTAAAACAGGGTTAATGTTGTGTACTCCCCCCTCAGTGTAGCCCATACCACACAGACAAATGGGAGGCATCTGTGTATGTAAGGATGTGAATGTCAATGACCTAGGAGCAATAGCTGTCTCAGTGTTGTGGACAACATGCAGAATGGGCTTTGTGGGTGAGGTGTGTGACATATGTGGACAATCTGACAGCTGATAATAGCATTGTCACCGCTAGGTGAATATCCCTTTACCCATTAACTACCACCTAAGCAGGGGTCAACATTATGGACACTGTGTAAGGGATGGTGCTGTGCAGTTCACCTCCCTGAGTTGGTGACGTCTCCAGGCCTATTAGGTAGTCATATGAGGCACCCATGTCATGACAGGGTGCCATCCATGAGCATGGAGATCATTGCACAGGCATACTCAGCACTCGGGTGACCAATATCGGATCACATATTACCTTTAAGGGGTATTGGCCATGCGTGGATTGGTGATACCAGCCTTCACAATCCTCACCTCCACTATGCAGCATGCTGGCTACCTTGCATAAAGACATGTGCTACACTGTGATGTTGGGACATGCTACACATACATATCCTGATCTGAAAGACATACGTCATGGACAGCCACCGTCCTACTACAAGGATCGCCACATGCTGGACAGATCCCTGTGCCATACATGTTACATACTCCTGCCATACCATGCAACCCTGTCCATCAAAGCTGCACATGTCATCTCTGTCATACATGGTGCGATGACCGCATGGTAGATGTATTATTAACTGTCTGGATCAGTAATGTGGCACTGATGCACCTCGCGGTGGCAAAATGACTGTCGGATACAGCTAGAAAACCTTGCCCGTACATTCCATAGTTGATAACCATCCCTGCGAATGACGTTCGGCTAGCCATTGTCCCGTGTCTATCACATGTGCAACACAGATGATACGTGGCAGGATGTTGAACTGCTGTACAGTGCCGTGTAGATGTATATGGCAAAACACATGCATGTAAAGGTTTCCGTGTGTATGTGTGCATTGTCACTGCTCATGTCCATTAAGGCAGTGTATGTGTTGATATGTGAGATATACACAGCATCAAGGTCAACAGCATTACTGTGGACACATCCAGGCATGTGCTGATAGGTAAGAACACCAGTACAGGCAAATAGACATGCCCACATCAAGACAGCATTCACATGGAGTATGAACAATGTAATGAGGTGACACACATATATGGTGATGATATCCAATGCATAACAGGTGTTACATGTGTGTGACACAAACATGGCAGTCATGTCAGTGTCATGACGATTTGCAAAGATAACTGTTCAGATGTACTAGATTTAATACAAATGTATGTGCAGCTGTATCTCTGTACATCTCTGTGATACTGTGATCTGTCTCCATCATTATGTCTCCCAGATAATGTCTCGTTCACGCCTGCCAGCGTATAGCTGCCAGGAGGATGATGCCCTCATCCCATACCTCCATGAGAACTATGAGGTGTTGTTCAACCATGTGCCACAGCTTGCCCAGCAGTGTGACAACCTGTGGCTGGACCTTCGCAGGAGGGTTAATGATGTGGGTGGCCATAACCGCACCTACCAGCAGGTGTGCAGACCCTGCACGGACCTGATATGACATGCAAATCAGCGTGCCAATGCAATCACCAGGGAACAAGGTGGAGCAGGTGGTGGCCCACCAACCCAGCCCCCACTCACACACACTGAGGAGCTACTGGCCAGCCTGGGGACACCCTCAGAACAGCATCCACAAACACTAGCTGCCATCGTGGAGGTGGGTGTCTCCCAACCAATGAGCCTGGAGTTGTCTGGTAAGTCACTACTGCACATATGACTATTATATCCCATTTAGTTGCATGTGTCACTGTACAAAATGTAATGTAACATCATATGCAAGGTATGTTTACACACATGCCACATACTACTGTATGTTACCCTGTGTATGCACACATGTGCATACTATATGCTATTGTACAGGCGAATGTGTTAACATGCACAATGCACCCTGTGGCTGTCATACAGTCATGGATAATGTTCAAACTGCTGTGTCACCCCTATACAGGTACCTCTGGTGTGCCGCACAGACATCAGTCCGTTGCAGGTGAGACAGCTATCAGTATCAGGCATGTTAATGCATATATCTATACACCATGTGGCCAGTTAACACATGTACACATAATGTATGGTACAGTAACGATATAAAGGTCGCATCTGTCATCATTCACACTGGTTACTCATGTGCAATATATACAAACTAAATGAAACACCGACATGAAACCATAGTACCTGTCATTGCTAGATGTGTGGACAGCTGTGCATACAATGGTGGAGGTGTTCAATGTAGGCATATGTACTATACATTGTAACAACACATGTGTGGTATGCAAACAGTACCACACAGTGAGCTGGGATATGGGCAGCCCACAGGAGTCACCATTGTATAATATGCCCCTGCAATGGGTGCACACATTGTGGTGTGCCATCTGACATGTCCCAGACATGTAGTGTTCTGGCTGCAATATTGTCTCACTATCCCATAGTATATACCCCACATACCAAACATACAACCCGTTGTCTGCATAGCCCTGTGGACAGTGACATATCTGACATCTATGGGTGTATGTCATATGGGACAACACAGACATGTGAGATAGATGGCCATCACAAACATTTGGCCAACACATGTTCACACATGGCCATGGAGGATGGCCAGAGACATGTAGCCACACAGTAGTTGTGATGTGTATACACCCTGTTGCACATTGTCCACCCATGGTCTAACTATAGCCTTAGTTGACTGATTATATAGTTGATGTGGAACACTGGACATCCTAAACGCCTGTGCACAGCAAGTGAAGGTGTCACTTAATTCGACCATATAAGATGTGTTGAACATCATGACTGTGTCATAGCATGACAGTAGTCACCTGTACAGCTTCCACAGACATTAACACCACATCAGGCCACAGATACCGTACATTTCCCTTGCTGCTGTAGGACATCACTGTCAGCCATGCACCTTATGTGTGTGTGGTACATTAATGTCATGTGGGACATGGTGTATTGACAAGTCTGGCATGTGTAGACATGGTTGCCAGGCAGCTAAGACTTTGTAGTAGTTGTGCAGAGGTGTCATCCGTAGGTCTTCCAGTGACCTGTCACATGACACAGCATGGTTTGGTGTGTACACACCTCAGCGACGTGGGTCACAATCCACAGTTATGTAATGTGTATGCACACAGTTATGGCTATGCACTGTGTGCGTATTACACACTGTATAGCACTATAGATGCCTCATGATGCCATGCAATGGCACAGTGTCTATACTTCACACTGTATAGCAATGTAGATGCCTCACACTAACCTTCAATGCTCATGCACATTTGCTAAAAGTGCATTCTATCTGTAGGGCATACAGGCAACACTGCAATGTGATACCCATTACAATGCTGTACATATAGCCATGGATACTGTTAACCTGTGCTGGTCCACATTGTGCATCACAGGGATGCATGCCTACTACCATGATTGTGTGAATTGCATGGCTACTGATATGACACCTGCTTGCTGTTGTGTGCAACCCAGGGAGGTATGCTAACTACCACTATTAATGTCTGAGCTGCACGCCATCTGCTGTATCACATGCATGCTACATGCCATCTGCTACTGATATGACGCTTGCTGTTGTGTGAAACCCAGGGAGGTATGCTAACTACCACTAGTAATGTCTGAGCTGCATGCCATCTGCTGTATCACATGCATGCTGCATGCCGTCTGTCAAATCACATGCATGGTGTGTCTGTGTGTCTGTGTGTCTGTGTGTCTATTGTAATGTAGAGCCTTTCTTTGCATTCACAGGTGATGTAGGTGCCTTACCCTCCTGCGGTCCATCTGATGTTAGTGTCCCCACAGATACCAGCAGTGATGAACATATGCATGAAGTACAGGCAGTGTTGTCAGGGGCTGAATCTGTGCCAATGGTTGCCATCCCAGCTATGCCCACTCTTCCCCACACACATTTCTCATGCCAACACATACCCCATCACCAGTGGCCATAGAGGAAGGACAGTCAGCATGTGTTAGCTCGGAACAGGAATGTGTGGTGGCTACTGAAGGTGTGTCTCCACACCATGGTGTCAGTGTAATGACTGCAGATGTGCCACACAAGCATGTGGCCAGTGCTGCTCGTAGGAGGACCTCTGGCAGACATGCACCTGCAGGACAAAGCGCAGCAGCTGGTGTCACCAGATGCATGTTCCAGACTGTAATGGCAGCACAGGCACATGCTGAACAGCAGAACAGTGAAGGGCAGAGGCTTCAGAGGGCTGCTTCCCGTACTCTAAATGACAACATCCAGGCATTGGCAAATGCTCAACAGCAGATTGCTGATGTTCTGGACAGGCGATTGGGTGACATGGTTGGAATCTTTGACCGTGGCATGGCAATCTGTGAGCATGAGCTGTCTGTGCTGGAATATCTGGTAGGAGTGAGGCATAGGCCACATGGACATAGGCCAGCTACACCACCTAGTGTAGGTCAACATGAACGAGCCACCTCACATGCCCACTCCCATAGTGCCAGTAGCAATAGCAGTGCATCTGGTGCTGCACTGTCCACACCGGGACACAGCAGGCCACAGGGACATGGCCCTGGATGTTCCCAATGGGGACACTGTTCCAGTGGACAAGTGTCATCAGACAGTAGCCAATCTGTAACTCCGGCTAGTAGTGCCCGTGCAACCCCTGGCAGGCACAGGTCATGTGGCCATGGCTGCACACAGTGAGCTGTACATCCTGGTCTGTACAATCTGGAGCTGTCAATAATACCCCTGCGTAGGCCTGACAAAAGGCAGAACTGTGTGCACACATACATGCACACAGCAGAAACATCTGTAGGGCACTGCAACACCCACATGCATATTGACCACACATGTCCAATCAGATCACCGGACCTTACCCACAAACATGATGTCATCCATTGGTGCAGCCTATGCCCCTGGCAAACATTATCATCCTGTGCATATGATGATGCCTGTCATCCACACCATTGGTGCAGGGACATGCTCATATGGTCTGATGCACAGGGTGAACAGAACAGTGAGAAAAGTATATATGACATTAGTTGTGTACTGTTGACATGCACCAGACATACCATGTAGTCAGGTTTATAATGCATTGTTACATGTTCACAGTATGTGTCTTGGTAACAATGGTAACAACATGCTGGTAATTATGCCCTGCTTCCCTCCTTAAGGTCCAATTGCATGTGCCATTACATTACAGTGTTTGTAGTTGGAGTGCATTGTTGTATGTTCACAGTATGTGTCTTGGTAACAACAGTAACAGCATGTTGATAATGATGCCCTGCTTCCCCACTTAAGGTCTACTAGCATGTGCCGATAAGTAGCAGTGTTTGCAGTTTAACATGTGTAAATGTGGAGTACTCACAGGCATGTATGGTAATACCAGCATGCTATACTTGGCCTCAACCTCACTGTTAGAAAGGCTACCATTCCACAGATGTCCACACATCTACTGATCCAGAACCATGTGGGCTGTTTAATAGGCTACAGTGGCTAGAGACGTGACATCCATACCAGGTCACATCACAGGTATGTTGACATGGTGCGGGAGGTTTACACAGCAGTCTGGCCGATGATAACATTAGAGGCCACTTGATAGCATGAGGCCTCATTGTGTAGCAGTAATACCCTGTCACATTACAGGATGAGAACACACACAGACATACACTGAAACACACAGTAAAATGCCCACACTCACAGGGTCAACAACACTATAACACCCACTCGATAGTGTTGAGGTGAGGACCCCTGCCTATGTGGTAGTCACCCTCACAGTACTGTGCACCCACACGAAGTGACACAGAGAATGAACATGTACAGGTAGCCAGTAAGGCTGAGACCGATGGCATCAACAGGTTAGTAGACTGCATCACCAAGAGGGTTTAGGGATCCTCTCTGTTCTGTATGGTAGCATATACCCTCACTCCATGCACCAGACAGCCATACCTACATACACACACACACACACACACACACACACACACACACACACACACACACACACACACACTGTGGAGTCCACAAATGTCATTCACATACAGATAGCTGACATGTGTGTGATACACACACCACCCCTGCCTACGTCATGCTTTCCACACTGCAATATGTACAGAACTCTACAACCCTGTACAGGGGTGTGTAACAATTGGGATGTATTTCCCACCATATGTGGCATATATGGTCACACAAGCAAACACACATGGCAGTACTGTGAATGATACATCTGCTATATGATGATATGTCTGACAGACATGCAGCAGTATTGGCAGCATTATGTGTACCAACGCTCCCTTCGGCAATTGTGCTGTTATATTCACAAGGGAGGATGTAAGTGTTACAGATGTCAAGTGACTTACAGTCAGTAACACCCTGACCGCTTGTTTAGGTTGTATGTCTTCACCGTCAAGTAACAGTAACATGGCGTACTGTTTGCACATGTAATGGTAGGATGGCTTGTGACACACCTGTGAGCCGTCTTCGGCAAACATCCATCTGCAAAGGTGGATCACCACTTTATGTACACACATCCATCCATACCTGATGTACATCCTACCGTACTGTCAGTATTTCACCATATACAGGTGTCATTGATGGGGCTGCATTGCAACTGCATGTTGTAGTTAGGCACAGATGAATTACATACATCAGCTACTGCACATGCATGGTAGCTGCATGCACACCACTACATGTACATGTGTGTTGGTCCTACATGCCTGTTATGTAGCCATGTTTGTATGCATTGCAATTGGTGGACATGTGTGATGACATACATAACACATGGACTGTTGTATGATATGATGGTTGTCATGGGTAACTAGTACAGAATGAATGTTACCTCAGTCAACATTGCTACCTTATGTACTGTTAGCATTCAACAGCCATGGACCTTCCTTCCATGTGCATGCATGTGATTGCTGTGACCACTTGTCTGCACAGAGGACAGCAAAAGCTATGCTATGTACATATGTGTTGTGTGTGTGTGTGTGGTCCATGTACGAATCCACTGCGATTACATGTATGTCATATCCAAACATGTATTCTTTGGTGTACAGCGATGGTCATCTGTTATAGCTGTGAAAGACCCAGGGCCCCTGTTATGTGTAGAGCTAACCTGGTTATGAACAGTGGTATCATTGCATTGCATAACACATGATGGAACCCTGTCAGTACACGTGTAGTCTACACAGTTGCTGTAGACCTATGTACAGTCCACTGGTCATGAGTCACATGGTGTGGTAATGTATGGATGTGTGTTGCTGGTCCAAGGACATGGTGATGTCTGAGGGCTACATAGTAGAATGCAGCATTTACCTCAGTGATCTGCACCTGAGACATCTGTGATGGCTCTTGAGTGTGTACTGGTCAGTACATGTGAGTGGCCTTTATGTACGTGGGGACAGTAACACCATACTGTGCCTTTCCATGTTTAGAATCCATGTCCATGCAAGACAGCCCTGACAGCCCTTTGCTACTACTGTGTGAGCATGCCCAGTATGCCGTTGTGTAGATGGACACACAGTACATTCCAAACTGTGCCCTTCCGTGTTAAGAATCCATGTGCATGCAAGACAGCTCTTCGCTACTATTAAGTGTGTGAGCATGCCCAGTATGCCATTGTGTAGATGGACACACAGTACATTCCAAACTGTGCCCTTCTGTGTTTAGAATCCGTGTGCATGCAAGACAGCCTTTCGCATC
Organism: Protopterus annectens; assembly: GCF_019279795.1. Lineage (NCBI taxonomy): Eukaryota > Metazoa > Chordata > Ceratodontiformes > Protopteridae > Protopterus > Protopterus annectens. The sequence goes on from NC_056741.1 coordinate 1,457,658,003, forward strand.
TACTAAGTGTGTGAGCATGCCCAGTATGCCATTGTATAGATGAACACACAGTACATTCCAAATGGACATGTGATACTAAGTGTGTGAGCATGCCCATTGACACCTTGTGTCAGTGATGTGCCTCTGTGTTTGGGCATGGCCACTGACATCCTGTATGGCGATGGTGGTCATCCAGGCAACAGATGTCCATACCCCACTTCAGGATGGATTCCTACATTGAACACACTGGTTGACTGTCTTGAAGGGTGTACTTTCTGTGGCGCATCTCATATCTATGTAGTGTTGTAATAGTGCTCCATAGATAGGCAGTTGTCCCACTCACACCATTGCCGTGTGTTTGTCTACATCTACCTTGGGACAGTAATATGCTTTTAGACTGCTCACTCTCTATATATTCCCTATCGGCGTCTTTGCCTTTGCGGATGATGTCATCCACCTAGAAGTATGCCTCTGGGAGTGCTGTGTTCCAGTAATCTCCGTAGCGAGTTCTGTAACTGCGTAATGCTGTAGTGTGATAAGGTAGTTAGATGTATGTTCGACTCCCAGCCATGTCTGTGTGTGTGTGTGTGTGTTTCCAGCTGCCTGTGGACAGAGTAATGCTTTTAGACGGCTCACTCCCCATACATTCCCTATTGGCGTCTTTGCCTTTGCAGATGATGTCATCCACCTAGAAGTATGCCTCTGGGAGTGCTGTGTTCCAGTAATCTCTGTAGCGCATTCTGTAACTGCGTAATGCTGTACTGTGATAAGGTAGTTAGGTGTATGTTCGACTCCCAGCCCTGCCAAGTGTGTGTCTGTGTGTGACTTTCCAGCTGCCTGGGGACAGAGTGATGCTTTTAGATGGCTCACCTCCCATGCATTCCCTATCGGCGTCTTTGCCTTTGCGGATGATGTCATCCACCTAGAAGTATGCCTCGGAGTGCTATGTTCCAGTAATCTCGGTAGTGCATTCTGTAACTGCGTAATGCTGTAGTGTGATAAGATAGTTAGATGTATGCTCAACTCCCAGCTCTGCCAAGTGTGTGTGTGTGTGTGTGTGTGTTTCCAGCTGCCTGAAGACAGAGTAATGCTTTTAGACGGCTCACTCCCCATACATTCCCTATCAGCGTCTTTGCCTTTGCGGATGATGTCATCCACCTAGAAGTATGCCTCTGGGAGTGCTGTGTTCCAGGAATCTCTGTAGCACATTCTGTAACTGCATAATGCTGTAGTGTGATAAGGTAGTTAGGTGTATGTTTGACTCCCAGCCCTGCCAAGTGTGTGTCTGTGTGTGACTTTCCAGCTGCCTGGGGATGGAGTGATGCTTTTAGATGGCTCACTTCCCATGCATTCCCTATCGGCGTCTTTGCCTTTGCGGATGATCTCATCCACCTAGAAGTATGCCTCGGAGTGCTATGTTCCAGTAATCTCGGTAGTGCATTCTGTAACTGCGTAATGCTGTAGTGTGATAAGATAGTTAGATGTATGCTCAACTCCCAGCTCTGCCAAGTGTGTGTGTGTGTGTCTCCAGCTGCCTGGGGACAGAGTAATGCTTTTAGACGGCTCACTCCCCATACATTCCCTATCAGCGTCTTTGCCTTTGAGGATGATGTCATCCACCTAGATGTATGCCTGTGGGAGTACGGTGATGCTGGAACTTGGTAGTGCGTTCTGTTACTGCATAATGCTGTAGTGTGGTAGACTAGACAGGTAGGTGCTCAATTCCAAGGCATGGCAGGTGTGTGTGTTTGGCAGTCTGGTGAGTAACTGTCAGCAGCCCTACTCTTACCCTTGATACGGTCTGATGCAACAAAACACACGTGCCTTGATAGTAACAACACTACATGATGCAGGTGGCACATGTAGCTTCCTTTTCATTACTGTCTAATGCATTGCTGTCATGTGGTCCACTGTTGTGATATAAATGCCATATCTACATATGTGTGTACATGTATATGTGTGTATATATATATATATATATATATAATATATATATATTTAGGTATATATATATATATATATATATATATATATATATATATATATATATATATATATATATATATATATATATATATATATATATATATATATATATATATATATATATATATATATATATATATATATATATGTCCATGTATATATGTATTCAAATAATATATATGATATATGTAGACATAGATGTGAACATATATGTCTGGGGACATCAGCACTATTGAATGTTTGTGCCGCATGATCTGTACATGATAACCTGGGATCTATGTATATCTGCCATGGCGTGGTGTAATGCACATCGTCTGTAGTGTGCAGGGCCATGGGTTGTAGTCATGTAGACACTGGTTATTTTGTTGGTGGGAAGACCATGGGACATCGAATATGGTGATAGTAAGGCACCTGTTGCTAGTTTTGTATGGATCTGAGCGACACTGAGCAGTGGTTATTAATTTGGAGGTTTGGTATAGGTCATATAACTGTTCATTAGAAGACTATACTATGCAGATGAGGTTGACAATAGTGTATCCCATTTATCACCAGGGTGTGATGCTGGTCCCTGGAGTGTATGTGTGTAGTCAGCCGGGTGCAGGTCTCGAATATAGTTGGCAGCATGGGAGGGGGATCAAGCATACTGTAAGTACATTGCAGAACTGTGCCTCGGGAGTGCTCCTGCCTTAGCACACCTAAGCTAGGGATGTGTCTATACATGCCTGGTGACATTGGGAGGGATGACAGCAGTGGTGGGGTAGTCTGGGTGTACAGGCTGCACATACAGGTGTTGATCAGCACAATCAGCAGATGACATGGCCAGCCCGCACATGAACAGTACGGTAATGCGAGCAAGCAGCATACACACAGGTTTCGTCCGCACTCTACACCACCGGTGTATACCTGCGGGGACATTTCATGACACAGTCCAACCAAATGAGATGGTCTGCAGCAGGCAACATATACCAACATGTCATAACTCAGGAAAACAAGTACAAACCAATAAATTAGAAAAAGTGAACCATGAAGTGAAAAACCAAATGGACTGGATACTAAAAATGCACAAGTACAGTCACAGTCGTAAATAGTGTTAACGGCAGGTAGGACACCGCTCAATTAAAACCAAGAATGAATTTATTGAAGTGCTTTTCGTTTGCCTCCTAGGCAAACTTCTTCAGAAAACATGGATCAACAATAAATGTACCTAAAATAGTGTGACGTCAAAACTGAATTAAAACAATTAACATGATGATTGTTAATGTCAAGTTAAAAACAAACACCCAAAAAAAGGTGGATCCAATCAGTCCTACCAAATAAACAAAACAAACTGTCAAATATAAGACATGAAAAAACCTTCACAGGAAGGTCACATTAAACTTTCCACATAGTGCAGTAATTTATATTGAGTTAGACTTATAAATAGACAAAGTCGCCAATAATGACAAGCATTATTCTAGTTGAAATGAAATAATAAATTAACAAAGGTGACCCGAAATCTTATCGTAAAAAACTAAGGTCACCTAGACATACAATAACTTAATACCTTCCCATTCAAGATTCCTGTTTGACCTGTGGGTTAACAACAATAACCACTAATCAATGGTTTAACCCATGTATCATTGACAGAAAACAAAACTCTAACATAACTAAACAAGATGTAACCACTAGACATTGCTGGTGGTTTAATTTGTCCAAAAAGCCCTCCTCTTGAACTATCTTTTTAAACTTAAAATACGAAGGACACTAGAAATAGAACAAGCTTCATTCAAGCCTGGCATATGGTACGCTTCTAATCTAATCTGCCAATGTAGTTCCTTTTCTAGCAATCTAAGCTGTGTTGGCCCCCCCCTACTATCATGACCTACCTGTTCTATTCCCATGAATTTAAACTGGTGAGTGGGATGATCCATTATATGTCTGGCCAACGCATTTGTTTCCTTGTGTTTCCTTATAGCATACGTATGTTCGTATATGCGATCTCTGAGCTTACGTTCGGTCTTGCCGATGTAAAACCCTGAACAGTTTTGACACTGGGCCAAATAAACAAGCATGCTGGAATTGCAATTCACCCTACATTTTAAATGAAACTCATGATCTTGAACAGAAAATCTGTTCGATTCCATAATAAACTTGCAATAATTACAAGATTGGCATTTAAACATGCCAGGGGACCTGGTTGGCAAAGGTTTCTGTTCAAACCATGATTTAAGGTTCTTGGCCTTCTATATGTCACTTTAGGGGAAAGACCCAATTTAGAAGATACTGCAGGGTCGGCTCTAAACAAATGCCAGTTCTTATTAATAATGTTCCATAAACTAGAACTGTCAACCGTAAATGTGGTAATGAATCTAGGAAGTTGGAAACAATGTGGTTCACAGATAGTTTCTGGACACTCCATTGAAATGGGCGGGACTGTTGCTGTTAAATTCATGTACTTTTTAACTGGCAATTGAGGCTCATAGAACTTGGATGACCTTTTCTGTGAAACCTCACTAATAAGGTCGTCGACCAACTTAAGGGGGTAAGCACAGCTCATAAACATCCTTTTCAATAATGAACATTCCTCAACATAATCCTCATCCCTACTAATCATTCTCGCAGCTCTGACCAGTTGTCCCTTAATGACTACTCGTTTTTGTGAAAACGGATGACAACTGGTGAAGTGCAAGAGTGTGTTAGAATAAGTTGGTTTCCTGTGAATTATGGCTGTAAAACAAGCTGCCTCTGCATCCTTTACTAACAAGATGTCAAGGTAGGGAATCCTCGTAGTGCTAAAGGAGAAAGTGAACTCTAAAAAGTTGGTGGTACCATTCAAATAAGTAACATACTCAACTGCCTGAGCTTCACTCCCTTTAAATAAAATGAAGATGTCATCTAAAAAACGTGTATAGTGAGCAATGTGTTCAGTGCAAGTATGATGATCAAAAACAAATTGATGCTCCCAGTTGGCCATGACCAAGTTAGCCACACTTGCACCGCAAGGGGAACCCATGGCCACCCCGATGTTTTGCAAGTAAAAGTTTTCCCCAAACATAAAAAAATTCTTAGATAGTATTAAGTCCAGTAATTCACCCACAAGCGAAATGTCGTAGTGACTCGCTTCTCTAGCTCTCAATCTGTCACATACCCACTCAACTGCCACACCATGGGGAATACTCATGTATAAATCCTTTACATCGATAGTAAGGAGGTTCAAATGGTGTTGAAACTCTATGTCGTTGATTTTGGTCAAAAATGACCACGGATCTTTGCAGATTTGTACTTCTAGTTTGACATATTTCTGCAAAATATTGTCAACCACCTTGGCACAAGCATAAGAAGGTGAACCTCGGCTATCGATCAAAGGACGCATGGGGGGGTCAATTGAGTCCTTGTGTATTTTAGGTATACTGAAAAGGTACGGGAATCTCGGAAACGATGTAAACATATAATCATATAGTAACTGATTGATCCTACCCTCTAAAAACATTTCCTCAATGTTATCTTTAATGATTTTATATGCTCTATTAACTTCACTCCTAGAACTCAAAATATAAGCTGGAGATTTGAGCAAGGATGTCATTCGGTCAAAATAGTCATCCTGATTGAATATTACTACGCCCCCTCCTTTGTCCGGTTTGCAAACACGGACATTATGTGAACAAAAAATTAGCATGCTTTCAGTCTCACTGGTGTTAATTAGTACAGATCGCTGTATGGGCCCTCCTTTAACATTCCTGATATCCACCTCACAAATTTGCTCGAAAGTAGCCAACAATGGGTGCAGTCGTGGATTAAATGTGCTAGGTACATGTAATCGGTTACTCGCTTCAGAATAAACATCACCACCCATCATTAGTTGGAAGTTAAGCTTCCTAGTGAATGTCTTTTCATCAATAATAGAAGTTACAATATCCAAATGCTGTTTAGGGACATAAGTTTGACCCTTTGCCAACAAGTCAGCCATGACGGTGGTAACAGACATTTGAGAAAAATTATAAACTTTGAAGTCCCCAGAGGAATTCAAACTGACCACCGGACCAGTCGGTTGGACTAACTCCCTGGTGTTATTGTTAGCCAAATCAGATGAAATTGAGATGGGGGAAGATGGAATTGCCCTATGTCATAAAATAAATGTGTATCAATACTAGGTAGAGAAGGATAAACTAATGTTACCTGTTGGTTCTTCTCTGGTTGCGGCGATTCGACCATTGGCATCTCAATTTGGGTTTTGCGCCTAAAAATTACTATATTCATCCTGCATGTTGTTACTATGTCTAACATTACCATTATTCCTATTCTGGATCCGTTCGCTCCTCCGAAGTTATATAACAACATGTGCAGGAGGCTGGGGCAGTGAGGATGTGTATGTGGATGTGTATGCTGCCGAACAACCCTTACTGGGGTGACATAAGACTTTACAGACCCAGGGTGACTTACCAGGGGCTACATGGTCTGGGGATGGTGGAGCACTATGGGGTGGACAGAGACCTCCTACAGCAGCTTGTTGACCTGTGCCTGCCACACCTGACACACCAAACAGGCCGAGGGAAACACATCACAGTGGATACCATGGTATGTGTTCGCCTAGGTATACTAGCCACAGGTACCTCACACAGAACAACTGGGGATATCATGGGTATCTCACAGACATCTGCATCCAGAGTATTGCACCAGTTCACAGACGCCATGTCAACACATGCTAGTGAGCACATACATGTCCTCAACACACGTGATTAGTAGACCAGCAATATGCATCTGTTCAACCACATGGATGACTACCCTGGGGTACTGAGTGCTATAGCTTGCACACACATACACATCGTAGCACCACCCAGTGAGCGGGGTAGGGCCTACAGTCACTGCAGGGGCATACCCTCCAACAGATAGGCTATATGTGATGGCCAGGGCATGAAATTGCATGTGTGTGCTGTCTGCCATGGAAGCTATGATGATTCCGATATATGGCTTCTGACACAGCTGTAGCACACCGATGCCAATATGGACATCCCCTACAGTCTTCTAGTGGGGGATGCTGGGTAAACACTGATGTCGTGGCTGATGACACCCATCAGCAATACACACACACATGAACACTCACACCATACTGAGGTGGATGCACAGGCAAGACATATACTTGTGCATGTGTTTGGGAGGCTCGGTCCACAGTTCTGGTATCCGGACACATCCATAAGAGATCTGCAGTATTCACAAGCTACATGCATACAGGTTGTTATGGTATTTGCTATGCTATACAATCTTATCCTGCAGTAACAGTTGCAGCAGGAATAGCATGGGGCAGGGCCACACAGCCCAACACCACTGCCAAGGACTGTACAGGCACAGTGTGACTTGGTGAAGGAACTACCTGAGCAGGGCACAGTTGGCAAAAGCCCGTGCACAGTGTGACCTGCCCTTGGCAAAGAGGCAACACAAGACATATGCACTGACACAGTAGGTACCCACTGATTTCCCCTATCTGACCCGCACACAGTACAATGGATGCCAAACATGACACTACCTGTGCTCGGCCATGTATAGGAGGTGCACTGTGTGCATCCGACATAGGCAGCCCTCCAGCACCATCCTCATGTCCAGAACACACCCAGGGTATGTCTGTTGACCTAACAAGTGGCAGTTATATTAGAATGTGTATTTACCCATTGCTATGGTATGTATGTGAGCATACAAGTGACTGTGGTGGCCAAATGTTAGGGCAGCAGACAGTACACATCCATAGTGGCACCATGACCTCTGTAGCACATATACGGGGGTCACAATGGTAGCCTGTAGTACACAGGGTGTCCTAACCCACTGCAGATTATGGGCTGACCATCATGTGTGTCTGTACAGCCCACACACGTTCCATGCAGCTGGACAGATGTGTACCAATACAGACAAATGGTATACGATGGCCTATGGATATGCCCAATGAATGGCCCCAACCCCCTAAGACACACACAGACTACAGCAGGCCAGGCAGTTTGATGTAGGTTGTGTAAGCTAGGATGTCCAACACCACTGTACTGGTATTTAAAGCTGGGAACTGATGTACACTGGTATCCCTCCAACCAGCAATTTCGGTAGGTCCACACAGTGACATGGAGTACTCGGCATACCAGTACAGTAGCGGCAGATGTGTATAACTGTTGGCTGTGCCCCCGTCAAACTTACACATGTGAGAGTCATGTGTGCCACCCACGGGTGCTGTGTAGGACTGTGGTTGTGGTTGGATGTCCCCCCACGCTATGCAGACATGCAGCAACTGTCAATGCCACATGACCATTAGCTACCCTGCAGACACAGCATAACACCTGTCTGTGTAGAACGGAGGGGTCAGCAACACAGTACTAACTATCTGGACATGTGACACATGCGATACAGTTGACCATACTTGGCATGCTCACACACATGACGGTATGATAGTAATGTCAGTCGACAACATGCATAACAGTCATACTGGGCATGCTCACACACTGAAACACAGGACGGCCAGGCATGCATACACCAGTGGTCCGGACATATCTGCCAGTACATTGCTATACTGTTGGATGACTGCACTGTATGGTGTGTGTGTGGTCTATTGTCTGTACATATGCCATGGTCTATTGTTAATTCACATGAGCTATGTACGCAGGGTACTGCTACCAGCACATGAATAGGGCAGTTCTTTGTTTGCGGACAGACCAACGCCTTTGGATATGGACTGGGTAAGGCACATTCCAGCAGGTGGGAGCAGTTGTGCATGGGTTTGCACAGTGTTAAGCACTGCTGACCTCTGGTCACAGCACCTTATACACGTTTAGACTCCACATTTCTTTGACAGTGTGCTACTGGCATACTGGTAGACAAACATGCTTACAGCCGCTCGCTCACCGACATTTCCGCTTACATTTGTCACTCACGCTGGGTGTGTGCGATCTCTTGTGATGCGTATTGCATTGGACTACATGACTACAGTATCAGGTATGTGTAACCATTTTGCGAAGGCAGGCATTTGACTGTACGGACTCGGTGGCCTGTCCAGTGACGTAATCATATTATATGCGTGTTCCTCATATGATCTGCTCCCATCTGCCTGATACATGGGAACCGATACTCTGCAATACTGACATGTGACTTGAGTTTGTTAACGCAGCTGTCTGCCAAGTCATGCTACCGCATACCTACTGCACGTTGTCCACCTTTCAGATTGCACGATGGGAGACTGTAGGCGTGACACCTTTCCCACTTTGCATGGGACAGTCCCTCATTAGCCATATCTCATGTGACAATACCAGACCTCTCCACCAATCGGGGACACATTTCTACAGAATCAGGGACAGGTCAAGAAAACATCAGGGACACTTTTACAAAAGTAGTGCTATTAACTTGAAACATTGACAGACTCAAAGCATATGACTCAATACACATATTCTGACGTAAAAGTAGTTTATAACTCTTACTTATTGTCATTAATCAGTAAGTGTGATTCACCACCTTTCCTTCAACAGTCACTAATTTTAGGAGGGATTAAGAGGGACAGAGTTAAACTTTCAGTCAAACTCAGGGACGTACCTGAAATGCAGGGACAGTTGAGAGGTATGGACAATACTTTAGCCATTGCAACTGTCCTGATTAGGGGACATTCTCATGTTGTACGTGTCTGTACTGGTTGCTTGTTACAGGTCTTGTATACCTGACACGTCGATATGTCATATGTAGTAGCATAAGCAACTTTACTGCTGCTAGACTACTCTTTGGTTTGTGCCGATATGTATATTTCTGTACTATGCATGGCTTTAGGTATGTTCTGCCCTGGTACGTCTGACATTTCTACAGAGCAGGTTCCACTTTGGCCATTCAGAATGGTGGCGGCTCTATAGACCCTATATGTAGAGCTATCACATGTGTCAAGGCAACACATACCCACAGCCAGTAGTAAACGGACGACTTCCACGGTTTGCATACGTTAAGGTTATTCATGTAGCATTATAATTGATAATACTGTTTCCTATTACATGTAGCTGTTTCTGATACAACAAATTAATGTCTGACACCACTACACACACTATATAGCCTCCATTCCCGAACTCACAGGCCATGTGCCATAACTGTCATTTTGCAGGACACAACTGCCCAGACTGGTGTGTCCCTCACAGGCGTATGGGTGTTGAACCACTTCTGTTATGCTATCGTCTACCTAAGGTGGTCAGCAAATTATGCACTTTCCGTCAGTAGCAGAACTCACATACCAATGGGTGTGAATGAACACTGTATCAGGAACAATGCATAACACCCTGTGGGACACACTTAGATGATTGGTTCTATTAACCAGACACATTTACAGTCACAGAGCATATGTATTCATTCACGTTTGTCGAGGTACATGATGTTTCTGACTCATACATGTTGTCATCTGGGGTATGAGCACACCCCTACACATTGCCCACTCTCCCCGTCTCGGGACACATGTTGTACGTTTTGTCAACCCATGTATTATCACACTTGCACAACCTACTGTTCCATGTACACCTACATCCTGCTCATATTAACATCAGCAGATCCACACGTACCCTGAATTTTGGGGTCCCACAAGGGATGCTGTTATCCATGTTTAAAGTGTAGACCTTGCAGATCTCTCCCACTGGTGCTTTCCTACTGGTGTTTTGGGCAGCGGCAGTGTATTGATCTGTATTGCCTGTCTGTATGTCTGTCCGGCCTAGCTGTGCGATGTGGGGGGTACAACGTTTATTTATTGGACTTCCCAGTCACATATGCCCAGGCTGTAAATATGTTACCCCTAATTGCTGTGAAGTAACCTATTTACGTACGTGTGTATATCTACACTGATATATATATTCTGTTTTGTGTGTATGTGTATATATCAATACCTGTTGTTTGTGTATATATATCTATCTATATCTATATATATATATATATATATATATATATATATATATATATATATATATATATATCTGTAGTATATCCTTGTGTGTGTATATATATATATATATATATATATATATATATATATATATCTGTATGGATATATATGTGTATGTAAATTAATATAGATATATGTATATATACGTTTTTATCTATATATACATCTCTGTGTTCGTTAACCTATACATTTCCCAGACATGGACACTTACACATGCGTTTTGGGTTTTATCTCTGCTTCAACAGCATACTATTGCCTGAGTCATTATGACACCGACACTTCACTCCGGTGAACTTGTGATCAGTATATTGCATGTTATACAGCGGACAGATGTCACACGTTTTTCATGTCTGGGGTGCTGCTGCTAACTGGGATGTGATACAGTGTCATTCGACCTATTACTCGTATGTGCAGCCTATTATTTCTGCTACTGTGTTTGTTTCTGTGCACATTAATATTATTACTTTTGATAGGATGAGTGTTTGTGTTACTGTAACTGTACATCAACATACTGTTGTCTTCATGTAGTTGTGTCTTTCTGCTTTTCCCGGTTTGGGGTTGTCACAGCAGAACTCCGTTCTGCTCATCGGTTGCATATAGGTTTTATGTGCTGGGCTGCCAGCCCTGAGGCACAACATCTGACAACGATATGCCCATTCACGCATGTCTCCATGCAAATGACGCGCTGTCTGGGAATCGCACCAACATACTAGCTGACCTCCATGGCCACTCCATTAAACCCGCCACAACATACCCTAGCACTCCTGTGTCCATAATCGCATATCCTAGTTTCTCCTACACACCCATGTTGAGTTTCCATGCATAATAGCCATTATACACCTGATATCGCAGCCATGACATACCTTTACACATTGCCCTCTCATGAGCGTTGGGGCCCTAAACACATTTTGTACCGCCTCGTGTATTCACAGGCTCACCATCCATTCATATTTGCACATACGTGCCTTTCCTGCTGTTATGGATTACGAACAATTTGCGAGTTACAAGTGTAGGTGGTCGCAACATGTACTACATTCCGTCTGTTTACAATGTTGATTTAGCAATTCAACAACGTTATGGCCACTGGTATAACCCTGCCTCTGGTATGAAGAGCGGTGCCCTACTCACACTTGTGCAGCTTTATGTGACATACGCTGCGAGCACTTTATAATTCCTTACTTGCTCTGGATTCCCTTCACAACCCTTATGTTTGCTATTGTCTTTTGGCATTCCTTGCATATCTATATATAGCTATATATATATATATATATATATATATATATATATATATATGTATATGAATACATATATATATATATATATATATATATGTATATATATATATATATATATATATATATATATATATATGTATGTATATATATATATATATATATATATATATATATATATATACATATCTATCTATCTATATATATATATATATATATATATATATATGTGTGTGTGTGTATATGGATATATATATAGGTTCATAGGTTTCATAGGTTCATACTAGGCTATCTGCCCAAGGGCATTTATAAGCCTAGCCCATAGTTATTTGGCTTTCGCCACCTTTAGTTTGAATAAAACTATGCCTATTATTTTGCTGTGCCTCTGTCAAGCAGTGACACTGAAGTAATCCCTGGGGTATATCTGCGATCCCCCATCCATTGGTCAAGATTCCTCTTGAACAAGGCCAGCGAGGTGCTCTGCCTCACATGTACCGGGATTTTGTTCCACAGCATAGGGAGTCTCTGGGTGATGAATCTGTCCCTCCAGCACGTTCTATTAATAACCGTGTCAAGGTTTAAGTCTCCCGCCCTTGTGGTTCTGAGGGATCTAGATTTTTTGAGGTGAAGCATATTCATCAAATCAGGGTTTGACATGGCCTTATATGTCAGGCACAGGTCACCTCTGAGCAAGCGGTATGAGACTGAATAGAGCTGGAGTTCATTTCATTCATGTATAGATACACTGAATGTTATTCTGGACATCACTTATAAATTCACTACAGGTATGCAAAAGTCCTGTCAACAGATGTGACACTTGGTTGGTGTACTTATGTGTACGGACCTCTGTGATACTCAGGGACTCATTTCTACAGTGACAGGAACAAGGCTATGATAACTTAGGGACAATCATGGACATTTCTACCATATTAGTACTATTAACTTGGAAGGTGTTGACAGATTCGTAATACTACTAATTTTCTGCAGTTAAATGCGTCTATTATTCTTCATTGTTGTAAGTAGTCATTCTCATTCAACACCTTTCTTCCAAAGGTCACTGGGTTTGTGAGGGTTTAAGAGGCCATTTATTGTGCGAATGCTCTGACCATTGGTAGTGTTGACATTGTCATATGTACAGGTTGGGATGTATTCTGGGGACTAGAGTTGCCACCTTTTCAAATGGCCAAGATGGGACATTTTTGTAACACACATCAGATTTTACAGGCCGACACATACCCACTGTCAGTACAAAGGACAGAACATTACTTATTTGCCTACATAAAAGCCTATTGTTGTAGCGGTTTAGTTGCTTATTCTGTTTCTTGTAACATTTAGGTATTTTACATACAGAAATAATTATTTTATGCAACTATTACATAACATACAATCTCAGGACATTTGTCATATATTTTGTCAGGACACAACTGTCCAAAGATGGACTGTCCCTCACAAAGTGGGACAGATGGTAACCCTACTGGGGACACCAGATTGTTTGGGTTAACACATAGCCACGGCCAGTGCAGGTTTAGAACATGCATTTGTTTCCTAGCTGTGAGCCTATACCTTTGGCACTTTTGTTGGGTTTGCTGGGTTTGCCTGTTTCTTGTATGAATTACGTTTATTCTATCCTGACATGACCACTTTAGGCAACTGTTACATGCAGTATGTTACATAGTTATTTCCTACAATCACAACACATTTGGCATTCTATCATTGTTGGTCAGGTCACACCTACACACACATTACTTGTCCCTCACACAGTGGATCAGGGGGTATCCTGTTAATGTCAGTGCCTTCATCACCCATATACCATGTGCCACTATGCGAATGTTTGCAATATATTCTCTCGCTTATTCATGTCGGGATTCGTGTGTCACGGGCAGGTGTTTGATCCTGGGTAGTAGGTTCTGCATGACCATCTAGGGCTGGACAGTCTCGTGCACCACTACTGCACATTCCAACTTGTATCCAGATATCTACAGGACTGGACATCATGTCTTCATACCCAGTCTAAAATTGTTTTTGCACTCATTGTTCAAAGTTCTTTTTTTTTATTGAAGATGGCAGACATCTTCACAATGCAAGTGCTGTGGTTGCACCCACTTTTTGTTTTAATCTGTTCAGACATTGCTATATTTAATGGGGAAGGAGATGACAAGCCTCCTCCACACACACACACACACACACACACACACACACACACACACACACACACACACACACACACACACACACACACACACACAGTGCCATATAACTTGTTGATGTCACACGCTTGCCATTGGAATTCTTTAAAAAAGTTTCAGGAGTTATGGAGTAAAGTATCCTAATGAACAATGAGGAGAGTTCAAAAAAGATTAAGCAACTGCAGCATTGACTGCTACACTTGACTGCAGTATTTTCTTTGAAATACAACAATTTGTGGGTTTACTATCATATTCTTGAAAATGCTTCCATTGAATGACCATAATGTTGATGAAAAATGTTGATTTCTGACACGTCTAAAAGGCAGAACATTGGAAATGACATACCCAAACTTCCTGGTTCGATGAGTTCGACATAGCAGGAGGTGATGTCAGTCACCCATGCTATGCACATTAATGTACCATTACACTCAATGGTCAATGGTACTTTAATTGTACTATTTTGCACCCCCATACCATCTGCACATTAAATATACCATCTCCGAGATTGCACTACAGTAAGGAAAATGGTTAATTCCCTGTTCCTCACTGAACCACGATATCCCTACACAATGTCAAACCCAAAATATCAACCTACACTACCCGTTTACTGTAGTGCAGCCGATCGTTTTTGGTTCGACATTATGCCGACTTGGAAACTGACCACATGCCAGTGGACTGATGCAGTTTCCAAGTTTTGATTGTAAACCCAATTTGTGACATCGTTAATCAATTTAGCATAACACCTGAAGATGTAGCAGCAGCACTGTACATACCTAAGAATCATGTTCAATGCATTATTTTGGATGCAAAAGCAATCTGATAATACAGTATATGGTAATTTGTAGACTACCATTTTGTAATAAATTTCAAAATGCAGTGACTAAAATATTATTTAATGTACAGTATTTGAGTTGCAGCCTTCTAGAATATGTTATACAATTCAGATATGTGCAGTTATGCAGAGTTTCCAATATTTTTACATACATCCAAGTGAAAATGAAATCAAACATGGCTGCAGATTTTAGCGAGATTGCTTATCAAACTGATTTATGCAGCCCAAAAACGTTGACTGAAGCAAACATATGAGACCTTTAAAATGCAAAATATATTTCCTCAAAAAGAGTGCTGTGTTAGTAAATAACTCTAAGTAGAGAGTTGATTCTTTTCCAGTCATGTCAATGACCTTATTCAGTAAACATTTAATTTGTTATGTTAAATATGTATGTCATAATCAATTTTATACCATACCTGCATGTGGAAAACATGCCAAATTCTGGATGGTTAATATAATTCATTGTATAATACTCGTCACTTGCCCTTTATGTTTAATGAGATTTATGTAAAACAAGGCCATTTTCTATTAAAATGAGTATAAAACTGTTTGGACTAAATTATTTACCTTCAATATGTCAGTGTAAAGCTAGTATTGTCTGATATACAACAGTGCAAGAAATCATTACATCATACTCAGTACAAATTATTTGAAGGAATCCTTTATCCATAACCCCTTTTCTTATTTTTGCAGTGACAATCCTCTAGAGCTAAGGTTCACATCACAGGTGACTAACCCTATCAATGGTTGTTCTTTCATACCACATACTCATACATGCACACTCACACCTATGGCTTATTTAGAGTGTCCAGTCCACCTTCTGGGTCACAGCATGTTGCCATATAAATTGCAGTATTGCTTTTACTCGAGCATGGTGATCCTATACACACAGAATGAATAAACTTCATGTCTGCAGTTTGCAAACACAATGCACTTATCTCTGCATTATCACATGACTAGCATAGAACAGTATATTTAATTTACAAAAGGATTCTAAACAGGGCAAGCAAGGTAAAAACTTTTTAACACATTTACCCATGAATGCTACTAATTGGAGGTATAAGAGCATTTACCTAAAGTGCATGAATTTAAAACATAGTCTGTTGCATCCTTACACAGGAGGTGCACTATTTATGCAATGCACATAGCATATTCAAAAATGTTAGATGTCTAAAATGACCTTTGCAATGCGCTTTTTTGTCATTGTTAGTGTGGACCATGAAGGCTATGCCTCTCTAGCAGTTATTGCTTTTATTCTTGCATTTTTAACCCTTGCTGGTGCAGTTCATTAGTAATTCATGCTATGGTACTACATAGATATAGGGATTATGCTAAGGCCGGCATGCTGGGCAATAAGCCACATGCCAAATATGAGTAGTAATGCCAGGTTTCATCATACTAGAGTACAGTACACATCTAAATGTGCCTTATTCAACTAAGATAAATGTTAGTTAATGCATTCATTTTAATAATTTAAATCAAGCAAAATCAGCCTTGCAAGTACTATTAATTATGTCTGACATGTTTGTTTTTATCATCCACGCCTGAAGCATAAGGACACATTGTGCTGCATCAGATAAATTGCATCACTTCTAGCCCTCTTAATTGTATTCTACTTTTGTTGCATTAAAAACCTTAATCCAGATTTGTGGAAGTGCCCTCCTCTACCACATTCCTGTTAAATAAAGTGCCATTCAATCCTGCTAAACATTTTTATACAGAGTTTTGTAACTATTGCATGCTTGTGTGTACCCTTGAAACTGTTTGGTGTATTTCTTCCTATATGTACACAACCAAGTTAATTAATTTCGGATTAAATTTTCAAGAAAAAAACAAATTCCCACATACATGTTACTCCTAGAGGCATTCATTGTTTGATAAGGCTAGTGATTTCTGCCCAACTTAGATGTAAAATCCTGTTGGCTATTGCTTGCTTTATTTATGTAATGTAAGGAGATGTCATCATAGCTGGAAGGTGAAATAACCAGTCAGGTTTCAGTGTTCTCTGGCTTTTTCTTTTCTGTGTGCTATCTATATTGTGATGTTGTGTTCCTCTGTCTATGGTGTGGACACAACCTGATATCCAAAAAAGGCTTTATTTTTTTAGCCTACCTGATATGGGATTCTGAATTTAAAGTGTCTTATCGGCATCAGCGCAAAAGGCATAATTCTTAATACCAGTTTTCCTTGTTTCATCACTCTACATTTACAGTAGTACTGATTATTGTTAAATAACTAGGCAGTCTCATTAATACTTTTATTTTTTCAGCATGATGGAGCCATACTCCAGTTACTTCTGAGCATGTTATGTTATTGTGTCTGGGGCTGAGAACTCCGATACAGACTAAAAAATTTTTGTAGGTGGTGCATTTAAGTGCTCCTTTAATAGGCTATGAGTAATAGTGGGCAAGAGGTACCACTTTGAAATATCTCAGTCAATGTTAAAAAACTCTGAAAGCAAAGATAATATTGGAAAGTCTTGTGTTCTAGTCTGGACTAGTGCCACTAGAAAGGTGCATTAATGAAAACCTATAGTAAAGAATTCTTTGGGTATGGTATTTATTGATGCTAAAGAATGCTTCAGGTGTGGTATTCATAACAATAATAAAAGAAGACATAAAAGAACACAATTTTACAAGAACAAATCATTTAGAAAGGTTGAATTGCAGGATGCCTCAGAATTGTTTAGAATCCTTTTGTAAACTGAAAGTACTGCTCTTAATATAGTACAAGTAAGAAAATTTGTAAAGGACATATGTACATAACAAAATAAAAATAACAGTCTACCACACAGGTTGGATGCAATACACAAAAGGATGGATGTTCTTGTTTCAGTTTTGTCATAGCAAGGTAGAATGAGTGAGAGAGAGAGATGAAAAGCAAAATAGTAAGCAATCACAATTTAAAGGGAAAACATGAACTGTTAGCAAATAAAAATAAATCAATTTTATATTGATGTCCTGGGCAGTAAAAGTGCAAGTTCTATTATGTATGTTGTCAGTATTAGTACTATCTTCCATTTTTTCACTGTCAAAAATGAATGACATCTCTGAGGCGGCCATTCCTGTGTGCCTTTGATTTTCAGCTAAGGGTTTTTTTTTTTCACAATACACATTATGTCCCTCCCATGTGATGTAAACATGCCTTTTCTTTTCCTTCAAGGCTCTGACCCTATTGCCTTATAATTGCATTGCAATAAATATTGGTTTTCTTAGACTTCTCTTTGGAAAACAGGCTGTGGACTTCTGAATGACTGAGTGCTGTTAAATGTGCACTTCTAGTAAGGATTTTATGACACTTTCACTATTTGGTGAAGTAAAAGTAAGTTGTCGACCACTTTCAGACTTTCTGATTCAAAGCTGTGTTTTTTTCCCTTTATGCAAGTTAGAAAACTGTCTGCTGTTACAAGAAATGGACTGCAAGGGTCTATCATCAGTACTGAAACTAACAAAAGTCAGCTTGTTCTATTTTAAAAATAAACCCTCAGAGTTGCCATGAAATGTACTTAATACATGCATTCAAGTACTGTAGTTCTCACTCAATGGTGTCAGGAAAAAAAGTGAAATTGAAATGATAATGCATATTGGGAACACAATGTGTCAAAATAAACAAAACGGCAATGCCTAACATGGTATTTTTGGTGCAGAATAAATTATAAAACTTAGTACAATGAAGATTAATATAATCTGAAACACATTTGCTCATTTTCTACCCATAATCATCTTTGATTTAAAAACAATGCAGGAATTATGTAGTACATGGTGCATGAAAAAATGATGATGAATTTTATGACCACTACAAAAGTCGAGTGTGCAGAGATGTGAAGGCTTTGGAGAGAGTGTAAGTGGCACAACTTAAAACATGTTAGTTAAAATGCTCTGTCATGAAATTAAGTGAGTGGAATGCAGATAAGGTGAATGTTGCTTGTGAGTCAATGACTGTAAGATAATAGTTTTGTTGAGGAAGCACATTCTTGGTTCTCCTCCACTACAGCTGTCTGTAGTCGGTCATGTTCTTGAATGCCTCCTCAATCTCACACATCCCTAACACCCATCCAACTTACTTCTTTGGATAGCAGTGCTGCAAGTGGGAAAGCATTTGGGTAATGGGCATAGAGGAGATGAGTGTTTCCTGATACCACACCATCTTGACAGATGCAAATAACATTCTGTTATGCCATACTCTCTGTCCTCTACATCTCCCAATCTGCAATGTGTCTTTTACGATATGACAGGAGTAGAGTACTCAGTCTTTTCCTTGAACTTTTAACTAACCCCAGGATTTAGCAAATGTCCGTGCAGGAATAACTTATTCCTGCATGGAAGGGACCGTTCCTGTGCAGCACGGCAACGCGTCATGCATATGTATGAAGGCACGCTGCCATGCTGTAATACGTACATGGGGATGTGTACGAGCACAAGAGGCATGTTTGAGAGCAGTGCTGTCACAATACACACACCCCCTGCACACCAGCATTGCTGTACAGCAATTAAAAAAAGCAAGATCGCTCGTTATACTACTCAACCCATCAGAGTAAGAAATCTGGACAAAGTCATAAGGGACAATTGCAATTACAAACTTAGAAAGTTGAAAGAATAACAGGTTTTGCATTATCATGAAATTTGTGAAGGGTTTCAAGTCTAAAATGCACACCTCACAACCCATTAGAGTACGAAATCTGGACAAAGCCATAAGTGACAACTCTGAAATATTGCCATTCCAAGAAAGTTGATAGAATAACAGGTTTAGCATTAGCATTAATTTTCTGAAGGGTATGAAGTATATAACACAAATGTCTGTCATTACTGTCAAACTTCAATCTATAATGATGTGCCAGAGAGCCACAAGTTTATGAAAAGTGGGCCAAGAATATAATGCAAATATCTGGACATACGGTGAAAAGTTATGTCATTAACGTTTGCAAAGAACAGCCTCCAACAAATAAATCTTTTTTTTTTTTTACACATCTGCAATAAAGTTTAAGCATAGCTGTGCAGGTGTGTCTGTTGCTTAGCTATGCTTAGCTCAGCTGAAATGGCTAAGTTAAATAGCAATAGACATCCAATATAAGCAATAGTGCAGTAGTGTAGCTGTTAGAGAATACACCTTGTATGTAGTCATTCATGATTCGAGGCTAACTAAAGCCATTTCCGTTTTGTATGTGAAATCATTACAATTTTAATTAATTAATTAATTAATTAATTAATTAATTAATTTATTTAGTTTACATTTGTTGACCGGGCTAGTGTAACTGGATACATGTCCATTTTCAGTCGAGGCCCGGGGAGAAAAGCTCCAAGACAGCTACAAAATATGGGGAGAAAAGTTCCCAGACAGAAACAAAATACAATATAGAAAGTTGCAACAGTCCAAAATTAAATATCTGTTGGTAATATAAAATACATCACTCATTATAAACATAACTCAAATAGTAACTGGAACCTTAGTTTGAGAGACAGCCTTACAGAACTATCTTCAAGTTTATAGAGCTGAGTATATTTTCTGTGTTATTCTGTATTATAGAGCTAAATTATCTGCTTGATATCTGTGTCTTACTGCTCTGCAAATATATAGAAAACAGTATATATATTTTTTTATAATTTGTACATTCCTTACATCTGTGTTGAAACTGGTTCCCCACCCCCCACATTTCCTGCCTTGTCTTTCAGCTGATATAATTTAGCTAGTGCTGTGTCTCCTTTTAATTAACAACCTGTATTCAAACTGGAACCTTAGTTTGAGAGACAGCCTTACAGAACTATCTTCAAGTTTATAGAGCTGAGTATATTTTCTGTGTTATTCTGTACTATAGAGCTAAATTGTCTGCTTGATATCTGTGTCTTACTGCTCTGCAAATATATAGAAAACAGTATATATATTTTTTTATAATTTGCACGTTCCTTACATCTGTGTTGAAACTGGTTCCCCACCCTCCCTCATTTCCTGCCTTGTCTTTCAGCTGATATAATTTAGCTAGTGCTGTGTCTCCTTTTAATTAACAACCTGTATTCAAACTGGAACCTTAGTTTGAGAGACAGCCTTAGAGAACTATCTTCAAGTTTAAAGAGCTGAGTATATTTTCTGTGTTATTCTGTATTATAGAGCTAAATTGTCTGCTTGATATCTGTGTCTTACTGCTCTGCAAATATATAGAAAACAGTATATATATATTTTTTTATAATTTGCACATTCCTTACATCTATGTTGAAACTGGTTCTCCACCCCCTCATTTCCTTCCTTGTCTTTCAGCTGATATAATTTAGCTAGTGCTGTGTCTCCTTTTAATTAACAACCTGTATTCAAACTGGAACCTTAGTTTGAGAGACAGCCTTACAGAACTATCTTCAAGTTTATAGAGCTGAGTATATTTTCTGTGTTATTCTGTATTATAGAGCTAAATTGTCTGCTTGATATCTGTGTCTTACTGCTCTGCAAATATGTAGAAAACAGTATATATATTTTTTTATAATTTGCACATTCCTTACAACTGTGTTGAAACTGGTTCCCCACCCCCTCATTTCCTGCCTTGTCTTTCAGCTGATATAATTTAGCTAGTGCTGTGTCTCCTTTTAATTAACAACCTGTATTCAAACTGGAACCTTAGTTTGAAAGACAGCCTTACAGAACTATCTTCAAGTTTATAGAGCTGAGTATATTTTCTGTGTTATTCTGTATTATAGAGCTAAATTGTCTGCTTGATATCTGTGTCTTACTGCTCTGCAAATATATAGAGAACAGTATACATATTTTTTTATAATTTGCACATTCCTTACATCTGTGTTGAAACTGGTTCCCCACCCCTTTCATTTCCTGCCTTGTCTTTCAGCTGATATAATTTAGCTAGTGCTGTGTCTCCTTTTAATTAACAACCTGTATTCATACTGGAACCTTAGTTTGAGAGACAGCCTTACAGAACTATCTTCAAGTTTAAAGAGCTGAGTATATTTTCTGTGTTATTCTGTATTATATAGCTAAATTGTCTGCTTGATATCTGTGTCTTACTGCTCTGCAAATATAGAGAAAACAGTATATATATTTTTTTATAATTTGCACATTCCTTACATCTGTGTTGAAACTGGTTCCCCACCCCTCATTTCCTTCCTTGACTTTCAGCTGATATAATTTAGCTAGTGCTGTGTCTCCTTTTAATTAACAACCTGTATTCAAACTGGAACCTTAGTTTGAGAGACAGCCTTACAGAACTATCTTCAAGTTTATAGAGCTGAGTATATTTTCTGTGTTATTCTGTATTATAGAGCTAAATTGTCTGCTTAATATCTGTGTTTTACTGCTCTGCAAATATATAGAAAACAGTATATATATTTTTTTATAATTGCACATTCCTTACATCTGTGTTGAAACTGGTTCCCCACCCTCCCTCATTTCCTGCATTGTCTTTCAGCTGATATAATTTAGCTAGTGCTGTGTCTCCTTTTAATTAACAACCCGTATTCAAACTGGAATCCTAGTTTGAGAGACAGCCTTACAGAACTATCTTCAAGTTTATAGAGCTGAGTATATTTTCTGTGTTATTCTGTATTATAGAGCTAAATTGTCTGCTTGATATCTGTGTCTTACTGCTCTGCAAATATATACAAAGCAGTATATATATTTTTTTATAATTTGCACATTCCTTACATTTGTGTTGAAACTGGTTCCCCACCCTCCCTCATTTCCTGCTTTGTCTTTCAGCTGATATAATTTACCTAGTGCTGTGTCTCCTTTTAATTAACAACCTGTATTCAAACTGGAACCTTAGTTTGAGAGACAGACTTTCAGAACTATCTTCAAGTTTAAAGAGCTGAGTATATTTTCTGTGTTATTCTGTATTATAGAGCTAAATTGTCTGCTTGATATCTGTGTCTTACTGCTCTGCAAATATATAGAAAACAGTATATATATTTTTTATAATTTGCACATTCCTTACATCTGTTTTGAAACTGGTTCCCCACCCCCACCCCTCATTTCCTGCCTTGTCTTTCAGCTGATATAATTTAGCTAGTGCTGTGTCTCCTTTTAATTAACAACCTGTATTCAAACTGGAACCTTAGTTTGAGAGACAGCCTTACAGAACTATCTTCAAGTTTATAGAGCTGAGTATATTTTCTGTGTTATTCTGTATTATAGAGCTAAATTGTCTGCTTGATATCTGTGTCTTACTGCTCTGCAAATATATAGAAAACAGTATATATATTTTTTTATAATTTGCACATTCCTTACATCTGTTTTGAAACTGGTTCCCCACCCCCTCATTTCCTGCCTTGTCTTTCAGCTGATATAATTTAGCTAGTGCTGTGTCTCCTTTTAATTAACAACCTGTATTCAAACTGGAACCTTAGTTTGAGAGACAGCCTTACAGAACTATCTTCAAGTTTATAGAGCTGAGTATATTTTCTGTGTTATTCTGTATTATAGAGCTAAATTGTCTGCTTGATATCTGTGTCTTACTGCTCTGCAAATATATAGAAAACAGTATATATATTTTTTTATAATTTGCACATTCCTTACATCTGTGTTGAAACTGGTTCCCCACCCCCCCTCATTTCCTGCCTTGTCTTTCAGCTGATATAATTTAGCTAGTGCTGTGTCTCCTTTTAATTAACAACCTGTATTCAAACTGGAACCTTAGTTTGAGAGACAGCCTTACAGAACTATCTTCAAGTTTATAGAGCTGAGTATATTTTCTGTGTTATTCTGTATTATAGAGCTAAATTGTCTGCTTGATATCTGTGTCTTACTGCTCTGCAAATATATAGAAAACAGTATATATATTTTTTATAATTTGCACATTCCTTACATCTGTGTTGAAACTGGTTCCCCACCCCTCATTTCCTGCCTTGTCTTTCAGCTGATATAATTTAGCTAGTGCTGTGTCTCCTTTTAATTAACAACCTGTATTCAAACTGGAACCTTAGTTTGAGAGACAGCCTTACAGAACTATCTTCAAGTTTATAGAGCTGAGTATATTTTCTGTGTTATTCTGTATTATAGAGCTAAATTGTCTGCTTGATATCTGTGTCTTACTGCTCTGCAAATATATAGAAAACAGTATATATATTTTTTTATAATTTGCACATTCCTTACATCTGTGTTGAAACTGGTTCCCCACCCCCCTCATTTCCTGCCTTGTCTTTCAGCTGATATAATTTAGCTAGTGCTGTGTCTCCTTTTAATTAACAACCTGTATTCAAACTGGAACCTTAGTTTGAGAGACAGCCTTACAGAACTATCTTCAAGTTTATAGAGCTGAGTATATTTTCTGTGTTATTCTGTATTATAGAGCTAAATTGTCTGCTTGATATCTGTGTCTTACTGCTCTGCAAATATATAGAAAACAGTATATATATTTTTTTATAATTTGCACATTCCTTACATCTGTGTTGAAACTGGTTCCCCACCCTCCCTCATTTCCTGCCTTGTCTTTCAGCTGATATAATTTAGCTAGTGCTGTGTCTCCTTTTAATTAACAACCTGTATTCAAACTGGAACCTTAGTTTGAGAGACAGCCTTACAGAACTATCTTCAAGTTTATAGAGCTGAGTATATTTTCTGTGTTATTCTGTATTATAGAGCTAAATTGTCTGCTTGATATCTGTGTCTTACTGCTCTGCAAATATATAGAAAACAGTATATATATTTTTTTATAATTTGCACATTCCTTACATCTGTGTTGAAACTGGTTCCCCACCCCCCTCATTTCCTGCCTTGTCTTTCAGCTGATATAATTTAGCTAGTGCTGTGTCTCCTTTTAATTAACAACCTGTATTCAAACTGGAACCTTAGTTTGAGAGACAGCCTTACAGAACTATCTTCAAGTTTATAGAGCTGAGTATATTTTCTGTGTTATTCTGTATTATAGAGCTAAATTGTCTGCTTGATATCTGTGTCTTACTGCTCTGCAAATATATAGAAAACAGTATATATATTTTTTTATAATTTGCACATTCCTTACATCTGTGTTGAAACTGGTTCCCCACCCCCCTCATTTCCTGCCTTGTCTTTCAGCTGATATAATTTAGCTAGTGCTGTGTCTCCTTTTAATTAACAACCTGTATTCAAACTGGAACCTTAGTTTGAGAGACAGCCTTACAGAACTATCTTCAAGTTTATAGAGCTGAGTATATTTTCTGTGTTATTCTGTATTATAGAGCTAAATTGTCTGCTTGATATCTGTGTCTTACTGCTCTGCAAATATATAGAAAACAGTATATATATTTTTTATAATTTGCACATTCCTTACATCTGTGTTGAAACTGGTTCCCCACCCCTCATTTCCTGCCTTGTCTTTCAGCTGATATAATTTAGCTAGTGCTGTGTCTCCTTTTAATTAACAACCTGTATTCAAACTGGAACCTTAGTTTGAGAGACAGCCTTACAGAACTATCTTCAAGTTTATAGAGCTGAGTATATTTTCTGTGTTATTCTGTATTATAGAGCTAAATTGTCTGCTTGATATCTGTGTCTTACTGCTCTGCAAATATATAGAAAACAGTATATATATTTTTTATAATTTGCACATTCCTTACATCTGTGTTGAAACTGGTTCCCCACCCCCTCATTTCCTGCCTTGTCTTTCAGCTGATATAATTTAGCTAGTGCTGTGTCTCCTTTTAATTAACAACCTGTATTCAAACTGGAACCTTAGTTTGAGAGACAGCCTTACAGAACTATCTTCAAGTTTATAGAGCTGAGTATATTTTCTGTGTTATTCTGTATTATAGAGCTAAATTGTCTGCTTGATATCTGTGTCTTACTGCTCTGCAAATATATAGAAAACAGTATATATATTTTTTATAATTTGCACATTCCTTACATCTGTGTTGAAACTGGTTCCCCACCCCCTCATTTCCTGCCTTGTCTTTCAGCTGATATAATTTAGCTAGTGCTGTGTCTCCTTTTAATTAACAACCTGTATTCAAACTGGAACCTTAGTTTGAGAGACAGCCTTACAGAACTATCTTCAAGTTTATAGAGCTGAGTATATTTTCTGTGTTATTCTGTATTATAGAGCTAAATTGTCTGCTTGATATCTGTGTCTTACTGCTCTGCAAATATATAGAAAACAGTATATATATTTTTTATAATTTGCACATTCCTTACATCTGTGTTGAAACTGGTTCCCCACCCCCTCATTTCCTGCCTTGTCTTTCAGCTGATATAATTTAGCTAGTGCTGTGTCTCCTTTTAATTAACAACCTGTATTCAAACTGGAACCTTAGTTTGAGAGACAGCCTTACAGAACTATCTTCAAGTTTATAGAGCTGAGTATATTTTCTGTGTTATTCTGTATTATAGAGCTAAATTGTCTGCTTGATATCTGTGTCTTACTGCTCTGCAAATATATAGAAAACAGTATATATATTTTTTATAATTTGCACATTCCTTACATCTGTGTTGAAACTGGTTCCCCACCCCTCATTTCCTGCCTTGTCTTTCAGCTGATATAATTTAGCTAGTGCTGTGTCTCCTTTTAATTAACAACCTGTATTCAAACTGGAACCTTAGTTTGAGAGACAGCCTTACAGAACTATCTTCAAGTTTATAGAGCTGAGTATATTTTCTGTGTTATTCTGTATTATAGAGCTAAATTGTCTGCTTGATATCTGTGTCTTACTGCTCTGCAAATATATAGAAAACAGTATATATATTTTTTATAATTTGCACATTCCTTACATCTGTGTTGAAACTGGTTCCCCACCCCCTCATTTCCTGCCTTGTCTTTCAGCTGATATAATTTAGCTAGTGCTGTGTCTCCTTTTAATTAACAACCTGTATTCAAACTGGAACCTTAGTTTGAGAGACAGCCTTACAGAACTATCTTCAAGTTTATAGAGCTGAGTATATTTTCTGTGTTATTCTGTATTATAGAGCTACATTGTCTGCTTGATATCTGTGTCTTACTGCTCTGCAAATATATAGAAAACAGTATATATATTTTTTTATAATTTGCACATTCCTTACATTTGTGTTGAAACTGGTTCCCCACCCCCTCATTTCCTGCCTTGTCTTTCAGCTGATATAATTTAGCTAGTGCTGTGTCTCCTTTTAATTAACAGCCTGTATTCAACTGGAACCTTAGTTTGAGAGACAGCCTTACAGAACTATCTTCAAGTTTAAAGAGCTGAGTATATTTTCTGTGTTATTCTGTATTATAGAGCTAAATTGTCTGCTTGATATCTGTGTCTTACTGCTCTGCAAATATATAGAAAACAGTATATATATTTTTTTATAATTTGCACATTCCTTACATCTGTGTTGAAACTGGTTCCCCACCCCCTCATTTCCTGCCTTGTCTTTCAGCTGATATAATTTAGCTAGTGCTGTGTCTCCTTTTAATTAACAACCTGTATTCAAACTGGAACCTTAGTTTGAGAAACAGCCTTACAGAACTATCTTCAAGTTTATAGAGCTGAGTATATTTTCTGTGTTATTCTGTATTATAGAGCTAAATTGTCTGCTTGATATCTGTGTCTTACTGCTCTGCAAATATATAGAAAACAGTATATATATTTTTTATAATTTGCACATTCCTTACATCTGTGTTGAAACTGGTTCCCCACCCCTCATTTCCTGCCTTGTCTTTCAGCTGATATAATTTAGCTAGTGCTGTGTCTCCTTTTAATTAACAACCTGTATTCAAACTGGAACCTTAGTTTGAGAAACAGCCTTACAGAACTATCTTCAAGTTTATAGAGCTGAGTATATTTTCTGTGTTATTCTGTATTATAGAGCTAAATTGTCTGCTTGATATCTGTGTCTTACTGCTCTGCAAATATATAGAAAACAGTATATATTTTTTTTTATAATTTGCACATTCCTTACATCTGTGTTGAAACTGTTCCCCACCCCCTCCCTATTCTTGGTTGTAGTTTAAATTTGGTGGCTTTTGCAGTGCCCGCCCCACTGTAGATTTGATCTAAGACACTCCCCCAGGACATCTCTTTACCGCATTCTACCTAATAAACCCTTTCTGCCCTTGCTTTTAGTCCTTATTAATTTAATTACATTTTTTCAAACTGTGTGTGGACTAATATTGCTACATATTCAAGTGTGCCAGCTTGCACTGCATGAGAATTGTATTTACTACTGCTTTTGCTACTTTTCTAAAAAAAAAAAAAAATTCTTCTGCTTTTACTGTACTTGTGTTTCTTCCTACTTTATTTTGCTTTTGCGTTATCTTAAACGTTCTCAATTGTATTTATTACTGCTTGGTGTAACTCATTCTAAGCCTTTTAGTTTAAACACTTGGGCTTCAGACCAGTTGTTTTGCACTGAGAGGGTTTGTGGTCTGCACTGTAGTAGCAGAACAGATAGCTTAAATCCTTCTAAGTTGGGAACTGCTGATTGAGGGCTCAGTGTCTGTTATTCTAAAAGTATATTAATTCTGGTTTAAGCACTTGGGTTTTCAGGCCAGTTATTTTACATTAAGAGGGTTCGTGGTCTGCACTCCTGTGGGAGGAGAGGCTGGACTCTGCCCTTCTGAGCTGGGAATTTCTGGTTGAAGGCTTATAGTGCATGCATATCTGAATTTCTTCTTACTGAAATTGGTACACCTTGTTTGCTGTAGCATAGACTAGATCCAGGCCTGCTGAATCTAGCTTTGTTTGTATGCTTGTTATTTCCCTGGAATGCTAATCCCTCCTAAAACACGGCTTCTCAGCGCTTCTGTGGATCCCTAATGATATCTGCATTGCTTACTGTACTTATTTCCTTGCTTCGCTTGAAAGAAAGTTACTGTTTGTTGTTTTTGCATTTAAGTTACCTGTAACACATTGCACTTGTTACCTGGCACTTGCTCACTAAAGCAATTATAAGTCAGCACTAAAAATTAAAAGCACTACACCCTCGCTCCCCATTGGCCCTTGTTTTCAATTATAAAGGAATTCCCAATATTATTCTAGCATGTCCAAAGGTCAGTTGTCAATCTCCTCTCCGGTCCAGCTGGTGAATATGGGAATCTTGAGGCAATGTTACAACTGCCTCATGTACACAGACAACCCTCTCCTCCTCCCAACAAATTCCAACACATGTGAGAGATGCAACCATATAGCCAAACTGGAGGCTAAGCTCTCTCAACTCATTACTGGCATAACCAGTCAGGAGGAGAAGGAAACCACACTCACTATAATTCCAGTCTCACATAGACCTACCACGACAGCAAACCAAACACATAATCACACAAAATCATACTTGGAGGCTCTAAATAAAGATCTGCCTAAGCAGCAGAGGCCTCCAAAGCAGACACCCAAGCAACCGCTACCCCAAAACAAAACACGTGCAACAGATATCTCACAAAGCCAGTGTGCCGAACAGTCACAGCCCTTAAGGCTAAACAACACACCTGATAACACTTGTAATAAGTGAATCTATCGTCAGGCACACTGACGTCCCGCTCACCAGGCTGAACAAGAAGAAGGTCACGGTGAGCAGCCTGTCTGGCGCTAGGATCCGCCACATAACACAAGCACTCAGGTCACTCCAAGGCAAGTACAAATATGACTCAGTCATTGTCCATGCTGGTGTGAATGACCTGAGACGTACCTCCCTGGACTACCATGAAAAGAGACATAGAGGAGCTCTCTGAGCATGTAGCCCAGGCTGGTATGACCCTGACCTTGAGTAGCATCTTACCCTCACCAAGAATGATGCCACAATATGAAGGCAAGATGATCAAATTCAACAATTGGCTTAAGTATTGGTGTCATTCAAAGGGGATCTAATGCCTGTCAGCTTGGGATGATATGCACGACAAGCCACGATACTTTGCTAGGGACGGCTTGCACCTGTCACCCCTGGGCTTTCGGATATTGTCAAAGGCTCTTGCTACCCCCATAGTGCCTTTTTTAGGCAAGGCTCAAAAGACAAACCCACCTCCATAGGTATCACAATGGATAAGAAACTAAGAGTAATGCTACTCAATGCCAGAAGTCTAAACCTCAAGATGCACTCGAAACTCTCCTTAGCATGGAGAACATCGATATCTGTGCAGTAACAGAAACCTGGTTCAGGACTCCAGAGAGCACCCCAGCACTACCAGGTTATACCTCATACCATGCTTTTCGGCCCCAAAACTTGGACCGAACCACAAAAGGAGGGGGAGTATCGATATTCATCAAAGATATCCACACCTCCAGGTTGGTGGCAAAGCATGAAGCATCAGAGACTATCCATGTGCAACTAACAGTGGGTAAAACTGCCTTCCAGTTTATAGCCTGCTACAGACCACCCTCCCAAACCCAGGAACCCCACTCGGCCTTCCTGAGAACACTGGAAAATATGAAGGTCACTCCGAACACCATTATATTGGGCGACCTCAACTACCCAAACATAGATTGGGAGCATTACTCTAGTTCCAACACCCTTGCCCAAAGGTTCCTAGAATTTATAAACTCAAATGCTATGGAACAACTTGTTACCACTCCCACAAGAGGGGAAAACATACTGGACCTGATCATCACCAACATGGGGACTCTATGCTCCAGACCAGAAGTGTATCCCTCACTGGTAAGATCAGACCATAAACTGATCTCACTGGATATTCACATCCCGACCCCACCCCCTGCCCATAAAACCACAGTGAAAAACTTCTCTAAAGCAAATTTCACACTCCTCAAAACCGAGGTGGAATCCTTCAAAGCCCCGGCCTGTGGAAAATACGGCCCAGACCGCAGAATCCTTTATAAATGCATTCTATGAACACCTTCAGGAATGCATGGATCATGCAATCCCAAATAAAACCAAGACCCAATCCTCCAAAGGCAGACGACCTGTCTGGTGGACCCCAGCCATAAACAAACTATACAATAGAAGGAGGAAGCTACTACATGATAGAGCAAAATCCCAAAAAGGGAAGGCATCTCTGATCAGTATTAGCAAAAAACTAAGGGCACTCATAAAATCGTCAAAGGCCAGCTTCGAGAGAAAAATTGCACAGGACACTAAGGATAATCACAAGGCTTTCTTTAGTTATGTTAGGAACCTGGGTGGGAATTCCCAGATATGCTCAGAATTAGTCCAAAATGACAAAAAATACACTGATCCCACAGACATTGCCAACATCCCAGCTGACAGGTTCAGCGCAAACTCCTCCCCCTCCTCCTCACCAAAAGGGCAAATATCTATCCCAGCAGAGTGCTACCCCCCTGACATCTCAGATGCTCAGGTGGGAGCCGCCCTCTCCAAAGCAAAAAACACAGCATCAATGGGACCAGACGGTGTCCCAGGCTGCATCCTACATGAACTCCAAAAAGAGCTAAACCCAAACATAAAACTACTGTTCAATCTCAGCCTTACTACAGGATATGTACCCAAAGAGTGGCGTACAGCAACAGTGGTCCCTCTCCACAAAGGTGGTGCCTCAACGGACCCTGGAAACTATCTCCCCATAAGCCTGACTAGCTTGGTCTGCAAAGCTATGGAAAGGATCATCATGGACTTCATAAATAAAGATATTGGGGACCTACAGACACTGGATCCTCCCAGTTCGGCTTTGTTAAGGGCAGATCCTGCCTCTTAATCCTGGTTGACTTCTTTGAAACAGTCACCAAGGCCATTGACAAAGGGAAGGTGGTCCACACAGCCTATCTGGACCTCGCAAAAGCCTTCAAAACAATACCTCACTCGGGCATTATAGATAAGCTCACCAGCTTAAATATAAACCCCTATGTCACTAGATGGGTTGCAAACTGGCTCAAGGACAGAACCCACGTGGTTAGAATTGCTGGAGCCAAGTCAGACTCCAAACCAGTTACAAGTGGCGTCCCACAAGGCTCAGTCCTGGGACCTCTCTTGTTTGGTATATATTTCTCGGAGGTACAGGCCAACACGGAAGGACTGTGGCTGACCAAGTTCACAGATGACTGCAAACTGGGCGCCATAATCGACTCTCCAGCCGACACAAGCATCCTCCAAAAGGGCCTTATAGAAACAGACAACTGGTGCCAGAGCCATGGTCTCAAGCTAAATGCCAAAAAGTGTATAGTCATCCCCTTTGGCAAAAACAAAGTGCCCACAAATTACTACATAGGTGGTAATCCATTAAGTACAGAAGAAGTAATTAGGGACCTGGGGACCCAAGTTGATAGCAATCTCTCATTGACAACCACGTGGCCAAAGTGGTTAGAAAAACATTTTATATAGCCCACCTAATCATGAAGGGATTCACATCTAGATTAGGGGAGGTCATCGTGCCTCTTTACTCATCCCTCATCAGGCCCATAATTGAGTACAATGCCCCTTTTGGGATCTACCTTACCAAACACCTGCAGCAACTGGAAAGACCCCAAAAGTACCTCACCAAGAGGATCAAAGGGCTCAAACAGATGCCATATGCTGCCCGGTTAAAGAAACTCCAGCTCTACTCAGTGGCATACCTCCTGCTCAGAGGTGACCTGTGCCTGACATATAAGGCCATGTCCAACCCGGAATTAAGGGACATGCTGCACCTCAAAAAATCCAAATCCCATCGAGCTACGCCGAGAGACTTGAACCTCAGCACTGAAATAAATAGGACATGCTGGAGGGACAGATTCATAACCCAGAGGCTCCCTTCACTCTGGAATAAAATCCCAGTCCAGGTTAGGCAGCGTCCCTCATTGACTCTCTTCAAGAGGAATCTTGATGAGTGGATGGGAGATCGTAGGTTTACCCCGGGTATCACTTCTGTGTCACTGTTAGACAGAGGCACAGTATACTAACCTCGAAAAAGGGCATAGCAAAATTAATTTAAAATGGGTGGCGAAAGCCAAACATACTCTGGCTAGGCTTATAAATGCCCTAGGGCAGATAGCCTAGTATGAACCTATGAACCTATGAACCTATAATATACAAGAGATATAACTATATACATATATACAAATATTTAAATTGTCATGACATAGTATTTGTTTTTTTAAGGATAAGTCTATAGAGATGAAGATCATTCGTTAGTGTAAAGGAAGAAAGTTAGTTAGGGTTAGTACAGGGGCATAACCAATGAGTATGAAGGAATAGTTTTAACTTCCGTTTAGAAAGAGTTAATGAAGACAGAGATATGAGTTCAGTGGGTAGAATATTCCAGTGCTATCCAACAGCATTAGACAACAGGAAGTCTCCTGCCAGGTTGTTGGATTTGCAAGTATTGATAAGTAGTTTGTTTGAGGAGCATAAATTCTTAAGATAGTTGTAAGGGGTAATGATGCTAGTGAGAATTGGAGTGTTGGTGGGTTGGTCTAGGGTCTTATGGGCTATAGCAAGCTGGTGAAATTGAACTTGGTTTGGAAATTCTAGCCATCCGAGTTGCTTTAGATTAAGTACCAAATCCAGCAACTTGTTCCTCACAGCATGTACTAGTCCACACCGACACCAATGTTTAAAATACTTGTTTATTCCACGAAAAAACACAGTTAAGAACATAGTTGAGCGCTTTCATCTAGGTTAATTAGACTTCATCAGAACAGTTCCATTGCAATTTTACACAGTTTAAATAGCTTTTTGAAAACGAATAGGGTTATACGTCATAACTACAATTCCATATTTAAAGTGCCAGTGTGCATTATATGTTAAAACCATCCTTCTTAATTCATATATTAAAAACATAGTAATATGCACTTGATTACATTTTTTTGTATTTTTGTATTTTTTTATATTTTTATTTTTTTATATGAATGACAGTAGGTAAAAAGTGCTGTTAATAAAAATGAATTTATGTATATAAAATTCATAAAAAATTCATAAAAAATGTTAATAAGTAACTTTTGAATTTGTGCTTAATGACCTTCTGGTGTTACATTTTTATACCAATACTACTTCATTAATTTACCAGGTTCTCTAACAAAGGAAACCCAAGAGGGGGATGTATTAAAAAGAAACTAGGTGAGCTGGAGGCCAGGTGGCAAATCAAGTTAAATGCCTCCACCCCCCGGGGCTCAATGAACATGTATCCATAAAACCTATGTTAGAGAACCTGGTAAATTAATGAAGTAGTATCGGTATAAAAATGTAACACCAGAAGGTCATTAAGCACAAATTCAAAAGTTACTTATTAACATTTTTTATGAATTTTTTATGAATTTTATATACATAAATTCATTTTTATTAACAGCACTTTTTACCTACTGTCATTCATATAAAAAAATAAAAATATAAAAAAATACAAAAATACAAAAAAATGTAATCAAGTGCATATTACTATGTTTTTAATATATGAATTAAGAAGGATGGTTTTAACATATAATGCACACTGGCACTTTAAATATGGAATTGTAGTTATGACGTATAACCCTATTCGTTTTCAAAAAGCTATTTAAACTGTGTAAAATTGCAATGGAACTGTTCTGATGAAGTCTAATTAACCTAGATGAAAGTGCTCAACTGTGTTCTTAACTGTGTTTTTTTCGTGGAATAAACAAGTATTTTAAACACTGGTGTCGGTGTGGACTAGTACATGCTGTGAGGAACAAGTTGCTGGATTTGGTACTTATTTGTGGACTAGTTCCGTACTTTTTTTGCTTTAGATTAAGACAGTGATGTGTTCTAAAAGGAGAGGCAGCTGCAAATATAGCAATATTATTATAGGAGATTGCCAGTTTATTTAGGTTGTTCTTAGAAAGGTTAGTATAGATAGGTGAAGCGTAGAGAAGAGTGCAGATTTACTGAGTTCTGGGTATAGCGGTCCTGGCTACTGAAGTAAGAAAGGCTTTGATTCTGTAGAGGGACCATCATTTTTTGTTGACTGTTTTTACTGTGCTGTTTATATGAGTATCAAAGTTAAGGTTGTTATCTATTGTTATTCCTAGAAGTTTGGTGGTTGGTTCAGGAGATATGAGAGTGCCATTATTAGATGTGAGTGAGAAATTTATTAGGGTGGACTTTCGGGTTGGATTGAACAGTAAAAGTTTAGTTTTTTGGGGGTTTAGGAGGAGGCAGAGGTTTAAAAAACATTGTTCTACAGTGTTGAATGCATTTTGGGTAAGGGACTGTAGTTCAGTTGGAGAAGTGGCTAAACAAATTATTGTAGAGTTGTCTGCATATTGAATGCAGGTGATGTGAGGAACTGCAGAGTGAAGGTCATTAATAAAGATGGAAAATAGGAGTGGCCTAATATGGAGCCCTGAGGAACACCAAGGGAAATGGGAAGGTGGTTAGATAGTTTATTGTCCCATAGTACAGCCTGTTGTCTATTGTCTAAGTAATATTTAAACCAATTTATTGCTAGAGGTTCAAGTGAAAGGGACTTCAGTATATTTATGAGGAGCTGGTGAGTGACCATATTGAAAGCTTTAAATAAATCAATAAAGACTGTAGAGGAAACAGTATTGTTGTTACAGTTTTTGTTAATACAGTCTGTGAAGGATAGGAGGGCAGTGGTAGTAGTATGGAAAGGTCATGTTGACAGTTGGCAAGTAAGTTATCTTGGAGTAGGTGGTTAAGTAGTTGCTTATGGATGCATTTCTCCATTATTTTTGCTATGGGACTATTTTATTAATATATGAACTCTAGGAGACTATTACTGTAATATTGTCTGCTTTATTCAGTAGAAACTACACACATTTTAATAATGCCAGGTGACATTCTACTCATTTATATATAGGGATTGATATATTTATGTAGGAAGTAAGTTATATTTCTCAGCTAGAGTAGTGTATTAGGCCCAGATGTGAGGTGTCAGTGTAATAAAGTTGTGAACCCCCCATATAAACACACATGCCCCATACAGTATAGTCACACAAGAATAAATGTAATGAAAGCACATTGGGGGATGTCAGGGAAGGTAAACAGAGTTATAATATGTTAGGAATGATGAATCAATCCCATACAGGTGGTAGTCCATAAAATAAAACATAAGCAGTGCTAAGCATTGCACAGCAATGCTGACCGGGTGTAAGCATTGTGTAAATATGAATGCTAAGCAATGAGTAGCCCAGCTCAGTGGATTTGCACATTGTTAAGCAGTACTGAACCTGCCCCTTTAAAGGGACAATCCCAGAGTTTAAAATTCGGGTCCACTCTTAAGCAGAGCAAAGTAACGCCCACTCAACTGCATCACTCAAATTCCCACCCACAGTGTCAATTAACTTGAAAACATCCTGTATAGCTTCAGTTCCAATCCTGCTTTGGCTCCTAACCTCAACTGCACTTTAGCTTTGTGTTCCTGTCTCTGTGCTGTTGGATTTTATTTTTGTGAAGTTTCTCCCATTTGTTCTGTTGGTTAACCATATTTTTTAATTATTTTCTATTTATGTGCCGATATGTTGAAACTGTATCCCTGAGAACCAGTTCCACTTATCCTTGCTGAAAGGTCCCGTTTTGCTGTTTGCACTGAATACAATATTTTTCAGCCATGCTTCCTTACAGAATATCCATGATTTTTGCCTATTTTCCAAGGTCTATCATTAAATTGTGCTTTTCAGGCATTGTAGTGTTGAAACCTTAAAGAACTGTAGTTGGGCAACACTTAGAGACATTTTATTTCTGACTGTGTACCCTTCAGTAAATTCATGCTTATGTAGAAGCTGTAATTCTATGAACAGATTATGTTTGTAAGAGTAATATTTTCAAGTCTCCATTTCTATATATGGCTTTGTCTAGGTTTCTTGCTCTAAGAATTTAAAAAGGGACACTCTCATTACTAACATTGAAATTTCTGCCGAGGACCGAAGCTGAAAACAAACCACCCATTTAATCACCTCCCTGTTTGTGAGTTATTAAATTTGATTCTTACTGTTTTTCCGCAAAAAAAGAAAATCAGAAAATCACAATTTTTATGAGGAACAGACTCAAAATGTGAGACGATCTACACAGTTGAAAAGCATGACATAGGGCCAGATTCAGGAAGGCTTACACGGAGTTCAAGAGTAGTGTAAGCCTCCGTGTAAGCCTCCTGATTCAGGAACAGCCCAAATCTCCGTGTAAGAGACAGCTAACACGTCTCTTACACGGACTGGGCGTGGAAATGCTCAATACCTCATTTGCAGCTCAAAGATATGCAAATGAGGTATTTGAGCGATCCACGAAGCAGAAACCAGTCCGTGTAACGGACGTGTTAGCTGCAGAAATGTACTCAGCTGACAACTGAGTACATTTCTGCAAAATTAAAAACGGAGCTATGTCAGCTCCAAATAAAGGGTGCATATGTTTAATTAAGCATGCCAATGGCCAAATATGTGGCCATTGGCAGGAAAAAGTGTTGCAAAAATAAGTTA
Source organism: Protopterus annectens (assembly GCF_019279795.1). Taxonomy (NCBI): domain Eukaryota; kingdom Metazoa; phylum Chordata; order Ceratodontiformes; family Protopteridae; genus Protopterus; species Protopterus annectens. The sequence continues at coordinate 1,457,695,307 of NC_056741.1, forward strand.
TATAACTTTTTTCTTTTCACGGGATTTTATGTGTTTAACTGCAGCGCACACCCGCGCAAACGGGGTGCGCTACCTAAAACTGAAAACCGAAGCTTATAAACCCACAATTGTGGGATTTATGTATTACATGAAATGTCAATGGAAGGACTTGCAGACCAAAAACAATATGGCCTCCGTTTAGTGGTTGTCAAGTGGGGGAAGCTCCGTGTAAGACATGTAACTAAGCATTACTAGGCAATCCTATGTAAATGAGGGTTACAATACTGAATCACACTGCCACATAGGTAATGAGCACTTTCTGAGTAGTGTAAGAGTTAGAGAAAGGGAGGAAGAGAGTAAGAGGTAGGTGACATCACGGGGGGAAGGATAGTAATAAATGTACCAGATTGGAGGGCAATGTAAGGTAACAGATGACAGACAGACATCAGGGAGGGAGGTGAGTCCCAACAGAACATTAGGAAAGTCAAGAAATTGAGGGTATACGCTATCCCTACACTCCAAGTTTCTTGATATACGTGCATGCGCTGCAGCGCTGTAAGGCAGGTTCAACATGTGGGAGCATGTTGCAAACTGTTTACAACGGTTTGCGCGTGCACGTGTGTAAGGCAGTGTGCGCTTTTAGCATGAATCAGCCTAGCTAACACCGTGTAAGGATGTGCGCACGTGTAACACCGTGTAGGGATGTGTACGCGCGTTTAAGTGACTGTGAGCGTGTTTAAGCTGGTGTGCACATTGCTCCCCTTCAGGAAACAGAGAGGAAACAGGAAACAACCAAAATACAGGGAAACTGCCAGGGAATACTGCTGGAGTTAATTGGTGGAAACAATTGGAAGCAGGCAATTATGCAGACAGACTAGAAGCCCAACCCAGCACTTAAAACACTGCAAAGAGCAGTGCAGGGTGTTTCTCACAAGAGATACTGCAAGAAAGTAAGCTATCAGAATTGAAAACTGAAAAAGCTGAACTCAGAGCAGAAATGCTAGGGGCTGCCATAGCTGTTATAATCAGACATAGGCGAATTGCTGAGGGTGGTGATAATGCAGATGCTGACAGACAACCCAGAGTGAGGAGAAGGAGAAGAGTATACAGGCCCAGGGTCACCTACCATGGGTTACATGAGCTGGAGATAGTAGAGCGCTATAGAGTGGACAGAGAGCTCCTGCAGCAGATTGTTGAGCTGTGCAGGCCACGCCTCACACACAGAACCAACAGAGGGGAACCCATCCCAGTGGAAACCAAGGTATGTGTTGGCCTAAGAATACTAGCAACAGGTACCTTCCAGAGACCAACTGGCGATATGATGGGGATATCACAGGCATCAGCCTCCAGGGTACTGCACCAGTTCCTGGATGCCATGTCACCACATGTCAGTGATCATATATATGTCCCTAATGACCGTGAGGTTGTGGCCAGCAATATGCGCCTCTTCCAGCAAATAGCGGGATACCCTGAGGTGCTGGGTGCAATAGACTGCACGCACATACGCATCAAAGCACCAGCCGGTGAGCGGGTAGAGCCTACATTAACCGCAAGGGATACCCTCCATCAACTGCCAGGTCGTGTGTGATGCCCAGGGCATAATAATGAATGTGTGTGCTGGCTGCCCTGGGAGCTACCACGATTCCCACATCTGGCATCTGACGCAGCTGTACCAATCATTTGCCAATGGGGACTTCCCACACGGACACCTAGTGGGGATGCAGGTTATGCACTTGAGCCATGGCTGATGACACCCATCAGAAATGCACACACACCTGAACAGGAACGCCATAATGAGGCACACGCACAAACACGTAATATCATAGAGCGTGTGTTTGGGCTGCTCAAGTCACGGTTCCGGTGTCTGGACACATCTGGTGGAGCTTTGCAGTACACACCAACTACATGTACCCAAATGATCATGATATGTGCTATGCTACATAATATGATCCCATGGAAACAGCTGCAGCAGGACCAGCACAGGGCTGGGCCAAACATCCCCACCATTGCCAAGGCCACCACAGGCAGGGGTGACTCGGAGGAGGAACAACCTGACCTTGTCCCAGTAGGCAGAAGGAGGCGTGCCCAGTATGCCCTGGCCTTGGCAAAGAGGCAACGATAGCACATACGCTTGGTCAGTAGGAACACTGGGACTGATACCCGCCTGACTCACTCATACAGTAACAGGGATGCCTAACATGACACAACCTGCTTCCAAACGTACAGGGAGTGTAGTATGTGTATCCGACAGAGGTGGCCCTGCAGCACCACCTGAGGCATGAATGCCATGTGTTAAGTAATGTAATATCATGTACAATATGCACACCTGAGGACCCCAACTAACATCCATATCCACGCATATGACCCTGCGGAAACAGCTGCACGTCATACAGTGATGTACATGTGCAAAAACATGGAACAAGATACAAAATGAGGGTGACTAGCAATAAATAGCATGGATAACCACACACCCATGTTTGTACCACAACAAGAAGCAACATGGAATAGCCATGGTCAAAACCAATGGCTAAAACCGACTACTACTATATAGCCTGCTGCAGACCACTGTCCTAATAGCAGGAACTGCCCCAGGCCTATGTCCATAGGTTCATAGGTTCATACTAGGCTATCTGCCCTAGGGCATTAATAAGCCTAGCCCAGAGTTTTGTGGCTTCTGCCACCCCTGCAAGTTGATGGATAATATGCCCATTATTTTGCTGTGCCTCTGTCAAGCAGTGATACTGAGGTTATCCCTGGGGTATACCTGCAATCTCCCATCCATTGGTCAAGATCTCACTTGAACAAAGCCAGTGAGGTGCTCAGCCTCACATGTACCAGGATGTTGTTCCACAGCATATGGACTCTCTGGGTGATGAATCTGTCCCTCCAGCACATCCTATTAATATCTGTGTTGAGGTTTAGGTCTCCTGCCCTTGTAGTTCTGATGGATGTAGAGGTCTTGAGGTGAAGCATGTTCATTAATTCTGGGTTGGACATAGCCTTGTATGTCAGGCACAGGTCACCTCTGAGCAGACAGTAAGCGACTGAATACAGCTGGAATTCCTTCAGTCAGGCAGCATAAGAAATATGTTTGAGACCCTTTCACCTCCTGTCGAGGAATTTGTGGGCCCATCCAATCTGAATGGGGCATTGTATGCAATCATTGGTCTGATGAGTGATGAGTACAGGGAACGATGACCTCCCTTGATCTAGATGTGAATCACTGCATGATGAGGTGGCCAATGTAGAAGGCCTTCCAAACTACCCTGGCAATGTGAGTGTCAAACAAAAGGTCACTGTCAACCTGGGTGCCCAGGTCCCTGATAACCTACGTTGTGCTTAGAGGATTGCCACCTAGATGGGAAGTAGTGGTAACCTTGTTCTTCCTGAAGGGTATGGCTATGCATTGTTTAGTGTTTAATGTAAGGCCATGGCCGTGGCACCAGTTATCTGTGTCTATGAGACCCTTCTGAAGGATGTCTGTGTCAGATGGGTTTCCAACTATGCTTCCCAGTTTGCAGTCATCTTCAAACTTTGTCAGCCATAATCCTCCTGTGTTTGCTCGTACTTCTGAAAAGTAGATACTGAACAAATGTGGGCCCAGGACTGAGCCCTGTGGGACACCACTTGTGACAGCTCTGGAGTGTGAACTGGCACCAGCAACTTTGACCCTGTGTGTTCCGTCACTTAGGCAGTTTGCAACCCATGCTGTGATGTATGGGTTCACAATTAAGCTGGTGATGTTTTCAATGATACCTGAGTGGGGTATTGTGTCGAAAGCCTTTGCCAGGTCAAGGTAGGCTGTGTGGACTGCCTTGCCCACGCCAATGGCCTGGGTGAGTGTTTTGAAAAAGTCAACCAAGTTTAAAAGGCATGATCTGCCCTTGACAAAGCCAAACTGGATTGGATCCAATGTCTGCAAGTCCCCTATGTCTTCATTTAGAATTCCCATTATGATCCTCTCCATAGCTTAGCAGAACAGGCTTGTCAAGCTGATGGGATGGTAGTTTCTGGGGTTGGTGGAGGCACCTCCTTTGTGAAGTGGGTCCACCATTGCTGTATGCCACTCCTTGGGAACATATCCTGAGGTGAGGCTAAGATTAAACAGCTGCCCTAACTGCGGGTGTAATTACTCATTGAGTTCATGGAGCACACAACTGGGGACACCATCTGGTCCCATGGATAAAGTGTTTTCTGCCTTGGATTGAGCAGTTCCCACCCCAGCAGTGGAGATGTTTGGGGGCTACAATCCTCTGGTGTACATACCCCCAGTTGGGGGAGGGGAGAAATCTGCACTGAACCTGTCAGCCAGTATGTTGCCAATGTCTGTAGGTGCAGTGATATCAACATCATTCTGAACTAAGTCTGAGCATATCTGGGAGTTTCCTCCCAGGTTTCAAACATAGGTAAAAAGGCCTCATGATTGTCCCTGGAGTCCTGAGTGGGTTTACTCTCAAAACATGCCTCGGATGATTGTATGGGGAACCCAGTGTTTTACTCACAATGAGCAGGGGTGTCTTCCCCGCCACGGATTACGCTCTATCTCGTAGTAGCTCCTTCCTTGTGTTGTACAGCTTGTTTATGGCTAGGGTCCACCAGACTGGATGCTTGCCTGTGGTACAAAGAGTCATTATTATTTGGGATTGCCTGAACCATGCAGTCCTGGAGGTGCTGGTAGAAGGCATTTCTAAGTGATACAGTGGCTTGGGTAATGGTGTCCGCTGGCCTGGGGGCCTTGAAAGAGACCACACCAGTCCTCAGAAATGTGAAGTCGGCATTTGAGAAGGTCTTCACCGTTTCTTTTCCCATCTGGGGTGTGGGTGGGATGTGGACTCCCACTGAGAGTAGTCCATGATCTGATCTCACCAATGATGGGTATACGGCTGGTGTTGAACAGTGTGACCCCATGTTCGTGATGATGTGTTCTAGTATGTTGCCTCCACTTGAGGGGATTGGGACCAGTTGTTCCATGGCATTTCAGTGTATGAACTCTTGGAACCTTTGTGTTAGAGTGTTGTGGCATGATTAGTGATCCCAGTCTATATGTGGATAGTTGGAATCACCCAGTAGGATGGTGTTTGGAGATACATTTATCCCCTTCAGTGTTTGCAGGATAGCTGTGTGAGGTACCTGAGTTTGAGCGGGTGGCATGTAACATGCTACAAACTGCAGAGCAGTCTTGCCTACGGTCACTGGCACCTGGATGGTCTCCGATGCATCGTGTGTTGCCACCAACCATGAGGTGAGGGTGTCCTTGATGAATATGGACACCCACCATCCTTCTTGGTGTTGTCGGGATGCTGGTGCCGGAATGCATGATATGAGGTAACACCCGATAGTGCCGGGTGCTGTCAGAAGCTGTGAACCAGGTTTCAGGCACAGCACAGACATCAATGTGCTACATACTGAGAAGGGCATAGAGTGTGTGCAGCTTGAGGTTGAGACCTTGGGCATTGAGCAGCATTAGCCTTAGTGTCTTTCCTTTACTGTGTTCTAGGGTGGTAGGTGTAGAATCTGAATCTTGCATAAAAAGGCACAATGGGGGTGGCAAGAGCATCATCTGAAATCCGGAAGCCCAGGGTGACAGGTGCAAGCCGTCCCTTGCAAATCACCGTGGCCTGTCCAGCATGTCATCACAGGCAGACAGACATTGGACCCCTTAGAATGACACCATAGTCTAATCAAAATACTACAGCTGATCATCTTGTCTCTGTTTATGTGGCATCATACTTGGTGAAGGTAGGATACTGCCAAAGGTCAGGGTCATACCTGCCTGGCCTACATAATCAGAGGGATCCTCTATGTCTCTTTCCATGTAGTCCAGGGAGGTACATCTCAGGTCGTTCACACCAGCATGGATTATGACTGGGTCAGACCTGTACTTGCAGTTTAGTGACCTGAGTGCTTGCATTATGTGGTGGATTCCAGTGCCCGATAGCCAGCTTACTGTGACCTCCTCTGTACCTGATCTGGTGAGTGGGACATCAGTGTGTCTGACTATGGAGTCACCTATGACAAGTGTGTCTGGCATTGTGTTTGGCCTTAAGGGCTGTGACTGTTTGGCACACCGACTCTGTGGTCAATGTGTTGCATGTGCTGTGCCCTGTGGAGGCAGTTGTGTGAGTGTCTGCTGTGGTGGCCACCGCCATTCTGGTAGACTTCTGATCAGAGCCTCCGAGAGTGTCTCTGTGTGTCTATGTGTATGATCTTAAGTTGTGACAGTGCCATGTGAGACTGGATTAAAGATGTGTGTGTGGTTACCTTCACCCTCTCTCTGGTCTTGCTAGTCCTATGTTGAGAGAGCTCAGCCTCCACTTTGGCTATATAGTTGCATCTCTCACATGTATGTGTGTTTTATGGCAGAAGGAGAGGGTTGTCAGTGTACATGAGGCAACTGTAACAGTGCCTCAATATTCCCAGGTTCACCAGCTGAGCAGGAGAGGACACTAGCAACTGATCCCTAGACATGCTAGAAGGAATAGACAAAACAATGTTGGAATACAGGGAGATATCAAGCCCCCTAAGCCACATCATACTGTTTGATTGACAATAGCTACACATACACCGGTGTTTCATAGTGTCATAGTGTACTACTAGGCTATCTGCCCTAGTGCATGTATAAGCCTAGCCATAGTGATGTGGCTATTGCCACCCCTTATAGTGGTAATAAGTGTACAGAATAGATTCTGAATATTGTGCCTCTGACTTAGTAGTGACACATTATGACCCCTTACGTAATTGAATAACATGACTGTGTCTCTGTCTAGTCTGTGCCTCCATCTCATATGCAGTTGTCCAGATGTCTCCTGAAGAGAGTCAGTGAGGGACTCTGTCAAACATGAACTGGGATACTCTGCTAGAGTGTGAGATGCCTCTGAGTTATGACTCTGTCCCTCCAGCATGTCCTATACATGTATGTGCTGAGGTTCAAATACTCAGCTCTCATGGCTCTGGTGGATTTGGATTGCTTGCAGTGGAGCATGTCCACCAAATCCTGATTGGACATGGTCTTGTATGTCAGGCATAGGTCACCTGTAAGTATGCGGTATGACACTGAACAAAGCTGGACTTCCTCTATTCTGGAAGCATATGACATGTGTTGAAGAACCCTGATCTTCATGGTAGGTACTTTTCGGGTGCAAAGGTGCAAAAGGCAGGATCTGCCCTGTACAAAGCTGAACTAGGTGGGAACAAGGGTCCGTAGGTCAGTAATGTGTCTGTGTAAGAGCTCCATGACTCCTCCCATATCTTTGCAGACAAGGCTGGTTAAGCCTGTGTGGTGGTAGTTGCCATGGTCTGTGGAGGCATCTCCTTTGTGGAGTGGGACCACTGTTGCCGTATGCCAGTGTTCAGGTACATATCCTGTAGCAAGACTAAGGTTAAATAGCAGTTGTATATATGGGTCCAGCCCCTTCTGGAGTTCACATAGCATGCAACTGGAGATACCAGCAGGTCCCATGGATGCTGTGTACTTGTCTTTGCTGAGTGTGGCTCTCACATGGACATCCAAGATGACAGTGAGGTTACATACAGCAGTGATAACTATCTTGTTTTGGGGGTGAGGGAGGGGTAAATCGCACTGAAGCTGTCCGCCGGAATGTTGCCAATATCTGTCAGGTCACTGGAATATATGTTGTTGTGTACCAACTCTGAGCATATCCGAGGGTTCACAACCAGGTGTCTGACATAACTGAAGAAAGCAGTGTGGTTACCTTCATTGTCTTTGGTGATTTATGTCCCCAAGTTGACCTTGCATGTCTTGATGAGATAATGTAGCTTTCTACTAGTGCTGATCACAGCTGTCTTCCCTTTTGGAGATGTAGCTCTGTCTTGCATTAGTAACCCTCATCTGTCATACAGTTTGTTTATGGCTGGGGTCCACCAGACAGGCCACTTTCCCTTTGTGGAGAGGGTCCTGTTTTCAGTTGTGATTGTATGGTCCATGCTGTCTGACATCTAGCTAAGGGAGGTCATTCTGGTTCTGCAGTTATCTTTCATCAGCATTAGAAATGACCACAACAGCCCCTGTGGGTGTACCTCATGCACACACATCCAGCACCTGTAAAGTCCACAACAGTACCTCACCAGGAGTATGACAGAGCTGGAACACATGTAATGTGTAGTCTGATTAAACAGAGTGCAGCTCCACACACTGCCATGCTGTCCACCCAGATGCAAGCTGTGCCTGATGTAGAAAGCCATGTCCAAGCTGGAATCAATGCACATGCTGCACCTTGTACAATCTGAATGGCAGGGAGCTATGCACATGAGGGACCTGAACCCCAGCACTGACATATATAGGACAGGCTGTACTGCATTATCCAAAACACAGAAGCCACCCCACACATGAGTAAACTACCAGTACAGGTTGTCCATAGAGACACTGGTTGAGTCCCTCAACAGGAATCCTAATGAGTGGATGGGAGATGGGAGGTTTACCCTGGGTATCAATGTTATGTCACAGGTAGACAGAGGCACAGTATACTAAACAAGACATATGACATGCGTAACTACGCTTACAATGTGTTGATGGACAAACACATTCTCCGACTAGCATTAGGTCAAGATACCTCTTGAACACAGCCAGCAAGGTGCTCTGCCTCAAATGGACCAGGATTGTATTCCACAGCATAGGGAGTCTCCGAGTGATAACTCCATCCCTCCAACATGTCCAACATACATCCCTGCTAAGGTGTAAGTCACCTGCACTAGTGGTTCAGGTGGATCTTCTGAGTCTGAGGTGGAGCATGTCCATTAATCTCTGTTTGGACATGGCCTCGCATGTCAGGCACATGTCACCTCTAAGCAGACGGTATGTGAGTGAATAGAGTGTGAGTGTCTTCAATCTGGCAGCATATGACAGCTGTTGGGGTTCCTTGATCCTTTAGGTGGGGACAGTCAGGGTGTCTCCAATTGCTGCAGATGTTGGGTGAGATACAGCCAGAATAGGGCATTCGACTCGATCACCGGTCTGATAAGTGAAGAGTACAGGGGAACAATGACCCACTAGATCTGGATGTGAATCCCATCCTGATCAGGTGGGCAATGTAGAAGGTCTTCCTAGCCACTTTAGCAATGTGAGTCTCAGAAGAATGGCGACTGTCAACCTGGGTCCCCAGGTCCATGATAACCTCCTCTGTGCTTAGAGGATTGCCACCTATATGGTAGCTTGGGGTCACCTTGCTTTTCCTGAAGGGTATGTCTACACATGTTGTGCACTTTGACTTCAGGCCATGGCCCTGGCACCAGCTATCAGTTACTGTGAGTCCCTTCTGAAGGATATCTGTGTGTGATGCACTGTCCACTATGGTGCCCAGTGTGCAGTCATCTGCTAACATTGTCATCCAAAGTCCTCCCATGTTGGCCTGTACTTCTGGGAAGTACATGACAAACAATGGGGCCAAGGACTGAGCCCTGTGTGACACCACCTGTGACCAGCCTGGAGTCTAACATAGTGCCAGCAACTCTAACCCTGTGGGTCCCGTCCTTAAGCCAGTTTGCAACCCATCTTGTGACATATGGGTTTACATTTCAGTTGTTAGGGTTTTCCACAATACCTGAGTGGGGTATTGTGTTGAAAGTGTTTGCAAGGCCAAGGTAGGCTGTATGGACTGCCTTTCCCCAACAATGGCCTAAGTGACCAATTTGAAGATGTCAACCCAGTACAAAAGGCATGATCTGCCCCTGACCAAGCCAAAATGGGATGGGTACAATGTCTGCATGTCCCCTATATCTTTGTTTATGAGCTCAATTATGATCCTCTCCATAGATTTGCAGACTACACTTGTTAAGCTTATGGGGCAGCAATTAACAGGGTCTGTAGAGGCACTGCCTTTGTGCAGATGTGCACAACTGGACCCTAACCAGGCTGTTGTGCACACTATGGAAATGTAAAGCAGTGATAGGACTAAAGCCCAGGATACTGACCACCACAGTGAAAGTACTGAAACACTACACTAGACAGTGCTACAGTGTTAGGTCAGTATGAACGGATGTTGACAATTGTGTGCAAAGTATCCCATGCAAAACCTGCAGGCACAGTATACTCCCTGTTTTGTGCACACAAAAGCATTCGGACAGTAACTACACAACATGGCACAGAACACACAACCATAAACTGGAGGTATTTGTTGAAGGTCACACTCATCCACAAATGTGATGGGCTGCAGAGTTCAACATATGTAAAGCCCACACTGGGCATGCTCACACACTTAGATAAATGAGACATCTTTCACACAACATGCCATGGGAAGGCTGAACTGGGCATGCTCACACACTTGGTCCAAATGTTACCCCTAGCAAATGTGAAAACACACCAGAGGATGCTCATCCCCCTTTCTAGACACTGATCATGTAAGCACCCTATAAGTATATTGGAGAAAAGGATTCTCTCAGTAATCTGAATAGCGTGCCGTGCTAATGCATCTGTCTGTAGTGTCATAACATAGTTAGGTAGGGGTTTGAATCCAGCAGGTGGCAAGTGTGTGTGAAGGGGGTAAGTGTGTATGAAAGAAACATCCCTTTTGGCAACTGGGAAAACACACCAGAGGATGATCATTCCACTTTCTAGACTCTGATGATGTCAGCACCCTATAAGTATATCAGGGGAAAGGAAATCCCCCAGTAATGCGAATAGCGCGCTGTGCTAATGCGTCCGTCTGTAGTGTCATAACATAGTTAGGTAGGGGTTTGAATCCAGCAGGTGGCAAGTGTGTGTGAAGGGGGTAAGTGTGTATGAAAGAAACATCCCTTTTGGCAACTGGGAAAACACACCAGAGGATGATCATTCCACTTTCTAAACTCTGATGATGTCAGCACCCTATAAGTATATCAGGGAAAGGAAATCCCCAATAATGCTAATAGCACGCTGTGCTAATGCGTCCGTCTCTAGTGTCATAACATAGTCAGGTAGGGGTTTGAATCCAGCAGCTGGCAAGTGTGTGTGAAGGGGGGTGAGTGTGTGTGTGTATGAAAGAAACATCCCTTTTGGCAACTGGGAAAACACACCAGAGGATGATCATTCCACTTTCTAAACTCTGATGATGTCAGCACCCTATAAGTATATCAGGGGAAAGGAAATCCCCCAGTAATGCGAATAGCACACTGCGCTAATGCATCCGTCTCTAGCGTCTTAACATAGTTAGATAGGGGTTTGAATCCAGCAGGTGGCAAGTGTGTGTGAAGGGGGTAAGTGTGTATGATTGATATATCCCTTTTGGCAACTGGGAAAACACACTACAGGATGCACATACCCCTTTCTAAACGATATCACAATTATGTATGGCTTTTGATTACAGACATGCCATGTGTGTTGTGCACACACAGAATGCCCATGTGTGTGGGTTGTCCCTCACAATAATGCATGACATTGATTACACCGGTTATGGCAATGAACACATGATGTATGTGTGTGCCAAATACACATATGTACCTGTGACTTTCAATAGTTACCATGTGTGATGCCTGCCACATGTGAATACATGGTATTTGCACAGGGTAACATTATGACCGTGGTCTTCTGTGCAGATGCTGCATGTGGGATGTGTATATACAGTGTGAGATGTAGATGCTATCAGCCTAGTAGTGAGGGATGCACACCTGGTCTGGGGCATAAAGTCTACATGTTGTTGATGTACAGGAGCTGCATGTTCTCACCTGTTGTGGGAGTGGTAAGACAGTATTCCATAGCAATGCAGTGACTGCATGCTAAGAACCATTCAGCTAGGGTGTTGTAGCTACACTTATTCATTAGCATTCAGTAATTTGTCGGAATCCCTGGTGAGGGTCTGATGCCAACCAAGGTCAGGGGTCTACCAGCCTGTGTCACTTGCTCAGTGATCCCTTCCATGTTCCCTATCATGTATCCCAGTGAGCGACATCCCACATCAGCTGTGGTGGCATGGACAATGACTGAGTCATATGTGTCCATGCATCTGACTGACTTGTATGTTGTTGTTACAGTTTGGCCATGTGTTTCCATCTCATACATGTGATGTACATCAATGGGTAGGGATAGGGTTGACTGTGTACATGTGGCAGCTGTGACATTACTACATGACACACATATTCCACAACTGTACCATAGAGGTGACTGACAACTGACCTTTGCACATGCTACCGAGTATTGAGATTACATTGGTGATTGACAGCACATAGGGCCAATGGTGAAAAAGAGACATAGGTCCATAGGTTCGTACAGGGATATCTGCCCAGGGCATGTATCCACCTAGCCAGAATGTGCGTGCCTTTCAACATGCATTGTGAATCTGTCTTGCTATGCCCTTTTCCAAGGTTAGTATACTGTGCCTCTTTCTCACAGTGACACATAAGTGATACCCAGGGTAACCCTACAATGTCACATCCAGTCATTAATATCGCTCTTGAAGATAGTCACTGAGTCAGTCCGCCTAACCTCTATTGGGATAATAATCAGGAATGAAGGGAGCCTCTGAGTTGTGAATGTGCCCTCCACCATGTCCTATGTATATCACTCCTGAGGTTCCAGTATTTCCAGCGTGTATCCTGGTGGGATCTGGATATTCTGAGATGCAGCATGGCCATTACGTGAGGGTATGACCTGGCCTTCTATGTCAGGCACAGATTGCCTATGAAGAGGCAGTATGTCACTGAGTAGAGCTGCTGCTACTTTAACCAGTCAGTATGTGGCATCTGTTTGAGCACTTTGATCCCCTTGTCGAGGTACATATGTGGTAGCTCCAGTTGCTGCAGGTGTCTGGTAAGGTGCATGCCGACAGGTTCATCATAGTCAATTATGGGCATGATGAGGGATGAGTAAAGGGGCACAATGTCCTCCCTGGCCTACATGTGGATCCCATGATGATGTGGCCCATATAACATGCTTACCTAACCACTTTGTCCATGTTGTTGTCAAATGGTAGAATGCTATCAACCTGCGTACCCCAAGGTCCATAATTCCTTGGTCTGCACTTACTGGATTAACACATATGTGGTACATTGTGGTCACTTAGTGTTTGACAAAGGGGATGACTATACTCTTTCTGTCATTCACGTTGAGGCCATGGCTGTGGCACAAGTCGTGTGTTTGCAAGAGTCCCATTTGGAGGATGCGTGTGTTAGCTGTTGAGTTGATTATGGTGTTCGGTCTGCAGTCACCTGCGACTTGCTGAGCCACAGTACTTCCATGTTGGCCTGTACCTATGACAAATATATAATGAACATGACAGCTCCTAGGGCTGTGCCTTGTGGGACACCACTTGTACCAGGTTGGAGGCTGACATGGCTCCAGCAATTCTACCATGTGTGTTCTGCCCTTGAGCCACTGTGCAATACCCATAGTGACATAGGGGTTAATATGTACACTGGTGAGCTTCCTAGAATGCACAAGTGGGGTATTGTATCCAAGGCTTATGCAAGGTCCAGGTAGGCTGTGTGGACCTCCTACCCCTTGACAGTGGCCTTGGTGACTGTTTCAAAGAAAGCAAACAGGTTTGATAGGCAGGATTTGCCATTGACAAAGCCAAACTGTGTATGGTGACATGTCTGTAGGTCCACAATATCTAGATATGTGAGGTTCATGATGATCCTTGCCATAGCTTTGCAGACAAAGCTAGTCAGACATATGGGGCGAGTAGTGTCCAGGATCCGTGACGGCACCACCTGCATGTTGAGGGACCACTGTTGCTGTATGCCACTCTCTGGCCACATATCGTGTATTAAGGCTGGGATTGAACAGTGGTGTTATGTCTGGGTGTAGCTCTTCTTGTGGTTCATGTAGGACACAGCCTGGGACACTGTCTGGTCCCATTGATGCAGTGTTTATTGCTTTGGGAAGGGCATCTCTTACCTGAGCATCTGTGATGTCAGGGGGGGAAGCACTGTGCTGCGAGACATATTTTCCCTTTTGGTGTGGTGGGGAGAGAAGGCAGCATTGAACCTGTCCACTAGGATGATGGCAATGTCTGTGTGTTTTATATTTTGTGTGACATATTTGATTACCTCTGAGCATATCTGGGTAGTACCACCCAGGTTACTAACATAACTACAGGCAGCCTTGTGATTATCCTCAGTGGCTTGTGGAATCCTCTCTCAAAGATGGCCTTAGACAATCATATGGGTGCCTGTAGTTGTCTTCCAATACTCATCGGTGGTGCCTTCACATTTTGGGAGGTTGTTGTATCATGTAGTGGCGTCATCCTTCTATTGTATAGTGTGTTTATGGCTGGTGTCCGGCACCCAGGACATCTGCCTTTGGAGAATTGGGTCATGCTTTCATATGTGGCTTCATGAGCCATGCATTCCTGAATGTGTCCACAGAATGCCTCTATACAGGTATCTGCAGTCTGGTCCATATTTTCAACAGGCCTTGGGCCTTTGAAGGTTTCCACATCATTTATGAGGGGTGTGCACTTGCTTGACATGAGCTGTTGACAGACGTGCCGCCTCCAGACAGAGCAAGGGGAGGGTCACAGTCAGCTACCTGTTGGGACGCACCTCCCTGGACCACATGGAAAGAGACACAGAGGAGCTCTTACAGCACCCTCTCAAACTCAGGACTCCCACACAGCCTTCATGCTGACACAGGAGAGTTTAGATTACTCTGCAAACACCATCATACTGGGTGATGCCAGCTACCCAAACATAGACTGTGAACATTACACAAGCCACAATACCCAAGCTCTAAGGTTCCCATTGATCAGACATTCTTTGGCTATGGAACAGGTAACCAACCTTCCCACAAGAGGGGCAGATATACTAGAGCTGATCTTTACAAACATGAGTACAAACTGCTCACCACTGGGAGTATATCCCTCATTGTTGCAATCAAACCATATACTAATCACACTGGAGTTCTGGATCCCCCACATATGCAAACCTCCAACACATCGATGTGTGTGTGTGGAAAATGTCCCTATTAGCAACCGTGACAGTATCGTACAGGATGCAGATCCCCTTTGAAACACTGATGATGTCAGGGCTGTATAACTATATCACCTGTAGTAAAGTCCACCAGTAATTTGCATAGCGCCTGCTAATGCGTCTTTCTTCAGTGTCATAACGTAGTTAGGTAGGGGTTTGAATCCTGCAAAGGGAATGTATGTGTGTTAGTATGAGTGTGGTTTATGTGTGTGCACTATGCTGGGAGGGTTAACTGCCTTTGCCAACTGGGAGAACACACTACAGGGTGCACATCCCTCCTCCTACACACAGATGATGTCAGCACCCTCTAAGTACAGCATTAGTAAAGATTTCTCCAACTACTGCAAATAGCACACTCTGCTAATGTGTCTGTTTCTACTGTCATTGCACAGTTAGGTATGGGTTTGAATCTTGCAAATGGAAAGTATGTGTTTTACTGTTGGTGGGGTTAGTGTGTGTGCACAATGATGGGGTGGGATGTGGCTTTTGCCACATGGGGCTATGCACTGCAGGGTGGTCATTACCCTTAACAAGCAGTGATGTTGATAGCACCCTATACAAACAAAACTACAAAACAGAAGGTGGTGGTACTGATAACACATGTAAGGTAACACTTCTTCAAGTAATGTCCACAAAACGGAGTAGGATAATCAAACAATTCTTTTATTCTATACAGACAACATGACAACAGACAACTAACTGCCAGTACTCAGTATAGTGTTACATGCTACTGTAACACGCACATGTACCCGAATATACCTAGATAGTGTTCTGAAGCCTGAATGTGGCAAGTGTGTGGATGTGGGATGTGTCTGTGTGTGCATTTCCGTATGGGAAACATGTTTGCTGTGGCAATCAGGGTACTACAGTACCTGATGCACATTACATCTTCCAACTGATGAGGTTGCCTGCACCCTGTGAGTACAGGTAGAGAAGGGGATGCCAGTAGTAAACAACATAGTGCACTTCTGAAATGTGTACCTGTCATGTATCAACAGCTACTCATGTAGGGTGATAAATAATGGGAATGGCAGGTGAGCGTGTGCATGTGTGTGGGTAGCAGGGTGTGTATAAATGCATGTGTGACAGAACAGATACATGTAGCTGAATCTACATAACAGCACAAGATGCGCATTGCCATAGTCAATGTTAGCATGTGATGGTGTGCAGCTGGTACACTTTGTTAAGTAGTATGGGTGCAGATAACAATTGAGGACATTCATACAGTTACTGCAGCAGGACTGCTGGGATATACACACATTTATACTGCAACAGTCAACAGTTACCAACATGTTACTACTTATACACATCTATGTAGTCACCCTGTGCATCAGCAACGTGTTTACCTTTACCTGCACCGATGTTGTAGTATGCAGGAGGTGGCACAGTGTCATCATATGCACAGGGTGTGGGTTAGGTATGCCCAAGCCGCCACTGGTAACACCAATTGACATGTGTGTGTATGTGTGTTTGTGAGGGGCAGCAGTACAGGGTGGACCGTTGTTGGTGCAGTGTGTGTGTGTATGTGTTTGCCCTAGGTGTTAGGTTTCTGCATGTGTGTAAGCACGCACACAGTCCCACATAATGGCTGCCATGTACAGGGTTTTGTGGACAGCCACAGACTGCACCTGTCAGGTCATCCAGATCAGTGTCTGTGGGCACGGACACGGTACCTGTGCCTGGCAGGGTGCTACGGGTCGTATCCGTACTAACCCAGACTGGGTACTGTCATCGGAAGCAGGGGTGTGTTGACTGGACACAGTTCCCTGTTGGGACTGTCCAGAGCCACGTGCACGTGGTCTCCTGGGGCGTCTGGATGACAGCACAGACCCAGCATTGCTGGGGCTGGTGCTGGCACTTGAGGCGCGCGAGTGGGCCCGTTGTCGCCCGCGCCACTGCCAGCTGGTGCTCTTGCTGGCATACGGCCACGCCGACGCCGCAAACGCACACCATCACCCTGGCCCATGGACATCTGCTTTTGGCGCAGCTGGGCTTTGCCCCCACAGCGCCTGTCAGCGACATCTGTGAAGTTCCGGATAGCATTCGCAGCATCACGCATGCCGCCTGTCATGGCTATGCGACATGCTCTCAGCTCCCTCAGACCCTGTCTGGTGTACCTTTCCATACGTGCCTGTGCCTGCATGACAGTTCTAAACATAGTGGAGGTTGACATACCTCCTTGGGCACGCCGGCCAGAGGCAGTACGGCCACGGATGCCCCCACGAGAACCCATGGGCGACTGTCTGCGTGGTACCATTGGAGGCCTCTGCACATGGCTGCCTTGTGAGGATGCATGTACCACAGGTACCACATTACCCTGATCTATGCCCACTGCTGACTGTCCATCACCTAGGGACAATGGTGACAAAGGATGTAACGGCAGGATGACTGTGCGCATTGACGGGGTTGAAAGCTGTGTACTGTCAATTGGCTGACCAATGGCGGACCCAGACACACCTTCCTGCACCATTACAGACATTTCATCATCATCAGTACCTGGGGCACAAGATTCAGGTTCCCTGCTGCAGGTCACCAGAGCAGCACCAGAACCTACGGGAGGAAAACATGGAACACAGATTACAGTCTCAATACATATTTGAAAGAGATGCACTTCAATACTAATGCACACATTCAGAAATGGACACATGCACTCATGGACACTAACACACATGCACACTTGGGCACAGGCACACTTGCACACATGCACACCCCACAGTAAACACACACATCAGTACCGTGTTACACTACTCAATTTACTACCTGTCAATTACAGTTATTGTGAACACAGTCACCAGCATGTCTACTACAGAGTTACACTACTCTTCCTAGTTTTATAAATTGTTTTACAGATAATGTTAAAAAGACTCACCAGCATGTATGGCCTGCCTCATTGCTAGATGGGAGGGACCTGGAAGTGTGAAGAGAGTAATGTCAGTGGGCACATGTGTGCCATTCGTTTTGCACATGATACAGTACAGTAGTACACTAGTTCCCTTATACACATCAGCTGCACATCATGTCTGTATATATATCATGATGACAGATACATACCACATGCACACCTTATGCGTGCATGAAGTAACAGCGCACAGAACAGTCATATGTACATACCAGGAGTTAACTCTAATCTCACCCTTACCTCTCTTCAAACGTCAACTCAAACTGTACTTCCAAAACCACTGGCTTTGTTCTTCTTGGAGTCCAGGCTAACGTCCCTCTCCCTACCCTCTCTTCACCTTTAACCCCTCATTGTGCATAGAAACTAGCTTCTACCCTGTTTCTTTCACCTTGATGTCCTTCTATGCTCTGACCTACTTCTCCCATCCCTCCCACCTCCTCTTGACTGTCTTCCTTCTTTTCCTCACTTCCCTTCTTGACTCCTGCCTCTTCCATATCATTGTATCTGTCATACTCCTTCTACTTCTCTACCCTTCTGAGCCCTAACTATTATGTATATGGCTTTTGCCTTATTGCATAACCATTATGCTTTAGGTAGGATTGCTTTGAAACCAACGGTACATTGTGTATGACTCTAAACTGTTTGACTTCCTTACATGTATGTTGATTTAATTAACAGGCTGGTGTACAATTCTATTATGTTGGCTGTCTGTATTGACAACTTGTCTGTCTGCCTTTATTACGCTATGTGTGGAGCTTTTCTCCACAGGCCTCTACTGAAAATGAACTTATATCCAGCTAGACTATCTGGGTCAACAAATGTAAAAGTAATAACAATAAATGAATATGGCATCTTACCTGCACGCCAACTGTCTTGCTGCTGTGTGGATCCAACCTCCATCAGGATGCATGATTGTTGCTGTTGTTCTGGGGCTGGATCCACAACACTTAGCAGTAGCCCCTCCTGTCTGGTGAGGGGGGATGTGTGGCCACCCCCCACCTGTGGCAACCTGTTGCCTGCGGATATCTGCAGCACGCTGGCGGACATTTCTTATCAAATCACTGCAGTGATGTCTCACCTGCTCATATGTCCTATCATGCATGCCAACATCATTTATCCTGCTAACAAGGTTTTGCCACAGTGCAGACCTCTCCTGCTGATTCTGGGTGGTGCGTGAGAACAGGATGGCATAGTCACGCACCAGGCTCTGGTGGATCACGCCACTGACTGCAGCAGAGTAGGCAGGATTCCTTTTGGTGCCATGTCTATCTGGAAAGGTACACAAACAGGTTATCAGCATAGTATCTCAACAATACATGGTACACATTCTATACAGGGAGTGTTAACTTCTACTTATTACTGATTGGTTAAAACCTGATTACAGTGTAGCTATCATTCTATGTCATTTGTACTAAGTACTTGGCCTTCAGCCCAGTTGTTTTACATTAGGGAGGTTGGTGGCAAGCACTGTGGTGGCAGGACACATATCTTTCATCCATTGAAGTTGGGAACTGCTGATTGTGGGCCCAGTGTACAAGTGTATTACTTCTGGTATGGGCAGTTGGCCTTCAGGCCAGTTATTTAACATTAACGAGGTTTGTGGTCTGCACTCATGTGTGACAATAGGCTGTACTCTGCCATTCATAGCTGGGGACATCTGGTTTCAGGTTTATAGTGCCTGCATATCTGAGCTGTATCTTACTGACATTGCTACACCTTGTTTGTTGTAGCAAACACTACATCCAGGCCTCCTGGATCTACCTTTGTTTATATGCTTGTTATCTGTTAGCTTGTTATTTCACTGGTATGCTACTTCCACATAGTACACATCTTCTCAACACATCTGTGACTCACTACTGTTATCTGCATTGCTTACTGTACGTACTTCCATGTTACACATGACAGCAAGTGACTGCTTGTCATTGTTGCATTTACTTCATTGTGACACATTGCACTTAGGTTACCTGGCATTTGCTCACTGACACTTTTATATCAGTCAGCAGTTGTAGGTAATGTCAGTACACCCTCACTCCCCACTGGACCTTGTTTTCAATCATTAGTGATTACAGAGTTCACAATAGTATTCTAGCATGTCCAGAGGTCAGTTGTCAGTTCCCTCCCAGTCCAGCTGGTGAGTGTGGTACTCCAGAGACAATGTTAGAACAGATGCATGTACACAGACAACCCCTCCTCCTAACAACAAATTCAAACTCATGTGAGTGATGCAACCATATACCAGACTGGAGGCTAGGCTCTGTCTACTCAATACCGCCATAACCAGTCACGTGGCAAAGGGGATCACTCACTACACTTCCAGTCTCACGTAGACCTACCACAACAGCGGACCTAACACATGATCACACATGATCATACTTGTAGGCTCAGACCACAGCTCTGCCTATGCAGCAGAGACCTCCTAAGCAGACATCCAGGCAACCACTACCACATAAACGAACATGTGCAACACATATCACACAAAGCCAATGTGCTGAACACTCACAGCCATTAACAGTTAACAACACACCTCATACACCTGTACTAGGTGCCTCTATCATCAGGCACACTCACATCACGCTCACCAGGCTTAACGAGGTGAGGGTCACGGTGTGCAGCCTGTCAGGCACTATGACCTGCCACATAACACAAACACTCAGGTAACCCCAAGGCAGGTACAGGTATGACTCAGTCAATGTCCATGCTGCTGTGAATGGCCTGACACATTCCTCCCTGGACTACATGACATGAGACATTACAGAGCTCTCTGAGCACGTAGCCCGAGACAGTTTGACCCTGACCTTGAGTAGCATCCTACCCTCACCTAGAACGATGCCACAATATCAAGGCACGATGATCCCTTCCAACAATTGACTGACATACTGGTGTCATTCACAGGTGTGCCAATGCCTGCCATCTTGGGGTGGTATGTTTTGCTAGGGACAGCTTGCACCTGTCACCACAGTCCTATTGACATTTGGCGGAGCCTCCTGTTACACCCATAGTGCCTGTATTAGGCAAGGCTCATAAGGCAAACCCACATCCATTTGTATCACAAAGGATGAGGAAGTAAGAGTGATACTACTCAACACTGGACGTCTAGACCCAAGGATGCACGCACTCAAAACCCTACCTAGCATTCTGGACATCGATATCTGTGCAGTAACATGAACCTGTTTCAGGTTTCACAGGAGCACACCAGTACTACCACGTTATAGCTGTTACCATTCTTGTCGGCCCCAACACTTGAACAAGGGAGGGGAGTATCAGTATTCAATGCAGATTCCCACGCCTCCACATTGGTGGCACAGTACAACATAGGTGTTAGGCCATTGAGTACAGAAGACGAGTTGGGGACCTGGGGAAGAAACATGGTAGCGGTCTGTCATTTGTCTACCACATGGCCAACGTGGATTGACAGACATGTTATATAGCCCAGCTAATCATGACTGATTCACATGTATGGCAGGGGAGGTCATTGTGCCTCTGTACTCATCCATCATCAGGCCTATAATTGCGCATAATGCACCTTTTGGGATGTACCTAACCAGACACCTACAGCAACTGGTACAGGACAACAGTACATCATCAAGGGGATGCAATGGCTCACACAGATGTCATATGCTGCCCAGGTAAAGTGAATCCAGCTGGACTCAGTGGCATACTGCCTGTTCAGAGGCAATCTGTGCGTGCCATATACAGCCATGTCCTACCTAGCAGTAATGAACGTGATGCACCTCAGGCAATCAGAGTCCCATACAGCCACATGCTCAGGAGAGCTGGACCTCAGCACTGACATACATGGACATGCTGGAGGGGCATATTCCTAACCGAGAGGCTCCCTTCACTCTGTAATGAGCTCACACTACTGGTTAGGCAGAGTCCCTCATTGACTCTCTTCCATAGGAATCTGGATGAGTGGATGGAGATCATAGTTGTACCCCAGGTATCACTTCTATGTCGCTGTTAGACAGAGGCACAGTATACTAAAGTCGGACAAGGGCATAGCAGCATAACTTGTGATTGGGTGGCAAAAGACAAACACATTCTACTAGGCTTACCAATGCCCTAGGGCAAATAGCCTAGTATGAACCTATGAACTGTTCATTCTCAACTGTTCGAGCTCATTACAGAGTGAAGGGAGCCTCTCGGTTAGATATTTGTCCCTCCAGCGTGTCCATGTATGTTCTATTCAGTCGCCACCGCTTGCTCAGAGGTGACCTTTGCCTAACATACAAGGCCATGTCAAACCCAGATTTGATGAATATGCTTCACCTCAAAAAATCTAGATCCATCAGAGCCACAAGGGCGGGAGACTTAAACCTCGACACGGCTATTAATAGGACATGCTGGAGGGATAGATTCATCACCCAAAGACTCCCTATGCTGTGGAACAAAATCACGGTATATGTGAGGCAGAGCACTCGCTGGCCTTGTTCAAGAGAAATCTTGACCAATGGATGGGAGATCGCAGATATACCCCAGGGATTACCTCAGTGTCACTGCTCGACAGAGGCACAGCAAAATAATGGGTATGGTTCCCCATACTAAAGGGGTGGCGTAAGCCACAAAACGATGGGCTAGGCTTGTAAATGCCCTCGGCAGATAACCTAGTATGAACCTATGTTCATGTGTGTACTGCTATAGTACTACTGCCATATGTTGCAAGTGTGTGTGTTGTGGGGATGCGCAGGTAATGGCCAGATACGCCTGCACAGGTGACACGCCTGACACATTCTGGGTGTTCATCCATACATACTGGATGTGTGCTGCCATCCAACCCTGTGATGTGGACACACATTACTCAGCCTGGATATACATATCCGAACAACACCACAAGCACAGTACACTACCTTGCTATGTATGCATGTTATTACACAGTTATTCAGTAGTTATGACAGTGATGCTATCCATGCAGCCCACTGGGCCAGTGGAAGCCACAACACACACCGCCAGCACCTTTGCATATGCTTACCACAGACATCCCACATACTGCATGTACTGTGCACACAGTTATCTAACCCAGAACAACTGCACACCACTTATTAATCCTGTCCAGTGGACTACAGATACAGGCATATTGTATAACAATAGTAGGAGGCTACTGCAGCACAGGGCAGATTCACATGACGGAAGGCATCTGTTGTCTGCAGTGTTAAGATGCTTCACATTCACCAAATGCACAGATATTGGCAACATTGTTGCAGACAGTTTAGGTGCAGGTACCCCCCATTGTCCTACACACGTGTTATTAGTTATCCCAGATGACTGTAACCTCCCTATCCTCTCACATGTCCAGGTGAGAGCCACCCTCATCATTGCAGAACACATATCATCACTGTTACGAAATGGTATCCCTGGATGTGTGCTACATTCACCCCTGGAGGACATAGCACCACATGACAGACTGATATTAATCCCTGGCCATACTACAGGATATGTACCTGAACAGTGCCATACATACACAGTGGTCCCACACCAATGAGGAGGAACCTCTACTGACCCTGGGAACTACTGCATCATATGCACAACTGGCCTTGTGTTCTAAGCTATGGAAGTGTTAGTTATGGCCCACATGTACAACAATATTACATATGTTTATATTTCATGACTATGTACACACAACCTATCTCATGGACATACCTATAGATAGTGAACTATGATACATTTGAGGTGTCACAGTATACACAGGATTAACCTGCTACTTTGCATTACCTGTGTTTGTGGCAGCTGTTGCTGTGCCAGTGGTGCTGCTTGCTGCTTGCTCCTTGCTGCTTGCTGCTGATTTTGCTGCTGGCAGTCCTAATATTTGTTTGGTTGTTTGGTTGTTTGGTTGTTTTCTCTGTCTCTCTCTCTCTCTCTCTTTATCCGTAGTGTTTGTGCAATGAATGTATTGCGTGAGTGTAGTGTGGGAACTCAATGCTTTTGTAGGTATCTGCATAGGTCCATGTGATGGCCTCTGCACCAATTGTAAGGCAGCATTTGCTAATTGCATGCAGCTGGGTGTGTACTGATTGCATGTCTCACTGTGATTTCAGGACACTGCTATAAAAGGGTATGTGAGATAGGCGCTGCCCTTTCAGATTGTAGGGCGTGGACCATGCTGGTATGCTGTTGACAGTGTTTTGTGAGTGTGAAGGTTAGTACATCTACCATGCTTCATGCTGTGTTGTAGATTCAGGTTGCTGCATTTATCTTGCCTGTTCCCTGTAGTGAGTGTGTATGCATACTGACACCTACAACTATATGTCATATGTATTGCTATATAAATATATATATATCTGTGTACATATACATACTTTCATATATGTACATTAGCTGACATTATTGGGTACAAGCTAACAATTAGCAGGGCTGTTTCTGTTAACACTACACTAGTATGGGAATCCAGTAATTGGGACTATAAAAGTCTGCATGACATGCTTTGGGTAGTAGACATACTATATTGCCTTTATCTTCATTCCTACTATTACATGTTCCACTTATTTAGCACTATATTCCTGTATGAGAGTCATGGCTTAGTGGTAGGTCATACAGACTAGTGTTACAATGGTCTTGTGGTAGGGCCTACTAGTATGCTCATATTCTGCTTTTGAGTTGAGTATAGGGCCTATCAATCAAAGTGCTGGAGGCACCTTTAAGCAGTTAAAGGGCTTAGTAGGTCTCACAGGAGCCAGGCTGTGTTGCAGATTCTGGTTGCTGCATATATCTTCACTGTTTCCTGTAGTGAGTGTGTATGGCTACTGAGACCTACAACTATATTTCATATGTATTAATATATATTTATATATATGTATGTGTAGATATACATACCTTCACATATGTACATTACCTTACGTTACTATGTACAACCTAACAGGTAGCAGGGCTGTTTCTGTTCACACTGAACTAGTATGGGAATCCAGTAATTTGGCCATTAAAACTCTACCTGACATGCTTTGGATAGTACATCTCCTATATTGCCTTTATACTGATTCCTACTATTACATGTTATATTTATTTTAGCACTGTGTTCTTGTGAAGCAGGCATGGCTTAGTGGTAGGTCATACAGACTAATGTTACCAAGGTCCTGGGTTCGAGACTGACAGTGGGAATTTTTTTACTTTGCAAACTTTCAAACTGAGTACAGGACCTGTCAATCAAAGTGCTGAGGCCACCTTTAAGCAGTTAGAAGGGTAAGTAGGTCACACAGGGGTCAGGCTGTGTTGCAGATTCAGGTTGCTGCAATTATGTTCACTGTTTCCTGTAGTGAGTGTGTATGGCTACTGAGACCTACGACTATATTTCATATGTATTAATATATATTTATATATATGTATGTGTAGATATACATACCTTCACATATGTACATTACCTTACGTTATTATGTACAAGCTAACAGGTAGCAGGGCTGTTTCTGTTCACACTGAACTAGTATGGGAATCCAGTAATTTGGCCATTAAAACTCTACCTGACATGCTTTGGATAGTACATCTCCTATATTGCCTTTATACTGATTCCTACTATTACATGTTATATTTATTTTAGCACTGTGTTCTTGTAAAGCAGGCATGGCTTAGTGGTAGGTCATACAGACTAATGTTACCAAGGTCCTGGGTTCGAGACTGACAGTGGGAATTTATTTTTCTTAGCAAACTTTCAAACTGAGTACAGGACCTGTCAATCAAAGTGCCATAAAGGCACTTTTAAGCACTTTAAACCAGGTCTGCGCCGCTTGCGCTGAGCTCACGATGCGCACTGGCGGTGAGCTCCGCTAACACAAGCGACACCCGCTTAATTTCTTTGAAAGAAAAGAAAAAGGGGTGACAGGAAAGTGGTGAAAAGGGGTCACAAAGAGG
Organism: Protopterus annectens; assembly: GCF_019279795.1. Lineage (NCBI taxonomy): Eukaryota > Metazoa > Chordata > Ceratodontiformes > Protopteridae > Protopterus > Protopterus annectens. Next base: position 1,457,720,916 of record NC_056741.1, read on the forward strand.
GTAAGACAGTAGGGAAACAAGCGTGGATTTGCAGGAGGGATATAGGTAAGGCCCATAGATGCCCATGTCTTTGGCAGCAACAGCTGTGCATTTCCATGTATTTTGGTGAGACATTGGAAACCTTTCACCCCTGAGAGAGGTGTCAGGACAACATTAATATTTGTTGTAGAGCCAATTGTAATTAACTGTTTCAATGTCAAGCAGACATGTGTGCGACATGGACAGCTATGTATGGGGCGAATTTTTTTTGTGGGTACAGAGTGCCCTTTTTTTTTTTTTCAGGTGAGAGTGGTATGTCAGGTGAAGGAAGTCGGTATAGCTGGGGAGGTAGGTTGGGTAGGTTAACAGACAAGACAGACAAGACGATACAGGGGCGTGTGTATGACACACGTGGGGGTTACACAATTGACGGGACGGAGGTTGGGATTTCCAAGATGCATGAGCCCACAGATGACACCAGTCAAACTGATATCCTCACCCCTATGCAGTTGACCCTGTTCCTACACAGCCCAGGACGGGCTGTGCTGGGGCTGTGTAGGCGGGCAACGGCCGGGCCGTTAGCTGTGCCACACGAGCCTCAAGCTGGCGAGGGGCCCAAGTACAGTGTCTTGGATCTCCCTTCGCACCACAGACCGGACACCGCTGGAGGGTGAGTGGACGAACCCCTCCGCCACACTTGCAGAGGGGGACCGCCCCATCCCCTGCAGCGCTTCCACCCGAAGGTGGCACAGGGCCACCGGAGGGGGTCCGCCTGGGCACTAGTGCCAGGTGCAGGCGCCAGCTGAGGTGGGAGAGGTGGGTCCGCTGGGACCCGCCCTCCCAAGCGCTCTAGGTTTGTGAGTTGTTATGTTAGTTTGGGTTAGTGGCATTTTATTCCATTCAGATTAGTTGTAACAGCATGCATTGGTATTCCCATCAAACAAACACCCAGATATTAACACCATTGAACAAGGGCATATCAATATCACATGCATTATTTGAACAGAAATACACAGTCAAACAACATGCAGGGTTGATTAATGGCAACAGGCCATCAGATTTGCAGGTATGAACAGGGCACATGCACGAACAGACATGCATATATTTTTGAAACGGACAAATGTCCATGATTAATGAAATGTTCACATACCATTATTTAGTGGGTGTTGTTATATGGAATTATAGGGTTGGGCGGAGATAGAAAGTGATGACACATTCATATGTTACACATTGATTTACATTTGTATAAGGTACACAATTAAGTTGAGGCTGATGTTTCAAAATAAATTTTATTTGACTGTCAAGCTACACCTGTTACAAATACATCACTATCCTACTTATTTTGAATTTTATCAGATACATCATCCTGCTACACTTTGATGACAGGACAGGGGACAACTATGGCTGTTTAGTCTGTCAGATAATCATTCATTCTATCTGCAAATTGTTTACTGTGATCACCATATACAGCATTTGGCCTAGACATTCCAGATTCTGACACACTGAAATCAGTTTGGGATATTAAGTTGTACTTCCCACATGCATTTAGTTCTGTAGAAACACACTGGGGCTACTATATTCAGGGGTTATTACTACTTTATTTATTCATACATGACCCTTTCTGTCACTCTCACACATCCTGCAACTTCACAGTTCAGGTTGGTACTTCTAGGCTTTGTTCACATGTTAGACTGGTGGTGATTCAAACACTTTCCAACAGCCTCACTTCTGTCATGATTCAGCATTTCAACAGGGGATATATCTCACATATGACTACCTCAGATTCTAAAGCTGTACTCTTGGGACTACTGCAGGTTACACTATATTTAATTCATGGTGGGACATCTGTATTACAGCACTGTTTAATTCTATCAATTATATTTCCAGTTACACTTGCATACTGATGAACTTGTTGCAGCCATACCTGCAGACTTACAATTCCTGCTTGCACATTATATTACTTTTAATCAATACACTGCAGTGTTCTGATACATGCTACAGTACAATATTTATTTACAAGTAATGGGTGGGGTTACTAACCTGCATGGTGGCGCAGCCGCACCAGCCTACGGCCATACATCTCGCGATTCACAGAGCGGACACCTGCAGCTGTAATACGAAGAAGTAATATTGGACTACACATCTCCATGGTATCGCCAGTTGAAATCCTTACATACATAAGCAAAATGTAACTTACTCAGTAGTGGGGCGTTGGGCATATCCCGGCCTCCTGGATCCATTTCGACAACTGGTCTTCCTTGCGTCGCTTCAGGTCCGCATGGTGGTGACGGACCTGCTCACCAGTGCGTGGAATGCCAGTAGCACTGGTCAGATCACGAGCCAACTGGTCCCATGCCTCTGCCCTATACGCTCCCCATGAGACCTGGCCCTGCATGAGTTGGGCCTCGTGATGATGGACAAGGAGCCAGACCATGTATCTGGACTCCTCAACGCCCCAACGCTGTGCTCGAAAGCAACGTCCCTCACCTACTCCACTCATTCTAACTGCAGGTCTGTTCTACAATCGTTTCTGCTGTGTATTCCCGCCTATGGGGCTTATATATGCCGCTTTTCCCCGCACATTTCTCTGATTGGCCGTTTTGGAATTGTATCTACTTCACTGAAAATGCTTTCTCATGCTCCATTCTGGATTTTATCCCATATATATGCTATTTCTGCATTTCATGGTATTGCTGTCATGGCTTAGTGGTGAAGTACCTTGACTCTAGTGCATGGTATCCTGGGTTCGACTCTGGCAACTGACTTTTGATTTTCCTGACAGAAATGAGTTGAGGACCTGTCAATCAAACTTGCCAAAAGCACTTTTAAGCATTTAAAACCAGGTCTGCGCTCGCTTGCGCGGAGGTAACGCATGCGCACTGGCAGTTAGCTTGTGGGAGCGCCGCGCAAACGGTGTGCGCTGGGATAAACCTTAATTGGCTAGTGACACACATGTTCAGCTAAGCACAGCTAGTTGCAAACGGTTTCAGCCTATTAAACCGGTGCTTAGCAACGAGCATACAGTTTGCAGCTTTTTAAACACTACTCAGCTACGGGCATTCCGTCTCACAGCAGCTTAGCTATCAGTACATTTCTGACTATTTTTATTATTGTGTTACTTCGAATATATGCTCCATTTCATTCCATTTTACAAAAGGGAATACATTTACATTTGTACAATACTGTCAGGGGCTTTTCGTGCTTATTTACAAAAAAAAAAAGTTGTTGTGGGGGCTCGAACCCTGCCTGCCTACTCTTAGGCCGGCAACTCTACCGCTAAGCTATTACTTCTTGGCTTACTTTGCATATTTAGTTCTTATATCCTTTTCCACTGACTGCTAACTGTGATTGCGCTTAGTAGCACACCCGCGCACACAGTAGCAAACATTTCCGGGTTTAAAAAAAAAAAGGTTTTAATTTAATTTTATAACATCTCTTCACTTTATACAGTGATGGTCTATCGGGCATGTGTTGTGTAGTGTGTTTATTCACATTTCCATGGCCTCTCGTGGCTGTTTACTTTCAGCCATTCTAGTCTTCCGGGCGTGTCCGCTTGCAGGGCTTAGCCTACAGACACGCTTCTACTCTCTTACACGGACTGTGTAAGAGTTACTAGTGTGATTCAGCATGCCTCATGCACCTCATGCATATGCATGACATGCTGACATCACACAGTTTCACTGCAGCCTCCGTGTAAGAGTTATAACTCTTACACGGAGGCTTCCTGAATTTGGCCCATAATCTTTCAAGATCTGATCTCAGTCCTTAGCCAGATCTTGCTCCTGTTCTCCAAAGATGCTTCCTTTTTCTATAAATTCTATAAAATGTTTCCTTTTTCTATAAATTCTATAAAATGTTTCCCCTGCCTGTGACACGAGTGTAGCTAAGGTGAGTGGAGGAGGAAATTTGCAATTAACCGATCGCGATCTTTCTTTAATGCAATACTGGTTTCTAAAAGCCGGTATTGCATTTGCGGTCAAACTTCGAGTGCTGTTGCACCCTGTGTGTGGTCTAAACTATAGAATCTGCTTGTTACATTGTAGCAAGCAGTTTGTTACAGTTTACAGTTCAAAATAACTTTTTTTTTCTTTTAAGTACAAACAAAGTAGTGTAGCAGGCTGTGCAGGCATAGTATAAACTGCAACTGTTTGCTATTATAATCCTGCTTCCATCTGAAACTAGAGCTGTTCCAATTAATACTACTACTGTGACATGGTGGAGAGGGGAAATGTAATCACCTGATCACAATATTTCCATTATAATCCTGCTTCCATCCAAAACTATAATATTACTGTGACAAGATGGAGAAGGGAAAATGTAATCACTGGTTCACGACTTTTCTGTAATGCATTTAAGTAATTGCATTTAATCATTGCTTTTGCGGTCAACCCAGAGCCCAAGTTAGACAATAAAAAATTATTTCCCAAATTTAATTACTTTGGAATTCTGTTACATCGCTCATTTGCAGCAATAGAAACATAAACACCACCAATGGATGGGAGTGCTTTGTGGTTACATCTGAAGCGTTAAGTGTGGCGATTTAACTGTAGCAAGCCTTTTACAGTCAGTTGCCCAAAAGGATGAATAATGCAGAATTAGGCTGCTCACAGTAGTTGCACATAGTGTGAGAATCAGGAATGCAATGCAGTTCCAGTATACTGGCATTTTAGATTATTTATTTATTTATATTTTTTTGTTGGGGAGTAGTTGAGTACGAAGGAGAGGTGGTAGTTGCTCAGTACATCTGAAGTGAGGGGACTTGGGAGTGCAGCACCAGCATTTCATCATTCTGCCGATCTGTCCCCCCCCCCCTCCTTGCTCCCTAAAGTACTTTTTAATTGTGGATTTTGATTAGAGTTCACTATTAAGAGGCATTGGAAGACAGTTCAGTCCTTCTTAGTCTTTCTCATCTCGTGAACTACTGGGTTTTGTTGGGTGAGTGCGGTTAAATAGTGGTGAGAGTTTGCAGCCTGCGGTTCCGATTTCTGCACTTTATTGAAGTTGTTACCAGCTGCTCTGTCTATAGTGCCTCACTTTCAGCAGTTATAAATTTAAACACTTGAGAGCAAGTGCTTCATAACTGTCTCCCCTGTTTTGAAGAACTTTTTTTACCCCCTTTCTCCCATAAACTCTAATGTTCAAACTGAAAGTACTGTTGGTGAAAATGGCAGTGTTTTGCATTGTAAATATTTTTAAGTACATTCTATAGAAGTATTTCTCTTGAGTGCTTTAATGATGCTAAATGTACATGCAGAGTATGTGCACACAATGCATACCAAAATAAAACTCCCTTGTGTATGTAACTCTTGGAATTTTATTGCTTCCTGCATGTTACACTGCTGAAAATCTCTCATGGTATGTTTTTAACTGATGCACTGATTTACAATGTAACTAAACCCCGCACAAACATCAGCAGACTGATTATTATGCTAGCAGCTAAGAAATAAAGTCATAAATATGCGTTTGTATTTCTGTATGTTTTTTGAAGGCTGTAGTCCTGTTCTTTTAACTCAGACTAAGCATCTAGAGGTCTTTTGTTGTGCATTAATAAGACTGATGGATATGATGGAAACATTTCTGTTTGTTTCTCAGTTTTTTTTTTTTTTCAATTCCTTTTTATTAGGGTTATATCAAAATAAAATGAAAACAGGAAAACAATTTAACAGAGAATAAACAATATCACACAACATACAGACCTACAAATATAAAACCTATATACAGTAATAACCTATATACAATTCTCATCTATATCAAACTATGCAGCATACAGAGTTATGACTTGCAATCATGCCAGAATGTGTTCAGATATCAGTTTCCAAGTGTCCTTCTGGGTCCTTTTATTCCTCATGGAATACCATAAATATTTATGTGCCAAAAGCTGTTTACTAGCAGTTTGCTTGAAACCATCCCATGTTATTATGGACCTGTCTTTCCAATTTAGTGTAATGTAATATTTTATTAGCATAAATGTTGTTACTAGGATGTGCAAGTGATTATTCTTCATTCCTATAGGAGGTATGTGTAGGAGAGCAAATTTCCAGGATAAGGTTGATTTTTCATATCCCATTTTCTCTAATTTGACTCTTAAGGCACACCAGAGTTTGTATGTACATTTACAACTCCAAAATATATGTATAATATCAGCTTCTTTGGAGGGGCAGAATTGGCAAAAGGGTGGGAGTTCTGTGTACATTTTATTTAATATTGAGGGCGTAAAATATGCATTGTTTAGGATCATAAGTTGAGCATATCTGAGCTTCTGAAGGAGAATGTCTTTGGAGAATTTCTGAATTGCCTGTGCAATTATATTGGAGGTAATTGTAGGATCTTATTTTGTCCAGTAATTGGAATGAATGGCTTCTTTCGTGTGTCTAAGTGAGATAATGAATTTATAGGCATTTGAAATCATTTTTTTTCCGTGTCATTATATCCCACAGTGTTCTACATGTAGCTATCTGTTGATCTGGGATGTCAGTATCCTTCCAAAATCTGTAACATAATTCTTTCAGTTGTCTTACCATAATTGTATATTTAGACGGGAGATTAAGTTTGTTTCTAATATTAGTTACAGATTCCTGCCTAAGTAGATAAATGTCTAAAACAGTTTTTTCTTTCAATAGTGGGTATGAATTCAAGTCAATCATCTTTTCATTTAGTTGAATATTGGGGTTAAGGTGTGAAGGTTGGAAAGTATAAAAAGCAGTTAGTAGATTTAGTGATTTGAAGAGATTTTGTGTTATTTTAATTTGTTCCCATAAGTCGTTTTGTAATTTGTATCTTCTTCTGGACATTCCCTTTAGAAATGGGAGGGCCTTGGGATTAAATTGTAATGTTTTAACATAGTTGTGATATAATTTCATCCAAGTCGGGCACCACATATTGGTTTGTTCCCTGTAATTTGCAATATTGATTAATCTACTACCTTTGGTAATTTCATAATACTGTTTAAAGTCAGGCAAGCCCACCCCCCCTTTGTCCTTTGGATATATAAGTTTTTGATAACTTATCCTGCTAGGTTTTGGATGCCAGACAAATTTTGAGATGGTTGATTGGATGTTAATAAAAACTTTATTGTGTATCAGTGTATTGGTTGCGTTAAATATAAAAAGTATTCTGGGGAGGATATTCATTTTAATGATGGCTACTCTAGAGAGAAGGGTGAGTTTCAATTGTGACCATCTTACCACTTCTTTTTGCATGGTGTCTCATGTTTTAATCACATTGTCCTGATAGTAATTATGTGCATCGGTATAGAATGCTATTCCTAGGTATTGTATGTGGTCCCTGACTTCAATATTAGGTATAGTAGCTACAGTTGGGTATTGTGCATAGTTATTAATCGGGAATATTGTTGTCTTATCCAAGTTTACCTTATAGTTCGCGAATTTAGAAAATATTTCTATTGAGTTATTGATTTTGAAAAGATCTGTGTTGGGAAGAGAATAATATATATTTAAGTCGTCTGCGTACGCTGACAGTGAAATCTCAGTGTTAAAAAGGACCAGTATATTATGATATGTTCTTTGTTTTATTAGTAAAAATAAGGGCTCAATATATAGATTGAATAGGAAAGGTGATAAGGGGCAGCCTTGTCTAATCCCATTGTTAATTTTTATTTTTTGGGAGCTAAGTTTGATAATTTGTAGAGTGGTATATGCTTTGTTGTGTAAAGTGTTTATATAGTGAATAAACTGTGTAGGAAAGTTAAATTTTTGCAGAATCAAGGTCAGAAATGACTTATTGATTCTATCAAATGCTTTAGAAGCATCTATAGCTAAGGTGTAGATAGGTGTTTGTTTCATTAGGGATAAAGATATAATTGCTTCAAGAGTTAGAGTTTGATCGACTGTTTGCCTCTGATTGATAAATTCGGATTGTTCTGGAGAAATAATTTTTGTAATTATTGTCTTAGTTCTGTTAGCCAAAATTGCTGCCATAATTCTCATATCCAAATTAATAATAGAAATGGGCCTATAATTATTAGGGTTGGTCGTGTCCTTGTTAGGTTTAAGTATTAATATGGTTCTGGATGCATTTAGGTGCGGATCAGAAATACCCTCTTGTATTATGTGATTATATAGGTGATGTAGTATGATCAACATCTTAGAACTAAAGCATTTGTAGAACTCGGCTGAGAAACCATCAGGACCTTATTATTTTTGAGGTTATTAATTGTTGTTTTGATGTCCACTTGTGTAAGTTCAGCTGATAAAGAAGTTTGTTGTTGTACCTCTAATCTGGGAAAGTTTAATCCATTAATGAATAGAAGTAAATCCTGTTCATTGAATGTTTTGGAGGTAGGGTTGTACACTTCTTCATATATTCTCTCGAAGACCTTAATTATATCTTTTGGGTTAGAATAACTGTTTTGCTGAAAAATAAGTTCCGAGATATGTGGATTAGGTTTATGTTGATTCAACAGCCTTGCCAATAATCTAGAGGGGAGTTGGGCCCACTGTGAGTAATTGGCTAGGTTTTTTATTTCTTGAAATGATAGGTTTTCTGCTTGTAGAGCTAATAACTTAGCCTGTAGTTGATTAATGGAGTTCTCTACCTCCACGGAATAAAGCTGCTGCAACCAAAGCTCAAGTTTAGATATTTCAACCTTGATACTTTTTTCTTTGGCGAAAATATTTTTCTTATATGTTTGTTTCCCAGTTTTAAGAGCTTAATAAGATACCTTGCAGTGAAGTTAACTTATTTGGGCAATGCTTAGTTTAGTTAAGAAGCTGTATGTGACAGTATCAACGTGCAGTATAATATTTTGCTGCATTCTGTTTGCAGTGAATATTTTTTTGTAAATATTGTGCCCCATAGATGTTAGGGGGTGCAAATGCTGCTTTGTTGTTTCCAAAATAGTTAAATGTGATAAGGCATGCTAATTTTGTAATGCAGATTGTCAGTGTTGCGTTCTATGTAAATTGTTTTCCCAACTAGGCACAGCTTTAGGTTATGCTCTTGTTGTTACTGTGTTAGAGTATTAAGTTATTCTGTTTATCATTCATACCATTCTGGTGTGTGAATTATGGTAAAGAAGTTTGTAGTAGATGATATGTGGTTGAAAATGGTATCTGATATATATATATATATATATATATATATATATATATATATATATATATATATATATATATAAATATATATATATATATATATATATATATATATATATATATATATATATATATATATATATATATATATACATATATATATATATATATATATATATTTTTTTTTTTTTTTTTTTTCCCCAGCAGAGGCCCATGGAGAAAAATTCCAGGCAGAAATTATTTTTCAGAACAGGCTTTTCTGAGGCCAATGCTAATCTGGAAGGCCTCTGGATGATGAAGTTTGATTGCTCCCACCTTACAGTCATCATCAATCATCAAATCCCCCAGTGATGTAGATAAACTTCGTGGGGGGGTCTAAATCAGACAAATGATTGGTGCCAGAGTCATGACCTAAAACTAAGTGTGAAAAAATGCAGTATCATACCATTTGGGATGCCAATGACTCCTGCAAATTGAAACATTAATATCAAACCCCTAAGAGTAGACTCAAAGGTGAGAGATCAAGGTACACACATAGATAACACCCTTAACTTTGACCGCCATGTGTCCACATTGGTGAGGAAGTTGTTCTGTGCGGCACAGCTTTTTCAAATGCCCCTAATTTTGCAGATTGTTTCAGATTTTCCCTAATGTTTTCCATTGCTACCTGATTTTTGTCTACTAGTGGTTTCATTTTCATTCCTTGACACTAATATACTTCTGCTAAACTAAGCAGGGAAGTTTTCTTTTATGTTTTCTTATGTTGTGAAACTCACTATGTTTGGATCTGGTGAGGTCAGCAGATATGTATGCAGTCCTACGTTTGCAGATCTATATATGTAATCAATTTCGAGGAGGCACATACCTCTTTCAGAACAAGGAATATGTTATCTTTGTATACCCTGTTTTTTTTATATATATATATTTTGAAAAGTGTGTTTTTCTTTTCCTGCTTAACTGATCAAGTACCTTTTAGGAAGAGAAAATTGCTTTGCAGCTTGGACTTTATTCTTAAGTTTCAGGGCTGTTTTTAGTATTACTTTTAGTCTGCTAGAATATTCTTTACTGAGTGTTAAGCACATTTGTCCATGTTTTATTGCTGATCCTTCATCAGTTCCTCAAATATTAATACACACCCTCCTGCTCAAGTTTCTTTACATTACATTCCTGTATCGGACATGTTTTCTTGGTGTTGTAGCTTTCCTGCTTTAAATGTCACTTCTGTACATTTATCAATACCAAATATTCTTATATCAGCTGAGAAAGTTTTGATCACTTGCAGTGGTGCTTTCAGTTCCTCAGCTGATAAACTATACAGTTTTAAATCAGCCACAAAAAGATGATAAGTCTTTACAATTTGCTGTTTTCTGGGAGCCAAATTATAACCATGACTTAGTCTATTAAGTAGACTGCTTAATGGCTTAAGTTCAAGACAAAAGAACAGAAGTGACAGAGTCACCCTGGAATATCCCCCTTTAAATTGTTATCCTGTTATAATAAATTGTCCTTTATCGTGGCTTAGCTGCAGAGTTGTTTGCCACTGTATCATGGTCTCTGTAATGTAAATGATCAATGTAGGGTTATCTTATACATCTGTAAGCACTCCTTTATCCATGAATGTGGGATGCTGTGAAATGCTTATTTGTAATCTATACATGCCAGACTTAGATTCTACCCTTTTTTACAATTCTTTATTATGACTTTAGGTATCAATAAATGGTATTTTCTTTCCATATGACTTTCTTTTATTACCCCATTGTTCTGTTGCCATGATTGAGTTTTCTTCTAAATAACTATAAACGTTGTCAGCATCAATTCCATTATACAGTTTATACATCATCAGAAGCAAGTTATTGGTCTATAGTTTTTTTTTAGGATAGCTTACAGGTTCTCTCTAAGGTTGAATATAATTTTTTGGTTGTTAACCAGGTTGGTGGTTGTTCAAGATGTGCATATAAGTAGTTCTTACTCGCAGCTTAATCTTCATGTAAAGAGGTCAGTACTTTTAGTCAGAAGCTAGGTACTGCATCTGAGCCAGGGGTTTTCCAAAATTTTGCTTCAGTTTCTCTTTATCCCTTCTAATAACCTGTACCTTCAAACTTCTTACTGTTTCTTTCACTTCTTCTATCCATTCAACATCTTTGTTATGTTCCACAGGGTTTTCATAGATATTTCTCCAAACTGTATTAATTTCTTCGTTTTTTTGGTGGTGTTTCTATTCCTGTTGATGTTCTTCATGTTTCACTGTTGCAGTCATCACATTTGGGTTATCGCTGTCTGGATAGCCCTCAGTCTGCCAGAATACCAGAGACGTCATGTTTGGGTGTCCGTTGCTGTCACCTGTAGACTGACATTCAGGTTGTCAGGGATATAAAGGGAGGCAGCCAACACCATTACATGTCTTTCTTGCCGTGGAGTCTGAAGCAGTAGCATTTCACATGAGTGCCAGTTGGCCATTTACCAATCCTCATTTTCTGAATTGAAGTGAAGTCTTTGAAAGATAAGTACTCTATTGAGGATCCTTTTTTCTTACTCTAACTGATGTCAGAGAAAGTCAATAATCGTCTTGCCTGTGGAAAACAGATTCCTCATCGTGATTTTCATTCTTACGGCATAACTTACTTAGGCCTTGAGCATGACGTCCCAAACTGCTATTTCTGCACTTTGTTTAACCCGCACACTATCCATTACCGGGCTAAAATTCTAGCTAAGCATTTTCGTAATTCTCCGAAGTATCCCGGTATGGCGTCCATTAGCCATCCGACAGCCAATCTTCCAAAAAAGCGTAAAGATAAACACAGAGACAGACTGCAAAGGACTAAAACTTCACACGACACTACCGCTAAATTGGGTGTCGGTTATTTTGGGCCTTGGTGAGATGCTTTTGCAGTCCCCGATGCCTGCTACTACCTACCCAAACAAAATAAATAAACCACAAACATACACTAACCAATCCCTACTTCTAACCTAAACTAAAGCACCAAAACCCTACCTCCAACACTACACTAAACCCCACAAACACAACTATCTATGCACTGTCCGTAACCCCTCCCTAACCCTAAGGTCCATAACAACCGCGCACATCCCCTACAGACATACACCTAAACAAAATAAACAATACACATACATACACTTAAAAAAACCCTACACCTAACACAGCACTAACTCTTACATACATTACCTATCTATACACTTACCTTAACCCAAATCCTAACACTAAAGTCCTATCTATCGCACACTTACCTTACGGAGCTATACCGCAGACGGGCCAACCAAAACAAATCGACATTTTGAAATTCGCGGTTTTGACCGTTCAGGGTTTACATACTTTGCACAATACGGTTTGACATCTTCGTATTCACCTATAGGTATTTTCAATCGCATAATAGGAACCCTATTTTTATATTGTGTTGATAGGTATCCTAATACCCTTATAGGCGATTCAAAAATGTGTTGTGCAGTACTGTGGCTTATAGGTAATATCTGTGCCTGATGAGTCTCGGTTTCAGGTCTGACCTCTCATCACTATCCATGTGACGATTTTTGCACATTCTCCTTGTGTCTAAGTTAGCTCTCTTTGCATACACAGTTACTTAAGCCCTCTCCAAAACAAGCTAATTGACTGTTCACACTATATTGCTCATATTTTCTCTTGTCTGCATTGTGGTTGAGAAGGATCCATGACGGGCCAGTTAACTTAACCAGTTAACAAATAAATGTACTTACAATTAAACTAACCAATTCTAGAATAATTTCAGTTATTGTTTTTAATACTATGCTATTGCTTTCTAGAATTGCTCTCTTCTGTATTTCATCTGGAACAGATCTATGGCTGTCTGACCCTATAAGCAGCAGTGTTTATTAGATATACTGTACTGACCCCCAGATTATGTCTGGTAGACATTGCCGTTTCCAATTTCATTTGAATTTGTTGCTCAGCAAAGATGTAGGAATTTAATACATGCTTAGAAGGTGGTTTCTTATGCTGTGCATGTTGGACAAGTATTATATAATTTTCTTACAAGCTAGCCTGTTTAGTAAGTGAATTATGTGATTGAAACAACTTAATGTAGGAAGTGAGTAATTTTTCAAGATTTCCGTGTGTGTATGTTTGTTTGCATGTGTGGATGCACACATATATGCATGTTGCATTTAATGAAAATGTGTTTCCTTAATAATGTCAGTAGGTTTGAATTGACTTTATTAACTCACAAAATCTCTTTTAGGGGCTGACCAAATTAAATGGCAGTAATCCCTGCATAATGATGCTTTTCCATCAATTGCACATGTTTGCACATATTTGGTTCTACTGCAAGTGTATTATTTTTCATGTGTTCTAAGACCACTGTCTAGCAGCTTGGGGTATAAGTATCTTGTAGGTTGTACAGGTTGCCACTTATGCTCAGACTTGAATCTGAGTTCAGGCAAGCAGTTGCTGCACCTTACCTGAGCATAACATTTGAGTTTAAGTGAGGTAAGTCTAGCAACCATAAGGAGGGAGTGGGAGGGAGGTGTGTGGGAGGGAAGGAAGTGGGAGAGTCAGTCAGGTCAGTGATTAGGGAGGGGACTTCTGTTCAGAGTTAGGGCTAGAGTTTTAGGTATAGGGAGCAGGGGGGTTAGGTTTAGGGAGTGGGAAGGATGTTTAGGGTTAGGGAATGATGGGTGAATTTTCATTTAGGGAGGGAGAGTGGAGTTTTATGATTAGGGAATGAGTAATTGGCTAGAGACTGGATAGGAATGGAAGGGCTAAATAGTTAAGCAGGACTGAGTTAGTGGGAGTTAGAGCACTTGCCTTTTCCAGCAAGTGGTAGCAAACAAGTGTATCATGATCTAATAGCTCACCAACACTTGTAGTAGACCTCACGTGTCTAGCTTTCTGTTTTGTTATCTAGGGGGTCTTAATGGTCCTGAGGTGTTCATTTCATTTGTTAAATTACATTTAATCTGCTGCATTAATTATTGCTTGTTAGTAGCTGATTATATTGTAACTGTTATTCCAAGCCTCTTAGTTCTGATTTAAGCACTTGGGCTTCTAACTAGTTATCTTACATTATACAGGTTTGCGGTCTACACTCTTGTGACAGGAGAGATAGCTTACACCCTTCTGAGTTTGGAAATGCTGGTTGAAGGCTTATTTTGTCTGTTATTCTAAAAGTATCTACTTCTGGTTTAGGTATTTTGGCTCCAAACAAGTTATTTTACATTAAGAAGATTTCTGGTCTACACTGTTGAGGAAGCAGAGGGTAGCCTCCACCCTTGTCAGATAGGGAATTGCTGGTGAAGGCTTGCCTTTGCTGTTATTCTAAGTGTCTTTGTTCTGGCATAAGCACTTGGGCACCAAATCAGTTATTTTACATTAAGAAGGATTATGATCTATACTCTTTTTGCAGGAGAGGATAGCCTATGGCTTCTGAGCTGGAAATAGCTGGTGTATGTCTTATTGTGCCTTTAATTTGATTGGCCACAAGACTAGACTGTTTAAAAATTTGAATTGCTATGCCTGAGGTGTTTGGCAGCAGCAGTGTAAGTTTTCCTTAAAATATCCTTACTCTCTCGATAGATTTCTTTTTAACTTCTAGGGCATCTAGTTTGCACATAGGTGAGCTTTGTTCATCAAGTCCCTTGTGTTATCAAACTATTCAATTATTAAATTTCCTTCACTCCTCCCTAGTAGATCAGTAGCCATGGATATGCACTTCCTGACTCTATCTGTGGCCAGTCTGGTTGAGATGATTATTCTGAGGCATCGGAGCAATTACCTCATGTACACTGATAACCCACTTACTCTTAGTATAACAAATAGTATGCAAAAAGTGTAAATACACTTTAATGCTGGAGGCAAAACTGACTCATACAACCAAAACTAGTCCTATAGAGGTTGTCAGTCATACTTCCACCAGGCCTACTGTACAGGGTAAAGACCCCACACATAAAACTACTTATGCTGAGGCACTTACAGATCACCTTCCTCAACCACTAAGACCTCTTGTACAGCACAATCAATAAAAGTGTCCTCAGCCATCACATAAACACTCCATTAAAATACCATCCAGAGCTACAAATAGTAACAACGTATCCAGTGCCTCTACTGCTAAGTCCTTAAGGCAAATCACTGCATAGCCATATTTCCTGGTCATTGTTGATTCTATTGTGAAGCACACCGATGACCCCTCACCAGACTGAGTAAGAAGAAAGTCAGAGTTAGCTGCCTTTCCAGGGCTAGGAACTGTCAAGCCACACAGGCACTTAGGGCATTGAGCCACAGTAGCAGTATAACTCTGTCACAGTCCATGTGGATGTTAATGATGAGATTTACCTCCCTTAACTATATGATGGAAGACATAACTGAGCTTGCTGACTGTGTGTCTCAGGCATTTATGACCCTAGCACTGAGCAGCATGCCACCTTCTCCAAGGATAATGCCACATTCTCAACAGAAAACAATTAATTTTAACAATTGTTTTAGCTTCTAGTGTCACTCCAGTGGAGTACAATATTTGACCATCTGGGAGGACATTGTTGACAGACCATGCTGCATCATCAGGGATGGTCTACACTTTTCCCCAGTAGGCTTTAGGATACTAGCAGCTACCTTTCTCACCCCCATAGTGCCATTTTAGACAATGCCGAACTGATAAACCTTCTGACTTAAATGAATCTAAGTTGGAATATCTTAAGGTGGTATTCTGCAATGCTAGAAGTCTTAACAAGATACACCACTCCCTGCAAGCCTTACTCTCCCTGAAGAGTGTGGACATCTGTGTAGTAATGGAGACATAGTTTAAAGTCGCAGAGTGTACCCCAGTAATGCTAGTTTATTATGCCTTTCACACCTTTAGACCCGCTACTACACAGGAGGGAAGTAAATGTGGCAAAGTCTCAGTCTATATTAAAAATGACCTCACCTTTAGAGTAAAGTGTATGACCCACTGGGCTCACACATGTGCGACTCACCATAAACATGGGTCTCGTACCATATCCTTGTAACCTATAGGTCACACCTACATGTCCCAGAAAACTCATACTACCTATCTCAATTTACTACAGTCCGTCACCATTCGATCCAGTATGATAGTCATGGGGGATCTCAATTATCTCTCTATATATTGGGAATCCTACAACACTTCTAATGCACAAGCCCTGCAATTGTGAAACTTTATTAATACCAACATCTTGGAACAGTTGGTCCATTCTACAATCAGGGTAACAAACATCCTTGGCCTTGTACTCACAAACATGGGTAGCAGTGTTAACCACCCATTGTAATGACTTTGCTCATCAGATCTAACCATAAGGCAGTATTGCTTGAAATAAAAATTAAATCCAGAGATCCAGTGAAAACAAACACCTTTAGGAACTATTATATATAGAGAGGTGTGTGTGTGTGTGTGTGTGTGTGTGTGTGTGTGTGTGTGTGTGTGTGTGTGTGTGTGTGTGTATGTGTGTGTATATATAAATATATATATATATATATATATATATATATATATATATATATATATATATATATATATATACATACATATATATATATATATATATATATATATATGTCTGTGTGTATGATTTTGTATGATTTTGTGTGTGTGTGTGTGTGTGTGTGTGTGTGTGTGTATATATATATATATATATATATATATATATATATATATATATATATATGTGTGTGTGTGTGTGTGTGTGTGTGCATATGTGTCTGTATGTATGTATTGTAAGAATTGATAAGACTGTACTGTACCATATTTAACTGGAAACAACTGAAATGAGACTGAGGCAAAAGTCTTATTTGTTAATTTCCCAAACGCATGCTAAACAGGTGCCAGTCTTTCCTTTATGGCCCAACTTTGTGTACTTAGAATGAATTCGCCAAACACTGTAATTCATTCACTAAGGCTTTATTAGATGTTTACAATATCCAAATTCTGTCTTCATTAACAGTGCTGCTAAATATACTCTAACCCCGGGATTCATGAAGCTCGGCGCAAGGCCGGTGTAAGGCTTGCGCCGGCAGTGCAGTGTATAATCGGCGTAGCAGCGCCACATGCATAGTAATGAGTGCGCGCCGCAACCACAGACACGTGCAGAGGGCACGTGCGTGAGCCCAAGTAGGATGTGCCCGTAGGCGTGGCCAAGCCGGCAGGCGATGAGCAACCTAAAGTGCTGACTGTTACAGGCCGCCTGCAATAGTAACCGCACCAGCCAGGGTCCGTGGATAATGAAACGTACGCAGAGTAAGCAACATAGTACCCGTTCACACAAAATGGAGAACCAAACATAAACCCACGAAGTCCAAATTGTACCCGTCCAAGGAACAAAGGATACGCGTAATACCGTGTCCGTCACGCAATGCACTGTCAGTGGGCATACCCACTGAAGGTGTACCGCAGCATGTCAGCGCGCCGCACCTACACACAAGTAGCCACATGGGCATGGTCACCAGCAGTAGTGAGAGTACACAGCCGGGCAGCCGTGTCGATATAACAACCAGAAGGAAACCAGATACCCTAAACACAGACAAACATGTGCATAGCAACATGTACTACACCCAGCAACGTGCCCATCGCATACACATAGGACGGCGTATGCCTAAGCGTAATATCCAGAAGCAGAACCCATGCATGCAAATGTAATACACAACAGCCCCGTCATAGCACGTAACCCGCACCCATGTACGACCGTGCACCCAACCCAGCTAGCAGCCTTGTGCAGCTGCACACCTACACACAATGGGTATACCTGAAATGTAGTAAGAAGTATTGTCCTAGGCAGTGCCACGCGGGCAAATATGTACCCCACATGTCAACATCCTACCTCAGGTACTGATATCCAAATGGCTGCATGTGAATGTGTCGGCAGAATGTGTACATCCCGCATGTGGTATGGACCTGTCGAAACCCCATAGGCATTCACACACCATGGTGCCCATAACTGTACACATCTGGACAAGGCAGTATGTTCAGCCACCATACTGATGATTAGCTATGCAGACATGTCAAACACAACACATATGGTGGAACATCTGCCCACCAAGCAGGACACCCCAACAGGGTGCCACATGCACAGAAGGTGAAGGTGGGACATCACACGTTGAGAATAGCATTGCCGGATGGCCAAACACCCATGGCCAACGCAAAGGATGGAATAACATGTATATGCCTGGATGAATGGGTAAGTCATAGCATGGGAATAGGCCAAGCTATCCAACATAATAGCCATGCGTACCAGATACAAACTGCCAGTAACATGCAGTAGTAATGCAGGAAGGCATACACGACTGTGGGAATATCACAGGACATATGGCACGTGCCAAGTGTTGACACATGACACAAATGTCCAGGATGGGGCTCCCTGCAAAGAGGAACATGTGCCAACCCCACCCCCCACAGATGTACCGGCAGTGGAAACACAACCCAAACACACACCAACACTACCGTACATCCCACGATATCAACGGAGGCTGGTCAAAGACCACCATGACGCGTGCACAAACAGGGACACGTGTAACCGTTGCCCTAACAACCCCCCACAGGCCAACGAATAATAGTATGGACATATGCATGTAATGCTGTGAAGGATGTGTGGTAGTCCTCAGTATCACAGAGGTAGGTACACAGATACACTGTAATCAACCGTGACGTATGTGCACTGTACACAGCATACCTGCAGGTAATACATAGTTCAATCATGTGCCACAGAAATATACACATACGAATGAGGACAGGGGATAGACAAGTGTGAATGGGACAAACTATGAACATAGGTTCATAGGTCCATAGGTACATAGTAGGCTATCTACCCAAGGGCAGCTATAACTCTAGCCCATAGTTATGTTGCCTTTGCCACCCCTCCAGTCCGAAGAAAACAATGCCGATTATATTGCTGTACCTCTGTCAAGCAGTGACATTGAAGTAATCCCTGGGGTATATCTGCAATCTCCCATCCATTGGTTAAGATCCCCCTCGAACAAGGCCAGCGAGGTGCTCTGCCTCACATGTACTGGGATGTTGTTCCACAGCATAGTAAGTGTCTGGGTGATGAATCTGTCCCTCCAACACATTCTATTAATGACCGTGTCAAGGTTCACGTCACCTGCCCCTGTGGTTCTGAGGGATGTAGATTCATTAGTTGAAGCATAGTCATCAAATATGGGTCGACATGGCCTTGTATGTCAGGCACAGGTCACCACTGAGCAAGTGGTATGTGACTGAATGGAGCAGGAGTCCTTTCAGTCGGGCAGCATAACACAAATTACTGAGACCCTGCATCTGTTTGACGATGAACTTATGGGGCCTTCCCAGCTGCTGCAGGTGTCGGGTCAGATACCTTCCGAATGGGGCAATGTACTCAATCATAGGTCTAATGAGTGATGAGTACAAGGAGACGATGACCTCCCCTGATCTAGATGTGAATCCCTGCATGATCAGGTGGGCAATGTAGAAGGTCTACCTAACTACGTTAGCAACGTGTGTGTCGAACGAACGGTGACTGACAACCTGGGTCCCCAGATCCCTGGTAACTCCCTCTGTGCTCAGTGGATTGCCACCTATATGGCAGCTAGGGGTAACCTTGTTCTTCCTGAAGGGTATGACTATGCATTTCCCAGCATTTAGCTGTAGGCCATGTCCCTGGCACCAGATATCCATATCTGTGAGTCCCTTCTGAAGGATATCTGTGTCAGATGTGCGTCCCACTATGGCACCCAGTTCGCAGTCATCTGCAAACATTGTCAGCCATAACCCCCCTGTGTGTGCTTGTACTTTGGAAATGTAGATGCTGAAAAAGAGTGGACCCAGGACTGAGCCCCGTGGGACACCGCCTGTGACCGGCTGTGAGTCTGACATGGTGCCAGCAACTATGACCGTGTGGGTTCTGTCACCTAGCCAGTTTGCAACCCATCCTGCGATGTACAGGTTCACATCCAAGCCGATGGGTTTATCAATGATACCTGAGGGGGGTATTGTGTTGAAGGCCTTTGCCAGGTCGAGGTAGGCTGTATGGACTGCCTGACCCTCATCAATGGCCTCGGTGACTGTTCCTAAAAAGTCAACTAAGTTTAAAATGCATGATCTGCGTTTGACCAAGCCAAACTGGGTTGGATGCAAAGTATGCAAGTCCCCTATGTCTTCATCTATGAGTTCCATTATGATCCTTCCCCATGGCTTTGCAGATAAGGCTTGTCAAGCTAATGGGACGGTAATTACCAGGGTCAGTGGAGGCACTGCCCCTGTGAAGTGGGACTACAGTCGCCGTGTGCCACAACCTGGGTACGTTACCTGAGGTGAGGCTAAGATTAAACAGCTGTCCTAACTGTGGGTCTAATTCCTCAATGAGTTTGTGGAGTATACAGCCGGGACACCATCTGGTCCCATGGATGCTGTTTTTACTGCCTTGGAGAGAGCATTTCCCACCTGTGTGTTACAGATGTTTCGGGTGCCACAATCCTCTGGTACAGACATCTCTCCATGTGGGGGGGGAGGGGGGGAGATGTTTGCACCGAACCTGTCAGCCAGTATGTTGGCAATGTGTGTAAGTTCAGTAAACCACATCATTCTGAACCCAGTCCGAGCATATCTGGGAGTGTCCTCCCAGGTGTCCAACATAGCTAAAGAAGGCCGTATAATTGTCTGTCGAGTCCTTGGTGATAAATCTGTCGGATTTGCCCTGGATGATGTCATGACAGCTTGTAGTTCTTCACATATAATGAGCAAGGGTGTCATACCTCACAAGGATTCTGCTCTGTCTTGTAGTAGCTACCTCCTTTCGTTGTAGAGCTTGTGTATGGCTGGGGTACACCAGACTGGATGCTTGGCATTGGTACAAAGAATCACAGTTGTGTAAGGGATTGCCTGATCCATGCAGTCCTGTAGGTGCTGGTAGAAGGCATATGTAAGTGATTCAGTGGCTTGAGTAATGTTTACCACTGGCTCAGGGGCCTTAAAGGAGACCACACTAGTGTTTAGAAGTGTGAAGTCGGCTTTTGAGAAAGCCATATGTATGGTAACCGGCACCACCCACAGCATTGTATGCCAATAGCAGAAGCTATTGTATGTTGTCCAAACACACGTGTCCGTACACATGGAACATCATAGCAATAAACCACGCCTGGATGTGGGTGATGCTAGACATACCCACGGCAGACGTGGTGCGTTCCCGAGCCCGACGCCCGAGGGACCACACACATAGCCGGCCTTAGGCATAGGCCAAGTAGGCAGCTGCCTAGGGCGACGCTCTGCTAGGGGCACCTTACCAGCCTTTATTCAGTGTAGGTAGACCAGGATGGGGGTAGAGGGTGATGTGGTGGGGGCACCATGGAGTCCTTTTGCCTAGGGCACCACATGACCTAAGGCCACACCTACAGTACCCACACCCAGACGCGGGTCATTGCTAGTATGCTATATCATCTATGGAAAGAAACCATATATTCCCAGACATAATGGCACAGCATAATGCCTGTCCGCCACCCAAAGCAGACATACGGCACCCGCAGCGGTGCGGACGTACTGCGCGAGATGTCCGTAACCAATGTCGACACTGTCACGCTATGTGAAATAATGTCAACATAGCAATTCAATACTAAACAGCGACGGAGAGCCCGATGTCCCCGTTGCTGAGCTGTACAACCTATTCTGCCATGTTAGCCCCAAACTAAGCAATGGACATGTCCGTGGCTCAGTGGAAGCCGTCACGCAATGTTAAACCCATGTAATATAGCGATACAGGTTATAAATACCAAGGTTTAGTAATGGAAATAGGTCCGTTCGACCAGACCGTGTGCAATTACTATAACAAGATCTACAACGGGCACGCCGTCCAATCAGCGCACATGGTTAGGAATAATGGGGGGGGTATGGTATCATAGACACGGACAAACCGTGCCCATGTGACTCGTCTGACATTCGTACACGGTCAAGGCAGTTCCGTACACTAGGCGGACAAGACCAAACCCAAAGCACCACAGGAACACCCTGACAATCGAAGGCCTGTATGCATAGGGGATATAAGCCCCTGTGATCTGAATATCCCTGCGGTCACGACATATGCATCCTGGGCCATGAGCGGGAGGGAATGAGGAATGTTTAACATGTAGTACCACACCTTTCCCAGCAGGAGAATGGATGCCTGTGATGTACGTGAGTGTGCGGTGGGGTGGGGTGGGGGGATATGTAAATTTAGCTAAGTACCATGGGTATGCATGTAAATGAGACCGAACAGCTAACGTGTAGTGGTCACAGTAACCGGCAAATGTGAATGCAGTCCCATTTGAATTACGACTATAGAA